>NW_026126575.1:2735000-3335000 GCF_943737965.1 Phodopus roborovskii
TCCTAGGTTAGGTGACAGCTCAAATCTCAGCCATCCTGGCGTAGGTAGGCTCAGAAATCCTCCCCTCCCAGTACTAGTACACCGGAGTCAAAGTGCCCCTTGGGTGCCTATGGAAGATAGTGTGGCTTCATTGTCTCATACAGTATAAGCTGGTGCCCCCTTTCCAGCCCCACAGCTCAGCTTGGCCCAGGAAGAAGGGAAATGAAGATACTGTGGCAGGGTTTTTTCTATAACCATGCTCTTTCCTGCAGACTCTGCTGGAAATGACAGAAAATCAGCTGCCAACACACCTGAGAAAGGAAACAGCTGTGTTGACTTCGGGTTTGGCTCCTCCAGGTTCTTTTCGACCACAGCTGTGTGCCTCCCTTGGGTCTACCTTTGTGGACCCTCTTCCCTGTGGGGGGAGGGGACAGGTGGGGGAGGGGGTTTCTCAGCAAACTTCAGCTGTTTGTTAAAGAAACGGAGGCTACAGACATCCCCTAGAAACCCCGGTCTTTGCTTTAGTTGTTTGTAGACAGGGAATCTAAAGCTCAGGGACTATGCTGAACTGAGATCCCTAGGGTCGAGGCCTCACTGGTAACCACATGCTCACTTCCCTGCCCTGAGATGGAGACAAGAGCATCCTGGAGACAAACAGGTACAGGAGATGCTGGAGGCTCTGCTGATGGGCAGACTGTCTATTCCTTAGTCCTGGCACCTCCCCCACCACAGTCCCAGGAGCTGTGGAAGCTCAAGGACTTCAATCTGGATGAGCTAGCTTTGTCAGGTGGAGACAGAAGCTTTGTGGAAAGCTTCCCCTGAAGTTATGCTGCAAGGAGGGTGCTTGGGGTACAGTGGGAAGGGAGGGCAGAGGCCTGGGAGGAGTACTTTGAGTTCTGGGAAGATGGGGAGAGCAGTACAACCTGCTCTCAGGAGCAAGCATCAGCTAATGAAGAGCAGAGAGGGGTATGGAGTGTGTGTGTGTGTGTGTGTGTGTGTGTGTGTGTGTGTGTGTGTGTTGGGGAGATGCTATGCTGGGGGGCCCAGGGCTAAGAGCACTGTTAGTTCACAGATGGTCATCTTTCAGAATAGCCTCTATAAGGGCCTTAACAGACAAGACCTTTCTAGAATGAAGCTGCTCCTGCTAGGTGCCAAGAACAGGAGTCCCCACAGTGGCCAATCACAAGGGAGTGTTCACTGCACTGTCCTCCTCTGTGCTTTCTTTATAGGGAATAACTGAAATGGCTAATCTCCTGTGTTGGGTTTCTGCTTTCCCCAGCACTTTCCATGAAGTCAGCCTCCTTTGTTTGGCTCCTGGACACTCATCATTTCATAGAATGAGGCGTCTCCCAGCTTTAGAATGACAAGTAAAAGCCAATTAAGATTTCCCTATCTGCTGTGATTCTGTGGCTGGCAACAGGGGTGAAGAGAGGCAGGGTGGCCACGCAGCTAAGCTGAGACTCTGGGTATAGGGCACAGGGAGAGTCAGGCACCTGCAGAATGCTGTGTAGCCCTGGGGCCTGCACCCTCCACTGTGCTGACCTTTCCTGGAGAGTGGAGTCCCCTAAGCTGTCCCAAGTCAGCTACTGAGCTCTGCTTTTTGGTCCCAAGACCCTCCAGGCTTTGTGTTCTGGGTAGCCGCCTGTGGTTGTGGTCAGTGAGGTGTCTTGCCAAGCTGCTCCAGACTTCCACCCCAGGGCCTCCTCAGACAGACCTCAGCTGAGGCTGGTCAGTGTTGCCATTCCTAGAGAAGAACGCATTTCTATAGAGCTCTGAGGCTAAGGTAGCCTTCCCTCTTGTGTCCCCCCCCCATCTTCCCCCACCCCGGCAGCCAGCAGTGCCACCAGGGCACCTGGACTAGAGGCTGTAGGCCTGGGGTGAGTGTGTGTGTCTGCTGGGGCTTCTGCTCAGCTGGCTTGGGCCTGAGACCATTGTTGGCTTGCAGAGGGACACCAGAGGGCTGTGTGGCCTGGTAGTTGCTGGGCAGGGGAGTGAGGAGGAGATCCTGGGTCAGTGGCTGTCTGCAGACCTGTGAGCAAACAAGGCACAGGGAAGCTGGAAGGGGTCCAGAGAAGCTTTGCTCAGCGGTGCTGGAAGCTACACACGATGGTGCCATTTATGCCAGAGCTGGGGGTGGTCTGTTTCCCAGCAGAGGGAGCTGGCACAGGCTTGTGCAGTCTAGTTCCCAGGTGCACACACACCTGGCAGTGTCTGTTGCCCAGCTCTGGGGCCCGACTGAGCTTGCAGAATAGGAGGGATGTCTGTAAGTTACTGCCGTGGGATTTCCAAGATAGACAATGTCTAGTAGCTAGATCACCTCTCTGGGGGAGGCTCAGAAAGGCTCATTGTTCCTAGATGGAAGGCAGCTCTGGTGTCACTTAAGGTTAGCTAGTCATGTGACCTGTGAGCCCCAGTAGGTCTTTCCTTCCCTGCAGGGCTCAGGCCAGGGCACTCCTTAGCTTCCCCATGAGGCACTCACCCAGAACATTGAAGGAGGGTGCCATGGCTATGTTTCCCAAGCACCACTCCCACAGTGTGGCTGAATAAGATCATCAGGCAAACCTGCCCAGATGGTAGGTATTCCCCAAATATCAATTCTCCCTTGGGCTTCCAGGGAGAAATATGGAGATGAGCAGAGACACCTGTGCTGCATAGCCTGAGTCTGGGGCACTCAGCTCCAGATGGCTCAGGGACTTCCTGAGCAAACCTGAACAGGAAACACAAGGTCACCAACAGAGGCCAGAGAACCCCAAGCTCCACTAAGAACCCCACCCCGATGTGATGCAGGCCATAGTGTGGTTCTGGTGCCTGATGTGCAGTCATAGGGAAGGCCAGTATTTAGACCTGTCTGTCTCAGTCCTCACACTGTACCACCGTGGTGCCACTTACACCATGTCAGAGGCCTGGAAACTGACCACCTTTTCTTACTGTCTCATTTTCGGACACCCACCCACTCTGACCCATTAGAGCAGGGCAGCCTTGCCATCCTGGGCTGTGCACACCACAGTGCTCTCTGGCTTGGCCCTGCCTCAGTCTGCCCTTTCCTGTGAGAGCAGAGTGACATGGTTCTAGGTGTCTCAACAGCACTGCCCCTGCTTAAGGCCTGGCTTCCTCAGCCCTGCTGCCCCTTCCCCCAACTTCCTTTTCTTCTATTGCCTACTGCCCCTTAGCTACAGACCACCTTGCCCCTCCCCCACTTGGGGCCCACTCCTTCCAACTCTGTTGTCCTGCAATTATCCGCCAGCATTCCTGAGAGCAAACAGAAGGTCCTTCCGGAAGTTGGCACCATCCCAAGTGTGTGTGTGGGGTTATTTTATTTCTTCTCATGGGTTTCCATGCTGCCCCCTTCCAAGCTTAGTACTCCCCCAGAGAAGCAGTCTGTCCTATGAGGTTCTGTGTCATTAGTGACCAACAGACGGCTGGTCACAGAGTCAACAGAAGTGACCGGGTGCCAGTAAATGAATGACTGCAAACAAAGACATCTGCTTTATTTGTTTTTGGTCAGTAGCACATACTGTTTCTCAAGCATGGTGATCCCATGCTCAGAGGCATATGGGTGACCAGCTGGGAACTGCAGGGTACGGGAGCCATGGCCTGGGGTCTGTGGTCCTATGATGGGTCCTTTCTTCAAGGCTCCAGGAAGGATGCTGCTCCTCAGCCCTTCAAAGAGAATAGCCAGAGTTCAGCTGAGCCCTCTTCTGCCCCAATGATGGCCCAGGCCACGGCTGCAAAGAGGCCTTAGCCCCATGCTTTACAGGCTCCTGCGCAGTGCATGGGATAGTGGCCATTCCCCAGGAACGTAACTGGCTACTAGTCAGTTAGCTGGCCTGAGACCTAGACTGGGTCTTTCCTCATTGCCTAACAGGACAAAAGTCCTTTACTTAATACATTCTACAGCAATAATAGCCAGCACCACCTCTTTATCTTCAGAGGCCCTTCTCCACTCTCACAGTGGCATGCCTGACCCCCACCCTGGTATAGTGCAGCCTCATCCACTTCTGCTCTGCCCAAGCAAGGGCTTCTCTGTTCTCTAACAACTAGGGGTTTTCTAAAAGAGGTGCTGGGAGAGTGCACCTGTGTAATCATGTTCATGCTATAGGGAGCTCTGCAGGTATACAGCTTAGTATCTGAAGGGGGCCCTCAGGTGTCCTGAGCTGTCCCAGGAATGCCTTTCATCTAAGTGCCTTTGGAAGATAATCTTTTCTGAGAGTCCTTCTCTCCTATGTTACTTTTGCTAGGGACCATGTTCATTGAGCTGGCTTGGGGCACTGAGTTTTTCCAATTAGTGTGTCTTAGTCACAGGGAGCCCTGTGAGCCTGGTGCCAAGGCCCATAATGTACCGGACTGCATGCATGGTTTAGGGGTGGCTCAGGGGCTCAGCTGGCCTCTGATGTAGCCAGGAGCTCACAGAGGATTTGCTTTCCAGAAGCATTAGGCATGTGTACTGACAGAGGCACGCTGGAGCTTCCTGCAATCTGTCCACCACCATCATCGCACTTTCCACGTTTTCACTTGGTGCAGTGAAGATACACTGGTTGGGGCACAGGGACTGAAGTGGCCACTGACACAGGGCGGATGGAGCAGGGCTTAGAGCTGCTGCCGAGGAAAGCTGGAAGTATAGCAGGGTAGCCCTTCTCTCAGTCCCTAAGCTGAAAAGTGAGAAGTTTGCCGCTGGCTTCAGAAAGGTGGACAGACTTTATAAGCCCAGCCAGGTAGAGCAGCATAGGGGATAGGTGCCAGGCCATCCATGGTCCTCAGAGTAGTGAGGTATAGCTCTGAGCCAGGTGGTGGATGGGACATCTAAATGACGGGGCCAAGGCATAGACTGTCCCATACTTACACACTAAAGTGGTGACCTCACCTTGCGGGCAGTGCTCACACAGTGCTGGTATGCCTTGACTAGGTCCGAGCACAGAAGAACCTCATGCAGGTGGTCACGGTAGCAGCGGAGGATCTGGGCCTGTAGGCCGGAACATACAGGCTCCACCCTGCGGGGCCTGGGGGATGACAAGAGTAGATGGTTGGCATTAGAAGGCATGGGAGGCAAGAGCTCACACTTAACACCCAGAAAGACACTAGGATAAGTTCCAGATGTCCATCCACATGTCAGCTCACTGTACTAGTGAGGAAGTGCAGGGTCTGGTCCTATGGCCAGTGGCCACTGCTGAACAGACTGGGACCTAGGGCTGTATAATGACTGGCTGCTGCCCCAAGTCCCCAGTGCCACCAGGATATGTGAGGGGCGCGGTGGACAGGAGCCACAGTTGGAGGACACAGCGCTGGACAGCCTCCGAGCTGGCTGGGTCAGGCTCTATCCAGAGGGGTCTTCTGTGTAGTGTTGACCTGACACCATAGCCATGTGACAGGAATGCCATTTTCCCCACAAAGCCCTTGATCTAATTTTACCACAAGCACAAGTGAAGAAGGAAACCCACAGAAATGTCCAAAAGATAAAACAAAACTACACTTCTCAGAGATAACTGTAGCAATGTTTTGAGACACTTTACTATCTTTTCTTTCTTCCTTTATCAAAATAGTTTTAGAATCTATAACAAACGAATATGCTGACTTTCTATAACTATGATACAAAACAAGTGATAAAAAAGTAAACAGAGTAAACAATAGATGATACTGTCACAGGTGCCTCCCAGACTCCCTGTGGCCACCTTTGAGCTGCAGACCACTTCCAGAGCCCTTTCCATTCCACTCTCTGCCTCCCCTCTGTCTCCTGCCCTCTGCCTCTCTCACTATTACACAGTGTCTCCACAACTCACACACACATAGCTACACACTCTCATGCATCTCACAACACCCCTCATGTACAGCTGCCCTCGTTCACTCTCACACACTCATTCTCCTGTGCCCCTGCACAGTCACCCACTCCCATGCACTCACGTCCCTCCCACAGCCACACACTCCCACACATCCATTCTCTCCCACTCATCCTTCTCCCCTTTCACAAACCTCCTCTAACACCTTTCCTCAGGGTCCTGAGCACACTTCCTCTCACACACCAGCCCCCAGCAGCTCACAGCACCACACTGGTGAAGAGATGCCCCATCACCACTCCTGGCTTCCATGTGGCGCCCGCCATTTATTCTTCCCCACCTCCTCCTCCCAACGGGAAAACTGTGCTATGGAGAAGTTACACCATATAGCCAGTGTGTGGGGAGGGTATATTTATTGACATTGTGGTGGTGCTGTCCACTCACCAGCTTTCCAACGGGTTTTCATCCAAGCTCACCCAGGGTTGTAACAGCTGTGGTGGACTTGCAGTGTCACCTGACAGTTATAAAGCTGCAATGAGCCATTCCTTACATTCCTTGGCAATAAAAAGGATGGCTATTCTGCAATCTGTGTTCCAGCCTGGCCTGCACCTCTGAATTTAGTGTCAGCCATGCAGTAGACACCAGAAGGGGTAGTGCTGTCATCAAGATAACTCAAGCAAGTCAAAGTCATCAGTTAAGAAGTGCCAGCAGCAGAGTCATCAGGGGCTTAGGGGCTTAGGCAGTAAGTCTGCCCATGTGTCTCACGCAGGCCAGGGATCTGGATGGGTACTTCCAGCACTGCCATTTGCTCCGTAATGCTGGCTGGGGTCCTTCCTTCTTCCTGAACCAGCCCCGAACCATAGTCATGATACACTGTCACCTCATTTAATCAGGACTGACCCTTCCTAGAAACCTAACCCATCCAGTTCATCTTTTTCTGCTGGGCAGAGCTTGATCATGGCATTTAAGACATGTTCCCATGATGGACTGAGTGAGAGCCCACGTTTAGCTGAGACAGTAAGGGTCAGCCAAGGTCTGAACAAGTTAGGAGGTTTGAAACAGAAGTGGGCAGGCTGGCTTGGCTGCGATGGTAATCTGCCAGGCCACAGGGGAGAAAACCTACTTACAGGGTGGAAGTCCCTTCCCTTACCCTCATGGTTGTGATCAATATTACCTATGGGAAGCTTCTCCCAATAAGCTCCAGTGAGGCCACCTGGGGTCTTTGCCTCTGCATTGACATCCCATCCTCAGATACATGAGAGAGAGGTGCCTTTTGGATGTGGTTCCTGTCTCTTGAGCCTCTGGAGACCCCATTGCCAGCTTTTACCTGCTGTTCAGAGGCCCTGTGGGTACTGTGGGGTCACCTCCTTTGTGCTTGTGGAATGGCTGCTTTGTACTTTTGGTACAAAGACATGCAGTCATGGGCCTTTTGGAGCTGTATGGCCTTGGAGGACAAAGTTCTCAGTGGCATTCTGTTTCAGACAACTGCTCTCCATGAGCACTGATCTGAGGTCCCCCCAGAAGCACCCTGAAATCCCAGCTTGCACCCATATCTCACTGTCTCCCCTCCTGGCTCTGTTCTTTGGCTTACACTTGGGAAGGTGTAGTTGTCTTCCCTGCACAGAGCTAACCCTGCATTGTGGTATCTTTGACTGCCAGCTGTATTTGGTGGACTGTATTGCTTCCCCATGAGAGGTCTTAAGTTCCTGAAATAGAGCCTCTCACCTGTGTAAGACCCCAGGGTACAAGTTCAATCTTAAAGTGCACTTCCATTCCCTATGTGACCTTTGCACACAGTCAACAGGTACTGGACAGACACCAGAGGCTATCTCAGCTCTAAGTGTTATGAGACTTATTGTCTTTATTGAGAAGGTACCCTGGCAGGCCCCTGGGCCTAGCTTGAGGCATACTGGTGATGGGAGATGTTATTATGTATATATGTTTCTCATACTGGTTAATGAATAAAGCATTGTTGGCCAATAAGAAAGGAAGATAGGAGGGACTAGGAGACAAGGAGGAGATAGGAAGTAGGAAGGAGGAGCCAAGATAGGGAGACTGGGGAGACGAGACGCTAGCCCCTTTCCCCGGTAAGAAGACCACGTGGAAATACATAGAAATGGGTTAATACTTAAGACAGAGCTAGCTGATAAGAAACTAGTACCAGGCCAACAGAATTATATCAAATACAGAGTCTCAGTGTGTTAATTGGGGCTGGTGCAGCGGCGGGGGGGGGGAGGGAGAACAAGACTGGTGGCGAGAGGAAAAACCATACACCTTACACACTGGGAGCCAGAACTCTGACTCAACTTCCCCCTCCATACTCTTATGACAGAGCCACTAATAGATTAGTCTGAGATGCAAGTGGGCAGAGGAGTGGATTTATCACTAGCCCCTTTTCTCATGACCACTAGAGCTGCCCACCTTGCAGATGGCTGCTTTCTTGGCTTCAAGTGCCTGTGAGCTGAGAGCAAACTTCAGAGAATACACAGTGGGTTCCTAGGCAAGGAAAAACTGGGCTATGTGAAATCTACCTCCTGCCCAGCATTGCCACTGCTGAGGCCACAGTACCTCTCCACAGGGACTTCAGCACAGTACGAGCACACACGGGTAGACAAAGCTTCTGCAGGGAACCTTTCCCTGAAGCAGGCAGGGCTAGCCAATTCAAACCAGTCGGAAACAGGTGTTGGGTGGCTTCACCCCATTCAAGGTGACCTGTTTTACCCTGAGTGGGTACTAAAAGCTCCAATGGGTAAGAACAATCCTGTAAATGGATGACAGTTTAGGTGGTTGTAGAAGTCCTGCTCAGCTGAACTGGGGCACACAGTCTCAGCACACACTTAGTAAATGCAAAGTTCTATAGCAAGAATGGCACAAAAATCAGTTCCCCAGCAGCCACAGCCCTCACCCAGAAGCAGGCATGGCCTTAGTGTATCAGGAGCCAGGCAGGTTTCTGTTTCTGCAGCACACATCTATATCTCTGCTTAGCCTACATCAGTATGGACACCACATGTCTGCCATGATAGAAACTGGTGCCCAAAAGGGGGTGGCCTGGGAAGAATTAAGCCCTGATAGCTTCTGCACACCTAGAGGTCAGGGGCTTGGAGTTTCCTTCACTGTCCACATCCTTCTCAGCCCTTGGACATAGTGTGGCTATGGATACACTTAGTAAAGACGGGTAACAGAGAAGTAGAATGAGCCAAACACAGCTGTAATCTAGTTCACACTCTCATGAGAGGATAAAAAGACAGTGGCAGACACATGAGATGGTTGTGTGAGGACAGAAGTGGAGACTATACTACACTTCACTAGCCAAGAATTGCAGAAGCCTAGCAGGAGTATCTGCAGCTCCCACACTGGATGAGAGGGCCAGCAACTGTCACACCTTACACTTACACTCTTAGCCTCTAAAACTGGGAGGATACATGAGACTCTGAAGGCTTCACAGGAGGCAGTGTAGACATGGTGGAGTGGAGGATGGCACCAGCTTCTGAGCTACCAAGCACCCTGGACAAGAATGGGCACCAGGCTCAGCAATATCTCTGACCCAACTTTGTGAGGCACTGTCCTCACTAGTTTCATGTCAACTCGACACAAGCTAGGGTCTTTTTAGAATAGAGGGTTGTAATGGAGAAAATGCCCTCACTAAATTATATTTTCTTGATTGATGATTGATTTGGGAGGGCCCAGCTCACTGTAGGTGGTGCCATCTCTTGGCTGGTGGTCTTGGGTTCTATAAGAAAGCAGGTTGAGCAAGCCACAAGGAGCAGTCCAGTAAGCAACACTCCATGGCCTCTGTACCTGCCTCCAGGTTTCTGTTCTGTTTTGAGTTACTGCCCTGACTTCCTTCAGTGATGAACAGTGATGTGGAAGTGTAAGCAAAATAAACTTTCTCCTCCCCAAGTTGCTCTTGGTCATGATACTTCACCACAGCAACAGTAAGCCCAACCAAGACAGACACCCTCTGCACTTGGAGGTAAACTGTGGTCATGAACATGGTCAAGAGAAGGAGCACTATCTCATGAATAGCTCAACAAACAGACACTTTGTTCCATAAATAGCCCACATCTTGAGGGCCATCTAAGGTGAGGAACAGCCCAGGAAAAGAGGTTGTATCTATCCAGGTTAAACAGCCTAAGAAGAAAAGCCAACTCAAATGGGAATGCAAGTAGGTAAGGTCTTTTCTATTCTGATAAACCAGATCATGCTAGGGATAACTGTGTCCCTGACAATATACATCACTAAAACTATAACATGTCCCTGAAAATACAAGCAATACTTCTGTGAGCTAGTCATTACTACCTCATTCCACACATAGGGATGAGGCTCAAAATGCCTGAGTGGGCCAGATGGTGGTGGCACATGCCTTTAATCCTAGCACTTGGGAAGCAGAGGCAGACAGATCTATGTGAATTCAAGGCCAGTCTTGTCTACAGAGCTAGTTCCAGGACAGGCTCCAAAGCAATACAGAGAAACCCTGTCTTGGGGGTGGGGTGGGGGAGGGAGGCCTGAGTATTCTCAAGGCATGCAGCAGTAAGACAGAGGCATGATAAGAATAGCCCACTCACTCCACTCAACTTTTAGAAAATGTCACAAAATCCAAAAGAAGAGACAATCAAGGGTACAAGAAAGAAAATAAACAAAACACAGGCTCATACCACAAGGTATGCAGGACTTCTCAATGGGCCAAGAAACTTACTGATTCCACATGGAAAGGGATGTTGCAGGGAAGGTGCCACACATATGAAAGTAAAATAAGTGGTAAGTCAAGGAACATAGGTCAGAGTTAATAGGAGACCAGAGAGAGCAGGATCTCCCCGTTCCCACCCAGGGTCACTATGGGAACAGCATCTTCCCCAGCTGTCACCTGCACTGCAGCCTTGGCAGGCAAGAGGAGTTACTGAAGCAAATCCCGGGTGCTCTCCTTCCCCCAGCTGCCTCTCACAAGGTGCACACTGTACACCTGCTCTCATGCAGCCACAGTCCTTTGTGTCCCTTACTTTATTTAATAAATGGAATCTCATCAACTTATCCTTCTATTATCATTGCTGACATCAATCTGATAATATTGGTCTGGTATGGAATCTGGCTATTATCTGTCCTCCTGATATTTAATTTCAAGGAAACATTGGTGGGGGACCTTGGAGCAGGCTTTTTATTATAGCAGCAGCAGTGAGATTTCACATGCACTAGACATTCATCTCCGTCAGGCCGTGTCTGGCCGCTCAGAGGCGGTTTCTATTCCATCCTGCAGCTAGGGCGCAGGCACTGTTGAGATAGGCAGGTTGCAAGGGATTCAGTTAACTGGCTTCTATCGACCACGTGCCACTCAACCTAGGTAAGTGGGACCCAGGGATCCATCATTGATCAACATGCCACTCGGGATCACCATCAGTCTGGTCTCCAGCTGTGCATCCCTTGGAGAACTTAGCCTGGTAAGAGGCCCAGGCCTAAATGGGATGAAAAGCAGGGGAAGGGGAGTACCACCCTTAGTAGTAAAAACAAAGCACAGGGATTCTACTTCCTGTCTCTCAAGGGGAAGGACCATAAGTGTACACCCACCAGATATGTGGAAGGGCAGAGTCCTTTCAGGGTCTCAGAGGTAGGGAGAGAAACAGCAGGTTACTGTGGTCTTTAACATCTCAGGGTAACTACATTGGGACAGATGTCCCACAGTAGTCTCTGGCTGTAGTCTGAGGCTCTCAGGCATAATTAGGAAGGGCCCTCAATTGGGACTGGAGATGGATCAGTGGTTAAGAGAGCTTGCTGTTCTTCCATAGGACCTGAGTTTGTTTCCTAGCACTCACATGACTTATAACCACCTGTAACTCTAGTTCCAGGGGATCTGATACCCTTTTCTGGCCTCCTCAAGAAAGGACCCTTCCTAAATTTGCTCCCTTCTCAGACCTTTTCCCTGGAGCCTTAGTCTTCTCCCAACTGGAAAAAAATCTGTCCTATCTTGGCTGGTTCACCACATGCTTATATGGTTTGCTCCTACAACCCAGCCATGATGATACTAACTATAGGGGGGTCTTTCTAAAGCAAGGCTGTACTGCTGCTCTGAAGGACGTGGGCCTGCTTTTTGAGGTCTGCTTTAGTCCTAGTGAAGGGTCCCAGAACCCAAGGCCTAACCAGTTATGACCAGATCAAGTTTGTTTGTTTGTTTGTTTTTGAGACAGGGTTTCCCTGTGTAGCCTTGAAGCCTGTCCTGGAACTAGCTCTTGTAGATCAGGTTGGTCTCAAACTCACAGAGATCTGCCTGCCACTACCTCCCAAGTGTGAGGATTAAAGGCGTGTGCCACCACTACCTGTCCAGATCAAGGTTTTTGCTAGAGTCTGTTTTCCACTCAGCCTCCTGCCACAAAGCTGAGGTGCTTCAGTGAGAAAGTCCACTGTACAGGCCTAGAAACTCAAGTGTTTGCTTAGTGATGCTGGGTGTAACAGATAAAGACAGAGCCTAAGTTCTGTGCCTTTCCCCCAGGACAGGTACTGTGGCAACTTCTAGAATGGATGGTGTCCATCTACCCATGAGCCTGAGGCCCAGAGGCATATTTAGGGTGGCATTCAGACTTCTCTACGATGCATCCTGGCTGGGGTTAGCCTTCTCCTGAACACTCCAGGACAGTACCTCTCCAGGCACATGGAGGCATGCCAGTGGGAATCACTGTCCTCTACAATGATCAATGTGTTTGGCCACCTTGTACTGCAAGAACCTGGGTTGCATGTGGGTTCTAAGGGCTCTGATATACAGGACACCAGTTGTGGCCACAGCCTGTGTAGAGCAGCTCACAGTGGCTGTCATGCTCTGCCTGGTCCTACAGAGGCTTTTTGGCTGGCACTGGCTCAGGTTATTCTAAGGAAGGAAGCCAAGTGCTAGGAATGCTGTTGGGAGTAGAAGGCACCAGAAGCACTGGCGTAAGGGAGCCTTGGTGTTTTGGGGTAGAGGTCATGCTCTGAAGCCTGGCTAACACACAGATGCTACTGCTCTACCACCAGAAGCCAGGGGAACATAGCTTTTAGAAAGAACTATGGAAAGAGGGAAATCATTGGTGCTGGCTGACGGGTGAGGTACCCCTAGGTCTCAAACAGCTTAGCTGATCTAAGTAGGAAGACCCTCTGTATGATGGAATGAGACTTGACAGGGGCAGGCCCACTTTAGTCTCAGAGTCAAGCTGTTGGCCAGCAGCTCCCAGTATCTGCCAGTAAGAGAGGCCTAGACCAGTGCAGTGAGAAGGCCCATTCTTTAGGGCTCTGGCTCAGCAGCCTGAAGCCAACTGCAGCAGCAAGGCAAATCCTACTCTTAAGAGCCTGACACCCTGAAGCTTGGCACCCAGCAGCTCTGAGGGGCTCTTGGGAGCCAAACATTTGGCTTATAGACACGCCGGCTGGTTGAGCTTTTGAGGTGTCTGGGAGCTTCACCAAGAGCTATATCAGCTTCAGTGTTTGTGGCTGAGGTCTTCTGGGTTAGTGCCCCTGACCTATGATCTATAATGAGATCTCCATTGACTTCTTGTTTTGCATCTCTCCTAATGGTCCTGTGAGCCTGAGTCCCACATTAAACTTCATCCCCAGAATTGGGGCACGACCAGGTTGTCTATTTTGTCACCCCTCCCTCCCCGTACGCCCAGTCTCCCCAACTCATCAATAGCACCGGTATCTTTCTAGACCCAGGGACACCGGTTATTGTTTTATATGCTGTGCCCTCCATCTGCTTACATACCTACTTGTGAATGGTGTGTGTGGCTCCATGTGACCAGTGAAGCCCCATGGTGAACACATAAGCCCACCCCAGCTCTAAGGGAGCCATTAAAGCATGAAATAGAGACCCCACCCTGACCACAGCAGCCAAAGCAGTTGAACCTGCACAGACTGGTATAGTGCAGGTCTGTGTAGTGGGAGAAGGGCACCTGCTTTCATAGGACTTGATCCTAAGCTCTCCTAGGCCAGGTGACAATAGGAAGGAAGTGTCCCAGAGGCACAAATGGTAGAGTGGGATGGATTGTGCTGGAGCTGGTGGATCCTGACTCTCACAGAAACCTCTTCTCGGCTGTCTATTCTGGCCACCTGAATTCAGACCCCAGATTTTTCAAGACTTCCTGGCTTTCTGATGTTGCTCTGTTTTCTGCCTTCTACCCTCCACCCACCACCACCAACAGGGTTGAAGATCAAAGCTGGAGTACAAGGCTTAGAACTCTTTACTGGTTCCTGCTGCCTGTTAGAGCTGAGAACCCTTGGTTGAGAAACAGTTGCTATATTCTGAGCTCCAGTTCCCAAGGGCTCTGGCCATTTTTACTACCTCCCGGTCTCCAGTCACACAAGGTCTCCAGGTCTCCAGTCACACAAGATTGGCAAGTCTACCTGTTTCCATGCTCAAGCCTGCCTCTTTTCTACACAGAACATCTTCTGAGGTTTTTCTGTGTTAGGAAGAGTCCTATAGATACAAGGAGTGCCTATGGCAGACTTACATCTAATCCTATCCCTATGCCAGCAGGAATAGGCCACGGTGACCCACGATATGCAGATATCACTGGCTGCACTTCTGCTTTTTTTCTCTTTTCTGAAACACTTGGTATTGCTCATTTATTTCTAGCACCTGTCAGCACTGCATGCAACAGCTGTTTGAATAAACTGGTAGTAACAGAAAGCTCTATGGGCCATTCTCTTAACATGAGCAATGCTTTCCTGGGTCTGTACCATAGCTCCCATGCTTCCCTCTCTAGAACATTGTCTCTATCCCATGACAGATTTCTACTATCTCACTACTGCCCACCCATGAGCACTTGCACTGTCTTCCAACCTCTCTGGATCCCTTTCACTGGGAGAAGCATTCTTGAGTCTCTCTCTATTGCTCTGTGGTCCTCACTGGGCTGCTGATAATGAGGGTTTCTGGCACTGCCTATCACCCCCCTGAGTACCACACATGCATGCTGCCGTCTCTATTAAACAGCGGTGTATGGAAGGCAGAAACCATAATATGTTACCCTTGTTTCTATAGTTCTGCAAAGAATACCTAGCAGAAAGCAGATATTCTATATCTGAAATGGGTAAGGTATCAATAATTAAGAGTCACAAGGGCTCTATTTTGCACAGGTTCTTGTGGCCGAGACTTGCATGGGCTCTACTTTTGTATGGGCTGGCTGGATCCTGCAAACTTTCTCTAACAGTCAATCAAATAGTGTCTGTCCAAGCCTTGCTCTCCTACCTTCTCTGAAGCTCAATGTGTTCCTGTTGCTTAACTCCCACTCTTCTGAGCCTGACAGCCTCTGTGCTATATGATTCATCCTCCCTTCTCTCCACGATCTGAGGACCCCCCCCCAAGGTTATATCCTCCTGTGTGTGAGGGACTTGCACACATGGGAGACCTTCCAGCGGCAGGTACCGCTCACTGCCTGCTGTGAAGTGTTTTGGAGCTCACCTGCAGGGCCTGGGCCAACTGCACACAGTAGCATCCAGAAGGCATCCCCTTGCCCCCATTAGGGGTACTATTATATGATGAAACACCATAACCAAAAACAAGTTGGGGAGGAAAGGAAAGTGTATTTGGCTTACACTTCAACACTGTAGTCAATCATTGAAGGAAGTCAGGGCAGGAACTCAAACAGGGCAGGAACCTGGAGGCAGGAGCTGATGCAGAGGCCATGGAGGAGTGCTGCTTACTGGCTTGCTCAACCTACTTTTCTATAGAACCCAGAAGTGGCTTACAGACTTGCCTAGTGCCTGATCTCATGGAGGCATTTTCTCAGCTGAAGTTTCCTCCTTTTAGAGGACTCTAGCTTCTGTCAAACTGACAGAAAACTATTCAGCACAGAGAGTATCTGCATGACAGGACTTCCTTCTCAGGTACCCATATCCACCTACACAGTCAATGTGGCTGGCTGGACTGTTACAGCCCTGAGCCCAGGTGCTGGACATTGTCTGCTTCAGTTTGCCACTCAAATGCAAGAGTGGATTTGCAATGCCACAGGCTCCCGAGAGAAAACTGTCATCTAACAAGACACAATCCAGGGAGGCAGGCACTGGGATTGCAATGCTTAGATACACCTCCTTGTGGGTGGTTTAAAGCTTGGTCTGCCCTGCTGATACCCTCAACACAGCCAAACCCTTTCCCCAACTCAGATCTCTGGCAGCCTCGCTGTGCAATGCACCAAAACCATTCTCTTGAACCCCCCCCCCCCACACACACACACAATCTGGACAGCTAACTACTGAGAAATACCTTACTCTTTACAAACTGCTATAAGCACTCCAGTCTATAGTGAGGTAGTCCTTCTGTAGCACTGACCACGCCCATTGGGGGGTGGAGCGATGGGCGGAGGTGACCTGAGGAAGGAGGCCTCTCAAAGGTAGGGGAAGTGTTCTGTTCTTGTTTTTACAGGAAAACAGAGAAAACCTATCATCAAACAGCCAAAAGACACTGAACATGTAGGTGCCTACAGAAGAGAAGACAGCTCTTCAGAAACAATCACTTAAGGAAACAGAATCTGATATATGGTAAAAAAAAAAAAAAAAAAAAAAATATTTAATTGTAGTAAACTATTTCTATATAGAAATCTATTTCTCTCTATTATCTAGTATTCCTGAAGTCCCAAATTTTGTAAACCAATGCTGGCTTTGGAGTTGGATTTGGCTTTCCTTCTCTAAATTCAAGCATGTTGTTAAGATTAAATTCATGGTTTCTGCCTTAAATCAAGAAGCCAATTGGTGTAAGGCAGAAGAAACAAAATCTGGGGACTCATATCTTATGCAATTTTCTCTCTGAAATCCTAATTTTCTCACATACTTTTAATGCTTATTGTTGTCTTTCCCTAATACATACCTTAAAACTTGAAAATTTTACTTTAATATTGATGTGTAACTTTTCCACAAGGAATAATAACGATTCCTAACAACAGTCTTTAAACTTTCCAAAAAGAAGATGGGGCCCCACATCATCATTTCCACTTGACTCAACCTGATGCATCGGAACTACAAACATCACCCTAAAACCGGTTTGAGACTGTTTTGCTCGAGACAACTCATGACTAGCTAGCTGTAATGGTGCACCTTTTTATTACACCCTGGCCAGTTTCAAATAGAACTACAGTCAAGAATTTTCTGCCACACAGTGACTAACTACATATGTCAGAGCCAGTTCTGTTGAGAAATTTGGTTGCTAAAAATTTTCTTCCTACAGGATCCATTGGAGCAATCATCGTCCCATTTCAGCAGGAAGTAATCTTGATATGACTACGCCCCTTTCCCTACCCTTGAAATTTTGGGATAATAGTCATCGTCTTTGGGTTGGTTTTAGTTATTTGGGATTGGGTGATGCTTACACTCGGGTTTATCTTTTAGACAGGAATAGGGAATGGTGGGTAAAGGTATGGTTTAGATGGGATATAAGTAGATTAGCCTATTTCCTTGAGAATTTGAGTATGAATGAGATAGTATTTTACAGCTTACATTGTTATGTATTCCTATGTGGTAAGCTATGTAAAATTAAGTTTATATTTTGTTATATTGTGTTAAATGTTTCCACTTATAATATTTTATGCACATTATTTTTTTACCATATTCTATGTATGTATACTTTTCCTGTATTCAAGACATTTTGTATATTGATACAATTTGGGATATTTATCTTGCTGCCCTTTATAGTTCTACCTCTTGTCTTGACACTTATACTCTACCTCTATTTTAGGGATTTACATGTAGGTATATGTAAATAGTTATATTGTTTAAGTATTTGTTCCTGCTTTACTCAGGAAAGTTTTAATCAGTCTTTTTAGCTAAGTTCCCGAGTATTACAGATTATCTTCACTCACATTTCCTGTACCTATGAGATTAGTCAGATATAGATGCTTAATCTTCAATCACTTCATAGACATGCAAAACATGACATTTAAATGTTTTAATATTAGTACTCCATTGACATGAGACACTGTTGCTCCTGACAGCACCGTGCACTTTCCCGAAAATATGTTGGACACTGTTGTTGCTCCTGCTGGAGTTCAATCTCGCCTCAGCTAATGGCCTGTTGGGCATAGAATTGCCCCCACCTTGACCACTGATTTGGACATGCAGTCCTATGTGCTTGCAGGAGACAAATATAGAAGACTGCTTGACCTTGCCAAGTCAGGGTAAGACAGCCATTCTATTTCCCTGCTGTTGTTGTGGTCTGTCAAGTTCTCTTGGCCTTAGCCAAATCTGGGTGTACCAACGTCGCTGTGAGACCTAGGGTGACTGTTCAGGTGGCTTGCTGTTTCTGTCCTTGCTGCACCTTTTGGAAGTTGTCCATCCGCATTTCCTGTCTACTCTAGTATTGTTAATTTCCTTCTCAGGTCTTGATGAGGTTGAAGATTAAACTATCACAACTATTATTCTCTCTTCCTAGTTAGATATATTAGGTACTAGACTTACGTTTTCCAGCTTAGGACAACTCTATTGTAAACTCCATTATGCCCTCACCCTAGGACTAGATATGTAGGTCATTTTGTTCTCGATTTTCCTTTTCTTAGAGCACACTTGTTATTCACTGTTTTGTATATAGTTTTGTATTAAGCCTAAATCTTTTCTTTAGACTAAAAGGGGAATTGTAGTGAGGTAGTCCTTCTGTAGCACTGACCACGCCCATTGGGGGGTGGAGCGATGGGCGGAGGTGACCTGAGGAAGGAGGTCGGAGGGGGCAGGAAGGCGCTCTCTTTCTGGCGTGACTCGGACAGGAGAGGATCGGGTTGAATTTCCTGGTGTTCATCTGTCTAGGTTGTAAGTTATTTCTCCCTGAATAAACATCTATTCGGCCTATTTGTTTATCCTGATCCTTATTTACCGCAATACCAGTCTTCCACACCTAGACCCTGGGAATACTTTGAATTCTTTCAGTATCTTCTCTAGCTTGGCCATGCACACCCTGTCTTGACACCCTGGGTGCCTCTTGTGATCTGTCCCCATGCTGTCTGCCAACATTATTCCTAGAGCTCTGCTCATTCTCTGTCCCCTCCAGACTTGACCCCACCAGATCAGTGGCTATTCTGTACCTGCAACTTCTGCAGTCTAATATCAATCCATTCTCTTATGGCTTGTGCCTTTGGTATTGAGTCTGAAAAGTCACTGTCAAACTCATGTCCTTTAGACTCTCTCCTGTTATTTTCTGGGAGTGTTATGCATTGTATTAGGTCTGTGATCCATTCAGAGTTCACTTTTGTGAAACTTACTGTTTCAGGGATTGTGAAAATGTTTACAGCTGACATCTCACCCCTGGGTCCTGCCCCTCCCCTGCTACCCTTACCAGAAATACATGTAGACATTGGGACTACATGGAAACATTTGGATTGGGCTGTGTGTTTTCCAGAAGACACCTGGACACTGGGCCTGCTCCATCATGTGGAGACAGCAGGTAACAGGCCCTGTCCTGTGACTCAAGAGGGGCCAAGGGGGATCCTTTCCAGAGCCCCCTGAACCTCAGATGTCACTCAGGGCAAAAGCAGCTATAGCCATATGTTCTTAGTGTGGAAAGCACACACAAACAGTCTTATCCTTTGATGCCTGATCTTGACTTTGAACCAGAGTTGACCTCTCTGAGTACAGTCACAAGGCTGGCCATAAGCTATGGGGGTCCAGTAGGACCCCTGACACACTGACCCCTGGAGAGGAAACTGATCATCACCAGCCATGTGATGGTCACAATGGGGCTCTGGCTATTTTCTGAAATTGTCAACCTGGAGTCCTTGAAGGCTTCTGGGATGTTTCCAGAAACAGAAGACAAGGCCTTTCCTTCCCATCTAACCATTCAGCATGAGCAGGAGAAATGGGGTGCTGACGGAGAGGGTACCATGAGAATATTGGTGGTGTGCAGTCAAGAGGGGTGACAGGAAGTGAAGGTAGTGGGCAAGGGTTTGGGAGAGTACAAAAGTTAACTGTCCAAGAAAGCTCCTGCTTTCTGGAAGGTTTTTTAATGATGGAAAAGGGCTAAGAACTCTCAGGTGTTGGGAATATTAACATAAACTGTAAGACAGAGATGGAAATCCTGAAGGATACAGTTGTGTGTGTATGCATAAACATGTGAACATCTATGTAGTCCATGTATACCTGCGTTTCCTAGCCCAGTTACTGAGAATACACAGAAAACTGAAGAGCAGTACCAACCCTACCCAGCCCCAGTGCTGGTGTCTAATACCATTTATTATTCAATCAAAGGCACTTGGCTCCTTAAGTGACAGGCTCCAAGGCTGAAACAGAGGGAGATCAAGACTGCTTTGGACACCACATGCCAGCAGATTGAGATGTACTCTGAGAGGAGAGATGTGGGAAAGGCAGAGGGGGTACTCTTAAAGGCATTCAAAATACAGGCCATTCTGAACATCAAATATGTGAGAAATAAACATTACAACTCAATGAACAAATGTGACTTTTGGGCCTCCCAAATAGAACTACATAAGAGACTATGGAACCAGAGGTGGGTGGAGGTGCTATTCTCCTGTAATAGAATAGCAATCCAGAAACACAGGAGACATTCAGGAAATAAACAACCACCCTTTAGCAGACATCATTATGGTGGCTGATTCAGGTGAGTGTGTCAATACTAAGTGAAGGTCTAAAGGATGTCAGCACACTCACATCTTAGCAGAGCACTTCCTAACAAAATCCCAGCTGGTAACAAAGGCAACACAGTTTTTTTTTTTTTTTTTTCCCCCACCAGCAGAATGGGCCTAGGTCAACCATGGCCAGTAGTAGATTGGAGACTCAGGTCTTTCAATGAGAACACCCTGTGAGAGCACAGCATTGGTCTTCAAGGACTTATGGCTTAACTGTGGTTGTGAGGGGATACTGAACTAACTGAGGCTAGCTAGGGTACACCCTGCAGATGAGAATCCTGTACTTGCTTTAAAACTGTCAAGGTCTTTAGTGGCAGGAAAGGTATAGAAACAGGCCCATATGAAGGAGTAAATCAGAACAGGTTTGCAGACAGTATCCTGGATGAGAAAGGAAGGAGAGGCTGCTGTGGTAGTGAAACCTTATCTGTGAGGTGACAGTTGTATTCAGCCAAGGGTTTCATAAAGGAAAGGCTGTGGTAGCCACAGATGACACCTTGAACAGTATATGAAGGACACATGCAGTTGAGGACTATCAGGACAGACAAAGATATGCTTTCCTCTGTAGAGAAATGGTGCTGAAGCAGCCTTGTGACAAGTAAAGCACTCAGGAACCCTGGTGAAGGGACACAGGAGTCCTCCGTGCTATCCTCAGCCCTAGTATGGGCTGGGAGTGCTTTCCAAATAAGCAGCCAAACAATAAGTATGGCAATTTGATAGGATGGAATGTATTCAAGAGGATGCACGCATCCCAAAAAAAGACCTTGCCAGATTTTCTATTTCTTTTTCTAGCTAGGAGTGAGTGGAGTTGGAGAAATTTGACAAAATGATTCTAAATTCATCTTTAAAAACAAGCTGGAAAAAAGATAATCAAGGTACAGGGCCTGTTCTACCAGAGATTTAATATTTTGAATCATGGCAGTTTTATAATACACTTTAAGTGTGTTTAAAACATGCAGGGCTGGTCCCGAGAAGGAATCTAGAAGCAGATCTGTGTGTGTGTGAGCAGATTTAGCATGTGGTCAGGGAGACTTTAGATCAAAGCCAATAGGACAAAAGACTCCTACTCAGAGAAAATACAAGCCGATCTGTGCTCACATCTGGCTTCCAAGTGGACCCCAGCGGGCTATTTAGAGTAACAGTTTAAGGGCATGAAATGAAAAATCACACAAGTACTATTCCCTAGTATTACAGTCCTGGGGGGAAGGAAAGCCTTTGCAATGTAACACAAATCACAACAAAAACATGAACAAAAATATATTTGGCTCCTATCTGCAAATCAACTCCAAAGGATATTGATGAAACAAAGCGTTAATTAGAGCAGTCATGACAAAAGAGACCATGGGTTAGTGGTGACACTAAGGTACAGCTTGTAAGAATGAATACAGGGAAACGTCAGCACAGGCTGCCAGTAAGTGAGCCACAGAAAGACTAAATGGCCAGCAATATAAGAAAAGGCTTGGATTTAATTTAGTAAAGGGAGAAATGAGTTGTTGTAGATGCTAGGGTTGTCTTCCTTTGTGAAACTGGCAAAGGTGTTTCTATTACAATATCACACTTGAGAAACCTTGGAAAATGGATACCTACACCTCCATTTCTGTGTGAGGCGGAAATTAGTACTTTTACTTCCTGGAGGGCCAGTTGATAAAACATAAGTATACTAATATATGTGTGTATGGTTTTCTTGGTATATATTTTGACTGAAAACTTTTTCTAGATAAACTTAAATAAATACAGGAAGTATTGTAAGTCCATTTGTCAGAGTGTTGGCAATCTTAGGAAGGGGCTGGAAACTACCCAAGCTTGTGATAGGGGACAAACTTGATAGGATAGTCAAGAATTTCTGAAATAAGCATATGGGAGAGTGGCAAGTAATTAATATGAAGACATAAGAAGACATCTACTGACTACAGAAGGTGTTTGCATGTGGATGAGGTTGGTCCACAGACAGATGTGTACTACATGGGAACCTACGACCCATTTGCATGGTTTGTGGCTACACTCTGTGAACTGAATGATGGCTCCAATGTATTAACAGAGAGATTTACAGTTTTGTTTTGAATAGTTTCCCTATGTTTTTCTATATTTTAGTATATGTGGATATTATATATATGAATACAACATTCATATACCATTTTTATGACTATTCAACCAAAGACAATACTGGTTTTCATTCTAAAAATCTAAAAATGCAGCCTATCTATAAATATACACTTACATAGATGCATATACTCTCTGGTATGTATTTTGTATTATTTGTAATTTGAAGATGCTACCATAAACAGCAAACCAGACCGAGAGTAGATACCAAAACATGTAATGAAGATGGCAAAGGCTAAGCATGGGACCTGAGTGGATTTTAAATGTTTGTTGTCACATTACTGTTTCATGTAAACATACTTCATCTTCAGTAACTACAGGAGAACACAGACCTCCATGAAACACCAGGCACAAGAGTCCTGGCCTGCAGCATGAGTACAATAAACACTCATTGAACAAGGAGGGGCAAAGGTTGCCAGTACCTTTAAAATTTAAAACTGAAGTCACAAATCATGTTGCTGGGAAAGGTATGAATTCTAGAGTATTTGTGAGGGGGAGGTCTTGTTCCATCATTGCCTAGGTATGTGAGAAACACAAGTCACAACTGTCATAAGCCAGTGGCTACATGGCAGAAAGCCAGCTCCAATCAGTCTTCTGCCAAAGTATGCCCCCCCCCACCCTACAATGGGTATGTACGCATGCACACAAGTGTGTACACATAGTGAGGCAGTTACAAAGACTGAAAGAGGCAGTGTTGTGGGTATTTGCCCTGTCCATGACCTGTAGTAGGTATTTGCTCCACCCATGACATCAGGCTGTCTGGCCTGATAGGGTAGGTGCAAATACCCACTACAAGGCAGGCTGGAGCCACAGACTGGACTGTGCATGAAATCAGGTAGACAAAGGTAATTTCTTATACTGGGATTTAGAAATGATCAGCAGCACAGGGACAGAATGGAAGAGTATAGCTTAGAAGACAATCACAACTTCTAGAATTATCTCCTGAAAACATGCACCTGGTCCTGTCACTTCAAAGCTCAGGCACCTTTGATGGCTTCCCAAGACAAAACCAAACCCAAGCCCCTGGCATTTGAAATTCCACTGTAAGTCTTGTGCCAGCCACGTCCCCTTGCCATACCTCCTGTGTGACAGCTGATGGAGGCTGACTTGGACAGAAACCTGTGGCTGCTACTCATCAGCTCTGTGACCTTGGTGAGCGCCTTCACTTTGGCGACTCATCTTATTGCCTATAAAATAAGGCAGTAAATGAAAGATAATGTATTCATTGTCATTTTCCAAGAGCACGGAAATATGATTGTCCTCCTACCCCTTTGTCTACAGGAAGACTGAAGGGAGAAGCATGCAGAAGGAGTCAGTGTTTGGAAGAGTACACCTAAAGGAGGGATGTTCCAGAAGGTGGCTATAGATCCTGGCAGCTGGTCCACAACAGAGGCTTCCTTGGTCACATTGGAGACAATTGTAGCTTCTGAAGAGACTTCATAATAGGAATCAGAGGGGTCTCTGATCAGACCCTGGTCAGTCCTGAGGAGGGGCCTAGGAGCCTGCAGAGGAGTCTGAGGATGGCCCTGCCTTGTCAACCTGACACACCTGGGAAGAGGGATCATCAAATGAAGAACTAAATCAACAGGAGTGGCCTGTGGGCATGTCTGTGAGGGTATTTTCTTGATTGCTAGTTGATGTAGGAGGGTCCAGCCCACTGTGGGCAGTACCATCCCTGGGCAGTAGGCCTATGCTGTAAAAGAAAGGTAGCTAAATGTGAGCCTGAGTGTCATTACATAGTGTACCTGTGTGGTCTTTGCTTCAGTTCCTGTCTTGAACTCCTTCCCTGCTTCCCTACATGATGGCCTGTAACTTATGAGCTGAAATAAACCCCTTTCTCCCTGAGTTGGTTTTAATCAGTGTCTTATCATAGTAACACAAAGATTAGGACTACTAACATGGCCCCAGAAGGAAGGGCACAGGAACACCTTGATGACTGAGCTATCATTCTTCCTATTATGACAGGCATTCACTTCAAAACCTTGGTATTCATATTTTAAGGAGGTTGGTGTTAAATGCACACTCATGTACATACATGCATGCACACAACTTGGAATAGTCTAGATGGAGCACTGCATTCTATCAATGGCAGTAATGAATATGCACAGCCTCCACACAGTACATCCTCACCTTGTGTCAGACTCTGCTTGCTGCTTTGTGTGTTTGTACTCATGCCATGTGAACTCCCTGATCACTGACTTGTCCTCAAGCCCCTGTCTTACCTCTTGGGCACACAGAAGGGCAGAGATGACAGGCTCTTATGTGTGGTAGGTTATAACTGGTGCCTGCACTGGGTGGACTGGATGATATGGCTAATAGGCCCATGGGAATGGCTGCTTGCTAGTTTCCCAGTGGAAATGGATTCTGTTCCTGCCTCCCTCAAGTCAGGGTAGCATAATGACCTGAGTAAGAGACATTTCATGGGAATCTGAGGTCATTATTTGCTTCCAATATCTGCACAGTGAGACAATTTGCAGCTTGTCTTTCAGGACAAATGGAAAGCCCCACTTTCTGTCACAATGCTAAGGTAAGAATACTCCAGGATTTAGCCTGTGGAATTCTTGCCTGGGCAACTCTCCCACTGTATATGAAAGAGCTCTACACTATATGATATCCCAACACAAGCCTTCCATCCTTTCATGCTATATGGCTCATAATCTTCCAGAATTCTTACCAAGACAAGTGGGCTGTCACCAGCCTGAGAATGCAAAGCACACAGCAATAGCAGGGTGCTCTGTGACCAATTGGGACCTAGAGCTCTTCATACAATGATTTGGACAGTGACTTTGAGCTCTTGAGGTAAGTATGGAAGAGTAACATGAGATGGAGGTGCAATGGGAACATGTACAGGCAGGTAAACAGGCTACATCTGTCCAGAAGAGGCTGAGGTCAAAGTACAGAGGAAACCACACCAGGTTACCCTTCTAGACCCCAACACCTATTGATGCCAACATCAGAACTCTGCAGCAGCATCTTCCTTCAGCCTCCTCTAAAATCAGATTTAGCTTCTAACTGCTTACTATCTTCTTTCTGTTCAAATCGCTGCCCACATCTTACTGTCCAGGCCACTCTTCTCTAGTCCTCAGCTCAACTTCTTGGCTTCAGTGTGAAGACTATGTTCAAAGCCAGCTTAGTTCCTGCTAGACTCCAACCAAGAAAACTACTGGCTATACTCACAGTACCCTCAGAGTGTAAGTTCTCACTTGCCTATTGATGGCTTCTGACCTTGGCAACAATACTAAATTGCAGTATAGGCTTTCCTAAGCTCAAAGCAGGAAAAAAAAAAAAAAAAAAAAAAAGGGAGGGGGGCTGGTTAGAAGAACAATGCTGTTCTCCAACTCATCACCTGCAGGAGCTAATGCAATTCTCCTCTCCTGGGTGGGGCTGCAAGCACAGTGGTAGGCATACTAAAAGGAGGAAGCGCCAGGAACTGTGAGGCGAAGGCTGCAGTGTTCCCCAGTACTAATGGAAGGCAAGCTATATGCACATTTAAAATTTTCTAATAGTGACTTGGCAAAGGCGAAATTAATTTATATAATGCCTTTCACTTAATAAGATATAGCCACATGTTATTCCAAAATGTAAGCACAGGAAGGAATTATGAGATATTAATAGAATTTTGTTCTAAGTGGTTGAAATCCATATGAACTTGGCACTTGCAGCACATCTCAAAGGGGACGAGTCAAATGTTAATAGCTGTGCGTGGCGAGCCTGGCAGTATCTGAACAGCCCAGGACGGACACTTTTCTGAACTGGGTACTCTATAAATACGACTGTCACTGTGACAAAAATTCCCGAGACACAGAACTTGAAAGAAGGAAATATTTATCTTGGCTTGTTTCTGTCCATGGCTGCTTAGCTTTGGGTTTGTGGCTGCACAGTACACTATAGCCGGAGTTGGAGACAGAAAAGGCTGCTTGCTTCATGGTAGCTGGGAAGCAAAAAGACGGGAGTCTGGGATCTCCACATTAAGGCATGACCCTAGAAACCTGACTTTCTTCCACTAGGCTCCACCTCCTAAAGGTTCCACCTTCTCCAGTTAGCATCAGAAAAAGACCAGGTCTTCAAGATATGGGCCTGTGGAGGACACTCTTCATCCAAGTTGCTTTCACAGCAACTTCTCACTATCTTCCCATCCAACCACAAGAACAGTATCACTGTCCCTTTCACAGGTGAGAAACTGATTCAGAGAAGAGGCACCATGTGCCTTGGCCCAGCATAGGAAAAGGATGTGAAGGTAGGCTAGAGTGGCTGCAGGTTGTGAGGATGCTCTGTTCCCAGAGAGGGCAGTCTGGTCAGTGTGAGAGCCAAAGAACACCAGGTGGATGTTCCCAACACTGTTGGTTGGGAAGGGATTGCAGGGCTGGAGACCATGTCCTTTATGGCTTTCCCAGGTCATGAACTAGCCATTTCCTGCCACATCAGTTCTAAGTGGAAGCAGAAGCCTGGCCTCTGCATCTCACCCAACACCATGCTTCTGCCTTTCAAAACTCAGGGTCATGCTGGTAATTCAGTGGGAGCCATGTTAAGATCTGCTCTGCTAGGTAATCACCTCTATATAAGTTTTAATAATTCATCTGCTACTTTTGAACATTTAAACATAGCTTTGCTCACTTTTATCATATGGAAGTGTCATACATTTTACATCCATGACTTATCAAGCTTTGAATACTCTTTTTGCCATTTATGTTTTCAAACAGACTTTGGGCTTTTGCTTAAATAGATGTTTAAGCTAAACAGCACAAGATTTTGAGCAGATGTAGCAAGAATCTGTAGGGCTGAATAAAACCCAAAATGTTTTTGTGTCATGGTGGTTCCTGGCCGTACACTCTAGTCTCTGTGTTTCACCCTGCTGGGCTGTCCTCACTTCTGGAACACAAGCCTGGGACCTCCACAGAGGTTATTGTGAAGCTTGATCTGCAAATCTCAGGGTGTCTGGCATTCAAGGACACCCAAACCATCAGACCATCCTTTGGGCCTGATGCTCACTCCTACAGAGGGCAAGAGACTCTCCAAGGGTGGGAGCCCTGAAAAGAACCACCTATGAGACCCTCCCTGCCTCTGTCTCCTACCATGCTTAAAACTTCAGGCCCAAAAGGAAACCATCCAGAAGATACTAGGCTGAGCATCCTGTACAGCCTGAGTGGGGAGAGGGGATTGTGCTCACTGGGGAAACCCAAGGTTACAGGGCAGAACACTGTTTCTAAAGTGATTCCCAGACCAATGGATTCTAGAAAACTGTTTTACCTAGAATCTATATAACCACTTTTCTGGTCTTTATTCTAAAAACCCATGTTGCTAATCCACTGGTAATTTACTGAGCCAAGGAAACAATGTAAAAGACAAAAGGAAGGGACAACAGGACCTGTGTTCCTAGCTTCAACTTCCAGTGGAGCCTGACAACATGCTTTGTGACAGTGACACAGTGCCCGGAACACCGCCAACACTGTCTGTCAGGACTAATGACCCCAGAGGCACCCATCATTAGCCAATTCACTAATTAGGGTCTGTTTGCAGAGCTAATGGGAAGGGCAATCATTTGCTAATTTAAGTAAAACTCCCAGGCATTCCCGACAACCATCATCACAGAACATTTTGGAAAGCAATTTGCTATTATAGTGAAATTCAAAGAACCTGACAACACAAAAGCACACATAAACTGTGAGGAATCTGCTGTAGGATTTCCTCAGCCGAGGAAAGTGTGTGGTAAGTGTGGTAGGCATGTGCTCCTGTAGGCCTTAACCCTTCCCCATGCAAAGCTTCCTGATCAGAGAACTGTGAGGCCTATCCAGCTTCCCTCAGACTGGAGCCTAGCCCCACAAAGATGAGAATCACTCCAGAATCCCACCAGGGTATGGAAAGAGCTGGTGCTAGGTTGTGTGTGTGCATGTATACAAGTGTAAGAGGGCTTTGCACAGGTGTATCTGTCTGTGTGTAGGGAGGAGGTATTCTGACTCAGCTTTTGCAAAAAATGATAAAGCAGAAGTTTCCTGAATTGTGATCACCTTATATACAACTTAAAAACCATTAACTGTGAAGAAATCTTGTTACTAGAAGGCATTTCAGTGCTGTCTAAACCAATGCCTATTATTCAGAAAAAGATTATGTAACTCACGAATATGGGACCCTACAGAATTAGCTCTCCTTAACAGCTCTCACTACTAGAATACAATTTAATTAACCACCTAAAGTTTACAGAGCATTCACCTGGATCCTAGAAATGGCATGAAAGTAGGGATCGGGAACACACCCCTTCAAAAGGAAACATGTCTGGGAGCAGGTGGAACTAACATTCCTCTGGGCCTTGAGAGCCTTCGGTCCAGTTATATAATGGAACAGATGACTTCTTGGCATAGTGAGTATGTCCACTATTGAGGCAGGTATGACTCTGATCTCCTCGCATTCCCTAGAATAAAGCTTCCTGGGAGTCATCCAGGGGTTTGACCCTAGAACTTGGCTCTTGATAGAAACAGTATGAGAATTCCCCCTTCAGATGGGGGGGGGGTGTGTGTGCAAACCTTTACAAAGGCAGGAGTCCTGAGTCACAGTGTTTCTGCTTCTCAATCAACAGAGGGGCAGTTGCTATGTCTCCTCTCCAGCCTGGTACAACATTTAGAGCCTTCTTGTGCTCATACACCTGGCATGCCTACTTGTGCCTGGCCACTAGATATGTGTGCACTCTGCAGGAAGTTGGAGGGCACATTCAGAAGTGAGGTCCCGGGTCAGTGAGGCCACAGACTATAGCACAATATTTCCTTCCAGAAGGGTCCATGCTCTCTACATTCAAGGTGCAGGTCCCAGAAGGGAGGTAGATGCTTACACAGGACAAAGCAGCAGGTGCCTTCAATCTCCAGGGCTCCTGAGACAACTCAGAAGCCAGCCTAGACTTAGTGGCTTTCCCTGGGGGATATTATGGGATAGGTGATTAATATGTTGTCTGTAACACACTCAGTTGGCAGTTGATCTAACTCCAGGGTACACAGTGGCTGCTTGGGATTTTGCAGGTAATGTGGGATACTGGGCTCTGCATTCTATGGGATCTGTAGGGGACTTGTCCATAGCCTAATATGAGCTTAGATTATGGTTTGCTGGCCTAGGCAGGCTATGAAGCAGTAGTGGATTAGGAAGACTACTGAGGGAGGCTCTCAGGGCAGCAGGATGCAGCAAATGCTCTGAAGCAACTCTACTCTCAAGCCAAACATTACCAGGATCTCTGGGTCCTCATACAAGGTGACCTTTAGCAGCTACGAGATGAAAATAAACATGCTCAGGCTGTGGCCAAGATAAGCCCTGAATCCTACCTCTATCCTGTTCCTCCACTGGACAATCCAGAACAGGGAAGCTGAGCAAAACCTCAGTTTCCTCATTATGACAATGGGGGAGGGGCAGCTCCTTGATGTAGACAAGTTTAGTGCTTCCTTCATGAGGCAAGGGTGGGTCTCGATCTTCCTTTTGTTGGTGCTCTGAACCAGAGCCTCTTGTCAAGCGCAGTAGCACTGGGGCTATGAGCTCAAGCTTTCATCTGTTTGGACCCATTCTCCCTAAAGTAGAATACAGAACAGGAGCCTGCAGAGCTCTGGGCTGGGTACACATTGAGGAGGAGGGGAGGACCAGACAAGCTCCTGAAGAGATCTGTGGGATCAGGCATATTGAGTCAGTAGCTAGAGCAGAGGAGTGTGAGGTCAGAGTTCCCCAGCTCCTGACCCCTAACTTGGTCTCAAAGGACACACAGTGAGGGCGTGGGAGTCCGATGGTCAGTCCTTCTAAGATTGTAACCCTAAGCAGGCCTCCATATCACAGACCAGAGACTGGCTCATAGGCTGAGGATCAACTTGACAGACCAAAGTTGGCTTCATCAGCAGATCTGTGTGCTGAGGCCAGAGGAAAGTAAAGATAATTCTGGAATGGAGTTTAAGCTTCAAAGGTCAGATCATTAAATCCTGTCTCTTTATGAGAAGAGGACAAGTCCTGCAGGGGTGAGGTCAGGCAGGGATCCAGGTGTTGGACCAGACAAAGCTTCACGAAACCCACTGCCATTGCTGTACCAAAGCTGCCACCAGAGGAAAAGGGAACATACCCTGCCCTGCCAGCCTTCCTGATGACCTTGGTTGAGTCAAGGAAGCTACAAAGAGAAGGATGCCAGCAGTAGGAGCAGGAACATTGAGCTGTGGGGCTCTTGGGGAAAGGAAAAAGAGAACACATAATCAGTTGGGCTTGAGTGACAATGAAATGGAGATAGACATTATCGCCTATCTGCCTTCCAAAAGAGATGAAGACCTATATCATAAATCTGAGAAGGGAAGGGGTAGGATGGACTGAACCCCACTATAGGTCTGGGAGCTACTGAGGGTCAAGGGTTAGAGAGAATACAACTGAGGCTAAGAGGGACCATCACGGGAGACACCCAAAATTATTTGACTCCGAGTTCTCTGCTACAAAGCCCTTGTGCTTCTGTGTATAGTTGGCTTCCTCCCAGAAAACAGAACAAATGCTAGAGGAAAGCACAGAAGGTCTTTGTGGGCAGGAGAATGATCAGAAGACCATGATTCTTCCCATGTCTACCACCCCCTCCAACCACTGAACTGTTCTCAAGAACACAGTGTGTGCAGTCTGGGGACCATGCCACTATTGCTACAGCCAGCAGAGAACAGGCACAACACACTCTAGAAAAGCAAGTAGTCACCCTAGTAGATGCTGGGTTGGCTTCAGCAGGAAGCTGGGTTGAGAGATGTTGAAAAGGGAGATACAGCAGCAGGAAGCATGGGTCTGTTGAACACACATGCCCACCATTTTGCTTTTCCTTCTTCAGGGATCTTGGCTAGGAGAGCGGGCAATGGCCCAACAGCCCCAGCCTCCATCCACATCCCTGGGAGAACTCCTACACCATCCAGCCTGCAGTGATGGAGTGACAGTTCAAGTTGATGGACAGGGACTTAACCAAGAGCTGTCTGAACAAGGGCCAGCATGGTAGAAATCTTAACAGAGGTTTTCAGGATTGAACAATTTAGCAAGGTCATCAGACACTTAGCGGAAATATGAAGAAACAATGACCAACAAGTCACTAGAAGGTGGAGTATGAGAACCAACAGATACACAATTACAAAAATCAATCCTCAGGCTGGATTAAGTCCACCTAGAGTGCCACTCATGGAGTGGACACTGGATCCTAATCCTAGGTCCAAGCTGAGCATTACATAACTGTATGTGGAGATGAACATGCAAAAAGTGCAGGAAGCTTGTGTCAATGACCAGTGGAGTCAGCTGAGGAGTCAGCAGGTATCAGCTTCCCAAGGAGGATCTAGTGGGCTTGCTACTGTTGACAGAGCAGTCTCTGGGTGATGGGGATGGTGACAACACACTGACAGTGAGAGAAGAGGAGACTGCAGTGAGGTGTGTGCCTCCTCTGAGGGAGAAACAAAGGCACACGCCTCACTTAACTGTAGGGCTGCATCATCTCTGTGCCAGCGAGTTCCAGATGGGGAATTAGGATGCTTGCGAGGGAGGGCCATCCAAGCTCTCCCAATGGATGCTCTTTGCTAACTTCTAGGCTGAGCAGATAGGAGATGGGAGGTGTTAGGATGGCCACTGGTGACTCAACTTGTTACAGGTTGAGTGGAAAGAGCTCTGAGTGGGCACCCAGAATGATCCACCCTTTTGTTTAGAATAGCCAGTCTGCACTAAGGGAGTCAGACAATGTCAGCTCTTGGAAGGTGGGAAGTCAGAACCACACATGGCCTGGAGGTAGAACTTCTCCCTATGATTTAAAGACTATACCTGGGACACTTGTCTCTAAATCTCCAGCTGTTACGAGCCATCTTTCTGTGACATCTACCCTGGTCTCCTGAGGACTAGATGTCAAGGCCAGAAACGGGGCTCACCAACCTCCAGCCCAGCAAGTCCTGCTGTTAGGCCTTTGGGAATCTGGCAGGCAAGAGCCTCCACAGCTGGCGATGGATAAGCAGCATTCAATGATGACAGCACCCAACACTGAGGGAATTCTTCACTGACACTCTGCTACTCACTTGCCAGGCCATACTCCCTAGAGAAACAGCATGTGCACACCACAGGGCAGCATTGGATGGCCTGGCTCCTCCTATGTCAGGGGCAGTTAAATCTCAGTCAAGCTTTGCCCAAAGATTAGGAATGGGGAAGAGATACAACTCAGGGAAACAATCTAACAGCAACAATGCTAAGCAGCCACCTCTCTACTGATTAAGAAAGGAGAAAAAAGATTGGACTGTAATAACATTTAATCCCCAGAAGCGAATCTAAATGTAACACTCAAAAGAAAACAAAAGTGGCAGAAAAGAGGTGCGCCCAGCCCCTGCCTTCAGGGATACTGGCTTTATTCCCAAAGTGAGTGCATTAATAGAGCTGGGAATGAAATGCCATTTCTGTCTTTGTAAGGGGAGGGGATTACCAAACTGTTGTCTCTAAGCTCAGTTTTAAGTCATGGATCTCTGAACATCAAGAAAGCCTGGGGCTGAAGCAGCACTTCTCATGAGCCCATGGCCAGTGCTTCCAAACCCACCCTGTGGGTGTTGGCTGGACAAGTACGGGCTCCAGGCCCATGGAACACATGGAACACAAAGACTGTGAAGAACATGTTACCCCACAGTCCTTGCTCCTCTCCCTTTCCTGATTACATGCTGGTAGCCTGCAACACAGGAGGTAACAGTGCACATACAGGCCCTGGTCAGGTGTCCCCTGTTCTCCAGAGCACAATGGCTCCTACCCAGCTCCCACCTGCATCTGTGGGGAACAGAGCCTGTTCTGACTCTAAACTGTGCAGTCCTGGCCATTGTCTCCTGCGCTGTCTTATTTTGTTTCCTCCATAGCACTTTGTATCATTCAGTTCCAGCTCTCAAATAGTGTAATCCTACTTACCCTTCCCCATATTATTCTACATGTTCTCTTCACACGCTGTGTTTCTGTCTTATTCACTGCTGACTGTTTTTCTGCCTGGGAGTAGGAGCCTAGGGTCCTGTCATTCTCCGTCCCTGGAACACTGCAATCTGTGGCTGCAGAATGGGTGAGTCATTCCAGCTGGCAGCACTGAGCCTGTCTCTCTCTGCTCTCAACACTGTCACTTCGTTCTCCCCAAGGCTGTCGGTTATCTTTCTAAAGCACAAACCCAATCCTATCAATTCCCCACTTAAAAGTCTTCCTCTTATGACTTGTTGCAGAACAAATTCCAAATGGCTTTTGTGCACTGCTGGCCTCAACTCCCTGCTTTGTGCAGTGACTACCTCACCACCCCAGGCCTGTCTTCCTGACAACTCACCAGAGCCTTCCCATCGGTTCTTGCTTACCCTGGTGCCTAAGCACAGAGCTGCCCTGCTCCATCTCTCCAGGGCTCCAGGGTGAAGCTCAGTGTACTCAGATGATCCACAGAGCTTAGTTCATGTCACTACCCAACAGCGCAGGCAGAGACTGGCATGCCATGGTCTCTATTCCAGGAGAGCTTCACCCACAACTCATGGCTCCCATAGCGCCTAAAGAGCTGCTGTGTTTCTGGGAGTCTCTTGAGTGCTCTGAACCCTGAAGCCTTCAGACTGCGAGGACTAGGTACTCGTGAAAAGCCACACTGAGGGGAAGTGGAGGTATCCCACCTCAGGTTCTGTGGGCACTGTGCAGATTGGGTTCCATAGTGTGGAGGCAGGGGGATTGCCAAAATTCTTTCACAGAACCTGACTCAGACAAGAGCAGTGAGTGCTGTGTGGGGAGAGGGTATGCATAGGCAGGGCTTCCAGGTATCAAAGGCAACAAGGACCACATCCTTAGCTGAGTAAGAGACCAGGTCAGAGGTCATATCACTCAACCTCATGTTTTAGGGAGAAGGATGATGAAAACGGTAAGGAGAGGAAGTTTCCAGACAAACACACCAGCATCCCAGCTTCCTTCTGTAAATGGCAGACCCAGGTGCCAGAACCCAGGCCATGGGTTAGTCATGATATGTATGTATGTATGTATGTATGTATGTATGTATGTATGTATGTATATATACATGCATGCATACATGCATACATACATATACACATACATACACCTCATCCCACAATAAAATATTTGGAGCTCTTGGGAGATAGATGTTGGTGGTTCACCAGTGAAGGAGAGACATTGGCAACACAAGCCACGCTCTGAGTACACACCACACTACTACTACTTTTCCTTCAACACTTCTGTTAGAAGACGAAGGCTGGACATTATGCTCACTGCAAGTCAGGAAGTTCTCCCCAGACCTCTGCAGTTCAGGCCTCTGGCCTTGCTACTTCTCAGATAAGGTTTGTTTCTCCAAGGAATGCCAGTGGGCTTGCTGCCAGTTTCCTGTCAGGCACCTAGTCCTTCCTATGGGGTCTCTCAGGGGTTTCACCCAGGGCTGCACGACCTAGGTCCTAACCATGAGCTTAGCTCTTGTTAGGATTTAGTTAGGACTCATCACTTAGGCTGACATGACAGAGAAGGGGACACAAAACTGCTGGCAATCCCTAGACTTCATTTGCTCTATTTGTCTCAATTGTCCCCAGCTCTGCATTCTTAGGTGTTGGCTTTGGGCCCTGAGGTCCTCAGACATCAGGAAGACTCCCTGCACCCCAACACCTGTACTCCAATAAGCCTATCTTGTGTCTCAGGGTCCACAGTGGGTGTTTTTTTTTCCCAATAAAAACCACAGATAGGGTCTAGGTCCAAGGGAGAGCAGGGCTAGCCTCTGAGGCTAGTCTTCTGGCAAGAAGAGAGTAGCCCTAATCTTCACTCCCCCCACCTCACAATTCTCTTTAGTAACCTTCCTAGTTTTAATTATATAAGCTACCACAAATACACATTGCTTAAAAATGAGCACTCAGACAATGCTACCATCTCATTTGACCCTGTCAAAAACCTTGAGCTCCCCTGCAGTGGCCACGGTCAGCGTTAGTTCCTACTAGGAGGGTGGCTTTTCCCTGCCTCTCTATATCATGGGCCCACAACCCTAAGAGGAGAGCATCAGGTGCCATGTGGCAGTTGGGCATATAGATACAGTACCCAGTATCTGTCTTCTGTGCCTGCCCACTCTATTATGGCTCACTCTCTATGGCATCTGCTATTCCAGAGTCAATAGTTGAGAAGCTTCTATCAGCTTCAGTGAGCTGCTCTGGTGTTTCACACCTAAAAACAACTGCAGTGTTCCATCCATAGCTGCTTGTGACCAAAGTACCTCTGGGGTAGGCTCTTCAAGGATAACTGCTGGGTATCAGCCTTCCCCTCCCTGGCCCTTGAGGCTCCAGATTCAATAGTTGTGACCATGCTGTATGTATGAAGGGCAGGTGTGTGCTTGATAATATGTAAACTAGCACTAACAGTGCTCACTGTGTGTCACCTACTTCCCTAGGGGCTTAACAAGCATCCAATGCTGTCTAAATAACCTGCAGAAGTGTGTCTCAGTAGTTCTGCTATCTGACACAGGCAGTACCTTAAACAGATCAGCTGTGATCTGCATAAGCACCTGACTGACCTCAAAGCAGGGTGGACTCTGCTGCCTGTGGCAGAGGCTCAAACAGAGCAATGTGTTTTCACTTCCAACCCTGCCTGCCACCCTGGAACATTGGCTCCTCACCTGGTGTACTTCTACCATGCCATGCTTTGGGCTGAGTGATGGGGACATAGAGCAGTGTGATACTGGATGAGCTCTGGATGACAGGACAGCAAGCAGAAAAGGGGCTTAAGCAAGCATGGTCTAGTCAGAAAAGAGAGAACATGCTACACAGAGAGCAGGTTATGCAAGTTCACATAACCCAACAGTGTCTGTTCTGAAAGCAGGAGCCAAAAACAGTCTCAGACTAGAAATTTCATCACTAGAATTCATCTGACCCAGGGGTGGCAAGTGGGTTTCAGCTCAAATGCTCATCCAACTGCTGTTACTAGGCATGGGAGTGGGGCAATGCTGAAAGTAGCCTGGGGACCACATCCAGGTTCAGTGAAGAGTGTACTGGGGTCCACCCCATTGCTGTCTACCCCATTGCTGAGTGGAACAAGTGAGTATCCAACCTTTTTCCTGCACACACCATGCTCAGGAGAGAATTCCTTTTCATGGCTCTTCCTTTCCCCAGGAGGCATTGCTTTGCAGTGGCATGGGAGTAATGTGCTGCCAAGGGCTCTGCAGCTTAGAAAAGCTCAAGTTCATGCACATGTGTAGTATATCCTTCTCCCCCTTCTCCATGCCCCCAGCACTGAGGCAGCCAGCTAGCCTGGGTATCCGCAAGAAATTTGTACCCGCCTTCAAGTAAGGAGAGTCAAGTGGAGAAGCCTGGAGCACTGCCTCCACTGGTTGCCACAGTGGTCTCTGTAAGAATGTATATAAGAAGACACAAGGCTTGTCTGTTTCTACCTCAGGACACTACATCTGACAGTCCAACTAACCTGCCATAGCTACCTTGTCTTCCCCCATGGATACCAGCCTTATGATGAGAAAAAATGGCAGATGGGGTATCACAAAGCACATGTGTTATGGTGTTTACTTATTGTACGGATCCACCTCTGATGGATCCCTGGTTTGTTAACTCCTTAGAGGAAGTTATAGCTAAGGTTACTAAACAGGGAATTGAGCCACTGGCATCCCTTGAGTTTAGATGGAGTGACATGGATTAAGAATGTTGAATGAATGTCACTTTATTTGGTGTTCAAATCAATCTTGTCATCAGCTCACTAAATAGATGCAAAATGACAGACTCAGTTTGTAGATGTAGGTGGGTCACCCACTACAGTCTGTGTAGTAATCCCTTTCTTCCAGGGAGGGTGGCAGCTCAAACAGCAAGTTCTAAGGGACATTAGTCAGAGATCCTGGGATCAAAGTCCTAGGAGCACAATGACTCAGTTTCAGGAGACAGTTAATAACTCTCTTCCTCCTGGCTTGGCTGTTCTAGACTCTCTAAGGCTGGCTCTTTGTGCTCCAGGAGGACAGTATAAGCTACCTGACAATGAGAAGCCAAGGCAGGCTGTGAACGAATCCCACGGGAAGAGGACTGAAGGTTGTCATAAAAAATAGATGTGACACAATAACTGCAGGACGTTCCCTGGGGTCTTATTCTCTTCCTTCAGAGAACCAGAGCAATCCTACCCACGGTGCCTGAGTGAGGTGGAAGGGAATACACACTTTGGGTATTCATATCTACACCAACAACTCAACTCTTCCAAAACAAATGCCTCTAAGGTGTAACTGTCAGCCTCACAAGTCTTTCACTAACCCAGAGGCCAGAGTCATCAGGACCTTGACTCAGGCCTCTAGAGGTAAGAGGAGGTTCCCAGGACCATCCCCCTATGCTGCTGCAGTAGCTCTGCCAAATGTGCTTCAAGACTTCCTGTTTTTTGAACTTGCAAGGCCTTTCTCTGCTGGCTGAGTCCACTCATTCCTCAGAGGCTGTCAGCTCTGCCTCAGCAGCAGTGGAGCAACAGAGGGAGACCTGCATTCTCTTGCCATAAAAGCCAGTCCTTGCAGGTATCTAAGTACCCATGAAACCAGGATAAACAGGCCAGAACTTGAGAAGGGAGCCATGCAGAGATAGATGTACATTCTGGGGCCACTTTCCCCATAGCATTTCTATCAGCTCATGGCTTCAGTGAAGGCCAGGAGGTCAGGAGAGTGATCTCATGAGGATACAGAGAGACAGCATTGTTAGGCAGCCACACTGCTAGCTCAAAGTCCAGGAGTCTAGGTGGGAGGTTAGAAACATGAAGTTTTTCTTCCTTCTTCTTCTTCTTCTTCTTCTTCTTCCTCCTCCTTCTCCTCCTCCCTCTTCCTCTTTCTTCTTCTTTAATACACTTATAAATTCCCTAGCCACTTAAAGTAAGAGGCTATGAAGCTTATGGAAAGGCCTCAGAAAGGCCAAGGGTGTTTCCAGTCAGTTCCCATGACTGAGGAAACTAATACTGTGCTTCAGAGTTTAAGAAGGAAACATTCCGGAGAGCCACACCCTGGGAATAGGGTGACTCACCTGTCAGGAAGGCTATTCAAGCTTAGTTGAGTCAGATGAGACCCTGAGAATAAAAAAGACCTGTTTCATCCAAGCCACCTCCAAGGACACCTCTGAAAACACAACCTGCACGTCTATGGTGTTGACATGTGATTGAGAACCATTAGGAACACAAAGAAACTATCTACGATGGAGAAGGGTGGTAGAAGCAGACCTCAGATAAGCACAGCTAAGATATCCAAGAAAAGGGCAGATGCTCATCAGGCGGGGCAGCCTTTAAGAGGGGCATCAATAAATGAGGGAAATATGATAACTGATTCAGAGACAAAAGCCTCCATGAAGAGAGGACCAGTGAACCCAAGCTCAATTGAACCACCAGGCTATAGCAATGAGATTTTACAAGATGGTGAAATGACCAAGACATACATGCAGTGGTAATCTACATCTAAAGGATAGAGGGGAGAAAACGAGACAGCAGAGATGGATATTTGTCTAGAGAAACCAGAAAATTCCTAAGTCTGACAAGGGGGCTAAAATTTGAGATATGAATCACCAAAAAAGAAAAAGGAAGAAAATCCATGTCTAAATATGCCTTGTTAAAAGTGCTAAAGGTCAAAGACAGAGAAATCTTAAAAGAATCCCAGTGCAATGATGGTAGCATCAATATCAATAGAAAAAAAAATCTCCTCAGACATAAAAATGACTGCTAATTCCTCCTTAGTGACAATGAATTACAAATGCCCCAGACAACTAAAAATAGAAATTTATTTATTTAGAAATTTACACTAAGAGAAACACTAAAGGAAGTTTTTGTTTGTCTTTTGGGGGGACGGGGGTCTCACTTTGTAGCTCAGGCTGTCCTCAAACTCATGTTCCGCCTGCCTCAGCCTTCCAAGCGCTGGGGCTACAGGTGTGCACTATCAGGCCTGGCACCATCAGTTTTTAGTCAGAAGGGAAGTTATCTCAAAGAAACAATGACTAAATCTACTCAGTAGTGACAGCAGTGGTGCTCGAAACCTAACAACATTACCCAGCAGGTAAGCGTGGGGCATTTCCATTCAGAATTCCCTTTTAACCCACACAAAGATTGCATTAGCTATCCCTCTCCTTTTTCTGACTAGCTATAGCGGGTACTTAGAGCACATTCTTTTCTTACCCACTCCACATTCCCTCCACCCTCAGCAGGCAGGTCTTGATTCTTTATCTAGAGGGGTGACTCACACCTCATTCCTGAAGGGTCTGCGTCATTTATCATCCTTCTGGATTGTGTTGTTGTGGTTTCTTACTGACCTTAATCATAAGGCATGGAAACACCAAGAGGTACCTTGAAGGGTCTCCTGCCTTCCAGACACACTTTCCTTACCTCTTTTGAGGAGAAACAATTCAATTTCTCCTTTGGTGGTCTGGATCACTCATCCTTGCTAACTGTAAAGTTATGAAGGACAACCATGAGCCCAAAGTGGCCAGGGAAATCTGAGCTTCCAATTCAATGGGATTGTTGTACTTACTGGCAGAAACACTCGCTGCTCTGAAATCAAGAATTCTTCCCCAGAAGAACAAAAGGTTGTAGAAATAAGCAAATATATGAATGCTGGTACCCAGTTCATCTTTTCCCAGTTCAGGAGCCTATCCATAGTGATGGTGCTGTCCATACTTAGGGCAAGTATCCCTCTTCAAGCAGATCTCTCTGCAAACACATTCAAAGACACACAAAGAGGTGTCTCCTAGGTGAGTCCAAGTCCATATAGTCACTACAGTGAAAAGTAATCATGGAGGGCTACCAAACAGACCATATACTGGATCATAAATCAAACTTCCAAACAATTTCAGTTTCCTACTCTCAAGTCACTAATTAGCAAATTAAACTAGAGAACAATCATACCCGAAGTAGAAAACCCTCCAGTGTTTGGAAAATTATCAATACATTTCTTCAACAGAAGAAATCAGAATTAAAAGTAGAAAAAAAATTGAATTGTAATGAAAATACATCAGCCCTTAACATAAATGCTGTAGCAAAGCTATATGCTCAAGAGAGACTTTACAGGCATGACTGCAGATAAAAGAAATAAAGCTGGGTGTGGAGAAGTATCCACTGCTTATCCACCATGAGCTGCTCTGAAGAAATGTGTTGTTAGCAACATCATGTGAACAGCAGAGCAGCTTATTTATCCCTTCAATCAGCTAAACCGTGAGATACAAACCTAGATGGCATGTGGCAATCACTTGGTGTGGCCTCCTGATGCAACTGAGACAGTACCCACAAGATGTTGGAAGCCACTGTCCAGGTCACACAGCAGACTATCTTACAGTTGATTTTTTCCTTTGTAAAATGGAATGAGTACATACTAAAATAATGACCTACAGTAGTCTGGTATATTGAGGACTAAGGCAGCAGCCTGGCCACATGTGGTCACCAAGAATGGTGTGCTGTGCACAACTGCCTGTGCTGTTGTCTCACAAGACTGGCTGCTGGAGGTCTGTATGCACAGACCACCAAACAGATGTGCAATGCAGTGGTAGTGTTCAGCCCCTGTGATCTTCTGTGTACCACCCATACAGTCCACTGTTGATTGTGGTGTTGCTAAATAGCACATGGATGCACTTTTGCATTCTTACAACAAAACTAAAATATGCTATGTAATGTCAACCTGGCCCCTGCTTATTTCTAGGAACTTCATCTGTGTCTCTCTTCCTGCTCATTACTTTGGCCACACTGAGCATCTTTCAATTCCTTAAATGAATTACGTGATTTCTTGACTCTGGGCATTTGCACATGCTGAAACTTGCTTCCCCTTTCTTCCTCTGGCAGCTCCTCATCTCATAGGAGTTAGTTCAAATGCCATTTTCCTTTGCAAAGTCCAGCCTAGGTCAATTTCTTTGGCTGGACATTTCAAATGCATGCTTCATCTTTCACAGTACTATTAGTCCATAGTGAACATTTGTTTAGGAAGTTGCTTTCTCTGCAATTCAGTTTAAGATACTGTTTTCTGTATCTCAAATGTCGATAGGCTCTTCCTAGCAGAGGCAGAAGCTGCCTTGTTCCCAGATAGAACCTCACTTCTAGCATGCCATCAGGAACAGGAGCCATGCCACATGTGGTAAACGAACGAATGAAAACATGGACAGAGTTTACCATCTAAGTAATCATTCAGTTTACTCAGAGCTGTTAGCAATGCTCCACTGTCTTGGAAGGAAGGAAACTCCCACCGTTTCTGCCACCAGCAGCTGGCATTCATTCCTGTGACATTTACAATGCAATTTGCAATCATTTGCTAATCCGAAAAATCTCACAAACATTTTTTCCTTTGATATTTAAGGAAAATACTTTCTAACTTTGCACTGTTTACTACAGGAGGGAAAAGACAGTATTCTGGAAACTCTATCAAATCTTTCTCCACCAAACAAGTGCTAAGAAGTGATTCAATGGCTGCCATTATTAACATCTTGTAGTACTGGCTGGAGCTGAGACTCACAGATGGTTCAAACAACATCTACTTCTTGAACACAGTCCTGAAGGCTGGATAGCCCATGTGGCTCTATGGTAGACAGCTCTGGAGTAGTGAGGTCCACAGTCCTGTTTCATGGACAGCATCTTCTCAGGGTAGCAGGGACAAGGCAGTGTCCCTTCCGTATAGACACTGAGCCCACTGACAAGAACTCAACATGTATGACCCAATCACCTCGCAGAGATCCAGCTGGGTTTCTGAAAATTGCGGACAGCCTCTAGCCATCACCATCAGCAGCTGACAACATACCACGGGTCCCTTGTGTATGCAGACTTGCTGCATCATCGTGTAGAGTATTATGAAGTGTGTCCTATTTGGAGATGAGGAATTGGAGGCCTTCAAGAGTTGAGTGACTTGCCAGTAAGTACAGGGCTGAGGTTTGAGCCAGTCTGCTAGGCCGGGTGGCTAAATGCCCCAATTGAGAGAAGTCTTAGAAAGACAGCAGCAAGGCGAGAGAGATGCTTGATGGTTAAGAGCACATAATGTTCTTGAAAAGAACCTGAGTTTGGTTCCTGGCACCTATATTAGGTGACTAACCATTGCTCTCTCTCTCTCTCTCTCTCTTACACACACACACACACACACACACACACACACCAGTAAAAATAGATCTTAAAAAAAAAAAAAAGAAAAAGGAAAGACAGCAGAGACACAGACATAAGGGAAGGACAGAGCTCTGAAGCAGTTAAGCTTTAACACCAAACCCACTATACAACCACTGTGTTGGTCAGATCAGCTTAACAGAGAGAAAAGGAACAGTCTACTTGGCTTCTAAATTCAGAAGCTTTAGTACATAGTCACTTGATACTGATGCTTTGGGCCTGAGACAACACAATAGACTATGCAGGAAACTTGGGGTAGAGGAGGCCTGCTCACCTCACAGCAGCTGGGAAGCAACGAACAAAAGATAAGGGCCAATATGCCCTTCAAGACTATGCCTGTGATGGTCTACCTCCCTTTTTCTAGATTGTATCTTTAAAGGGTTCTACCATCTACCCCATGGATAAGATCATGTCTTTAATACCTGCGACACTGGATGGGTGAGGTAGGTAAGATACTATACCACCACTGACATCTTGCAACCTTTTCCAGCCCTTTCTCCATATGTACACTGACAACTGCAATAGCACACTAGAGAGGCAAACTAAAAATGGGAAAAGCTACACACTATTCAAGCAGCAAGCAGAAGTGGTCATCCAGGCATGCTACAAACATACTCAAGACCACAAATTTTCACCTGACAAAACCCACACTGGTCCATTTCTACTTTGTCGTCAGGACAGGAGGATTTAAGAGTGGCCTGTGACAATGAAGTCAGGCTCACAAAGGCATATGACAAGGTACTAGGTCATTAAGAGTGACAACCTCACCTTCCTTCAGGTGGAGAGGCCCCTCATATGTTAGGGTTTGCACTGCAGCAATGGCTGTCACCTGCCTCTCCCTACCCCTCCTTTGTCTGACATGAGGCTTTCACAATCTTGGGTGAGCTAATGTGAAAGGAGAGCCTTTCTGAAATAGGTTTTGCTGTCCCTCCATTGAGGCATGGACACCTGTAGACAGATGATACACACCTACAGGACATCTAAATGTCCTCGGTCATTCAGGAGACATGAAATGCAAAAGGCCTGTGGGGGTGGGGAAGGGGCTGAGTACCCAAACCTTTCTTTGTCTCTTTCTACCTGATGGGAGAGTTCTGTCCTCCCACATCATCGTATTCCCCAAACTATTTCTTTCGTGGTGATGCTTGTCAGCACTCCCTATCTGCAAGTGCTTCACACCGGGAAAAGAAGTCTAATGCTGTTTCTTATGTTATTCCACCAAACCCTGTCCCACCCTGTTCTCCTGGATCATCACATGGTTATCTTTTTGTATACTATGAATGTTTTACTTTCACTGGCTTTATGAAGAGCTGCCAGCCTATAGCTAGGCAGGATTTTCAGGGAGAAAGGACATCAGAGAAAGGACAGGCGGGATTATGAGAGTCTCAGAAGGCACAAGGGGATGCAAATGAAACAGATGAATCTGTTGCACATGGTGGAATATAAATAAAAATATAGGTTAATTTAAATTGTAAGTCACCATGTAGTTGCTGGGATTTGAATTCAGGACCTCTGGAAGAACAACCAGTCCTAACTGCTGAGCCATCTCTCCCGTGGTTAATTTAAATTGCACCAGCTAGTTAGTAGCAAGCCTAAGTTATTGGCTGAACATTTATAATTTATAACATGTCTCTGTATGGTTATTTGGGGAGCTGGCTGGCGGGACAGAGCTAACTCTATCAACAAATGACACCCAACATGAGGCAACACATGTCCATATAAAACCTGAGAAAGCTTAAAAAGATTCCAAACACACAAAACAGTCAAATGTGGCTTCTTGGTAGCTGCTTTCTCTTGGGTAGGCTCAGTGCTAGGAGCAAACAGAGGTGAAGAGACCCTGCTACCGAATACCTAAACAGGGTTCTTGATCAGCAGGCAGCATGGACCCCAAAACTTCCCAGAGTTGGGGCAGTAAACATGGCTCACTGGCACCTTTGCCATAAGGCTAGACTCTCAAGGAACTGAGGGGGAGAGCCAGCTGTCAGCATGCCATGAACAAAGTTGGTTAAGTTTTGCTCATACAGACAAACAAAAACAAAAACAAAAGTTTACAAATACACAGTAAAGATAGATCCAGACAAAAGAAACCTCTAAACGAGTTGTAGCATGTTTAAAACCATACTTAGGCTTGGGAGAGAAAGGATATGTACAGCCATAGAATAAAAAATAGTTTAAAAATAATAAAGTCTTTAAAAACGGAATAAAATAAGATTAAAAAATAATGATAAGCCATGTAAAAATGGGAAATACACAGAGTCTAGATTCTGTATGTTATTGTGTTGTCTTTGAATTTTTTGACTGCTGATGAATGAGCAACAGCTGCTAAAAGACATTAGATTATGAAAGGTGCTAGATTAAACCAACCTATATATTCTAAAAATATCTTGACTTCAAAAGGGAACTCAAAAGGTATGTTGCTTTGGGGAAGAGGTTATGCTTTTATTTCCACAAGAAATGAAAGGCTGTATCTAGGTTGTTATAGATCAGGTTTGATCAAGGAAAATCCCCTGAAAATCCTGGCGACAGACATAAAGAAATAAACCTAGAAAAACTACAAAACCTGTAATGCATATTTTACCTGCCCAAACATAAAACAAAAACTCATCTTTGGCTAATTTGTGTTCAACACACATTCTATACTTGTATTAATGAGACACATGTATATTACTTTAAGTTCATGTATTTTCAGAGGAAGGGGACCAAACTCCAATAAAGATGAATGACCCAGCTGATTCAGAATCTCAAATTGCCTCTGTTGTAGTTTCCTCAGAGTTCTGTATCCACAACAGATTCAAGGCTGCTGGCTGAGATGGTCCAGCCTCACAAACTGGTATAGCCAAGACTTAACCATTATCCTAAATCTTCTCAGGGTCCCCCAAAGATGCCAGAGTCCCCAGAGAGAAGGGAGCATTCTAGAGAAAACAATGCCCATATCCCCAAATGATGTTTGTCATCATTTAAAGGGTGGGTTACAAGTTGCTATTGGTTATAGTCAAGAAAAAAGCAAAACAAAGGAGTTAAATTTAAAGGTCTCTTTCTAAAGGAAAAAGGGGGAACACGATAAAGAAATGATGAAATAAAAGGGTAGATTATTTAATCTTCTTTAATCCATAAAACAACTCTTAATTTCAAAATATTTTACATTGGTATGGATTTTGGTTTATTGATACATATTTAAAATTAGTTTTTGTTATACTGTATGTGTGTTTGGAGCATTGTGATCATATGGCTCATTTAAAAATGTAATGTATAATTAAGAAACACAGGTTATTAATAGTCATCTATAATAATCAAACTTGTGATGTTAGGTATGTTTTCAAGGTTAGACATATATATTTAGATAGATATAGCTTTCAGACACTTCAAAGACCTACAGAATATGGCATTTAAGATGTTTAATAACCTAAGGCTTTTCATGACAGTGAGACATGACTGCTCCTGACAGCACCAAATTACTTTAAAAATGATGATGGGTATTGAAGAACTTCCATATTGGAATTTACTTTCTTTGTGGCAAAAGCTACCTATTTGGGCAAGAAATTGGCCTTGCCTCAATTGCTGACAGTATACTGTACAAATTGAACAGGTAGAATGCAAAAAAAAAAAAAAAAAAAAAAATCAAAACTGTCAGATATTGATGGGGTTGGTCCTTCTGCATGCTGTGAATATATATTTCTCTTATTGGTTTAATAAAATGCTGATGTCCAGTAGCCAGGCAGGAGGTATAGGTGGGCTACCAGACTAGGAGAATGCTTGGAAGAGGAGGACAGAGAGAGAAGCTGAGAGAGAGAGACAGAGAGACAGAGAGATAAGCCATGTAGCTACTAGGAAGATAGGATGCCAGGCATTCTCTTATAAAATAAGACCACGTAGAAATACTTAGATTAATAATTATGGGTTAATAATTAAGAGACAGATAGCCAGTAAAATGCCTGAGCCACTGGACAAATAGTTTATAATTAATATAAGCCTCAGTGTGTTTATTTGGGTCCAAACGGCTTCAGAACCAGGCAGAACAGAAACTCTACCCACAAATGGCTCCCACACTTGGAGCAAGAATTTACATGTAAAACCTAACAAAAGTTTAAAAAGGATTTTAAAAACAAAAGAACAAAACCAAACATGGCTTCTTGTTAGCAGCATTTTCTCAGGTGGGCTCTTTTTGCTAGAGACAAGTAGAGGCACGCGTGGGTCCTTTGAGAGATGCTTCCGGACTCAGGGTTAATGGCAAAAACCTCACAGCTCTTTTAAGTGGACCAACTACCAACAATGAAGTGATGTTTATGAGAAGCCAGTGGCATGCTTCTTGGTTGTGACCTGGACCTAGAAACTCCACCGAGCATGAATCTAGAAATGAAGCTAGACTCTCAGAAAGCCAGGGAATAGGGCAGGGCAAGCTGCTGCTTTACTTTTAGCCATGCTGTTTAGCAGATTAAAGACTCGTGTGATCAGAAAAAATAGAGATGTAAAGACTGATTCAGATGAAGAAAAACTTGTAAAGGGTTTATAGTGTGTTTAAAAATATATACATAGGCTTGGGAGAGAAAAGCAAAAGGATAAAGTCCTAAAGAAAAGAAAAGAAAATAGAATATCTGGGTGTGCTAGCACACACCTTTAATCCTGGCAGAGGCAGAGACAGAGAGGCAGAGAGGCAGAGGCAGTTGGTTCTCTGTGATTTCAAGGTTAACCTGGTCTACAGAATAAGTTCCAGGACAGCCAAAGAACAGAGAAACTCTGTCTCAAAAAATAAAAATAAAGAAAACAGAGTTATATAAAAAAAAAGACCACATAAAGATGGAAAATATACTAACAGTCTGGATGCTGTATGTTATTGTGTTGTCTTTGAATTGTTTGACTGCTGAGGAAGGAGCAACAACTGCTAAAAGACATTTGATTATAAATGCTGGTGTATTAATCCAACCTATATATTTTGGAAATGCTTTGACTTCAAAATTTAAGTCTAAGGAAAAGAGGTTCTGCTTTTGTTTCCACAGAAGATGAAAAGCTATGGATTCCTTTCAGACTAATATGGGTTGATCAAGCAAGACCCCCTGAAGCAGTGGCTCAGGTAATCCAACATCCAAAACAGCAGTGATGATGCAGCCTCAGACTACTACAGCCAGGATTTGGGCATGGTTCTAGGTTTTGTCACTATTTCCTTGGGATTGACAGTGCCCCCCAAGCAGTTTGGAGATAAAGATGCCCAAATTCCCAAATACTGTTTATAAATTTTTTTTTATTTTTTAATTTAAACAGGCTTGGTTATCAATGGTTTATGATCATAGTCAATCTCTTTTTAAATAAAAAAAGGGGAATATGACATAGAAATGAATATTTTGCATTGGTATAAATTTGGTTTATTGATACAAATTTAAGGTCAATTTTGTTATATGCATATTTCTACTCTTGTTGAGGTATTATGTTTACACAGCTCATTTAAAAATGTAAAGTATAACTACAGATTATGGATAGTCACCTATAATAGTCAAAACTTATAGTTGTTATACACACACACACACACACACACACACACACACACACACACACACACACAGAGAGAGAGAGATATATTTCAAATGGATAGGTATTCTTCATAAACCTTTCAAAGACCTATAGAATATAACACTTAAAATGGTTTATAGGGTTTTTCATGACAATGATACACTACTGCTCCTGGTAGTACCAATTATGTCAGAGAGGAAAAAGGGCATTGAAGAATTTGTTATGGAGTTTGCTTTCAATATGGCAAGATTAGCCATTTGAGCAAGAAAGTGCTCTTGCCTGGACTGTTTAATTGTATGCTGCATAAAGTAGACATGCAGGACCCAGCAGGAAAGTGACTGCTGAACTTGCCAAAACAAGAGGGGACAGTTCTTCAGGGTTCCTGTTTCATGGAAGAGTCTGTCAGACATTTTGCAGGACACAGAGAAAAATGTCTGTTAAACTGTCAATACAGGCAGGACAGTTTCAAATTCTCTGCTCTGCTGAGACGTCTGTTAGACACACTATGGTTTGTGGGCTGAAGATGGATGCTCCAACATTACAGAAAAACTTTGGGTGACTGTTCAGACAATGAGGCATCTCTGTCAGTTCTACAGTTTATATATTATATTTATGAGGTCTTTGGTGGAATTGAAGACAGATAGGTATGGCTATGGTTTTCCTTAGTTATGATAAAAGATACATTACATATAAAAGTTTAGACTCACAAAGATAGGATGGATGACTCAATATTTTCCTTAAATTTTGCCAAATGTTAGCAGACTAAATATTGTTAACTATAGTTCTTGCTTGATAACTGTTTTGTTATATATTATTTTACTATGTTAAAGTTAAAGCCTGCCTTTTTATTTAGACAGAAAAGAGGAGATGATGGGGTTGGTCCTTCTGCATGCTGTGAATATGTTTCTCTTACTAGTTTAATAAAACGCTGACTGTCCAGTAGCCAGGCAGGAGGTATAGGTGGGGCTACCAGACGAGGAGAATGCTGGAAAGAGGAGGACGGAGAGAGAAGCTGCAAGAGAGACAGAGAGAGATGCCATGTAGCTACCAGGAAGACAGGACGCCAGGCATTCTCTGGTAAGATGAGGCCATGTAGAAATACTGAGATTAATAGAAATGGGTTAATAATTAAGAGAGAGATAGTCAATAAGAAGCCTGAGCCATCAACCAAACATTTTATAATGAATATAAACCTCTGTATGTGTGTGTGTGTGTGTGTGTGTGTGTGTGTGTGTGTGTATGTATGTATGTATGTTTGTCCAAACAGCCGTGGGACCAGGTGGAACAGAAACTCCATCCACAAGATATACTAGGTCTATGGCCAAAGTTGGATGCCCCAACATTTCAGAAGAACTTTGGGTGACTATTCAGGCAGCCAGATGTTCCTGCTGTTAGGTAACATTACATCCTTTTGGGGTCTTTAATGGAGTTAAAGACGAAATAATTAGACTTAAAGTTTTCCTTAGTTATGATTAAAGGTAAATTAGGTATATAAAACTCTAGACTCACAAAGATTAGATAATTAAGAGACTATTTTCTCTAAATTTTCCAAATACAAATTAACTGGATATTGTAACTGGAATTCTTACATGGCAACTATTTTTGTTGTATATAGTTTTACTATGTTAAAGTTAAAACTTTACTTTTTAATTAGACAAAAGGGGGAAATGCTATGGAACAATCTTTTTGTATACTACGAGTATGTACTCTCACTAGCTAATAAAGAGCCAAAGGCCTACAGCCAGTCAGGGCTTTCAGGGGAGAGAGGATGCTGGGAGGAGGAAGGGTGGAGTCATGAGAGTCTCAGGAATCATGAGGAGATGCAGAGGAAGTAGGAAATGAACATGCTGTACTGGGAGAAGGTACCAAGTCACAAGATAGAATATAAGAAAAATAGGGGTTAATTTAATTTGTAAGAGTTAGTAGCAAGCCTAAGCTATTGACCAAGCATTTACAATTAATAATAAGTCTCTGCATGGTTATTTTGGGAGCCAGCTGGTGGGACAGAGTGGTCCCGATAAAAATCTCTACCAACAGTTACAGAATTTTCACAAGTACGTTGTCTCATCATAGCTATTCAAATGCTCTATGGCATCTTCTTCTCATATTGCCAGATCAACCATTCTGTACCTTGATGGGTTTTTCTGGTGACTCACCCAATTTGCTGGGAGAGAGACTGCCAAGGGAGCAGAAGGGGTTGTAAGAATTCATTGGAGAATTCTAGTCTTCTGGCATGGAGATCATCTTCACACTTAAGTGAGGTTTTCCTTCCTCACGGATCTGCACCCAAATGATTCATTAACAAGCCCACACCTCCCTGCTTCTGACATCCTGGTTCAGGCTGTTCATGGACAGCACAGGAGCATGGCAGATGTGGCCGAGCACTGGCCTATCAACCTTTGACCTCTCTGAGTCCTTTTCATTTGGAAGCACAGCATGGAGTGTCCGGGGCATTAATGGCCTAGGCTAGAAGATCATTGTGTGTTCAGAAGGAGCAGGAGGTTCCCAAAGGAGACATGCTGAGTGCTAAGGATGACCCTACCCTGATCATTGCCCCTTACCTAGCTAGATCACAAAGCAGCTGCTGACCCAGAGAAAACAGCGGCCGTGGCACACTTCAACATGCCAAGGAACTGGGAAAAACTGCGTGCTATGCTGGGTAATTACCGATGGCCAATGGTTACCCAGCCGAAGCCGAGGGGCTGAGGAACAGATGGCTGTCTTGTTATTAGAGAAATTTGCCATCAGGCAGGTGGCAGCAGGTTTCAAGCCACACAAGGGGATTTTCACAAATGCAGACAAGTTTACAAAGAACAATAAGCAGGTTCTTACTTTATTGTGCTCTCTGCTTTGGAAGCTGCCTCATGGAATTGCTGGGAAGACAGTTTATATATCTCGGCATTCTAGAAAGAGAAAACACAGAACTGGTTACCAAAGATCACCATCTCCTTCTAGAAGCTTGTGGAACAAAATCATACTAGAATTGGACATACACTAATATCTTAACTGGTGTCAGCAAAGCTTAGGTCCTAGCTCCCACAGCATGTGACCACCCTGATGAAAACCCAGAAAAGTGACTTGCTGAAGGCAAACCATGAGAACTTTCAGTTCAGGGCATGGTAAGCTGTAGGCCACAGGCAAAATCTGCTGACCACCTTGTTTGTAAATAAAGTTTCACTGGTCCATAGCCATACACACCCATGTCTCCAGTTGCTTATATGCTACAGGGCCAGTGAACAGCTCTGGTGGAGCTTGCATGGTCTTAAACATTTATTACTAGTAAAGAAAAATGTTCTGACCTTGATCAATTCCTACTAGACAAGTGGACCACACTGCCTGAAAAGGTCAAGTGACAAGACAAAAATAGCAAGTGTCAGTCTATCCAGTGTCTTGACTCCTAGACTATGGCATTCTTCCCATGATTCACTGTGGGAGGTTCTGAAGGCATATTCCTTGCCTTTCCTGAAGATATCCATTGCGCATACACTTATAGAGTGAGGCTGCCAGGGAAAGCCTAGGAGCAAGAACAAGCCAGTTGGATTTAATCCTGGTGCCACATTGTGATTGCTTAACTTGTTAGTCACTTCTGGATATACAGGTCTAGACTAGTGCTTTCTTTTTTCTCTAAAGCTCCAGCATCTTCACTTTCTCTCAGAGACTCATACTGACAACCCTTGCAGCCTCAAGACATAACACTTCAGGTGGTAGTACTCAGAACCATGCATGGTTGGATAGACATATAGGGGGTGGGGGAAGGCCAAACCTGGAGGCTGAGACAGGGTGGTCAAGTGGGCCCTGTAGTGTAAGTGGTCAGATGTTTCACGTGGGGTAGGAGGACAGTAGCAGGTGCCTTTGTGCAATGTGCCATGGTCAGGCCCTTTGCATAGCTGACTACATTCACTCCTAAGAAAGGACTCTCCCCGTTTCACAGATGAGCAAACAACTTGAGGCTCATCAGTCAGTCCTTACAACAAGTTGCTGTGACAGTGAAGGGTCTGTGAAGTCTCATGGCTGTGCTTCCTTGCACATCTGTCAGGCTCAGCCTGGCTTTACCTACATACCTGCTGAAGAAAAGCAGCAGGCCAGTCCCCTGGGTGGACAGGGAAAGAGAGGTCTGAATCAGGGTTGCCAGGAGAGCACATCCTGTGGTGTGGAGCCCAGAAAGGTCTAGAGGGAAGGGAACCAAGGCAGAGGACTTCCTCTAGGGGACCACAGGTGTGAATGCAGGTCTGAGCTGGACCCAGGCTCTACTTTAATCTGCTCTCTGCGATTCCCACTGTCTACATTCCCAGGGAAGGTTGATTTAGGAACATAATATCACTGGCAGGGAAGACCAGGGTCTATGGGTGGAACAGGTCACCTAGCCTATCCCTTCTAGTGTCCTCTCTTCTCCAAGGCATGCCACTAGCTTCAGCACACACAGGCATGAAATAAACATAGGCCTTCCTCACAGCCTGGCAGTGGAAGCTCTAGCTATACTAACACTGTGTCCAGGAAGGTTTTCCGTTTCTCTGGAATCCTTGCACTCACATCAAGAGAGTGGCCTCTGCTTCAGAATAGTATGACAATCCCTGACATGGCTGTTCTGGCTGAGAATAAGGGCAGAGGAAATCTGATCAGTATGTGCCTGTTACTCCAGCAGATGTTCTTTTGTGACCTCCTTGGGAATCACTGGAACTCTGCTGGAGCCTCCTGAGGATGTGGCACGATCCATGGGCCCATGGTGACAGCACTTTGGTGTGTTCTGGCCACAGTCTGTGGATAAACCACTTACTTCCTCCAAGCTTTGTTTTCTTAACTGCAAAGTGACAGAAAACCAGGCAGACAAATCTCCCTCAACCCACACAGCACTGTGCAGCTTCTGAAGCCACAAAGGACCTCATACCAAGTTCCTTCCATGGAACTTGGCCTTTCTTCCCCATAAGAAATCTGCCTGGATCAACCACCTCTGAGTTTCTTTTCTCAGTATATGTTCACAGGGTCAGGTCACAGGCTTCCAGACTCAGTCACCTGCTGAGTCCCTCTCAAAGGGACAACCCAAGGGCTGAGATGGGCCATCTACTGTGGGCATACAGAAGAGGAGCTACTGCTCTATATGGTACGCAGGATGACTCTGTTCTGCAGGACATGGAGACAATTATGTGGTCAGTAGGATTTGTCATAGGAAGTACCCACAGGCCAAGAAATGGTTATGGCCACCCCCTTGTAGCTTCCTCTATTTTCTTCATTATGACTAAGCAAAAATCCCCAGCTGGTCCCATCCTGTCTGGGCAATGGGCTTTGTCACAAACACTGGTCCAGAAGCACAGGAAGGTTTCCATGACACAATGGGGATGCATCATGTCAGTACTTTTGTTCCTGCGCCCCTGGTTATCCAGTCTTCTTCCTTGAGGACAAGAACCCGGTAGACTACTTGTCATCACTGTGGGTTTCTTAAGGACTGGCCAACTTGCTCATCCTGAGAACCACTAGGTATTGGGAGTGGGGTCCAAGACAAGTGGAGTCTGTGCCCTGGCCATGTGCAGTACTCAGACAACACAATGTCACAATTACAAATGGGCATGAGGCCAGTAGTTTGATGCTTTGTGGGTACCCACTAAGGCAGCGGGCAAACTTTAATCAGACCGTCTTCTCAGAAGTGCATACCCGAATTAAAGCAAACCAAGGTATCTTCCTTGCTCCACTGCCTCTGGTGGTTCTGACAGTGGAGCCCATGGCCTAGTTCATGGGACACTAGAATCCCAATTTTAAGATACAACTTTTGTCACAACAATGTTTTTCAAAAGTGAAAGCAGAGCAGGGGCCATAGTGTGTGGTGAGCTTGCTTGCTGAGGCTTGTTCCCCAGACCCATCCCACCTTCCTCTTTACACCCCCTTGGGTGAGGTCATGGCACACTTGTGAGTGTCTTGTTAGCAAACGGGTTGTGGGCAAGCACTTTAACTAGACAACATTTTGTGAAGCACACTGTGGGTGAGCACACTGAGATGGAGCACTCCGTGAGGGAATACACTGAGTGAGCACACTCTGAAGGAGTACTGTGAGTTCTGTGATTAAGCACTCTGCATCTCAAGCCAAGCAGCTCCCACCATGTCCTGTGGGCTAATAAATTCTCCTACTGCTGTAAACAGTGCTGAGGAGAACAAGTGCTTACCTGCAGTTCTGTATGAGAATGAGCATGTATATATATATATATAGGAAGCATTCTAGAAGCCAGTTCTTTGAGTTAAAGAACATATTCATTTCTAACAAACTGAAGGGTGAGCAGATATGAGCCAAACAAGGAGGAGGTCTCATAAGGAGAGACAATACGGATGGGGTTTCCCAAAGGGCAGTATGGGTATATGAGGGAAGCAGGGATTGTCAAATAGTGAGAGTGAGGGCAGCGAGGGGCCAAGAGGCACACTGGGTGAAGTAGCCTCAACTTCAGGCTCAGAGCCTGGGTTCAAATGAGGAGTGAATAAAAGCATGGGTTTTGTTTCTTTTGTGTTTTTGAAACAAGGCTTTGCTCTGTAGCCCAGGCTAGCCTAGAATTCAATATTTAGCCAAGGCTGGATTTAAAGCCATAGTGATTTCCCTATCTCAGCCTCCTGAGTGCTGGAATCACAGGCCTGAATCATTATGACTAGCCAAGCCCTGGCTTTTTAGGTGAGGGAATAGCAGAAAAGGTAGCTTAGATGGTGGAGTCCTGTTCTCCCAGAGAGGTCATCAGCACTGGAGGATTCTGGACCACTGAGGCCCAGGGACTAATAGCTACAGTAAGCACATAGGCTCCTGGGTTTCTGGATGCACTCTGATGATATCTTTAGTCCCAACATGAACTGTTAGTTTTGAAGACTTTTCTTCCCCATAGATTCCTCAGGTTCCTACTTCTGGACTGCATTTTTCTCTGCTCTAGACAGCTGCCCCTCCTCCTGTGCCTGCAGCTGCTTCTTGAGCACATCTGAAGGCAGAAGACCTGATCTCCATTAATTAAATCTGCCATTAAAAATTAAATAACGTGAGTAAGAAGGTGTGAGTATTATCTCTGTGGGTTTCAAAAGTCGCAGTGTTTCTTCAATTACTTCCCAAGCAGTTTTCATATTTCATACTGTCTGATTTCTCTAAGGGCCTGGATTTGCAAGATCAAAAGAGAGTGTGAGGGTGAGAGAAGCAAGGTGGGAAGGCGGGAAGGGGAGGATGGCAGTGAAACATGTCGTGGGCAAGGAAGACTGACTTGCTGTCCCCAGGCAGAGCCAGGAGAAGAAACAGAATGGGAGGATGCAGGGGCACAGAGATCTGAGGCAAGTCTACCAAGTGCAGTTCAGGGTGAGACCCATGTGTTCATGTATATGATGATGGATATAAAGACAAGAGCTTATTCTGAATGCCTGGAAAAGGGCAATTCCTTGCTCAGAGCCTCAACACAGACACCTAGGCCAAAGGCATTCAAGAATGACCTACTAGGGAAAGCAAGGCTGGGTGTCATGGAGACCCAGCTTGATAGAGGCCACAGTGCTAGAGAGGTCTGGGGTTCCCCTAGGCTGACCAGGCACTATGGGGATACAGCGCAGGGTCATAAATGAATCACAAAGTGTGGTTACAGGTGCTCAGGTCAGGGCCCCTCCTAGTGTGTGTCATGGGCAGGATTTCCATGCCATCTCCTCTGCTTCTGCTCTTCATATTGAGGATGATGATGGAGCAGCTGACACAGATTTGACGGGAATGAGGGGGATGATGCACTATAAAATACTTACACAATGACTGGCATACACTTTTAAGAACTTAACAAATATCTCTTGACTTTATGCATAAGATCCAACAAGGACAGCAGTGTCTAGAAGAGTTCTGAGTGCTGAGGAGTGAAAGAAGGGTCTTCAGGGGGCATGACCTCTACCACCAAAGGCTTTTAGTGTCTTTTGCTCATGATCTATCCCTAGAGCTTATGAGAGGGCCTGGCACAGAAATTGCTGAATAAATGCAAAGCAAGGCCAGAACCATATGAGTGATGCACATGTTAGTTAGGAGGCAGCTGCAGGCTGAAGCTCTGGCATGATAGTCTCCTAAGCTCCAGTTCTGCACTGGGCCTGCACTGAGAGATGTGGCAGGCTACTGCAGACCAAGCTGAGGTGGCACAAGGTATGACCAGGGCACAGGACATTAATGGTATGGCTTGTGGGGTGTGGGTGGGGCCAGACTGAAGCTCAGGAACTTGGAGTCCTTCTAAAGTGGTGGGGGTATTTCGGCACTATGCTGTGGAAGGTTGCAAGAGGCAACAGTCACATGTGTGCTGACCCTAGCAACAATGTATACAGAATCAGTATCCAATGTGAGTAAGGGGCACACCCTATCAGAAGGTTCAGTGGCCCTGCCTGGCCAGTAACTATAATAGGGACTGCCCAGGAGGCTGAGACCTGAAATGCTCAAAATAGTTAACACTAAGGTAAGAACATGGCAGATAAATAAACTGAGGTGGCCCTGGAAGGCAAAGGGACTGCTAGGGTGAAAAGACATCAAGACAAAGAGCAAGATGGTACAGCCACAGGTGTCTTCAACAGTCCCATACTTCCCTGCTGTGACTCAGGAAGTGTTAAATAATGGGAGTGCTGATACAATATAGGTCTTAAGCAATTATACCAAGAAAATTTATTAGAGGGTAGAGGTGGGGTGGGATGAGTAGTGTTCCTAGCAACATCCGTATAGGCTGGAAGGGACACAGAGCTGGAGGCCAGAGGGAATACCAGAACGCTGAAAGACTGAACACAGGACAGCCCAGGCCAACATTCTGCCAGAGTACCCAGCACTGGCTATCCAGGAATCTGGAATCTACCAGTATACTGGTCAGAAAGCTTTCAGAGCTGGAAGGAATGCTAAGAGAAGTAAAGATGATTAATGTATTCAAGTTTTTTAGTCTCTAACCTGAAAACAGTAAACCAGACTTTAAAAATGGTCTGAGTCTTTAGCACAAGATATCAAGAGTGACAGTGCTAGCCATGGAATCACTGCACTACCCAGGAGAACTGAAATCCAATTGTTAAGTGGCTGCACAGCTGGCCCAAGACAGCAATAACCACACTGCACCACCCAGTGGAGAAGAACCCCCTTCCTAGTTTGCCTCATTCTACCCCAAAGTCTGTCTCCAGCCCCAAGGCACAAGCCACCCCAAGACCAACCAAGCACCCATGTCAAAGCCCACAAGGTTCCACCTTTCACTCCCACAATCTCTATTTCTTGCCTTCAGAACCCATCTGTGGCAACCTAGCCATCCCCAGGCTGGACTCTATCCTTCCTTCAACACAGTTCACAATTCCTGAGCCTCTGGGATGGCTTTCTGGTCTGTTCTTCCTGTAAGCCACTCAGTTTCACATGTCTCCCAGCTCTGAATTCCCACTGCCAGATGAGTTTGTCTGACTCAGGATGCCACTGGGTACCACACTCCTTCCATAACTTTCTTCCAGTGCTGACTGCACCTATCTCTCTCACCCTTAGAGGGATACCTGCCACACATTTGGGGTGCTAATCCTAGTTCCAATGGGCACAGAACGGCAGGTATCATCCCTAACTTTGCTTACTCACGAGTCTAGTGGGCAGTACTTCCCAATGATCCTTAGAAATGCACTGAGGACATAGCCATGAATGGGTCCAAACAAGCCTAGCATATTGCTCAACACACGGTAGTTCCACCACTTGCTTCTTTTGTACATTTAGTAAGCATTTATTGAGTGCTTGCTATTTGCCAAAGCTTGCTCTACAAGCAGTGAACAAAGCAGGCAGTGAGGGGATGAAGTCCTTGTTCCACAGAGCTAACAGTCTGGATATGGAAGAAGTAAACAGATAATTTCACTCAGTGGCAATACCACTTAAAAGATCACACAGAACTTAAGGGGCTGTGGTTTTCAATAGCTATCAAGGAAGGCCTCTTCCTCTGCCTGGTCACCTCAGACAGACAGCTAATTGACATGAAGTCAGGGTTTGGGCAGATGCTGCGGGGGTGACTGCTCTTAGTGAGTTCTTGATAACACAATGAGCACAGACAGACTTCCAGGGATGAGAAGAATGGATACTGAAGGTCATCTAGGGTTGACCACACACATAGAGACTATTCTAGGGGACAGCAGGAAGCCACTGGAGGGTGTGCCATGGGAAATGGCACCAGAGATCCCTTTTGGAAGGGTCACTGGCAGCATGCAGTGACCTAAACAGAGGGCAGGAGAGGCAGCCTAGCTATCTGTAGTGACCCTGGTGAGGCAGCCAGGTCACGTAAGTGGAGGACAAACCATCTCTGCTGGCAGTGATGAAGAATGAGACACACCCTTAGCTTTGGTCTGTGGAGATGATGTGCTCACGACAAGGCTGGCATTTTTTGTCAGGGTCTATTTATTAAATCTTGGCTGAACACAGAAAGCCTTTGTGTTCTTATCAGAATGTGCCCTACTGACTACACCCTGTTCCCTCTTTCTCTGTCCCTTAAACAGTTTCCTTCTAAAGAGCTTCCCCTCTCCTACATCCCCACCCCTGGTGTTTTCATTACAGTCCTGCATTAGAGAATTCCACCCTTCACCCAGCTCCTGGAGATTAACTGTCAACTATCACTGCTTCCTGCTCCTGGGGTCCTTATATCAAGCTACAACTGAATGCAGATGATGACTTTGCCTCCTGATCATCTAACTCCTTTCCTTGTTCCCCACTGTGCTCTCCTCAGTGGACTACTACAGACCGCACTGTATGCATATGCCTTCATTGTCCCCGATGGCTGCATCCTCTGCCTCCAGCAGTATTAAGAATGATCTTTATAGATACTCTGGGCTGGGAACTTCTAAAGACCCCCAAGATCCCCTCTGGAGACATGGCCTTCTGCTAATGACCTTGGCACCACTTCAGTCTCTGTTCTTCACTTGCAATACCTTATTCTTGAAACCTCCAGGATGTCCTAGACATTCTTTTCTCTGTTAATTTCTCCCTGTTCACCTGGGAAGCACGTATTACTGCCTTGAGGCCCAGCAGCATCCCTTTCTCTCTAGTCAAACTTCCCATGGCCGCCTCCATGCTCTGTATTAAGATATGCTTTTCAGTGGCATTTCTCACTGTGTATTGTAATCATCTGCTAATTATCCATCTCTCCTGGGAACTGCTTGGGCTCCAGTGTAATCTTGTATCTTTATTGCCAATGCTTGAGCAAGCCCTGGGCCTAACCAATGGGTTTATTGATTGATTGATTGATTGAGACAAGGTCTCTCTTTGTAGCTCTGATGTCCTTGAACTCACTTGAGCTTCCCTCAAACTCACAGAGATCTGTCTGTCTTGGTCTGTGAGGTCCTGGGATTAAAGGCATGTGCCACCACTTTGGCCAAACCAATGTATACTTGACGAATGGCTGAAAGGCATTTCCAGTTCATTCTGAACTGCTCTGTGCTCATCACTTTGGCCTATATCATTAGATCTAGGTCCCTCAACTGGCAGGACCATTCTCCTGAAACAATTCTATCATACCCTCCCTTTACTCTTCCAGGGTATCTTACCCTTACCTTTTAGGATCCTCTCATTCCTAGGACATTAATCTATGATCATATTTCTCATCATATCTGCTATCTAAATCCACTACCCCTTCCAGGTATAGACTGCTAATTGGAGCCCTGGTGATGTGATTTTGATTTAGGTGAGATCCTTTCTAAAGTATTTGCATTTGTGAGGAGAGAGAGAGAGAGAGAGAGAGAGAGAGAGAGAGAGAGAGAGAAATAGAACACACACACACACACACACACACACACACCCCAAAATCTCCCTGCTACTCTGTTGGCTCTGCAATCTCAACTGTATCTCCCAGCCTTTCAGCCATTTCTAGTTGTGTATGCTTTGCTGGGTGTGGAGCTGGGAGGAAAAAGAATTTACTGTTATATCCTTGAGCAAGTATGCTTTTATATATGTGTACACAGCATGTATATACATTACACACTGTAACCAAAAAATTGCAAGGCTATATTAATTGGCAATAACTGAACATTTTCTTTAATGACTTGCACTGAATACTAAACCTGAGCCACCAGTCATTTAAGTGTGAGAGGCTTCATCCAGAAACTTCTTGTGTCTGGATATTAGTGACCCTCTGGCATTTTGACCTGAAAATGACAGAGGGTGTACCCTGTAGTTCCTTGGGTAGGGCAGATACCACAGAACTTATCAGAACTGAAGGCAAGCTGACCACTGTGCATCTGGTTCCTTCCTCCAGAGCAGAGCAGCCTGCAACAGATAGGTAAGAGGATGCTCCCTGACCCTGACCCAGCAAGAGATAGCCCAAGAATTCTCAGAAGGCTTTGTCTTTAAGCACATGAGAATGGGTCTGAAAAGGTGAATTCAGGAATACGAGTTTGCTTTAGAAAATACTTCCCAGAAGTTCCTCATAAACAGTCAAGAATGAAAAGGTCAAAGTCCTGTTTGAAGGGAGGTAAGAATTAATCTCTGAGAGTGCTGCAATACTGAGAAGTCAGACTCACTCGCCCAGATCTGAGTTTATGTACTGGGATTGGATTCCCTGAACTTCTTAAGGCCAGGGGACAAGTATTAGGGAGAATGGCTAGCATAGAGCTTCTACCTTGTGAGAATGGAGCAGTCCTTAACCTGGATGTACAAAAGTCAACACAGATGGGAGGGGATTTAAGGGTATACTTGAAATAAGCAGGATTGGCAAGGCAATCGACCACTGTAATCATTCCACTTGGTAGGGTGTGGGTAGGGTCATGCAGCAGGGAGTGGTGGCCCTCCAACAAACACCAGGCAGCCAGCCATACTTCGGGACTGCTAGCTACTGATTCATTCATTCATTCTACATTTGCAAACATATTCGAATAGTGGATATCCAAAGAGTATGAAAACAGAATGCATAGTCTGACACAAAGTAAAAGTCAAACCAAGAGTGAGTTTTAATTCTAGCTTTGGTACTGATGGGTGATGTGACCCTCAGTGAAATTATACAGGGTCTCAATGCTGTGGGCTACAGTGGCTCTTGCAGAAAGAAAGAGCACAGATTCTCAAGGACAAACCCATAGCTGTAAAGTTGGAGGCTTGAGTGCCATGGTTAAGGAACAGCTGTAGGCCCTGGGGATCCAGCCTGCTTGTTCAAGCTGAGGCACGCGTGAGGGCAGTGCATTCTGGCCTTAGCGGCTGAAGACATTTCAGCTTTTGTGCTGATCCTAAAGGTTCCATTTTCAGAGGAATTACAGAAGCAAGGCTGGCTGAGACCGCATATTCAGCAATTTTCAGCCCTTTGTGACAGGTCCCTTCTGGGAGACTCCAGAGAAAAGGTCTTATCTCTCTTAGAAGACTTTTGTGAGAAGAATGTGCCCCAGGCAGGCAGCTCTGAGCATGTCCTGTCCCTTTCCTCACTGAAGCAGCCTTTCCACTTAGCTTCTAGCAGAATGGTCTTAGGCAGTGTTGGCCTTGCAGCGTGGAAGGTTGCTGCTGAGCCACTAGGATCTACAATGGCCCAGGAGTTCCATCAAAGGCAGGATCCTCTGCACCTCACATACACCCATTTTTCACAAGACTACAATTCATGCATATCTGAGGCCTGAGATACAAGGCTCTGTCTTTAGAGCATTGTGTTGCTTTAAAAAAAAAAAAAAAAAATCTGAGGCTACTTGGTTGGGTCTTGTTCTTCAGCTTACCCTGGTTCTTACATGCCACTGTGTTTTCATATCTACAATTCATGTGCCTGAAGTTCCCACAGGGCTCTGAAGGCAATCCTGGCTGTACTCTGTGATCACTTGAGTCATTTTTATAAGGTACATCTGAGCCCACCCCCAGAGGCTGGTTACTGGTAAAGGCTGAACCCTGTGAACACAGGGATTTTAAAATGCTCTACTCATGATGTTAATGTGAGGTTGAGAATCATGACCTGAGCTTATATCCTAGATTTTCCACTTACTATTGTTGTGCCTTGTGTCAGGCAAGATGCATAACTAACTGTACTCCATCTTAGTTTCCTCAACTACCCAATGAGAGTGGTAAGAACAAACTGGCAAGCTTCTTCCCTTCCTCAAAGTAATACAAGAATCACGAGACTGAAGACTGCAAATGAGCTATAGCCCCCTCCTCTGCCTCACTCAGCTCAAGGACCCAGCACCTGCCCCCAGTGGGACACGTGGGACATAACCTCTTTGCTCGGTCTAATTATTTCAGAACTCGAAATGTAAACTGATTTCACAAGCTTTAATTATTCCACCGGACTCTGTTCTGTTTGAGAATTATAAACTACAAAGAGTGGGAATAGACTGTGAAAAAAAAGAATTATGAGACTATAAAGGTGGAGAACTCGGTACAATGCAGTTGTCACTAAGTCAATGTGACAGTGGTTACTGCTCCATCGTTAAATGCAGTCACATAGAATATCTGGAACATACAGTAACTGATGCCATTGAGTCTCTATTAAGTATGCAACCCTTCCTCCTCATGAAAGTGGCTTTTTAAGTGATCCCCAAATTATGCTTGCACTGTTCAGAAAACCTAAGCCCCAGAGAAGAATATTAGTCTGAGCTAGAGTCTGGAACCTGCTGTCTTCTCTTGCATGTAGGACATATTAGGATGCGACATGTCCCTGAAGGCTCATGGGTTGAGTATGTGGTTTCCAGCTATGTTGGTTAGGAGGTTCTAGAACCTCAAGGACATAGGACCCAGCTAGAGGAAAATAGGCTACTGGGAGTGTGTTCTCCTCCCTTCCTGTCTCTCTCCTTCCTGTCTGCCAAGGAGAGACAGCAGCTTCCGCCACAAGCTACCGCCACTGTAATGCTCTGCTCAAGCACATGAAGCCAAATAACCACGGACCGAACCTTCCAGTCAGTTAAAGTGAATAAGCACACCTGTATGGTTTTTATGCCAGGCATTTTGGTCATACCCACACAACATCCAATATAATGCTTCTTAGAGACTATGAGCTTTCAAGGTGGGTGCACCTGACCCGGTCCATTCTTACTCCCTGACTACACTCTTGATTTCCTCTGGGGAATCCACAATGTTCTATAGTCAAAGGCTGGTGTGAAGTGTCCAAGGTCAGGCATCCAGTGTATCAATTCCCTGGTCCCACTATGGTGAATAGCTGATGATGGTCAAGCCCAGAGAAACTAAACTTAAGATGCCTGATGGAATTCCAACACAGAGCACAACTTATAACTGTGTGTCCCCCACCCTGTTCTGATTTTATGTTAAGTAAGTGTATAACCTTACTAGAAAAAAAAAAAAAAAAGGTCACTACAGATGCAATTAGCTAAATGAGGTCATACTGGAGACAGGTGATCCAATCTATCATGACTAGCATCATTATGAGAATTGGACATGAGAGACACATGCACAGGGAAACTGTCATGTGAAAACTAAAGCTGCACCTCTGCCACAAACCAAGAGACTACCAGAGTGGAGAGAGACCTAGAGCAGACCCTTCCCTAGCACTTTGAGAGGCATCACGACCTCCCACATCTTGACTGGCAGCTTCCAGCTCAGGAGTCCTACATGATGCAATTAGCGTTGTTTGAGCCTGGGGTCCTTTGTTCTGGGAGTCCTAGCAAATATAGACCATGCTGCCATGGCAGATGCCATTCACCACTTAGCTGATGATGCAGCAGTACTTCCTGAGAACCAGCAACTGGCTCAAGGACCACAGTGACCTAGGATAGAAAGAGGGGTCTCTTTAGGGGCCTGTGGGCTGGAGGAGGGCAGACTGGCAGGGGAGGGAGGAGCTTACTGCCACACTGCAGATGAGAAGGGACCTTTTCCAAAATGCTGAGACTTATGTGATAAATAAAGGAGAGGAGGAGAAAAAAGCCAAACAACCCAGGCTTAGAGAGCCTACTCTCTTCACTTGTTATCTCTATTGCCATGCGGAGCCAAGCAGCCCGGGCTTGGCAGGCCTGTTCCATCTCTTGCTACCCACATGACTATGTGGAGTTGGGAAGCTCCAAGCTTAATGGCTTTATTCCCTCACTTGCTACCTGGGTATCTGTGTGCAAGAAGTATGGCTTCTTATCATGGGATGAGGGCATGCTGCCCAGTACAGTGCCTGGCATATTCAAGGGCACTGTGTATTCATTACCATGCCTGTTAACTAGAAAAGGAAATCTCAGAAGGGACAAGCAAGGAGCAGACAAACTTTTCCTAGTTTTTACCTTTCAGCTTCACTGAGGAGGAACTGGAAATCCCAGTACAGCATCTGCCTGCACTGTGTCTGAAGAGGAAACCCATCAGGAAGTGAACTGGGCTGGAGAGGTGGTGAGTTTAGTCCTGAAGCTGTAGACCTGAGGAGCTTGGCCGGAAGCTGCCAGGCCTATCACAGCCACCTCCACAAAGCCTCATCCTCACAATTTTTCAGTAGGGAGCTCACCATGTGCCACCACCCCCCATGGTTCTCACTGATACGTCCCATAGACCCTATGTCCCCTCCTACAAAGATTAGAGTTGCCACTTTCCTTTAGGGTCCCGACAGCACTCAGTGCTCAGGACTTTTCATAAGACCAAAGTTCCATGATCATGTTCCAACTGAGTCTACAATGCCAGACAGCTGGAGGAAAGAGAAGCATGGAGAACACCTCAGGAAGAGGCCCTTTGGGGATACACTGGGAAAAGTCAGAATGGCCCAAGGAAGGGTCTCATCACCTAAGACACAAAACCTCATTAAGCTCTCCCGGCCAGCAGCCAGGGCACCACCTCTATATAGATGAGAAGAGATTCAGACAGATGGAGAAGCCTGCACAAGGTCACAGATTCTGTGAGCAGCAGAGGCAAGGTAGACACCACGACACTCTCCATCACACAACAGTGAGTAAGTCCTTCAGTGAATGGGCAGAGAGGAACAGGGACAGGATGAATCAGATGAGAGGCAAGTGTGCTCTGTTCCTAATTTCTGTCAGAGGAACACCCTGTCTCCAGCACATTAACCGCAGTGTCACCACTCTGTTAGTACAAGAAGAAAAACACTTGAGAGTTGCTATGTACAGATAACACGATACTCTTGTGATGAGAACCTTACACCTATCACGGCACAAAAGCATGCAGGAGGGCTAATGGCACTGAAACACAGCGAGCCTCCATGATAGAGATGCCAGCCTACTGGGAAGCTGGTCCATCCATGCGGCCTCTGTCAGGTGACTTATCAGCAGGTCTCCTCTACCAACCAGGGCCTTCTCACACTGGGGTTCTGCTCCTCACCCCTCCCTCCAGTTGCCAGTGGAACCATGCTTTAGCTTGGCCTTGGAGGAAGCCTATTTTGGCAAGCTTCTGGGAATAAGTCATTATGGCCACTTGTGCAGCAGTGGGTAGGTAGGTGTTCCTTGGAACCAAAGTGTACTGTGGGGAGTATGGTAAGACAGGAAGGCCTGGGACAGGGTGTCCATGGATTGGGAAAGATATGCTGGGGGCAGACAAGCTCACTTCTCTGGAACACACTGGGATGGAAGCATTACCAGTGCACAAACCCTTCTAGAACAATGATCCCAATTTGCTCACCAACCCAGACAGTGGCTCAGGCAAGGGTGTCCTTCCAGGTGACCCTGGACACAAGGATCAGCCAATTCTCAGTCTGGGCAGTATTCTATGAGCATATTTAAGAAAATGAGATGAGCCAACCAGATTTCCAGAGGGATAAACAGAAAAGCAGGCCAGCAAACAATGGCGGTAACACAAGAGACTGCCATAGTGGTTCGGGCCAAGGTAAACCAAAGCCATTTGAGAGAAATGCTGAAGAGGCCGGAGAAAACAGATTAAGTGCACAGACACCAGGCAGTGGCCAGCTGACACAGCCCAGTGCAGAGGAGAATCATGGCCTGCCTCTTCACTCCTAAGATAAACTTCCACTTCTGGGGCAAAGGACTTCAATATAACTAATGCACTTTCAGTCAAGTCCCCACGAGCGGAGTGGAGCTAGCACACACCCTCCAAGGTCCAGGGGGGAAAAGGCTGACATGCCTGAGGCAAAGAAGGACAAAATTGCTTTGAAATTGCCTCTTTTATCTTGAAATGTAACTTGAATTTTCTGTGCTATTCCATAATATCAGTGTTTGCTTTAATACAAAAATAGCATTTCTCCTCTCAAAGCTTTGTGTCAACTGGATGTACCAGGAAGACCTGCCCTTTCGTGTCTGTGGCTTCATATCCCATATCCCAGGGGTGGGAACACATACTGGTGGACAAGTACCTGGAGGAACAAGCTCGGCTAAGGATTTGTACTACAGATTGGGTACCAGAGGGCTCTGCTGCATACAAAATGACCAGGGCCATTTAGGGTAAAAAAATCCAACTCAGGCCCAGCAATCATGCAACCCTGAGCACCTACAGTCCTCAGAAAGGCTATGACTCAGACTTACCACCTTTGACCTATGCCATGTGGGTGAATGCCAGAGGGGACAGTAATGTGTGGGGATAAAGCTAAGAAACAGTAAAGGAGGAAGAAGCCACATCTTCCTGCCACCATGACCTATAAAAGCTATAGAAGAGCACAGCAAGGAACCAGTGAATTCCAGGAAAATGCCTAGATAATAGTGAGTTCTGCTGACCAGGACAGGAATAGGAGGGAGACCCATGTTTATGAAGTCCACAAGACACTTGGACAGAATCCTTGCCCTCTCTGCTGCAAATGGGCAGCTGGATAAAGTTATTCCTACTTGTTATTCCCAGTGCTGGCCCTGGTGAAGTTCTTCCTTTTAGAGGACTCTCAGAGGAACCTATTCCTCTTCCTATTACTCTGTGCCCTGCAGCAAGTCACCTCAGTCCTCCAGGTTATAGCAAAATGAGGCAATTAGATCACATTGATTTGAAGGTTCTTTCCAGTTGGAAGAATTTATTATTTTAGCTAGGTTACAGTTAACAAAAATGAGAATGGCTTCTCCATCCCAACAGAAGGAACTATAAGACATATTATTAAAGTAGAAAAAAAGCAAGTTGCAGAACAATATAGTGTGATTCCATGTGGGTAAAATATATGCTTGAATATACATTAAAATTTTCAAACATATGCAAGAAAGTACTAAGAAAGGTGACTTTCTAGTGAGTGGGATGGGGGCTGGTATAAAGGCAGTGCTCAATTCTACAATGGTTTGAGTGCTGGACCACATGTAGGCCTGGCTCTTAAATGAAATAAATAAATGCACTGAGCATATCTATCAGCACATGTATGGCAGGGCTCCCCGTCTGTTTGCCATCTCTCATGCTGGAAGCACAACCCAGCACCCTTGCTGGTGCTGCCCTGCTGTATACATCTTACGGCCCTCTGCTATACAAAGACTCGGGGTGCCCAGGAGAGCAGACAAGCTAAGCTGTCCAGCTTTGGGGGCATTGCTCCTGTGGAATGCAAGCCCTCAGATGCCCCTGTTTAAAGCCAGGAGAAGCAGAGCAGACAGTAGTGTGCATGGATAAAAACCAGGGAGTTAGGGTTAGGGCCTGAAGCACCTCTCTCAGTATGTGTTTCAGGGAAGAGAAACATGTATCCTCACACCAAGGTACTCAGCAGAGTGGGACCCTGGGGTGTGCCTTGGACATCTTAGGAGCAAGTGCCTGAGGATTCACTGTGACATGGTCAGAAGGAATTGCAAAAGTGACACAGGAAATATAACAGAGTGCCAGTCAAGCACAGCCTCCCAAATTCCCTCAGCTCTTACTAGCTGGTCCTGGGAGGTGTACAGCTCTCTCCCGCGTTAGCTACTTTTGTCATTATAACCGCAATACTTCACAGTTTCCATCACCAAGGAGGAAGGCAGAGTGGGTGGCTGATACCCAGGAATCAGGAAACAGGGGTCTGATGTAACCCTTTGAAAGATCGGCCTCCTGGGGAATTACTTACTCTAGCCAGGGCACAGTCTCCCAAAAACAGTGCCTCTAGCTGGGACAAGCACTGAACACACAAGCCCATGGAGACATTTCAGATTCAGCTGTAACACTCAGCAATGGAGCAGTCTCTAACAGCATAGCAAAGTTCCAGGCAGGATCAGTGGTTGTCCTCTGTTTGTTCCCTAGCCCACCCCACCCCCCACCGTACTTTGGAGAACCGGGACCCCTATACATACTACCCCAGGAATAGCCTGCTTCTCCCACACATCTAAGGTACCTGTTTGGGAGGGTTCTCTACCAGGCCCAGGAACAGAGCCATGCTAGACACTGGTATGGCCATAGCACCTTCACTCTACTGCAGGGGTCTGGCCTCTCAAGCCATGATTTCATCTACTTCCCTCAGGGGATTTCACTGCCTGTTCCCAGAGATCTCTGACAACTCTAGGGGCTTCTGTCACAGACCCACTCTTTCCTCTGTAGCCCTGCTCATCATATGCCATTACTTCATTTTTTGGTAGTAATAATAATAAAGAACTGGGACTCACTATATTAATGGGCTTCATGGCAATTCCTGAGCAAGACTTGAGAGCTGTTAGGGATGCTTTAACATCTGTGTTGACCTCATTCAAGGTAGTCCAGAGCATGGGAAGCTGCATCACCAGCAGACGAGGTGGAGAATATGAATGAGTTACTCAGGGCCAACAGACACCTCAGTAACCAAGCAGGGGATGATACTCCCATCCCAGGAATCAAATCATTACACACTGCTCTGTCAGAGCTCAGAGATCATTCAATTAAACACGGATCAGCTGAAGTGATTTTTTGAGCAATAAGAGCTATTTGAGAAAGGGAAAGTCAGTCCTAATCAGCATTGCTTTCACCCCAGACACAGGAAGACTGAAGTGTGGGTCAAGGAACAGACATGTGGCCTTACAGCAACAGGCTTGGGTTTGGCATGGATCTCAGAGGAGCCAGTATGATGGGTCCTGAGGCAGGTGGTAACAGAAACAGGAGGTTTCTAAACTCGTATCCCATGGAAATAAAACCAGGAGATTAGTGGCTGGGGCATCTGCACAGATGCAGGGGCATGAATAGCACTATGGTGGGTTATATTGTCAACTTTGCAGGAGCCATAATAACCTTAAGTGATAAATCTCTGGACTGGATGCTCTAGAATAAGCCTAATCTTCCTGTTCCCCATTCACCAAGAAGTCCAAGACTAGAGTATCAAGCCATCCGTGAGCCAGCTCTTCACTGTAAATGAACCCTGGAAGCCTTTGGTATGCTATGTTAACCTCAAACACAGTTCAAGTTCAACTACTTCTTGGTCCAACACCCTTAGCCCTGGCTCCAGCCACACTGTTTTCACCAGCCATGCAGTTTTCACACCAGAATGACTCAGCAGCTGCCTCCTAACTGGTCTCCAGCTTCTAGGCTCACTCTTCTGGTTCCTCCCAGAAGATGCACCCATCTTTTCAAAGGCCATATGACACCTGTAAAAGCACCTTATCTAATGTGTCTAGACCTTCAGAAGAGCAGCCAAATCCTACCCATGTCCCTGAGAAGCTACTCCACAAGCCTAGCTGATGTTCCTTCGATGCCCTTTCTGACACTATCCCTGATGGCCTCAGGGCTCCATTAACCTCAGAAGCCCTTCTGTAATGTCTAGCTACCTCTCTTCAAAGTCTGTGTGTCCTAGGGCAGGGCCACTGTCCTGCTTATTGCTAACCTCCAGGACCCCAGGCAAATAGCTGCTGAGAAAACAAACTTCTATCCCTTTGCAACTAAATCCCAGTCTCAGTACAGTTCTACCAAAAAAATCTCACACAGAACAGGAGCTCTGATCAGACCCTTTGTCATATCCTTGCTCCCTGCTAACTGCTGCCAAATCAGCCAGTGCCCTGTTGGGGACAGGAACAAAAGTGAGGATCATGGCTCAGCAGCACAGTGGGAGAGCCACAGTGGGAAAGTGAGAAGGGCCTCTAACTGTTGGTGTGACAGTAGTGTCTCATCTCACACCCTGACTCAGCAGGTGCTGGGCAGCACGACCCAGAGCCCTTACAGGTTAGGTGGCCAAACTGCCACGAAAGCAGACGCCTCACATGAAAGCTGGATATACCTGTCTCTCCAGGGCCTGCTGCTTTGTGTGAGCATGGAATAGGACTCAACCTTAGCTCCTATTCTCATTCCCCAACTCTGCTAGCCTGAGGGCCTCAAGGAGCTTTGGGGACAGCCACAGGGTCCTCTCAGCCAGTCTCATCTGTCTATTTCAGGTGGGATGTTTCAGTTGCTGAGAACCTTTGAGGGACATGGTGTGCCTGTGTCATTCAGAATCACAGCAGCACAGCAGTTAGTGAAGGAGTACAGCCAAATCACCTGCTATGTGGGCTTGTGCTCACCTGGTGTGGCTGAGCACAAGCCCCCACTTAGCATACCAGAACAAACCCAGTGTGGCTAAGCTACATTTTATCTAGAGAGTAAAACATTTTCAATCTTATTAGGAATTATTTTCTCCCAGAGATATTGCATCCTGGCTCCCTTTGTTTCCTCAGTTCCCAAGAAAACCCACCCCACTTGCCAGGCAGCTGGTGTACGAACCAGGAAGCCCCCCAAAGTTAGCATGCCTCTGGGGTCAGTGCATTGTCTCTTACTGGCCTCTTCGTACAGGCTTGTCAGGTCATGGGGAAAACTGGCAGCTGTAGCATGGGCACCTGTACAAACTGCTTGCCAATCAAGTGGCCTTGTGAACTGCCCACTCAGGGCAGGTGTGGCCCCTTTGCCAGCTTCTGCATCCACATGAGTGCAAGCTATGAACAGAGAAGCAGGGCCCAGCTGGCTGTACCCCTTCCTCCATGAACACTTTCTGTGGACCTAGTTGCAGAATGCAGACCAGGTAGCAGGAGGACTGCTGGGTTGCTGTGGCAACAGGCTTCTTCACATAAATGATGTTCCTGACACTCACAGAGTCCTCAGCCTCAGAGAATCGCACAAAGGAGGTGGAAAAAGGCAGAAGGAAAGTAGGTGCATGGTGGTTATACATGGAAGTATTCAGCAGAAAGGGCCACTGAGTTACAGGGATGATGCTGGGATGCAGTGTTCCCACCACATGAAGGAACTGGTGTTATATGCTGCCCTAGTAGGCACCTGACAGGACAGGGGCTCAGTGGGAGAAGGCTGGACCACACAGTCTAACAGAGCTATGGGGAGGGTCCATTGGCACCAACAAGTCCTGGTTTCCTGGGTAACAGGCTCTCAAACTGTTGAAGCCTATAGCAGGTTACCTCTGGGGCATGGACAGCAAGAGAGGGACTTGTGCTCTGCAAGACACTAAGGAAGACAATGACCTGCTCCTTCCAGCCAGTGCATGGCCCTCAGTGCCATTGGCTGTTCTGCCTGGACCCCTTCCTCCCCACATCACATCTGCAATTACCAGTTCTGCTTCATGTGACAGCCTGGCCTCTTCTCCATGTCCTCTGCAAGGTCAATCCCCAGAGCTTCCTTAAGAGCTGCCATCACACTGACTTCTTCAAGAAGCTTCCTCTGATCTGACAGAACTATCCAGCCACTCTGGCCTGTTACAGCCTGGTGCTGCTGGCAACAGACCCCAGCTGATGCTTTCAGTAGGCTGAGAGCCTCCCCAAGGTGAAGCCCAGTTGTCTCTGTCTCCTGAGCAGTTGGAGCAGTACATATCACCTGTCTGTAATGGGTGATCACCATGAAGGGACACTCATAGAGACAAGGGGTTGGCTTGACTCTTCTCTTCCTGGAAAGAAAGTTCAGGAGAATCCCAGAGTCTGCTGGGGCTACGGTTACATGTGAAGGCATACCACAAAGGACAGACACAGCTTACCCTGCCATCAAGAATAAGCACATGACCTGGGATGCAGGATGGCGAGGGCTTTTGTTCTTTTACTCACAGAGGAGGGATGTCCCCTGTCCCTGGGTGTGATTGCTCAGTGACTGTCCCACTAGCATCCAAAGCACATCTGTAGCTATTGCAATGTAGTCCAATATGGTCTTTCTCAAAAACCTCTAGTTCTCCCAACCTCTGTTTAGAGAAGCTGTGCCTCTAAAATGGATACTGGGGGAGGAAGATAAGGGCACAGGAGTATGCTGCCTTAGAGAGGCAGCACAGTGGTGTGTAGGCTTTGTCTGTGGGATACCTGCTCCTGGAGGCATATCATCAGACCATATATAACTCCCCCACAAGCCCCATTCCTCAATCTGCAGCCTATGGACAAGAGTTTTGGTATTGCCTGAGGGCTGCATCTCCTCCTCAGCCCCACAGACACAGGGCTTGTCCTGCCTTTTAGCTGAATCTAGTACCCCCCTCCCCCGTGTGTGTGTGTGTGTGTGTGTGTGTGTGTGTGTGTGTGTGTGTGTGTGTGTGTGAGAGAGAGAGAGAGAGAGAGAGAGAGAGAGAGAGAGAGAGAGAGAGAGAGAGAGACATCAGAAAATGCCATCCCACAAAACAGTGCAGGCTGTGGAGTGGGCACAGTGGTGAGAGCTCTTCCTGTTTCATCAGTATTAACTGGAATAGAAGCATGGCATGGGCCCCACAGACTGGAGAAGGGATGGCTCAGTGGTAAACATAGGCACAACTCCTGTCCATGTGCAAGCTCTGTGGCTAGATGAGTGGTTAACTATATCAATCAGTTAGGGCTAGATTCAGCTACAGCTAACAGAGCTTGCATTAACAGTGGTTCTAACCACAGACACTCTTTCCTCCTTCCACAAGAAGCCAACATGTAGGCCCTTGGTGGCATGCTGATCTTGTAGGCAACATGGCCTCCAGCTAAAAGACCATGTGACTGTCTTCAGCAAGGTCACTATTTCTGAACACTATTCTGACTCTGTTAGCCAGAGGAAGGCAGTGGCTTGCAGTCAGCAGTACTCTGCTCCTGTGCCTCTGGATGAGGTTATATGGGCCTGGGGATGGCATAGAGGCTAGCAACTGGCTTGAGAAATATTCTAGGCCACCTCAAATGAAGCTGGGGTTCTATCAGTGGAGAAAGTCAGAGTAGACAGAGTTGGAAGCTTACAGCTTATTCTGTATGACTCCTGGGAGCCCATTTGTCGGAGCTGTGAGAATCAAAGGCAATGGTCAGAAGCTAGACTCTAAATCCGGATCCAGCCCGCCCCTAGATACTCCCTAGACTTCCTGGTATAAGGACCAATTCAGATCTTCCCAGAAGCCCTACCAACACAGGACAGCTCCAGAATACCTAGAGCCTAACAGGAATAGCAGCACTCAGGTTCAAGCAGCCAAGAAGTCCTGGATGAAAGATGAGACAATAATGACTAAACACACTTGCCATGACCGCACAGAAGAGCAGCCCACCACACAGCTGGAAGAACCACCTTTACAAGGGAGCCCTTGCTAAACTAGGTATTGAAGTGGCACTGCCAGGATCCTCATCCAGGATAGCAAGTTCTGAGGTGGATGGTTGTCTACCTTACTATACCAAGTCATAGCATGAAGCTCAGGAAGAAGCACAAAGCTTAAACTCAGAGCAGATACTGAAACCAGGAGACTTTGGGAAGATGGCTCACTAAACTCTGCCCTAGAAGTTGGGACAATTTCCAGGTCAGTTCTAGATTATAAGCTGTAACATCATGACAACCAAGGGTGCAAGTGTGTGTGTGAGGGGAGCACTGGGAAGAGCTGTGGCTTTTGGCATGGTAGTCTGAGAGATTTGGAAGTCCATAGTGGGAGGCCTCACTTGGCAAGGTGCTTCCCTGTGAGAAGCTGGGAGATGCGTCTAGGTCTGACAGACAGCTCAAGGAGTGGTCTGAAGAGTAGAAATTTGGGCTCAAGTGGCATCTGCCTCTTCCTAGGGTCCTGGGGCCTCTTTGTAAGGTGTACGGTGTACTTTGTAAGGTGTACTCTGATTGTAGGCTTTGCTTGCAGGTCACAGGAAAAGGTGGGCTAGGATTCAGGAAATAAACAAATACTGAGAGAGCTGAGATAGGGAGACAGTGTGTGAAGGCCTCCTCCACTGCCAAGCTCATACAAAGGGGGTGGGTGGGTGCTGTTGGCCAGTGACAACTCAGATTCCACTGGAGCCAAAAAGAAACAGGATCCTGCCTGGAGTACACAGCCTGCTAAGGACTCTCCCACCAGCACTCATGACCAGAAGTCCCAAGGGAGGATGAGGACAACTAAGACTTCCTTTTTGCCACTTCTGACCTGAGTAAGCCAAGACTCTTTATCTTCCTATGGCTTCAATCAGTCAGTGTGTAACAGCAGACAGAACAGAGGCACACAGGAGAGCCCAGCTGCCTCCACTGAGTCAGACACCATGAGACCCAAAAGCACCAAAACGAGGCCCTTCATATCACTCAAATATTTCTTTAGAAAAAGTTATTTTCATTTAAAGTGTTACATATATTAGCATAGTAAAGTTTTATGCAGTTATTTAAAAATGTTTAAATATAGCATTTAAAATATTTTGTTCTAACTAAGATATTTTAAAAATTCATATAATATTTGTACATAATTATGGCACAGTATAGTAATCCAGTGTGTGATATATAATGACTAAACCACAGAATTACCATATTTGTCGACTTAAATGCTCATCATCTCTCTGTTAAGAACTTCAGACTCAGGCTATTCTGAAATGCACCATAGGTTGCTGTACACTACGATTCTCCTATTGTGCTACAGAACCCAAGCACAGATCCTCCTGCCTGTTCAGCAGCATTACTGACAATCTGTCCCCAGTCCCCAGTCTCCTGTGACCACTCTTCCACTTTTCTGGGGGAGCAGCAATGCACAGATGAGTGAGAACACATGGTTTTTGTCCTCCAGTATCTGGTTTGACTCACTTGATGCCAGGTAGCCTGAATGAAGAGCTATCACACATGCTTTAAGGCCTCAGTAATTCCGGAGTGTAAATGGTTTGAAACCAAATGGCTTGAGAACTACTCTTTGGGCATTCTTAGAACCAGCTTGTAAAGCAAGCTACTAGTTCTTTATTCCTAGTACACCAAGAATGAGGGTACAAGCAATGTTCACAGAAGCACAGAGAGAAAAGGCAAAAATTCATGGTGTCAAGGGAGGCCCTTCACTTGGATTCATAAAAAATGCATTACATTTAGTTAGTGTGTATGTGTAGGTCAGATGGCAACTTATGGAATTCAATTCTATGTGGATTAGAAAGATCAAACTCAGGTCATCATCATGTTGGTGGCAAAGTGCTCTCAGCACTCTTAACATGGATTCTTAATGAATATGCACTGTAGGACACAGGTAAACATTGTCTGTCACTGGCCTCTTGAATCCTATGCTGAAATTACTTATGGATATGGTCTGGGCCCATATAATCTGTAAGGTCACTGAGACCCATCCACAGTCTATAAGTGATAGGCACACACAATGTCCCTCCCTCCCCTACTGTTATTGTCTGCCTATGTCATTCTAAGAACGTTAAGCCTCATCATCCTCTTGCTTTTCAGCATGCCATGAGATAGGTGGGCTTCTTCACTCTTTGTTCTCACCATGGTGTGCTTATGCCACTACAAGCTAGAAGCAACAGGAATGGGTTGTGTGGAAAGAGACCTCTGAGACCATGAAACACAGTAAGCCTGTCTCCTTACCATCTGGCTGTGCCAAGTATTTAGTCCCAAAGTGGAGAGCTGGAATGCTGCTCACTATGAAAGGTCAGCACAGCCGTATGGCTGAGGTTGCCAGCAGCTAACCCATCGTTTCCCTTCCTGCCCTTTTATATCCTCTGCTTGCCTTTCCCCTTGTGTCTCATACTACAGTGTGCTGAGCCATTCCATGCCAACATGTGTGCAGGTCCCAAGTGACACTCCAAGACTCAAATGCTCCCTAAAGAAGGCCTCCCAACTCCATGTACAGGTTCCAACCAAGCCCTCCTCCTCACCTCATACTACCTTTAAGACTCAATCCTCAGCTATCCTGAGTGTCATTTCTAAGTGGTCATTTGTCCCACTCACACCCATCTTCCAGCCTGAGCTGAGGAGTAAGCTTGGAACAGGGCTTCTTCTAAGCCACTCCTGCCTACTCCAGTGCTTCGCCTGCACCTGTTCATCCTCCCTGTAGGCAGTGAGAGGCAAAGCATGCCCTGGGTAGATCTCAAAGGCTGAGGAACCCAGAGACCTGAAGATGATCCTGTCAGTGCTGAGCAGGGTGGATTTTGCCAAGTGACTGTTGAGGTCAGCAGGACCCCTACCTGAGATGAGAAGCTCTCTGGCCTGGAAAGAGGCAGGGATGGGAGAGAAATAGGCCATCACCCCCTTTCCCATATCCCCAGGGTAGGTATTGGTTCTGGGGCTGGCCCTCTAACCCAGACCCCAGGTGTGCTTTGGCTTGATGATCATCTGCAGACAGACAAGTGAGCACTCAGCTACCAGGCCATGCTGGAGGATGAGCCCAGGGCAATCATTCCATTTCAGAAGCCCCGTCTCCACCAGAAGAGCAGACCATCTTCCATCTTCCCATACTTCACTTAGGGCTGAAACATAACACCTGTGTCTACCAAACCATATTGGATACTGGGCCATCTCCCCAGGTTTGTTTTTTTTTATTTTATTTTATTTATTTTATTATTATTATTATTATTATTATTTTTTTTTTTTTTTGGTCTTCTTACTTTGATGCTGAGGGACCAAATCTGGGGCCTAGTATAAACTCAACGTATGTTCTGTTACTGAGCTATCCCAGTCCCTTCCTGGCCTTTGAACACATGGTCAAAAATAATTCACTAGACATCCTTCAGAGTACCTGTGGAGTCCACCTGTCTGAAACTGAGGGCTGAGTAAGCTACTTGTCCCAGAGAAGGCTGACATGCTTCCATGCTGGCACACAGCTATTCTTCTAAGAATATATGTTCATGGAAGAGCTTCACGGCCAGGTGTGGAGGTGTAGGCCTCAAGTCTCAGCAATTGAAAGGAATGTTGTAAGTTTCAGGTCACCGGCAACACAGTGAGACCCATCCTCAAAACAAAACAGGCATGCCAGGCGTTGGTGGTGCACGCCTTTAATCCCAGCACTTGGGAGGCAGAGGCAGGTGGATCTCTGTGAGTTTGAGGCCAGCCTGGTCTCCAGAGCAAGTTTCAGGACAGCCTCCAAAGCAACACAGAGAAACCCTGTCTCGAAAAACAAAAACAAACAAATGAATAACAGCAACAAAAATCAAGCAAAAGGAAATAATCTTGAAATAGAACGGCCCTGGATTTGTTAATGCTATTTAAGTCCTGGTGCTTTGACAAGCACAACTGAACCTCACTTAGCTATCAGGCAGCCTCTCTGGCTCTGTTGTCCTCATGCAGGGTAAGACCTATTCCCAGAACTGTCGATGCTTGTCTCTTCCCCATTCTTTCGCTTTGGCTCAGAATCAGAACTGAGCTCTTAGGGAGTCAATCTTTGGGCACCTACCCTGGCCAGAGCCCTTCTTCTTCCTTTCCTTTCCTCTTCCAACAACTTCCAACCTCCTAGGGTCTGGCTCCTTCCTCTGCTTCTTACTTAGGAATACAAGAGTGACCACGGCAAGGTGACAAAAAAACTTGTCAGCTCTCTCTTATTTCATGGTCCACACACAGTTCAGTAGCTTTTGCTTCTGTCTAAAGGGAAGAGATTTTTTTTTTGTTGTTGCAAATGCATTATGAATAAGAGGTTTTACTCAAAACATTTTTCAAACCTTAATTCCACTGGCTTTGGGATACATGTCTCCAAATTGCCCTCTACTGAGGTGCTCTATCTTCAAGTGGGCACAGCTCAGCATGAGGCATCCGAGAACCTTATTAAACAAGGGTGCAAGTTCTCACAGATGAGGAAGTAAAGAAAAAGGAAAACAGGAGCTATTGAGGAGTCAGAAGGAGCCCAAGAACTCTTAGCACTCTTCTTATCTGAGTCATCAATGTCCAGTAGCTTCTCTAAGGAGCAAGGTATACAGTGCTGGGGTCTACAGCAGGCCCAACCAAGCACAGTTCTGAGCACCACTGTGCCAATGCCTCTCTTCCCTGCTCTCCCTCTCTCCAAGTAGAGTTACCTGGAGTGAGGGTGCTATGCTGGGTCTGGGAATGGACCTCAGGAATGGCTCTCTGCCTAATGGACACAGACACCAGGCAAGTCCTGTCCAGCTTCATAGTCCCAAGAGGGCTGCTTACCATGTATGTGTCTACTCCACACACTAAGGAACAGGAAGTCAGGAAGTGTGAGAGGTAGGCTCTTCTAGGAGCTCCAAGGGAGCCCACAAGAAATCCCCTGGACTATGTGTGGCAGATGCCCTCAAAGACCACTGCTGGTCTAAGAATATGACTTTTCAAATTTTGGAATGGAAGATGAGACAATGTAATGTGTTCTTTTGTATTTAGTTTTCTAGCTGCTAGGTAGGATTAGACTTTTTTTTCTTTAAATCTAAGGAAGTAAAAAAAAAAAAAAAAAGATTAAAATCCCCACTAGAGCACTGTCTTATCACCCCATTCTCACACTCCCTTCTCATGGAGCTTTCCCTTTCCTTGTGCTGTCAATTCTCATGAGATCAGCAAATTCACTTGTTTCTCTCCTTCACAGGACGGCTTTTCTTCATGGTTTGTCAACTCCTACAATTCCAATTTCTAATTTTAGAATAGTTTCAAAATGTTGGTAGATAGTGGGATTTTGTGTGATAATATAGTTCACTGTGTATGCTATGTAATTTATTATCTGAGCTAAAAATAATTCTTTTATTGCCAAAATTACCAATATTAAGCACACAAAAGGTTCTAGCTTAATGTGTATTCAAGGTTGTAAGACTCTTCTGGCAGGACTACTAGATGCTCCCTACTACTACTACAGGACTGGTAAGATGACCTGCACTATTCCCAAGTGCTTCCTGCAGCTGGAATATGGACTTTGCTTGGAGGAAGCAAGACTCAAGCCCTGCATTGTCCCTACCCTGCATTAGTATCCATCATAGTGAAAAAACAAAACAAAAACTTGTTACAAAGAAAAGTAACAGACTCAAGTATTTTGCTCCCCCAAAAACCAAAGAGCAGATGATCCAAGCCTTGAGCTATGCAATTGAGAACAGGAACTAAATCTGTAGCCCCAAGTGCATATTTGCTCTCCCTGCTGTGCAAAGGCAAACAGGAAATGTCACTGAACTGAGAAAACCAAGAGATTTTTAACATAATCCTAATGTTTGGGGGCTTTGAAAATGTATTTTCTAAAAGGTTCCATTTTCATATTCACAAATACAGCCCAGCATTTGCAAAGACAGCTAAGAAGCATTACTAACTCATAAATAAAACAGGACTGGGTGAGAAGCCACAGCCAACATCCCTCTTGGATGTTTGGCCCTAATACATCTAAGTGGGCAGGAACTGTGAACCTAAGGGTAGAAGGATCAGTATTGCTGAAAGACAGGTCTGTAGGTGAGGAGAGAGCCTCAGGAAACTGTCCTCATGAGCAGCCTTTGAAGCATGGGTTCTGAATAAAGTTGCAATGGCCTCAGGAGTCCTGGTTCCCACAACTCTGGGCGATGCTGTATCTCTAGAGATTTCAAGCTGCTCTTGTATAAAATGGAAGTAACGTCTCTTCCTTACAGATGGCTGTGAGGAGTAAAAAGATCATTTATAGTGTGTCTCATACAGGGCCTGGCCTCGGTAGGTGATGAATGAATTATAACTGCCATGATTGTTATTATCAACACTGATTGGTGAAAAGAAATTCATTCATGAGAAAATGAATTAAAGAGGGAGGCCAGGTATCCAGGTGGGGAGGAAGGACTACCACAGCTAGCATCACCCAGCACTTCACGTCTGTTAATTGGCACAGTCTTCTGCCCTGACATTAGCTCTGAGATGTCACATCTATATGCTTGATTCTGGGTTTGGAGAGGAGAGATGTCCATACACTTACCTCCCTACATGCCCACTAGCTAAAAAGATGCAGGGCCAGGAGGGAGACCCAGGCTGGTGCCTAACAGCTTATACTTTCTATTGCTCCATACTGCCTCCTGTGGGAGAGTGGCTGTGTCACACTCCTTTCAGTTCCCTGCAAATCTGGATGCTTTGGTAGGAGCTATGACATACTCAGCCTGTAAAACTACCTAGTCAGGCTCCTGCCTTCTTGTGAGATGGGCTGGCAGCTAAGTACAGACAAAGGGGCAGCTGAAGACATAAGAGGCAAGAGGAACACGCTCCACAGGTACCATTGAGGCTCCTTGGAGATCTGTCTGGTTTAGCCATATGTCCCCACAGGTGTCTCTCAGCCAGTTACACCCCAGGTCATCCTTACAGGAGAGGTCCTCATTCACACTCTGTCCCTTAAAATGGGGAGGGGCTCTTCTTGAGGTACTTGCTCTAGTGTCCCCAAAGCTGATAGCACAGCCTTCAGAACGTACCTCATAGGCAAATGACCAATAAACTCAGAGATATACTTTCAGCCCCACTATTAATTGACAAAAATCCCAAGAAGACCTAAGATGTTCTGCCGATCAACCTGGCCAAGATGAAAGGCCTGCTATAGTAGGCACAGTCCTTGAGGCTGCCCTGGCACATCCATGCAGCCTTTCTGGAGGCGAAGCTGCGATGTGTACGAGCATGGCTAATGAGCACACTCTGTCTTGAGAAGCAGATAGGGTACAGAGATGAAGATTAAAGGGACTCCACAGCTGAGTTGTTTACAACAGTATAAAACAGAAACAAAAACAAAAAAAAAACCTAGTAACTGCCATGGAGGGAGTATCTAAATACATTATGGTGTACCCCAAGAAGGAAATGCTGTGCAGATTCCTGTACACATTGCCAATGAAAGATGTTCAGGATATGATACCAAGTCAAAATATCTGTTGCAGAACATCTGCTCCTATTTATGTAGAAGTAAGAAGTATACTCTTAAATGAAAACATCAGGAATCCTGTGAAATACAGCAACGTGAAAAAATGCAAATGTGGTAAACATGTTGGCCTATGGGGCTAAGAACCTCCTATGGAAAGGCAGCCTAGGCTTGCCTTCAGGACCCCAGTCCTTGGGGTGGGGCATCACTTCCCCAAGGACTGAATAGTTGATAATCAACACAGGTATCTATCAGTACACAGTCTGGGAACAGTAAGCCAGGAGGGGAGACAGGCCGGAAAGAGGAAAATGAATGACTGACATGTAGCTGACCTTGGGTGAGGCTTCACCAGACCACTTTCTGCCACTCAGCTGTCCTCATGCACCAGAGCCAGTTTCAGGGGATAAACCACCTGCAGGCAGATGAAGCCTTTGCTCTGCAGAGACAGATACAATAGCTCTGTTTAGACTTTGGGGTGACCCATCTCCACATTCATGTGCCAGCTTGTTTTATGTCAACCTGACACAAGCTAGAGTCATCTGAAAGGGGAACCTCAGTTGAGAAAATGCTTCCATAAGACCTGGCATTTTCTTAGTGATTGATGGGGGAGGACCCAGCCCACTGTGGGTGGAACCACTCCTGGGCTGGTAGTCCTGGGTCCTATAAAAAAAGCAGGCTTCATTATGAGCAAGCCAGTAAGCAGGGTCCCCACCTTCTGCATCAGCTCCTGCCTCCAGGTTCCTGACCTGTTGGAGTTCCTTCAATAATGAACAGTGACATGGAAACATAAGCCAAATAAATCCTTTCCTGCTCAACTTACTTTTGGTCACAATGCTTTGTCATAATAGTACCCTTAACTAGGACAATCCAAAATAACCAATTTAAAGGCTGATGTATCACCTGTTCTGGTTTCGTCTAGGTTAACCTGCTCCATCTTGTCTGAGGACATCAGTCCTCCATGGATTTCCCCTGAAGCAGTACCACAGTGGGGCTGATCATATACTTTAAAGCTTGCCATCCAAGGGGTTGCTTTCTTCACTGGAACCATGAGAAACTGAGAACAATTCAGGATGGAGAGGAGACCAGAATGGAGAGAAGGGGGCCTAGAGCTCTGTATTCAGTCCTTGGGGAGTCTCACCACCACTTTCAGACCCCAGATACACCTCCCAACACACACACCACATGCCACATGTTACTTTTTTGAGTATTCATCTGTTAAAAGATTTGGTGAGTTTCTATGCTAACCAAAGAAAGCATGCATATTAAGAACAAAACTCAGCAGTATGCTGCCCCCACCCTAACATCACCACAACCTCTCAGAGAGTCCATTTTCCTCTCTTCAGCACTCACTCCGGGTCTCTAAATTGCTGTTTTTACAGCGATTTCATGATTTGTCAACTTGCAATATCAGAGATGAATTTCCAGTGACGGTGGTGAGGGTTCACTCTCCACGCCTCTTCCCTCAGAAATGTGGCTGTACACTTCCATGAAGATGATATTCACTATTGGGACAACACTCTGTCCACTGCTGAGCCTCTCGGTGCCATAATTGCATCCCTTTCCCCACAGTGAATAATCCTCTCATTTAAGGATTTATTTTCTTCAGACCTAGCTCCACGTCTTCAGCTCTCTGCTCTTCTGCAGCCACCTGGATCAATGGCCAGGCCAGCAGTATTCCAACTCCAGAGGCCAGGGCAGTTCCCTGCTTCCAGCCTGAGATGCTGCTAAAAAACCATTCCCTAAGTCTTGTCTGTCCTCAGTACAGCCTCTGCACCCTCCTAATAAAGGTGCCAGGATAAAGCAAATTTGAACTGCTTGTTCCCACATTCAATTAACAATCTGGCTACATATACAATTGTAGATTGAAGCAATAGCTGAGTTCTTGATGGTTCTTTTGGCTCCCTCCCTCTGCATTCAGTCCTTTGCCTGTGATCCTCACATCTCGGTCCCTTAGAAGGATCATCACTTGCCCGCCGGGAAGAGGGCAGGACACCCCTCCCACCCAGGCCTTCAACTCTGGCTCTGGTACGGGTCCCCTTATTCCTGTGTAGACTTAGTCATAACTGTTTCCAGGCCCCTTCCACACCTGCCTTCTAGGAGGGTTGCAGCTTGGTGGGAGTCTTGGACCCTGCATGGCCTGCAGCATGACAGGTGTCTTAGGAAGAGCCTGGCAGTAGCTTGCCTCTTACCAGTACTGTTACCAGCCTCATACTCAAACTTTCCTCCACCCACTCCGGTCTTTGTGTTTTAGTGGTACAGATGTCAACTTCCTGTTTTGCTATAGATTTCAAGGGCAGTGATAAAAGAAGAGGTGAGTCACTAGGAGTAGGTCTTTAAAGTAACTCCCACCTTGGATCCTTTTTCTTTCCTTCTTTCTTTCTTTTTTAAGAAGGTGATGGCTGCAAGCTCTTAGCCCCAGGAATGGACCTACCCAGCCATTGTGCCCTTCCTGCTATGGTGGAATGAACGTACTATTTCAAACTGTGAGCCAAAATAAACATCAGGTATTTTTGTCACAGTGCTGTGGGAAGAAACTCATTTATTTTATACACTTATTCATCATCAGATGAAGACTTCTTTGGGTTTATGTCATTCATGTTCAGTTTCTGGAATCAGAGGCAGCACTGCACTCTCTGGGTCATCTGAGGCTGGTGGGTTTCCTGCAGAACTTAAAGGTGAAAAGCCATGTCCTTGTACAGGGCAGAATGCTTTTGTGTTTGTGGGTGTTGAAGGGGACCCTTGTCAGCGTCACAGCTCCAAGTGTTTCCAGGTGGTGGAAGAGAGTACTTCTTGGACACTCTGTTGTGGCAGCATGTTTAGCTCTAGATGGAAAATGGAGTCTGGTCCATAGGACAAAGACTGCATTCTGGCCAGAGTGTTCTCAGCATCTAGTCTACCAGCTGGAGACAGGAGGTGTCTGACTCTAGGATGGTGAGCTACTCCTGCCACTTAATGTCAACCCTACCCCTTGCTGGTACTGAAGGGCCCACCTAGTTTTACTGGTATGCCCCTTTCAATCAAAGGAGCACAGGTGCCTGACCACATGGCACTCTCCTAGCTGGGAGATGTTAGGCCTGTGCTGAGTCTTGGGTCTCTAGTTAGCCTATACTCTTCCACCTACCCTTTTGGAGCTCTGCTTTGGCTGCCCCAGAACATTTCCAGAGTTCACAGTTGTTCTTGGAAAGTAAGAGTGAGGAGAAATTAGTCACCTTGCCTTGACCAAAAGCCCGATATTGTCCCTTTCACAGGGTAATGGTATATCCTTGAAACATACAGATTTATTTCTGTTCATATTTATTTCCCCTATCTTTGTTGATCTATATTCTCTTGTTTGTCTCACTGTATAGCCTAGGCTGGCCTAAAACTTAAATGGCCTCCTGGCTCAGCCTCCCAAGTCCTAGGGTTTCAGGTATGTGCCACCACAACCAGTATTGATGTAATTTTAATTCATTTTTTATTCTCTGACAGTTTCACACATATACACACATATAATGAATTTCATTTTCACTCCCTATTAATTTATCTCACTGTCCTTTCTGCTGAAACCTTCTTTCTAACAAGTACCCCCATTTTGATGTCATGTGTGTGTTGGGGAGGTGGTGTGGATGCGCCTGTGTGTGTCCTAGAGTTTAATCAGGGTTGGCTGCTGGGACATGGTGGGAGGTTATTTACTGCTATAATTTTTGAGTAAAAAAAAAAATCAATATGATTCAAAATTCAAATTACATACAAAATCTCCACTCAGACAAGTGCACCACCCAAGTCTTCCTCTGAGTGCTCTTAACCCTGGTCAGTAAAGCAGCAGTTCACGACTATTCTTTCTGCATTTCTTTTTGAAAGAGAAGCAGGTTCATACCCTTGCATCCTTGCTGCCTTGTTTCAGCAAGGCCCGAGAGTCTGTTAGCAGTTGATGACTTACACCCCAGATAGTCCCTGTCTTCAAAACCTGGAAGCTTCTCCTGTCAGCACCCTCAGAGGCCCATGCTTCTGCACAAACCCCTTCCTTCCATTCTTCTCACACTCCTCAATCTGTCTCATGCCCTAGCTACTGCCATCCCCCTCCTGATGTTACTGATGTAGGGTGTTTTTTTCCCCCAGACTTTCCTCACAATTCTCATTCTTCATCAATCATTTGCATATATGAGTCCCTTGCACAGAGATGAGGGATCTGTGCATCCTAATGCAGTCATCATTAGAGTTGGCTGTGGAGACTCGCATTCAGGTACACGACTACTAAGAGTGTCCAGAGGGTGCCACACCCGGTGTTGGTGTGCTGCCTATGCTTTAAGACCATATGCTCAGGAGGAAAGTGCGAGAGTCTCCACAAAACATGATGATAAAATATGAAATGTTAACAATTATACTTCACTTTTTAAAATGTCACAAAATTGAAATGACACCCAACACTGTCACAGTGCTGGCAGGCTGCTCTGTTACCTCATACCCAGTTCACAGGAACAGGCAAACATCCCTGGAGGTTTGGAATTGACTTGGCTTCTTCTTACTGGAGTCAACACCCTTTACACCAGCTCTTTTCTGGATCCTCTGAAAAAACCAGGCCTCTTTCCCATTCCCTCCCTCACAGTACAGCCTTAGCACAGGGATGGGGAGACCCATCCTTGCTCACTGAGTTCACACAACAGGCATTTCTTAAGTACTGATCTGCAGGCTGTAGGAGCCAATACTTATGAAACACTTGCACAGTGTCTGCCACACACAGGAATACAGTAAATATCAGTCTTTATTCTATACAGGCAAAGTCACTGGCTAATATCCAAGAAGCACCAGCAAATTAGCAGATTCTACATTCTAGCCTCTTATTTTGCCAGAAGCTGGTGTTCTCATTAGATGCCATTAGAACAGCAAAGATATTTGCCAAGGCGGACCGTTTTAACAAGCGACAATGAAGTGACCTACATTCCTCCCGGGAGCTGCAGGAAGTTCGGGTGCCTGCAGGTTTTCAGGCAGTATTCCTTAGGGAGAGTCTGTGATAGTACAGGAACTTTAGAATATTCTCAATCATCTCAGACAAAAACAAAATAGTGTGCACTCCTAAGAAGGGCTTTCATATACCCTTTGGCTTGGGTAAGTAACTTGAACCTCCCTGAGCTTGAGGCTACAATCTGGGCTTTCAGATTTGAAAACCATGTGTGCCTTTGCACTAATTTGCTTAGACCAGCATTAAATATGACATCAACAATCCTGACTTGATGCCCAGTACTCCTTAACAGAAATACTATAAAACCTGAACACACCCCATATGGGTCCCTCCCGACCCTCACAGGCTTCCTAAATGTCTAAGAAAAGGCTCTCCTATAGTGTTTAGGTGCCATGATGCCACTGCAGCTGGGCAGTGTACACCTGGCCAGCTGAAGGCGCCACCCTCAGCTTTCCTATGCTTCCAATGGGTCCTGGCAGTCTTCAGTGGCCAGTGCCTTGCTGGGTGTGCAGGCACACAAGGCATGAATCTTCCCCCAGGACCTGTACTGCATCCCCACAGAACATCCATCTTGTCTCTCCTTCTCGCTCTGCCTGAGATTCTGGTCTCTGCAGCTGTGATGTGTAAGGATCATTTCTTTCTGGCCCGAAGAGTTTGGGACAGGGGAAAGACTAGCATATGGAGGCCAGCACAGAACGTCTCCAGCAAAGTCCAGGGGAGTTGTCCTGAGTCATAGGGTGCAGAATCTGGCTGGCACCAGTAGAAAAAAAAGACATTTCCAACAAGGCTCAAGGGACAGAAAGGACTGTGGAACATCAAGTGAACCCAGAAGCAGGTCAGTTCTGCTGGTGGAAGTGGGCAAGGCTAGGGGACTGAGAAGCAGTAGCCATGTCATAAAAGCATCCTATGAGCATGGCATAGGCAAGGCTACCTTGTGTTTTCACCGGGACTGGGGCTAAAGGGCTAAGAGGCCATTGAGGTCCAGTGAACAGCTGCTGGCAACAGGGAGGGAGAGGTCTTCCATTTTTTTAGGAAGTTCAGAAATGGACTGATGTGGGTAGGGGGAGGAAAAGCCCACTAGACTCTGGTCAACAGTATGTACTGAGCACATGTACCTGGAGGTGACAGAGAGCCCTCAGGGTGTGTAGCCTCATACAGTAACACTGCATGAATCTTAAGTGGACCTGGCCACCTGTGTCTCTGATGACACCAGTTCCTTACAGCCCAGTCTTCACTCCTGGCCTATGGCACAAACTTTCATGACATTTTTCTTTTCAATCAATGACTCAATCCAGGTTCTTAAGGTTTATTTAAGGTTGCCTCACTATGAACAATTGAACCAATTTGAGAGTGAGATAAAACTGTAGGCAATCACTTTGCAAATAAATTTCTATGATAAATGACAATGCAGACAGAGTGAATCCCACAGGCACCTTGAAAGGACCATCCCAAGAACTTAAGTGTATCTGGGCCTAACTCTTCCCTGGTGACATAGGAGCAGTCTAGAGGGGACATGATGGGCCAGAGATGAAGAATAATAGGAATAAGGCATCTGACTCAGCTGGCCTCAGGGTAATTTCCCATTTCTGATGGCTCAATTCCTGTCACTGAAAAATAGAAGTCATAATTCAACATGGAGGCCAAAACAAAGACTTCAGATCAATGAGTGCTACATTTAAACTCTATTTCCACCACCTACTAAGCAACTCTGTATACCAAGGCCCCAAGTTTCCACCATATAATGAGAATGCCTATATACACTCACAAAACCTATGGTGACAAGACATGAAGCCCCCAGCAAAATGCCTAGGACTGAGGCATTCCACAAATGGAAGTCAGGCAAGGTTCACCAAATGTTGACCTAACAGGAGGCCACAAAAGAGAATCCTTCCTCCTCATCCACTTGAGGTGATACTCAGGCAGGGCTGTGGAGGCCCCAGAACAGGATGGACCATCACATCTTATCGATGCACTAGAGCAGCCTTGGCTCTGTAGATTAGGTTCCCCTGGCTAGCCAACCAAAACCAACTCCTGGAAGAATTGGCACTTCATGGTGTCCTGAGAAAGTGGCCACAAGACAAGGGAGGACACTAAACAGTCTTTCTGTCATCAGGTACTGAAGTCTCCCTTCCCCAGCTCTTACTGGTAATGCCCTGAATAATGAGCTCCAAAGAGGTAGCACACAAAGCAAGGCAGAGAGGTTTTAGGGGATAGCAGGGACTAACAAGGATTTCAGGCATGGAGCCTTCACCACAGCACATTCCAATAACACAGGAAGGGCAAATAGTCTTATAGTTTCTTTTGGCTCCTGCACTCTCTCACCTAGAGAAGTTCTTGACAAAGCTGATGACTAAGTGATTCTTCTGCCTCAATGTTCCCAGTTATGGGCATGTATCATCATGCTTAGTAAAGCCTACAGCATTTACTAAACACCCCAGGCTGATGAGGTGCTCAAAGCTGCTCTGCATCGGGGTCACTGGGTAATTCTGGTACCACTGCTGTCTTATGCTAAGTGACTCCTTGCCATGTGCCCTGTCCTGGACTGTTGGGTGGAAAACAACACCCTTGGACCCTCACTAGCTGTCCAAAGTACCATCTCAACTGTCTCCAGATGTTACTAAACATCCCCTGGAGTCACAAACATCCCTGAGGGAGGACCACACTCTGTGAGGACATGAATGCAAAACAAACAAACAAACAAAAACAAAAAACAAAAACAAAAAAACTAACATCTTAAGAAATAAAATGAACACTCTTAAAAGGAAGGAGGTGCTTGTGAGATCATGACAATCATGACACCCATGGCTTGCAGTTCACAGGGTGAAAGTTAGATACAGTGTAGTGGGATACACCAGTCTGCAGGAAGAGAGTTCATGGGGTCCCATATAGGCTTCTAGGAGAGACCCCTAAAGATCTGACCTTGCAGTCATTTTCCCAGAAACAACTACTTCCAACAGAGAACAAAGCACTGACTAGAGACATTAAGGAATGGCATGGGCCTCTGAGGACAGGGTCAGGAGAGCTAAGGTTTGGAAAGTTGAGCCTTAAAAAATTGTAAAGAGGGAGGAAAAAAGCTTTTAAAATTGGATTAGGAGTGATAAGAACAGGAAGGGCTGGGCTCATATTTGGGTGAAAGGTGGCCAGTTAGCAAGATGGAAAGAAAGGACTCCTAAACTCCCTCCGCTATCAAAGAGAACAATCTCCTCACTGAGACTGAATCAAGCACCGATATGAGGAAATTGAAACTCAAGGCAGGAGAGATCGCAAGAGAACATCCAGGAATGCTAAATGAATTCAAATCTCCCCATCCAGATGCATCCAGTCTCAGCGTGGATTCACTCACAAGACAGACTTTGGGGTTGCAGAACTCCTGAGGATTCACAGTAAATAGGAAGATGCCTAAGACAAGCAGCGTCCAATTTAGCAAAGGAAAAAAGGACAGTGCACCACAAATGACAGATAGGGGAGCAGATATAGGACGTCAGATCCTTCCCAGCCCAGAACCATTTCCACCACCTTTTGTTTTCATGTATTCTAATGACAGGCAGGAGGATCATGACTTCCAGACAAAATGAAGGTCGAAGAGCAGTTCTTTCCAATTCTTGACATAGCACACATGGCCAGATGGTAGGGGAGGACCCTGTCTGTCTGTAACAACTTCGCCATTCTTCAAGGTGGAAATAAAACCAGTGGCCAGCACAGTGCACTGGAAAGCAGAGTTTCATGTAACAACAGCAATTGTGAGCACAGAAGGAAAGAAGACTGTTGGCTATCTAGCTACATCCTGGCAGGCCTGGCCACCCATGACCTTATGTGCTTGATTCCCTAAGAACAAGGACTCTGAGCTCAATGGAGGTGACTCATTGACCCAAGATCAATTAGCAAGAGCCAGGGAAGAAGTCAGATTTGGGTGTGGCTATGGATTCCATCAGTGGTTAATCACCTGTTGGGATAGCAGGGGGCTTGTAGCATCTGTAGGAGCTTCTATACACTATAATAACAGTTATGATAAGGAATAGAGTTCCAAATCAATGAGCAGAACCATGTAACTGCTAATAAATATGATTTCAAAATGATCATAAATGACAAAAAAGAGTGAAAATGAGGAAGGACGAATATTTAAGTTTATCATACAATAGATAGGTTACCAGTATTTAGCTGCCCAAATATCCCATCGTTTCAGCCACTAAGGAGGCTGAGATGAAGGATCATTTGAGCCCACTCTGGGGCAATAGCAACTCTGTAAATCATAAATAAATAAATCCTAGTAAATATCTATAAAGTAAACAGACCAAGAAAAATGACCTATAAATCCTTTTAAAAAGATGAATGACATATAAGAAAATGGCTGGTTAATATAAAGAGGCTGCTCTAAAGAGAAGAAATAAAAAGGGATCAAAGCAATATTTTAAAAAGTTATGTACGTTGATCATTTTAAAGTGTAGCCATTCTTACAGGGGATAAGATGCTGCAATGGCACAAGTATGGGGTGGCAACCTGAAAAGCCTTTTTTCACTGGTATTCCTGGAGAAATCTGGGTGTAACCATTAAAACCAAGTGTATGAGAGAGATGATAATCTTCCATGTCATCAACAGGAAAATGACAAATAAACACAAGGGATTCCCATCATGCACTTGTCAAAAGGAACAAGTGAGACTGATATGCAGAGAGAGTTGATATGTAAAGTTTTTCAAGACATACTGTTATGTTCAAGCTACAAAATAAGTTGTAAACTAAACTGTAACCCCATTCATGAAAATGCATGTCTGTACTGCTGTATTAAAGTATTCAACACAGAAAATCTGCAAGAAGCTGTCCCAGGGTTGATGTGCAGACAGAGAGCCACACTTTGCATGCTTTATGGTGTTTTGGCTTTCTGCAAATATATATTATACTCAAAATTCATTTAAAAGGCGACGAGGAAAATACCCCAGGCATAAAGTCAGGAGAGACCAACATGGGAGGGTGAGCTGCGTTGGCCTCTCCTGTGTGTGACAGTGTAGAACCTGAATTCCCCTGGAGATGTTCAGAAGTCATGATCTGGTAATTTTAGGTATAAATATGCATTTTCCTAGAAAACCAGTTCAGAAGTTTCTAATGATAGAAAAACCTGGAGCAACATAGTGTGATTAGAGGTGACAAGGGGCAGGATGTTGCTAGTTAGATCAAGATAGACTGGATGTGAAACAAGGCTGATGGCAGACTGAGAACTGAAGGATACTGGGAGATGTGTGTGCTTATAGTCCCATTTTTGCAGTTACTAAAACATTACAAAATTACTGTCACAATCTCTAGTCTGGTTATGTGAGAACTGAGGTGAACAATCGTCACTTCCCTTAAGAGCAGGCTGATTCTGTCCACTTCCTTTTATTCTTTGTGCTTCTGTGTTTTGTTTTTGTTTTGTTATATAACAGGCAATTTAAGAAAAAGACAATGTTATCCCATAGCTGGATAAGCTCCAAACAAATGGCCCAGTAATTCCCATGACAAGAGTGCCCAGGAAGAGTTTGGAGACTGAGAAGGCAGCAAAGAACACCCAGCGACATTCTGAGAATATTCTCCATCTCATGGGTCCACCTTGGCCTGGCTGTGTATGCTGCTGTGCACTGACCACAGGGCCTTTCAGGCGCTGAGCTATACTCTGGTGGAAAAAAGAATTTGGGCCGAAAAGTGAATTAGTTGAGGCCATGATAGGGAAGAGCTCTGTTGGGATAGTGGGCACATGCAGGCAGCACAGGGGGTGAGAAGGGACTTCCAGATCAGGCAATGCTTGCCAGGCTGGGGAAGGGCCTAGAGACACAGACAGGACCCAGACCAGAGTCCTATGCTCCGGCTGAGGGATCTTGGCCTTATCCTGATTGCAGTGGAAAGACAATGAAGAACACCAGAAAATTTGGCTGTACAAGTGGATGTTGGATCATGGGTGACATCCAGAAAAAGGCTCAATGGTGGGAGGGAAGGACATGGCTGACTTCAGTTCATGACAGATTTTAATAGGCTGCCATGTTGGAGGGAGGATCAAGGTAGGCCAAGAAACACTAGCTCAGTGATATGAGCAGGACACTTAGTAGTTCCCAGCACTAGGGAACAGTATATTGAATCCTGATGTCAGGGTGCCCGTTCTTGGCCTCCCATTACCACACCAGCAGAAAATACTAAGGGATTTATCTGATCAAATCCAGCTGATCCTGGGAGGAGAGCGCTAAAAAGGAGAGGTCCCAGAATAGCTATCTACCCAAAACTGCTCAACAAAGTTCTCCCCAGCTGGAATGGGTAACAACTTGAACATGTAATGGAAAGCCATTCCTGGGTCTCCAACCTGTAAGTATCCATTCTGGAGATTTAAAGTGCTGGGGATAGAGCAACATGCAATGCACGTGAGCAGGAAGTACTGTGTATCATTGCTACTGCAGGGATGCACAGAAACCACTTCAAGAGCAGATTCTGATTGAGTCTGGGCTGAAAAGGGAAAATGACATAAATCAGTGGTAGCAAGAGGCAGTTTAACTGCAGTGCTAACCCTTGTCCTAGAAGGCAACTCCCCTTTCCTAACAGGCTCTCACAGAATTAATTTTAACTTCTCTGTCCTGGTTCTATGCACTGAAGGAGGAAAGATAGAACAAGCCATTGTCATAGAAAGCTGAACTACATGACCATGACCATGAACTTCGAAATCAAGAATCTACTTCAGTGTGACTGTTGGATACGGACTTATGCCCCAAACAAATAGAAAGCAAAATATCTTGAAAGAAGATATTTTTGGAAAAAAAAAAAAAGCATAAGAATTAACTCTGAGGTAAGGTAAGATGAGAACACGTAAGAATTACATTTTTGAGACCTGAATTGAGTATGTGGGAAGAAAGGCCATGGCTGCTGAGAATCAGCTTAAAGGTACTTAAATAAACAGGTATGTCACAGCCAGAAGCAGACATGCCATGGGAGGGATGCTTGCTGTACTCCGGTGTCTCCATTCAGGAGCCTTCCATTATGCACAGTGTTGACACAGAGCCCTGTAGCAGCTTGGCATGGTATCATCAGCTACTAAGCACTGAGACCCTGAATTCAGGAGGCAGGGCCTCGGCCACAAACTCTGACTGCTATCTGTGACCCCACCCAACTTATGGTGCCATTGCTGCGAATGTCCATGCCAGTTCTGTATCTGCTGCCCAGTAGGCTGTTGAGAGTTCCCTCTACGTGAAGTGTTATGAGGCTGGAACAAATAGAATGAGTGTGATTCACCCAGAACACACCTGTGTTTTCCTAGCAAGCACCAAGCCAGGTCAGCAGTCATTGTCACCAGCTTTCAGGGTCACTTTGAAGGTTAAAGGAGACAAAGTTTTTACATACAGAGTCCATTCAATAAATATTAGCTGCAAGGCACCAGGAAAAGCAGCTCTGGAGATGTTTAATTTGCTGTGTATTAACTTATGCAATTGCCAAAATTACCTATGAGGTCAGAGCTGCTATGCTTTCCTGAGGCAGGTTTGCAGAGACCTGAGTCCATCTTTGGTTGTGAAAGGAGTAGGTTTTTCCTTCCGCAGCTGGTCTTGTCCCGCCGCTGCGCCAGCCCCAAATGATACACAGAGACTCTGTATTTGATATAATACTGTTGGCTAGTTACTTGTTTCTTATCTGCTAGCTCTGTCTTAAGTATTAACCCATTTCTGTTAATCTAATATTTCCATGTGCTTACCCAGAGCCGGCTGGCATCCTGCTCTCTCCAGACTCTCCATCTTGGCTCCCCTTACTACCTCCTCTTTCCTCCTTGTCTCCTAGTCCCTCCTATCTTGCTTTCCTATTGGCCAACAGTGCTTTATTTATTAACCAGTATGAGAAACATATATACAGAATGACATCTCCCATCAGGTTGTGCTATGATAGCTACGAAACACAGAGATGTCACTTAGCCTCTCTCAGTGTCTTCATTTTCATACATGACAAATAATTATCCTACTGTTCCAAAAGCCATACAAAAAAACCTAAGAAATACAACTCAGGTATTGTACCTAGCACAGTGTCAGTGGTCCTCGGCTGGGAGCAGCATGCTCTCCAAGTTTGTAAGGGGTTGTAGTTCTTCATCTTGGGGAAGTGTCAGGTGGAGGAGGTTCTGGCAAAGGAGGAGATAAGACTGTATGGCAAAGAACCCACTTTAGGTAACAAAGCAGAAGCAGTGCTGAGGAGGAAAGGGGCACAGGGAAACTGGTAGCAGTAATATACGTAGTGACAAAGGCGGTAATGCTGGTGGGGATCAAACAGGTGCAGGTGACAGGTAGAACGAGTAGGTGGTGAGGAGCTGCAAGTGGAAGCAGAGGCCAAGCAGAGAGGGTAGGGGAGGCAAATGTGCCAGGGCTGGAGTTGTTATAGGACCCAATGGCAGAGAAGAAGACAGAGGTGGACATGGTGCAAGAAGAGGTAAATGAGATTAAAAGTAGAGGGGTGGAGAAGGGTTGCCTCATCTAGCCTTAATATGAGGGGAGGTGCCTGTCTTCTTGCTGTTTGATATGCCATGATATTTCTGGGAGGCCTGCCTTTTTTTTTTTTTTAAGGGAAACAGAGGAGTGTGAATCTGAGGGAGGGGAAATGAGAGGGCTAGGAGGAGAGGAGGGAGGGAAAACTGTGGTCAGGGTATAATCTGTAAGAGCATAAATAAATAGAAGAAAATGGAGGCAGAGATGGGGAGCTGGTAGGGTGGTGGTGGAGGAGGTAGCAGAGGCACAGGTGGTGGACTATGTGGAGGCAGGGTAGAAGGGGTGGAGGGGAGAGGTGGTAAAGATGGAAATGATGGTGGTAGAGGTAGAGACAGTGGAGGTGAAGGTGGCAGAGGTGACGGAAGTGGTAGAAGAGATGGTAGACATAGTAGAGGTGGCGAGATGCAGGAAGGGGTGTAGGTAATGGAGGTGACTGTGTAGAGGGAGAGGTGTAGAGGAAGGTAGTAGAAATGATGGAGGTAGAGTTGTTGGAGATGGTGATAATGGTGGTGGAAATGGTAGATATGATGGAGAGGATGGAGATGGTGGAGATGATGGAGGTAGAGGTGGGGATGCCAATCTTGAGTGCCAATCGAGAGTTAATGCTAGAGGAGTACTTAGTATGGGTAATGTCACTTCTTCTCATAATGACCCAATGAAGATACCTTATACAGATAAGAAAATGGAGCTTGGGAAGGCCTACTAACTTGATCCTTCATAAGGCACGTTATTGTTTGAATGTGAACTGTTGGCCACAGACTTACTTGACTACTTGGACCCCACGTGGTAGCACCACAAAGGTCTTAGCTGACAGACACAGGCCACTAAGAACAAACCTGAAGGGTTATAGCCCAGCCCTGCTTCCACTTCACCTCTGCCTCATGACTGGCTAAGATGTAAGTGAGTTGTGTCATTCCCTCCTACCACTATGTCGTCCTTCACCACCTGAAATGGGCTGTACTCTCAGCCATGAGCTAAAATAACATCCCCCCTTAAATTGCATCATAGCAAGGAAAAAATAACTAACATGATTAGCGCATGTGGTAAGAAAGCATCTAACTCCAGAGACTGGGAGCACTCTCCACACACTACAAACTGTCAGAAGACAGATGTGAGGACAGTAGCAGTTACACTGTTCTATTATCCCTGGCTGGGATCATTAATGGTGGCTTCAGCTAACACAAGCACACAAGGCAATGGGATCTAGGTGATGTCTTCATTATGTAACCCATATCCAAAGCTAAGAGTGTGGACCTTGTAAAGATGCAGGCTCCCAATGTTCAAGGTCTTACAAGATTTGGTAACTCCACAAAGGCATCAGTGGTGCTCGACTAGGCACTGCATGGCTCTTAAGCCACTCAAGTGCAAGGCTACTTTCTCACATGTGGTAAGAAACAGCCCAGGGCATGGGTTCCCAGCCCCACTGCTTCTTCTGTCTCTCGCAATGTGCTAATCAATTCCCACTCAAAGCTTACAAGAACATACATGTGAAATGCTGTGAACAAAATGGCAGACAAATGCTCTTTCACCTAGCCTGGTACCCAGGTAAAAGTCTTCTGTATTCAAAAATGTTTAGACGTCTCCTTTAGACAATTAGCAGTAGGCTCAGTGGGAGACATATGGTCTTACTTGCTCTGGAGGCAGGTTCCTTTCTCTGTGGCTGATGTCCCTGTTTGTTACTGCTCTGGTTTTGGGTCATTGCTGTCTTCTCTACATCCTCAGTCTGGCTGTATCTCTCTCAAGGCTTCTCTCTGGGAGTCCTTGCCATTTGGTTTCATCTCTACAAAAGTGCCCTGCTATGCATCTCAGTGGCATCTCTGGGCCTGACCCAAGGTAGGTTTCCTGAGATCAACAGAGGTGTCTAATAGACATGCCTGAATGGCTGTTCTTGCAACAAGAACAAGCTTACTTACTATGTGGCCTAAATCTTCACTCCTAGAACCTGTGGCAGATTCTGGAGAGGGTAGCCATTTGTTAGTCCCCTGATTCTGGACTGGCTTCTGCTTTCCATTCCTCTCTCAACTACCAACATATTCTCCTTGCTAAAACTTCTTGAAATAAATAAATAAATAAATAAAATATCCAACCTGCTACCTCTACACATGCCTACCAAAACACCACAAAGTCCAGTGCTAGTCTCCCTTGAGATGATAAAAGGCTCCCTGGATGTGGCTCACATGTCCTTTACAACCTGCAACATACATAGGCTTTCTTGGGCCTGAGCTCTCTGCCCTGCAGCATCCGGCCTGCTTCCCACATTTTCTTCCAAGCTGATAAAGAGAGGCAGCATGGTGTGGCAGAAGAAACAGACTTCATCTATCAGCTGCATGGCTTCTGGCAGCTTGCTCAGCCTTCTTCCGAGTTCTTTATTTGTAGAACACATGTAACATAATCTAGCTTGCAAGGCTGATGCCAGGATCAGTGATAACTTATGAAAGGAGCCAGGCACGTGGCACAAGCTTGTCTTGTAGGATCTATACTTCCTGCTTGACACTTCTCAATCATCTGCTGGTCATCCTGTCTCATACACACATGTCTAGAAATAAACTCACCACTTTCCCTAAGAACGATGGCTCACATGACTTTTTCTCCCTAAATGGCACCATTATTCTCCTGGGCTTTCAAGCTCAAATCTCTCTCCTGCTTTCAGTCCTGGCAGACCTTAAAACTATTTAAGGCCACATTTTTCAGCCACATTCCTCAAAAATCACATGCCAGCCTCAATTACATGCCTCTGTGTGAGGCACCTCTGCTGAGGCTGAGGCCTCCACACAGACATCCCAGCTGCTCCTTGACCCACCCTTCAGGCTGCCATGGGAGAATCTTGATCATTCTCCAAACACTGGTTCAACTGAGCAGTCTTCTTGGCAAATCTCCCCTTCTTCCTCTCCAGAAACCTGAATGCATTTGTTTCCTGTTTATGTGCATACACTTTCCTCTCTTTATTCTGGAAAATACTTACTGAGCATCTATTATACGCCTGACATTCCTGGCCCGCACTAACGAATCACCCTTTCTGAATGGTCAGGACTGTGCCCAACAACTTTTACAGGAAGAAGGGTGAAAGCCATAGGTACTAGCAAGTACTAGTCAGCATGGTATGTGCTGTGCTATGTACTAGAATCCCTGGAGGGTCCCAGGCCCCAGGCCCCAGGCCCCAGGCCCCAGGCCCCAGGAGAGGGAACAGGGTAGCAGAGAGCACCACACACTCCCTGGTGGCCTGCCCTTCTCAGTGGCATTTCCTTGTTTCTAACATCTTCCCAGGTCAAAGATTGACTCTTAGCCAACTCATGCTTCCTCTTCCAGTCAGCGCTTCTCCTCAGGTAACCACTGTTCACAGATTTGTTTTGCTGCTTCTGAATTTTATGCAGATTAGATCATACACTTCTCTTCCACACCTGCACACCTGGCTTTTTTTTTTTTTCTTTTTTTCTTCCTTCACTGGGTTTACAATCTTCACCACTGCTGCCTGTAGCTATAGGCAGCTCATACTCAGTTTGTCCTCACTGAATAGATAAATGGATTCCATAATTCTGGTCTGAGGTTAGCCTGAACACTGATGCTAGTAATGTCCTATGGTTTCTTCTAAGAATCTGCTGGGACACTAGGAATATCCATATCCGGTTCTAATAGAACTGAACCTCAGTTTTTCTGAAATGGCTGTGCCAATGAATTCCCACAGTAGTGTCTGAGACTTCAGCTGTCCTCATCTCTCCCATGTTGCTCCTTCTGCTGAGGGCACAATATTTTCACCCATGGCTCCTAGGTGTGTATATGCTCACTAGCAAGTGAGTACACTGATCAATACCCCAAGAGACAAGGATACCTGTACCTGGGTCAGGCAGGCTTTAGGAAAAGCAGAGAGAAAGGGCTGGCCATAGGAACAGGCAAGCAGGATGTTCACATGGGGAAGATGAGAAGAGGCTAAGTCCAGGAGGAACACAAACATTTCTGAGTTTTTCTCCCAAATTCAGTCTTGGAAGCTAGCCTGCAAGCTTTCTCCTCTGTGCAGCTGCTGAGTCTGGGAAAGGTAAGATGAGGTCTTACAGAACTGGGAGGTCTTTGTGGCCCAGAAGCCAGAACATGGGCATCATTTGTCTCTACCCCTAGAGGATTCCACAAGGTGGAGTCACACCTTACCCCAATCCCCATCACCTCCCCTCTATACCTGAGGCCTCCATGAAACAGAACCACACCTGCCTGAACTGGCAGTTGGCCAACATGTAATGATATGGAATTAGTGGTTATGTATTTAAAATTAAAAAGAAGGAAAGGGTGGAAGTAACATTAAAGAGAATGTACTACTTATGTTAGTATGCATTCTGTTATTTGCTTCACAAAAATAACCACTCATGATAAAATAATGGGCAGATTACCACCTCACCCCATTTCAAGCATAAGAAAACTGAGACTAGAGGATGTAAACATCACACTCAGCTCAAGGTTGTTGTTCCACTACCAAGGCAAAACTAGATGATGTCTGTGTCCCCTTTCTTACTCAGTCCCATAGGAAGCCATGGTCAGCCATAGCCAATTGGGCTTTTGTCAGCAAAAGCAGGCATTTCACAGGAGTTCCTGCCAGAAGAAAATAAAATTCACTGGTTGAAGAGACACATCACTCCAGTCCTGAGAGAGCCAACTCCAGGCACAGTGTGGGAACCCTGCTCCAGTTTGTTCATCTCCCTGAACTCCCCCCCTCAACACACACAACAGCTGAGTGCTTATTCAATGGGAGGGCAACTAAGAATTCCATAAGCACAACTCTGAAGATGGCTGAGGGTTTCACCTTCCTGAAACCTCACACAATAAAAAAATGTTCTTGGTGTTCGAGAAGTGCTAGTGTGAACAGCAATTGGCCCTAGCCTCCTGAACAATGACTAGCCTGTGGAGCTCCTGGTAGGCATTCATAAAAGGCCTTATGAAGCCTAGAGAGGAGGATCCTCCATTCCAGAGAACAGAAGACGGGGTCAGATCACCATAAGGAATGAAACTCACCCCAGCATGCTTAGGTTCAAGCTCATAGCAATCATGTACCCGTGCTCATGCACTAATCCCAAACTGAAGAACTCACTATGACACCAATCAGGACCTCAAGTCACTGGCTACAGGGCATAACCACCATTGCCTGGGCATTTGGCCCAGGGCAACATTTCCATAGGTAGTGCCTACATTAGTCTCCATTCCATCTTCACAGGCAGCACAGATGACTCCATCTTAAAGATGAGCAAATGGAGGCATAGGGAGGAATGGTAACTGCAGTGCAGCAGAGACACCCTAGCTCATTAGACTCTGACAGTTAGGCTCTGCTAGCTCAGCTGCACTACTGTCCCCTGTGACTAGCATGAGGGGTGCATGAGAACCTTCCATTGGCTCATGTACTCAGCAGTTGACTGTTCTCCCTGGCAAAATTCAACTCTCTACATTTATACCTTTCCATGTAGGCAGACTGAATAATTACTCAGAAAGTTTAGAAAGTACAGCAGCCTCCATTTCCACACTAAGAAACTATCATGGCAGAATAAACATGGTGGTACAAAAGCACCATAAAGTCGCCTTTTCCTGCACGTGAGCCTGGATGGTGCAGCCTTTCCTTCCCTGTCTGTCATTTTAACCAGGGGAGGCCCACATGGAACCCTGGGGCAGACCCCATAGGTGGCAGAATTCTAGCTTGGGGCCTCCACCACTCCACCTCACTCCTGTCTTGCCCGTACCCTACCCCATCTCTTCCTGGACAGGAGACTCTCCATACCATCTCACCTTCCCCAGATGGGGCTCCACTGTCCATGCCTGCTTCACCCCCTCCCCTCCTAGATCAGGTTCTGCTGTTACTATCTACACTGAAAGGAAACAGAATAGGAAAAAGAAAGGAAGGAAGGAAGGAAGGAAGGAAGGAAGGAAGGAAGGAAGAAAGAAAGGAAGGAAGAAAGAAAGAAAGAGAAAGAAAAAGGAGATGAGAAGGAAACAAAAGGGATGTTGAGAGAGGGGAGGGAAGAGGCATGATGGCTGGAAGGTCTGGGTCTAAGAGTGCTCAGCAAACACAAGTCAAACTGAGGAAAAGCAGCAGCTGATAGCTTATTTTCATCTTCCCAGCCATTACCAGAGTAACATGATCCACTGGAAAGATTGGAAACCTTTTTCACAACTACTACAGCTAAGTCTTACTCTTGGCACTTCTATCCTTTGTGGGTGCCCCACAACTCTGCTTCTTCCAGCCTGATCTCCATTTGCTAGGATGTGGGGTGTTTCCCTCTCTGTTATTGCCAGCAAAGCACTAGCAGAAAGTAGAGCATGCTTTGATATCTCCTGAAAATGAGGAACTATTCACAAGCAGGTAAAATTCTCCCCTTTCAAAATGGCCCATCTCTGTGTGTAAGGAGCTGGACTCTCCTTTACCAGAAGCAGGGAGGAGGAGAGGATATGAAAGAGCTTAGAGGGAGAACTGCCTCTCCCTTGGCAAAGCAGAAGACTGGTCTTAATGGAGAAAACTGGAGCGCAGGTGGAAGAGAAGAGCGATGAGAGGAAAACAGATTTTAGTGGAGGAAAACTGCTATAAGACCATTTCCTTCCACCCTACAGAAGCATGTGCACATGCTCTGAGTAGCCAAGCCCAAACAGAGATGAAGAGAGCACAGCAGGAAACAGAGTACTGCACACACAACCAGAAAGAATATATCCATGCCTGAGAACATATGGGTGACTGTGATAATTAGAGCCATGGCTGGTAAATTTTTTTAAATTCCTTTTTATAATCTCAAATCACAATTCTTAATATGGCAGGCTACAGTCAAACCTGTGCACGGGCTGCTCTGAGAATGCTGGCTTCTTAAAGGCCTCTTGGCACACTGTTCAGGCACGTGCACAGGACTGCAGGGTGTCACTGTCAGGGCTCTGTCCTCAATGCTGGCTTTCCTCTACATACCTGGCAGAAGTGGGCAAGCAGGTGGCTGTGAAGCAGGAGGCCATCGCCCTCTTGTCCCCATTACCTGGAAATCCAGAACCCACACTTCTGCCAGGCTTTGCTGTGGCATGCTGCAGAAGAAAACCCCCCACAGAAAGCAGGTTCCCTCAAGCAAACCGTCACTTCCAAAGCTCCAAACCCTGAAAAATGACAGGAGAAGACTTGCCTGCAATAGCTGGTAGCTCAGATTGCTTGGCATGAGGGATAATACTTTTTTTAAAAAAAAAAACTTACCAACCATTTTCTCCCATGCTATTAACCAATTCTTTGGAAAAATCTGTCATAATCAACAAATTAACCCACCCCTCAAATAAGCATGTCAGCAAGTAAATTTTCAAGCATCCTCTGACAACATTTAAACAAGCAGAAATGCCTGTGACTCTCCTGCATTCCTGGGCTCATCCTCAGAACAGCAGCAAGCAAGCAGCAACAGAGCACTTTGATCTTCCCAAGTCCCGGGAGAAAATCGATGATACAACTTTAATGCATTTGTACAGCAAGGCTTCATGTTATTATTATTTTTACCCAATGCAGCTTAACTCAAGTAAAAAAAAAAGGTGTACTGGGTCTCAGCACCGCCCTGTGGTGAAAGTGAATTATTTTTCTAAAGCTGAATTGTAGCACAGCCAACCACATTCATAGAAAATGGCCAATTAAAAAGCAATTATGTCTGTGATTGCAACTTGTTGAAAGACTGTGATTGTGGTGCTCCTGCAGAGGCAGGAGGATGGGCATGTCTACAGGGTGACCAGTGTTGGGGTAAGCAGGCATGGAGCCTGCTGTTCTTCCCCCACCATGGTGGTGGTGAGGGAACGAGACCTGAGCCTTACCTTCTCCTGGATGCGCTCCTGCTGCTCCTTGTAGAAGGTGTCACGGCGGCTGAGCTCGGCCTCTCTGTTCTCCAGTTCCCTGGCCTAGTTGGAGGAGAACAAAGCCTGTGTTAGCTGGCAGCAGGGAGAGGGTGACTGACATTTCTGCTCAAAACAATGTTCAGCAAGAAGAACAGTGGCAATGCACAGAGAGCCTATGCTGTGGCAGGTCATGCACATGTTACGCTCAATTTTCACAACAGCCCTTCAAGGTGGGTAATTAGCACAACCATTTTACAGATGATAATAACTAACGTTTACTGAATGCTTACTAACTGCCAAGTCCTGTTCTACATGCTTCTTGGGCATTTCTAGGCTCCTTCCAATGCCTAAGAGGAAGGCAGAGTGTAGTAAGTTAATTAACATCAAGAGTCACAGTGGATCCTCAGGATAGGAGACACAACAGATGGGCCAAGTAACTATTCAACAGCTCATAGCCATGCAGAGCAAAGAGGAACTTGGGTCTGGCTAAAGCACCAAGCTGCCTCCAACTTCAGTCTGGAAAGAGCGGAGCTTGGCACTGGTTTTGGAGTCCTGATACTTGATGGTACACCATGATACTGCCCCATATACTAAGCTATCATGGCAGGGGTCCATGAATATAGCAACAGAGGCAGAGTTCTAAAGAGGAGGGGATATATTTCCCCTAGGTAGCTAAGGGATGTTTGTGAGTGAATCCTTTGAAGCCAGTTTAACAGAGCCTCCCTCCTTCAGTCATGTTAAGGATGTTGGTTCAGTTAGTCAGGGTGAACAGCCAGGAGCTAGCAGCCGTGGGGTGCCGTCCAGTACTCTCCTTAAGAAGCTATATAACTCTGAACAACTTCCTTGCTTTTAAAGAACATCTCTCTGGTACAATGGCTGAAATGAACAGAAGTGTCTTCCGCTCCTCACACCTACAAAACTGTCTGAAGGCTAAGAGAACTCCAACAGAAATGAGCAGGGTCAGAACAAGGACTCTGTGAAGGTTCACAGCATTGGAGCAGCTGCGGGCATGTGCCCCTAACCACAACACCCACATCTTTAGCCTTTTAGGGGCTTTCCAGTGTGAGGTATCAAGTCCCACTGCCTCTGTCTTCTCAACACAGACGCAGCCATCAGGGGCCTGAGAGCTTGGGACAGTCTGGGGTACCTGGAAGAGGGTTATCTTTCCTAACTGCTCTCTACCCATATGGGGCTGTGTGCCCAAGCACTGCTCCTGGCTCCTGGTTGGCACTTACCCTCACCATCACCAAGAGCACACGCTTACCAATGACTGAAGTCCACTGTGAACCTGAATCCACACAATTTCCAAGTCCTGAGCTTTTATTTTACGCAGATAAGTCTGAATCTCTCAAAAAATACAAGGAAAGAAAAGACAAAGATTCTAAAAGCCCCGCCTCCTTGGCAGTGATATTCCTGCTGGCCTAGAATCTTTCAGAACAGCAGAAACTAAGCAGCTATGAGCTACCTGAATACCGGTGTGAGCATGCACATGCTGAAGGCCTCAAGGAAAGGGCGAAGACCCGGGCAATGCCAGGCCAGTGGCCTCTCTAGTCTTGGGTAAACTACCTTCCTCATGTATTTCCCCTTACCTGTCAAGAGGAGCAAAGAAACAACTTGGTTCCCCAGAGGCTGAAGAATCTAAAACTCCCAAGAAGGTTCTGGAATGCCAAAGCCCCAGCAAAGCTAAACACAGACAAGGGACTACATGCAGGGATTTCTCACAAGATCTTTCAAGAAGGTTCCTGGAATGCCTCTGGAATGCCAATACTCCAGCAAAGCTAAACACAGGCAGTGGATTCAACGCCAGGGATTTCTCACAGGATCTTTCAAAGCAGGATGATGAGAGGATGAGGCTCACAGGCACACAGGCATGGCTAATCGGTGTGGGGCCTCTCAGCAACCCAGCATCAACTGTGAATTATCTCTGGTGCAATCACAGAAGAAGCAGCACATCTGATACAATTAAGCAGCCAGTATGGGAATATCTTGCAGGGCTAGGATGTGCCATTTTCTGACCTGTAGCTCCAGCCAAGCAGCAGTATGACATCTGAAGGCAAAACTATCATGAGACACGTCAGCTGACATTCCTTAGGGTCTAGTGGGGCAGGAAGGACAAAGAGCCTCATCCAGGCATGTACCCATCCTCCAAATGACATACTGTAAGTTTGTCTGGAGGCTGAGGCTCCTAGAACACTCAGCCAGCAGCCACTAGGTCACACATCAGCAAACAGCTGCAGAAGTAAAGCTCGAGGCAGAGATTCCTCACCATCAGACTCACTGCCCAGGCTAGAGACTGAGACTGACCGAAGTGTGCATGGAAAGACAAAAGTAGGGTGAGGGAAGGATGTAATGGGCAATCAGAGAGAAGAGTAAGGACAGCCCATCTGACTGGAAGCTCTGTGGTTTGTGCACTTCACAATGCCCCTGCCAGGTAGTGCTTGCCTACCGTGATGAAATCTCCATGAGCAACAATAGACAGGCAATGCAGGAAGAGAGCCCACAGCAGGCACCCAAACATTTGATCTTGGTGAATAAAGAGTGTATTAGACAATAGCCCCTCCACTATAAGGCTATAGTCAGCAGGCTCCCTGGAAAGAGACATCTCTCCAGGTGACACTGGAGTGGCCATCATGGTTCCAGTAACTGGCTCAGTAATTCCTTAGCTTCTCCCAAGTGTCTATTATGAATGAGCATTCCTGAAAGGGGGCCTCAGTTGTTATCAAATGTGTTCAAGGAATTCCCTCCTGATGGGAAAAGCAAATATGTGTGTAGACAGTAAGTTTCAGAGTCTGATGTGCTGGGGAGACTATGACCAATAATCTATGAGCTAACAGGCTGCTATTTTGTCTAAAGAAATTCTCAACCAAGTCTTCTGGGAAAACAAATACTAAATCAAACCAAGCATGTTGCTATCATCATTATGCTATGTGCACAGTGGAAGGAGGCTTTGAGTGTGAGTGGAGGGGATCTTCAGTAGATTAGTAGAGGAGCTCCTTCCATCAAGACTACACTGTTAGTTCACACTTTGATGCACCGCTGCTGCCACACACACAGCAGCAGCAGCAGAGAGAACGCATGCCTGAAAAGACACAGTCAGGTTCAAAACTAAGATTAAAGAGCCAACACAGAAGGGACACACAAAGCAGTAGGCGGAGTGTGAGCCATAGGCCTGCTGGGCTGGGGCTGGAGCAGGCCAGGTTAGCTGGGACCTTCCAATCCTGAAGGATAAAAATAAACCCCACCCTCCTCTGAGGGGCAGGAACCAAGCTGGACAGCTGGAGCTGAGGGCAAACCCTGAAGCAAACAGGAGGTGATACAAATTTTCATCCACCCCTCTAGCACATGGTTTCTGTTTGCTCATCATATGCTCTAACACACATAGGCAAGCACAAACACCTGTCAAGTGTCCCAGCAAGTAACTTCATCTGTGTAGACTTCAATGTGCTAGTCTAAAAGATAAAGACTTTTATTCTCCTATACAGAACAAAAGTAACACTTAAAAAAATAAAACTGGCTCCTCATCAAATATGCAGAGTATTAAAATCTCCCATTGAGGGAGCTCACAGACCCCAGTCTGACAGCTGGGGAACCAACATAAGACTGAACCAGGCCCCCTGAATGTAGGGGTCAGTTGGGGGACTTGGGCAATCTATGGGGCCTATGGCAGTGACACCAGTATTTATCCCTAGTGCAAAAATGGACTTTGGGAGCCCATTCCCTATGGAGGGATAATCTCTCAGCCTAGATACCGGGGAGGGGGGCAGTGCTAGGTCCTGCCCCAAATGATGTGACAGACTTTGATGATCCCCCATGGGAGGCCTCATGCTCCCTGAGGAGTGAGTGGGGGGTGGGATGGGAGGATGGTGAGGGGAACGGGAGGATAGGGAGAGGAATATACATGTTTAAGTTGCCTCAAAGACAATGAATGACTTCATTAAAAAAAAAAAAAAAAAAAAGAAAGAAATTATGAGCATGAAATCGGCAAGCCTCAAAGCATACAAATACTCAAGTCTTCAAAATAAAAACTGTATTGTGATAAGATAAAACTTAAGCATACAACAGTAAAGGGAAATGAGCAAAGTGGGCATGGAACAAAGTTACCAGCCAGAGGCAGCAGGTAGGGATAAGAAACAGGCTTGAAGAGGAAGCTGAAACTAGCCTGCACAGGTATAGTGGGTACCACAGAGGAACAGCACAGAAAGAATGGCAGAGGCAAAGGGTGGGGACTCCTAAGAGTAGAAGACAGGCAAGAGGGCAGTAGGGGGCATAGTGAAGTGAAGACAGGAAGCAGGATATAGGGGTAAGGAGAGGGACAAGGGCTGGAAGAAGGCGGACAGGCAATAGTAAGTAAAAAACACTGAAAAACAAAATCACAGAAAAATTAAAAGGAACTGTCACAGGAAATATGTGGTGGACAGCCTCCAAGAGGTCCAAACTCTCCTCCATTTCCAGTCAGGCCTGTGTGATCCCCTTCCCTAAGTATGGGTTGGACCTGGAGATAATGTTAATCTACAGAGAATGACAAACATGGTGTGATGTCACTTCTGAGATTTGTGTCTACAAACTAGTGGTCTGTTTGGCTTCTCTGTTCCCTGTCCCTCTTGCTCACTCACACTCATGAGCTTCCCTAGAGAGACACTCACATGATAATTAACCTAGGGCAGCTAGGAAGGGAGATAGCAGCCACTGAGAGGCTGAGGCCTGCAGATCCTCACCTGCATCCAGTAGCCAGAGGGAACATGCAAGGATCCTTCTCCAGTGAGGCCTATAGCTGCTAATAGAGCCATAGAACATTACTGAACAGCAGCACTCACTGACTGAAGCCCCTTAACTTCATAAATGGATATTTAATAATAGACAAATATGAAATTTAAATTTATTAATCTCATTCTTTGGGGGAAATGACAACTTTGGATAAAAGAAAAACCAAGTAGATGATACTTCCAAGAGACCAAGACACCTTATACAAACAGTCATACAGAACAACACCAAACCTTCTTCCCTGGATGGAAATAAATTCTATAGCGTATGCTACTCTTTACACAAAAGGTTAATATTCAATCAAAAACCTAAAATATGAATGAGGCAGAGCAATGAGAATGAGTGCACTACCACCACCAAGAAATAAAACAATAGAAAGAGATCACCGACAGCTCAGACATCAGAATCAATACATACGCTGACATATAGGGATCCAGCAGAGAAAGTACAGATGTGTATAAAGAGACAAAGAATTTTTACAATGATGGAATGGCCTCCAATTGGTACAAATTCACTGTTACTCTTAATGACGACTCCTCACATTTGGCTTCCTTCTTGATTCCTTTGAGATTTGACTTCAGCTTCTGCCAGCATGATTATCGAGTATCTAGGTGTAGGTCTCTGGGATCTCACACACTGTCTACATTGACAGTTGATCTAATTTCCCAGAAACCTACAGCAGCATTTCAAAGTCTTTGCTTTTCTTTCTAGACTTCTTGGCATCAGGTTGTTAACCAAATAATCACCTTCACAGGCAGCCATGTTTTCAGCAAATATCTATGGTTGCTTTTAGACGAACTCTCTGGAAAAGGTTTGCAATGAGAGACTAAGTCAGGTTAATGAAGATGAGCTTTTTAAGTGGGATATTTCAGAGAAACAGCAGGCAGGAACAACACCAACAAGAGCTCCAGCCTTTTCCTGCCCATCCAGTGCCCCTGCAGACTGGCACATGACCTATGAGCTATTGATTTAATTTAAGACTATCATGGAGCATTGAAAAGGGAGATATGAAATAGGGTCAGTTAAAATGGCCAATGCTTTGCAGTTTTGACTGAAGGTCTCTTATTTTTTTGATACATATATTCCTATATTGAGTTAATGTCCAAATTGTGACAAGTGCCAACTGTGGTGGCACAAATCTTTAATTCCACCACTTGCACTCAGGAGTCAGAAGCAGACAGATCTCTATGAGCTTGAAGCTAGCATGGTATGTTCTAGGCTAGCTAGGATAACATTGAGACCCTGTTTAAATAAATGTGAAAAAGTAAACTAACAATTTTCTGTTGATATTTTCATTGCTTCTTTGAAAGTGGATTGGTAGAGGGCCTTGGTCCACCACTTGCACTGACAGGGGTTACTGGAACATAGGACAGACAAAGCCCAGGATAATATTGTGAAACTAGAAACAAGTATCTATTCAAACCAGACACAGAGAGGCCTACTACTCCTGTTGCCGCCCCTCCTTTCCATGTAGGCACCCCAGACTTCCATCACCAACTCCTCCCATTTCTGCCACCTATCTGAGAACTTGCTGTCATCTCCTGTCATCTCTCCTTTCCAGACAGGGACCCCAGACTCCCACCACAACTCCACCCAACCCAGTTGTCCAAGGAAAAGTCCTCCCACACCTTCTACAGAATGCTGAGGATTGGCTCTGTGGATCTTCTGACTCTAAACAATGTTTGCTCTTGGGATAGGAAGCTCCACATAGCACTAGCTGAGTGAAGACTACTTCTTACACTTACAACTTACATAGTTGAACATCAACTATGAATTTTCTCAAGACTAAACCCTAAATCCCATTCATTTGATATTGACAAGCTGGAACAACAGCAAACAGATCCAAACACAAAGGGGAAGCAATGTCTGTACCAAGAAAATCCAACAATGTAACTCTAGATACTGAGTACCCATCACAAAAACACAAACAACATCAATAACCAAGACAATAGACACTTTGCAAAACTTAGCACTTCAATAATAATGTTCCTGAGAAAAGTAATTTAGATGGTGTACAAAATAATGATTTCAAAATAACAAAAATAAATACGATCTAGGAACTCAGAGAGGATGAGAATGAAGACCTTGAAAATAGTTGAATGAAATAATGAAAGTAATTCAAGATATTAAAACATACTTTAATAAAGAAAATACTGAAGAAAAGCCGAAGTGAAATAAAGCAGAAAACAAAAATTTCAAGAAGTTAAAAACTCAGAGGAGCTCAGACCCAGGAGCAGCGTCAGAGGTAGGCAGAGAGCAGAGAAAGAGGGAGGTTTGAGCTTCAGGCCACCAGCAGTGTCAAGGGAGTCACAAGCCCCATAACTAAGAGTGTCAGAGGGAGGCCCCAACCTCAGGTCCAGGAGCAAGGAGTGATTGGCAGGTGAAATGACAACAGCATTAACTTCCAACAGTAACTTCCAGAAACTATCGAATAAAGTTCCTTTGGGAAGGAGCACCTGTGTCCTGGACAGCATCCACTGCCATTTCTTGGTTAGAGACACTCTGCTATTACATCCATCACCAGACCCTCATCCCCACCTACACCTCCAATGGGAGAAGCATTCACCAGAGATGTAGTCCCACCTGCACCTCAGGAAGTGACCAACTGATCATTGGGCCCACTTCCACCTGGAGGAGCTTCACCAGACACTCTGTTCTACTTGTGCCTGAAGAAGCAGTCAACGGAGCCACAGCTCCCCCTGAAGCACAAGCTCCATCTATACTGATCAGAGGAAGCAATGCATAGACAACAAGGTAAGAACACACTCAACATGTGCTACAACAGCAAGAGCTGAACATCCCAACACAGATAAAGTAGGAGAAAATTATCTAAAAATTAACTTTATGAGGATGATTGAAGCCCTTAAAGAGGAAATGAAAAAGTCTCTTAAAGAAATGGAGGAAAAGACAAACAAAAAACTGGAAGATATCAATAAATCCCTTAAAGAAAACCAAGAAAAAGCAATCAAACAAGTGAAGGAAATGATTCAAGATATGAAATCTGAAATACAGGTGATAAAGAAAACACAAACCAGGAAAATTCTGGAAATGGAAAATGTGGGTAAATGATCCGGAACCACAAATGCAAGCATAAACAACAGAATGCAAGAAATGGAAGAAAGAATTTTAGGTACTGAAGATACAACTGGGGAAATACATTCAACAAAATCACAGAAGAAAACTTTCCCAACCTAAACAAGGACATGCCTAGCCTAGGCTTATACAACACCAAATATACTGGACAAAAAAAAAAGTTCCCTTGCCACACGATAATCAAAACACTAAACATACAAAATAAAGAAAAGAATATTAAGAGCTGCAAAAGAGAAAGAAGCCAAAAGGTCCTAGTCAGATATTATACAGACACTAAGGGACTATGGATGCCAGCCCAGACTACTTTACCTAGCAAAACTTTCAATAACCATAGATGGAGAAAATAAGATATTCTACGATAAAACCAAATTTAAACAATACCTTCCACAAATCCAGCCCTATAGAAAGTACTAGGAGGAAAATGCCAACTCAAGGAAATCACCTATGTCCACAAGAACACAGGAAATAGATGAACTTACAGCAGCAAACCCAAAGAAGGGAACTGAACACACAATGCCATCACCACCAACAAAAACAAAAATAACAGGAATTAGCAATCACTGGTCATTAATATCCATTAATATAAATGGTCTTAATTCACCTATAAGACGACATAGGCTAACAGATTGGATACAAAAACAGAATTCATCCTTCTGCTGAATACAAGAAACATACCTCAGCCTCACAGACATTACTTAAAGGGTTGGGGAAAAAATTTCCAATCAAATGGGCCTAAGAAACAAGCTGGTGTAGCTATCCTAGTATCTAACAAAATAGACTTCAAACTAAAATCAACCAAAAAAGATAAAGAAGGGCATTTCATATTTATGACAGGAAAAATCCATCAAGAGAAAAAAACCTCAATTTTGAACATCTATGCCCCAAACACAAGGAAGGCTCATGCATTTGTAAAAGTAACATTACTAAAGCTTAAATCACAAATCAACGCCCACACACTAATAGTAGGAGACTTCAACACCCCACTCTTACCACTGGACAGATCTGACAGACAGAAGCTTAACAGAGAAATAAAGGATTCAAATGGACTTAACAGACATCTATAGAACATTCCACCCAAACACAAAAGAATATACTTTCTTTTCAGCACCTCATGGAACCGTCTCAAGAATAACCACATACTTGATAATAAAGCAAACATGAACAGATATTAAACTGTACCCTATTGGATCACCACAGCTTAAATTTAGAATTCAACAGCAACATTAGTTTCAAAAAGCTCACAAACAAATGGAAATTAACCCTTGGGAAAGGAAGGGAGGGAGGGAGGAACGAAGGAAAGAAGAAAGGAAGGAAGGAAGGATGGAAGGGAGGAAGGAAAGAAAAGACTTTAAAATTTAATGAACATGACCATACAACATACACAAACTTAAGGGACACAATGAAAGTAGTGCTGAGAGGAAAGTTCATAGCAATAAATGCCTACATAAAGAAGCTGGGAAATCCCACAATGATGAATTAACAGAACAACTGAAAGTGCTAGGGTAAAAGAAGCAAATTCACCCAGAAGGACAGCAAGAACAGTCAAATTGAGGGCTGAAATTGATAAAATAGAAACAAAGAAAACAATGCAAAGAATCAACGAGACAAAGAGATGGTTCTTTGAGAAATTCAACAAAATAGACTAATCTTTATCCAAACTATCCAAAAGACAGAGAGAGAATATCTAAATTCACAAAGTCAGAAACGAAAAGGGAGACATAGCAACAGCCACTGAGGAAATACAGAGAATCATCAGATCATACTCAAAAACTTGTATTCCACAAAACAGGAAAACTTTAAGAAGACAGACACTTTTCTAGGTAAGTACCACATACCAAAATTAAATCAAGGACAGATAAACAACTTAAATACACCTATAACCTCTAAGGGAATAGAAACAGTTATCAATAGTCTCCCAACCAAAAAAAGCCCAGGTCCAGATGGTTCAGTGCAGAATTCTATCAAATGTTCAAAGAAGATCTCATACCAACACTCCTCAAATTATTCCATACAATAGAAAAAGAAGGAACATTGTCAAATGCTTTTTATGAGGCTATAGTTACCCTGATACCAAAACTACACAACGACAAAACTAAGAAAGAGAATTACAGAACAATTTCCCTCATGAACATAGATGCAAAAATACTCAATAAAATACTGGCAAACTGAATTCAAGAACACATCAGAAAAATCATCCACCATAATCAAGTAGGATTCATCCCAGAGATGCAGGGATGGTTCAACATATGAAAATCCATCAATGTAATCCACCATATAAACAAACTGAATAAAAAAAAAAAAACACATATGATCCTCACACTAGATGCTGAAAAAGCTTTTGACAATATTAAACACCCCTAAATGATAAAGGTCTTGGAGAGAAAGGGGATACAAGGAATATACCTAGGCATAATAAAGGCAATATACAGTAACCCAACAACCAACATCAAACTACATGGAGAGAAACTCCAAACAATCCCACTGAAATCAGGAATAAAACAAGGCTGTCCACTCCATATCTATTCAACATAGTACTCAAAGTTCTAGCTATAGCAATAAGACAACAAAAGGATATCAAAAGGAAACACATTGGAAAAGAAGAAGTCAAACTCTTGCTATCTTCTCATGATCTGACAGTTTACATAAGTGATCCCAAAAATTGTACTAGAGGACTGACAAACAGCTTCAGTGATGTAGCAGGAAACAAGATTAAAAAAAAAAAAAATTAGTGGCCCTCCAATATACAGATGACAAACAGACTGAAAAGGAAATCAGAGAAACAACACCCTTCACAATAGCCACAAATAACATAAAATACCTTGAGGTGACTCTAACCAAACAAATGAAAGACCTGTATGACAAGAACTTCAAGTCTTTAAAGGAAGAAATTAAAGAAGATATCAGTAAATGGAAAGATCTCCTATGCTCTTGGATAGGTAGGATGAACATAGTAAAAATGGCAATCCTGCCATAAGCAATCTACAGATCCAATGCAATCCCTATCAAAATATCAGCACAATTCTTCACAGACGTCGAAAGAGAAGTAGTCAACTTCATATGGCAAAACAAAAAACCCAAGATAGCCAAAACAATCCTATAGAATAAAAGATCATCTGGAGGCATCACCATCCCTGACTTCAAGCTCTAATACAGCACTATAGTAATAAAAACAGCTTGGTATTGGCATAAAAACAGACAGGTGGACCAACAGAATCAAATTGAAGACCCTGATATCAACCCACCCACGTATGAACACCTAATTTTGACAAAGAAGGTAAAAATATAAAATGGAAAAATAAAATACATTCAACAAATGGTGCTGGTATAATTGGCTGTCAACATGTAGAAGAATGAAAATAGATCCATATCAGCATGTACAAAACTCAAGTACAAATGGATCAAAGACCTCAATATAAATCCATCTATACTGAACCTCATAGACAAGAAAGTGGGAAATACATTTGAATGCTTAGGCACAGGAGACCGCTTTCTAATTAACACACCAATAGCACAGACACTGAGAGCAACAATTAATAAATAGGACCTCCTGAAACTGAGAAGCCTTTGTAAAGCAAAGAACATGGTCAACAAGACAAAACAGCACCCTACAGAATGGGAAAAGATCTTTACCAACACCACATCTGACAGAGGGCTGATCTCCAAAATATACAAATAACTCAAGAAATCAAACAACCAAATAATCCAACTAAAAATGGGGTACAGATCTAAATAGTGAATTCTCAATAGAACAATCTCAAATGGCAATAAAGAGACAAAGTCTTACAGATTAGACTAGAAAATTGGGTCTGTATTTTTGCTGCCTTTAGGAAACACACATCACCATCAACAATACACAGCATTTTATGATTAATGACTAAAAAAGGTATTTAAAAAAACATTAGGATAGGCATAGCTAGCTATCCTAATATCTGACAAAGTAGACTTCAGATCTATAGTAGTCAGAAGAGATAGGGTCACTTCATATTCATTAAAGGACAGTGTTACAATCCTAAACATAAAGCAACAAACATAGGAACACCCAATTTCATAAACATTATTATTATTTGAAACCACATATTGATCCCATCAGACTGAGAGTAGTAATATCAATACCACACTCACCAATAGACAGATCATCTGGAAAAAAAATTAACACAGAAACTGGGGAGTTAAATGGCATCATTAACCAAATGGACCTAATACATCTGTAAAACATTCCACTTAAACCCTCAAGAATACACATTCTTCACAGTAGCCCATGGAACTTTCTCCAAAAACAACCACATATTAGAATGCAAAGGGAGTCTCAACAAATATAGGAAGATTTGAAATATTCTGCATTCTATCTGATCATAACGGAATAGAGAAAGATATCAACTGCAATAGAAATGTTAAGTACACAAGTTCACAATAACACTGTGCTAAATAATAATTGGGCCAAGGAAGAAATTAAGAAGGAAATTTGCAATTCATAGACTTGAATGAAAATTAAAATGTAGCATCCTAAAACCTTGGAACAGACTGGAGACAATCCTAAAGGAGAAATTTACAGAACTAAGTGCCTATCTAAAAAAAATTTTTTTTTTTTTGAGAAATCATAAATAACTTAATGATGCATGTGGAGGCTTCAGAAAACTAAAAACTTCTCTCTGTGAGAGAGAGAGAGAGAGAGAGAGAGAGAGAGAAAGAGAGAGGGGGAAGGAAAGAGAGACAGACAGACAGAGGCACACACAGAAAAAATACCTAACTCTATGCTAAAATTAATAAAATAGAAATTTTAAAAAAACAATATGAAGAATTAATGAAGAGTTTGAAAAAGTAACAATATTGACAAACATAAGTTAACTAAAGGTGAGAGAGAATCCAAAATAATAAAATTAGAGAAGAAAATGAAAACATTCCAATAGACATTAAGGAACTTCAGAGGATCATAAGAACACACTTCAAAATAATACATTCTACTTTGGGTGCAAACCTAGCATACCCCTAGCTCTTTCATTACTGTCTCTCCTAACTTATTCTCTTTTCACCCTACTTCCATTCCCTGGAGACTCAACCTCCTGGGCAGAGCCCTGGTTCCTGGGCCTCTTTTCCACTGCCCCTATCAACCTCTCCTCCTAGCTTATCTCCATTGTTTTGTGCTAACCCATAGAAGCAATCTCTACCAGGGACCCCACAGTCACATTTGCCTAGGATTCAGACTAGGAAACAGCAAGTAAAGAATGGAATAGCCACCCAACAAGACAAGACCAGATATTGACACCAAGAAACACCTCAAATACCATAACTTCAGATGCCTAGACCCCAGGCTCCAAACACAATCATGAACAACAGCCAAGACAAAATGCCTCCTCCAGAAGCCAGCAGCCCTACTGCAATAGGCCCTGAAGAATGCAATTTAGCTGAAGCACAAGACAAGGACTTCAAAAGAGTAATTATGAATATGTTCAAGAACTTTAAAGATGAATAAATGCCTTAATGAAGACAGTGAAAACACAAACAATTGAATGAAACAATGAAAACATTTCAAAACATAAAAGTAGAAATAGATTTAACAAAGAAAAAACCTACACTGAAATAAATCTGGAAATGAAAAATGTAGGATGTCAAACAAAAACCTCAGAGGGAAGTTTAATCAATAGATTACAAAACATGGAAGAAAGAATGTCAAGACCTGAAGATAACATAAAGGAAATGGATAGGTAAAAGAAAACACTAAACATAAAAATATTCAGGCATAAAACATCAGGGAAATCTGGAACACTATGAAAAAACTAAACCTATGAATAATAGGTATAGAAAAGTAGAAGAAACTTAGGTAAAAAGGACAAAAAAGACTTTTAATGAAATTATAGAAGGAAAACTTAACCAATCTTAAGAAAGGAACATGAAGTATACAGAATTACCCACAACACATAATAATCAAAACATTAAATGCACATAGTAAAGAAATAGTATTAAAAGCTGTAAGGGGAAAAGATAAAGTCTGGCTCATTAGAATAACACTTGACTTTTCAATGGAGACTCTGAAAGTCAGAAGAGTCTATTTGGATGTACTACCAACTCTGATACCACAGATACCAGTAGAGACTACAATACCCAGCAAAACTATCAATCACAATCAATAAGGAAAGAAAATAATTTGAGAAATTTCTATCCAGCTCTACATAAGGGACTAGAGGGAAAACTTAAGTCTAAAGAGATTAACCATACCCAAGAAGACATAAAAATAAATAACCCCAGAATAATATATCAAAACAGAGGTGAAAAATTTCCAAACCACCACAACAAAATAACAGGAATCAGTTAAATTCTGCTCATTAATAACTCTCAATATTAATGCTCTCATCTACTGAGTAAAAAGACAGAAAATAGGACACATCGTTCTGCTGCATCCAAGAAACACATCTCATCATCAAGGATAAGGAAACACATCTCATCATCAAGGATAAGACACCACCCAGAGTAAAATGATGGAAGAAGTATTCTAAGCAAATTGATCCAAGAAGCAAACAGGGGTAGCCATTTTCATATCTGAAAAAAAAAAAAAAAGAACTAAAACCAACACTAAACAGAAAGGAGTATGACACTATATACTCAATAAAGGGAAAATCCACCAAGAGGATATTGCAATTCTAAACATCTATGCACCAAACACCAACAATTAATAAATGAGATTTTATTTATTATGGGACAGGAGAGTTTCTGTAGAGCAAAGGACACAATCATTCAGGCAAAGTGGCAGCACACAGAATATAAAAGATTTTTTTAAACCAATTCTACATCTGATACAGAGTGTCTACAATATATAAAGAACTAAAAAGCTAAATATTAAAACAACAACAATAACAAAAACTTGAGTACAAAACTCAGCAGTTTCCAAATGATGAAACACCAATGGCTAAGAAACACTTATATAAATACTGAACAGATTATTCACCAGAAAAATGCAGATTAAAACTACTTTGAGATTTCATCTTTTCCTACTCTGATTAGGCAAAATCAATAATCATACATGCTTGCAAGGAAGGTACAGAGAAAAGAAAACACATACTCATTGGGGATGGAAATACAAACTTGTACAGCACTATAGAAATCAGTAGCACTATAAAAATCAGTGTTGTGATCCCTCAGGAAGCTGGGAATCTATCTACTTCAAGATCCAGCTATACCACTCTTGGGCATATAGCCAAAGGACTCTACATCCTACTATAGAGATTCTTGCTCATCCATATTTATTGCTGCTCTATTCATAGTAGCCAGAAAGTATAAACAATCTAGGTGTCTATTAACTGATGAATGGATAGTGAAAATATGGTATATTTTCACAATGGAATATTATTTAGCTGTTAAGAAATACGAAATTCTAAGGTAAATTAATGGTAGAAAAATAATCATCCTGAGTGAAGTAACCCTGACTCCAAAAGGCAAATACAGTACGTTTTCTCTTAGATGTGTATGTTAGCTTTGAAAATGTGTGCTACAATCTGACTAACCACAGAGGTTAGTACTTAGTAAGAGACCAGGGCAGAGAAAAAGATCTCCCAAGGAAGGGAAAATAGAACATACTGTTATGGAGATACAAAGGAGAAGCTACAATAGGAGGACTAAATGGGGGGGGGGGGGAATGGAAGAGAAGGGTAAAGGAGGAACTATGGGAGGGATGATTAATACTAAAGATCACTTGAAAAACCATATGGAAGCTTCCTAAAATATATACATATATGAAAGGAATCTAAATGGAGTTATCAAATAATAGGGGAGACAATACCCCAATAAAGTATCATGCCACCAAGTAAAACCTCCAGCACCAGGAAGGGATTACATCTTGTTGAGTTGTTGGCCAAAGGGACCACATGGAAAACACCCAAACATCACAGGGTTCGCTAAGACTATTGATTACCCTCCACAAACTGAAGGCAGGGCCCTATTGCTTAATACAACACTTACTTATGTCATTAAACATGGAGAAGTTGAGCTGATGCCTAACTAGAAGCTTTACCCTTACTGATAAGTATTTATGGTACTGGAAGTTACTTTGCATGCTACTGGAGGAGAAAGATAATCATCAATATCACCCAGGTACAAACTCTGAGACCTACAACAGTAACCTGCTTGCAAAATATACTGGTAAAATAGTGGCACAAATGTTAAATGTTAAAGGAATAAACAACCATTTTTTTTAAAAAAAAAAAAATAGATTTAAGGCCTACTACATGAGATGGAACTATCCCTGACATTACTAAAACACTAATAATATGAAACTAGATAGATTATGAGCCACTAGGCAAATCTAATACTGTTATTTTGCATAAGGAACAAAGCAATTAAAAGGACTCCTGATTATAAACTGCTTTACCCATAATTCAGTGACTTGTTCAACACCTATCAGAGAAACTTCCTCTTGCAGTAGATGGGAATTAACACAGAAATCCATAATTGAACAATGTGTGAAGTGTGAGTGAGACCTATAAAACACTCAGTCCTAAACGGGATGTCATCATCACATCCATCCTCTCAAGGATCAGATATCTATGTTGAAGAGGCAGCAAAAAGTTTTTAAGAGCCAGAGATTATGGTGACTCCAAGAAAACAATGTTTTCCAGACACAACAGGACCAATAGACCAACATATGAAGCTAATAGACTACAGTTGCACACATACGAATTACATACGTTCAAGACAGCTAGAGTCATAGCACTGAGAGGGAGAAGTAGATATGGGATTGAATCAGTAACTAAGAAGCTACCTGCAATTGATACCCACTGGCAAAGTGAAAATCAGTTTATTTTTCAATGGAGTTTCATTGCATATATCAGCTACTTCTCAGGGCAGACCCTATGCCCAGGAGTAGATGCCACCCCTACCCCAAAAAGAACTCAATGGCATTTTTGTGAACGTTTTTTTTTTTTTTTTTTTGCTTTGTTTTAATTTTTTTTTTTTTTTTTTTTTTTTTTTGTCCTACTGTCTTTTGCTTATTTGTTTTTATTTCTGTTTTATGGGTATTTATTTTACTTTTGTTTCTTAATGATTTCTTCGTTTGTTTTATTTTTTAAAGAAAGAGAGAAAGACATAAAGTTGGGTGGGTAGGAAGGATCTGGAAGTACTGGAGGAAGTAAAAACATGATTAATATATTACTGTATGAAAAAAACTTCAATAAAATTACATTCTATCAAACTGAAAAATCTAAAAGAAATGGATGAATTTCTAGGCATAGATGGCCTACCAAAGCTAAATCAAGATTATATAAATCAGTAGTCCCATGACATCAAATGAGATAGAAGCAATATTTAAAATTAACTGCCCCAGCTGTGACAAATATGGTTATGTGTTCACTTATATGAGGATATTAGCAGTTAAGTCTTTGGCAAGAAGGCTGCAATCCATATAACCACAGAGGTTAGGTATAGAGTAAGGGGTTATGGTGAAGGAATGGATCTTCCTAGGAAAGGTAAATATAATGAACAGTTATGAATGAATTGTATCTTAGTTAGAGTTTCTATTTCTGTGAAGTAACACCATGACCATGGCAACTCTTATAAAGAAAAACATTAAATTGGGGCTGGCTTACATTTTCAGAGGTTTAGTTCATTATCATCATGATGGGACATGGCAGCATGCAGGTGGACACGGTGCTGGCTACATTTGATCAGAAGGCAACAGGAAGTGGACTGAGACACTGGTTGTGGCTTGAGCATATATGAGACCTCAAAGTCCGCCTCCACAATGACAGACTTCCTCCAACAAGGCCACACCTCCTAATAGTGCCACTTCCTTTGGGGATCATTTTCTTTCAAACCACCTCAGATGGGGTGGGGTAGGACTGGAACAGGAAGGTCAATTGGAGACCGGAGGGAAGATGGGGTGAGGGATGGATTAAGTAGAAGGGCAGCTAAAACTAAGTACCTTTAGAGTGGTTGTATGGAAACATATTATAGCAGATGCTTTCTAAAATATAAACATATATGAAGGAGATTGCTAAGTAATGGGGAAAACAAAACCCCAACTGGACATCTCTTGTCACCAAATGAAGTCTACAGTTTCAAGAATAGGTTACATCTAATTGAGTTGTTGGCCAAAGGGGCCACATGGGAAACTCCAGACAACCTGGGGGAATGCCAAAACTGTTGGTTGCTCTACACAAACTAATGGTAAGGGTCTATTGTTGAAGACACCTACACAACTTATTGAAGATGGAAAAGTGGAGCCGATGCTTGCCTACCTAAAGCCTTCACGCCTACAGACTGTTCATGGTACTGGAAAGTATTCTGTATTCTACCAAAGGATCCGGGTACACCAATCCAGAGGCAAAACCCTTAGATCTACAATAGTGACCTACCTACTAGTGTGATAGTGGCACAGAGCTTGTGGGAGTAACCAACCAATATCTGATTAGATTTAATGCCTACTCCTATGATATGGATCCCATCCCTGGCACTGCTTGGGTAGTCAAGAATCTGAGAGTAGAAAGAAAATTCAGGGACCTAGGACAAACCAAATACTACATTCCTGCTAAGGAATTAGCAATAAAATGACTCCTAAGAACATTCTTCTATACTCAAAGACCTGTGCCTTGCTATGCCATCAACAATATCAGCCTGAACAGATAGAAACAAATACAGAGACCCACTGCTGGACTACATACAGAGTGAGAAACCTTGGAACATTACATCCAAAAGGGGATGTCTCCATTAAGTCTCTACCAGAAAATCTATGAAAGAGAAGGTGGAAAGACTGTAAGCCAGAGGAGATGAAGGACACCAAGTAAACAAGGCCTTCTAAGCACAGCATATGAACTCACAGAGACTGTAGCAGCATGTATAGTCTGTATGGATCTGGGCCAGATGGTGTCCCTAGCACTGAGAGTGGACACAAGCCCTATCTCTAACTCAGAAGCTATCTCCAATTGATCACTGCTTGCAAATGAAAAATTAGTTTTCTTCAAGGGTGTCTCACTGGATATACAAACACTCTTAAGGACAGGCACCATGCCTAGCAGGAAAGAGCCAACTCAAAATGAATTTAATGTCATTTTTGGAATTCTTTGTCTCATAAGGCTTTGTGATTTTTATTTTTTACCTTACAAGTCCTTTGCATATATATTATGTTTTCCAGATTTGTGTTTTTTATGGGTTATCTGTGTGTATGAACGTGTGTACCTCTGTCTCTATATGTGTTTCTTGTGCTTTTTTTTCTTTGGCTCTTTTTCGGGATTGGTTATTTTGTCCTATTCTGGTTTGTTCGTTTGTTTGTTTGTATTTTATCTTATTAATTTTATTATTTTTTAGATGTCTATTTGGTTTCTAACAAGAGAGAGGACAGGGTGTAGATTTAGGTGAGAGGGAAGCTGATAAGGATCTGGGAAGAGAAATCATAATCAAAATATATTGTATGAAAAAAATCTATTTTTCATGAAAGAAAAATAGGAAAACATAGCTAATTTGGAGGTGAGAAAGAGAGCTAAAGTGAAGATTTGGGTATAAGAAAGATTTTTTTAAAAAAGGAAAAAGAAAGAAAAAAAAAATCCAGAACACATTATTTCTCCCAAATGTTATCACTTTGGCTAATCAAGTTTTAGAGGGTGGAAAACATGTGCTGTCTAGACTAAACCCCTAACTAAGAGTCTTGCACTTCTCTCCCATCCCCAGAATTGCTTTTCTGCATCTCTCAGTACTAAATAATTTGTAATGCAGGTATAAATTTTTGACATTCTTGTGTTTGAGAAGCAGGTTTTCTTACATTTACCAGGAAGCACTAGATGATGTTACCTTTAGCCAAATAATGTATTTAGATAGAAGGTAGGTGACAGACAAGGAGACAAAGCAGAGCTAGCTAAGTGAGGATGGAGGTTTTGCCTGTCAGCAAGAAGACTTTCTTGGGTGGGTAGTTAAGACAGAGCAGTAAGATAGCCTTTAGATTGTTCGAAGAGTGGGGTTGTATGCCTACTTCTGTTTACATATGTGCATATAATTTTGTGTATATGTATATGTATGTGTGCCTTTTGAATATTTGTGCTGTGATCCAATGATTAGTGCCAGGTAGAAGTTCACAATAGAGATTCAGTCTACTGGTCCATCTTTTCATCCCTCTTTTTCCTACCCGTTCAAATGGCAAAAGCTCATCTCAAACATGGGGAAAGTTTTCAAGAGGAATGCCATCTTTGCTTCTTCATGTACACAGTGAAATAAAAAGAATGAAAGATTACTCTGAAAAAAAAAATCAACACAGTTTACCAAAATGTAATCATTTTGAAGATATAGAAAAAGCATGTGACATTGGCTTGGTGAAACACTTTCCCCCAAGATAAAAGATAAAGGAGGAAGGGTTTAGAATGTTTGATTAATAAAACCAACAAGACTGGTGAATAGGCACACTTTTAGGGGCCCTACCCCCCCCCAAATTCCCTAGCTGAACATTTTCATTTCCTTAGCTGATCTGACAGCTGTAAAAACTTATCATTCCTTTAGGTACAATACAAAGTAATTGCTCAGTGCAGTGAAAAGGATGGCTAAGTCAGTTTTAGTAATGCACCCTACTAAATAACTTGGGAACTAAAGGCATATAATAGAAATTTCAATTACTAGATATTATATACATGAATCGAATTACCATTGTTCTCCATAAATATGCATAATTATTAAAACAAAAACTCTGAAATTTTGTAAAAGGGATAAAAATGTTATATTTAAAACTGCACAGCCAAACCAGGCATGGTGGCACACATCCTTAATCCTGGCCCTCAGGAGGCAGAGGCAGGCAGATCTCTGTGAGTTCCAGGACAGTTAGGGCTACAAAGAGAAACCCTTTCTCAAAACACTACCACCATCACCAATAAAGAAAAAAACAGTGCACAGCCAAGCAAATAAAGCTAAGAGGGAAATCCACATCTTTAAAAATGCTTATTTTGTAAAAATTAAGATTTAAACAAATTCATTGAATATATAAAGAAAATAAGACTCAAAAAGTAATTTCGTGCAGGTGGCATAGACATAGAGTTATAAAGACAGGTTCCTGACTCCTAGGCAACCGACTTCCAGCAGTCAGCTTATGTTGAGATGTGCTTGGATAAAAGAAAACCCCTGACCCTCAATATGAATGCCATGCATAACATGCATTTCAACAGTGTGTCTCAAACACTTAATGTGCACTTGACTTACCCAGGCTTCTGATAAATGGTAGTTCTTCAACCAGCAGGTTTTGAGATAGGCACAAAAGTGCATGTTGCTCACATCTCCAGGAGGGAGATGCCTGGCAGCACAGCAAGGATACAAGCACAAATTAAATGATGAGAATCTAGATTAAGGTCCCTAAAGACCATTCTTTAAACTGTCAGGGTATTCACTAATGTACCAAAGGGCCCAGAAAGCAGGCTTTGCAGTCAGAAAAACCTGACCTGAATTTGCCTTCTGCTTGAGTGTCCATGGTCAGCTTCTCTAAGCCTCAGTTTCTTAATTTCTGCACCAAGGAGACTGATAGTAGCTCTGTCTCATGAGGATGCAGTGAGGTTAATTAAGAGTGTGCATATAAAGCACCAACACAGTATCTAATTCAATGTAATGCTTTCAAGTTAAATGTCAGCCAAGAATTGTCTTCATGATAATAAAAGTGTTATTATTAAATATTCAATCAGGAAAAAAGGCATGCCTATCCACCACTGCCAGGGGTAACCGGCTTTCAATGAAAAAAGCCAAATCACAAAGACAAATAGAATTTTGAGATGATCTGAGATCATCTCCACTAAGGCACCAGCCTGAAGGCTGCTGAGAAGTGGTGTCATGTCTATATTGTGTTTACCTTTACTTTCTCCCTCCCTCCAGGTGCCTACCTGTAGTACTGCCACAGGCTTTTAAACACACTATTGAACTTTAAACATCAATATACAATTTGCACATACTAATTCCACCTTCAGAAACAGTCTCCTTCTCTTTCCCTACACACAGCCATCCAATGCCATCAACTAATGAACGGATTTCAAATGTAGTGCTTCTATACAATGGGATACAATTTGGCCAGAGAAATAAAGGCCTGATACAGAACACAACACAAATGAACCTTGAAAACTACACAGTAAGAAACAAGCCATGGGTTAACAAACAAAAATCTCAGTGCCAGGAATGGGTTACCTCTTTTGGAGTTGTTGGCAATAGTGAGGACCCATAAACCCCAAACTATACACCAGTGCTATTGGTTACACTACACACTTGAGTCAAAGAACATGGGAGAATAAAGTGAGTACTGAGCTCGAAGTTTCATACCCACTGACTACATTTCAGAGTGCTGGAAGGTGCTATTCATGATACATGCAACCAGAGAAGAAAAATAACCACAACCCTACCCACCTGTGAGCAACAATAATGATTGGCCTGGCAAGACACACCTACTGATACATTAGTGGCACAAACATCTTGGGAATAATCAACCACTTTCTGATTGCATTGAGTTCCACTCTACAAGACAAAACCCATACATGGGCACCATTATCAGGCCAAGAACCTATGGTTAGACAAACCATGGGTTCTATAGAAGAGCCTACTACTATTATTCTGCTAAATGGACAGAATATTAAACTGACTCCTAAAGGTTTATCATAATACCCATACACTAGTGTGCCTCTCAACCCTCATCAGAGAAGCTCCTTTCTGCAGTAGATGACAATTAAAATGAACCCATAACTTGTCAAAGTTCAGAGAATGACAGATTGTTGGAAGGCTCATCACCAAATAGGACATCTATATCACATTCCTTCTCTCCAGTTCTCAGGGATAACTGCATAAGAGGGAACACAAGGATTATAAAAGCCAGAGGTAGTAGATGACTATAAGGAAACAGTGTCTTCTAGACACAGCAGGACAGCTGTATATATGAACTCACAGAAGTTGTGACAACATATACAAGACCTGTGAAAGCTCAAGCCAAACCAAATGCCAGCATAGAAGGTGAGGTAGATATGAAGTCTCACCCCCATTGAGGAGCTACTGGAAACTAATAGCTGTTAGGAGAGAAAGAATTAGTTTTTTTTTTTTTTTTTTTAAGTGTGTAGACACTGGTAAGTCAATCACTCTACAGTGGAAGGCCATACATCCAGCATAAACTGGACCTGATGGGTGAAAAAGAAAAAAATAATACAAAGTTGGGTGGGAAGGAATGGAGATAGATCAAAGAAGAATAGTAAATATGTAAAACACATGGCACAAAATTCTCGAAGGCAAGAATGAGCAAAAGAGGAAGTGGGGGCAGATATAAAGGGTCACATACTGCATGATCATGCTCAGATGGAGTTCCTGCCAGGCAAACACAGAGGCAAGAAGTGGGTGAGTACTTGCTAGCAGCTGGGATGTGACATAACTTCTTGAGTAAAAAGGATTGTTTTTTTCGGGGGGGGGGGGGATGATAAAATGCTCTAGGCTTCAATGTGATGATGGCTAGTACACTTCAATAAATACACAAATACCCATGGAACAGAGAGCTTTACATGGGTGATTTCATGGCACAAAAATTACATTTAAATAAATATGTTAAAATATCCAGGCAAAGAGGTGCACACCTATAATATTAGCACTTGGGATCCTGAAGCATGATGACGAAAAGTTCAAGGCCGGCCTTAGCTATGCCACTCCGTCTCAAAAACATCATTAATGATAGAAGATTACCAAAGAAATGGATCATATTGGAATGCAGTCACTAACACCCAAGAAAATCCAGCAGCCGGGAGACTAGTACTCCAGCAAAACAGGGGCAAGGCCTGAACTGTAAAGTGTGGGAGCACATCTTCACAATGGAAGCAGGGTGAATATAAGTCAGTCAGGTATATAGAATAAGAAGCTGGCAAGAAAAAAGAACAAAGAAGAGGAGGAGAAAGAGGAGGAAGAGGAAGAAAAGGAGAAGGGATCAGCATCCAGCACCAAAGCAGCAGCAGCCACCTCTGCTGTTGTCATGGGATGCAGAACACAACACGGCCCTGGGTTTCTAGCCTGATGTGGGAAGACATACCTACTCATACAGTAATAGTAAATGGCACAATCAGCCTTCCTCTCCTAAGTGGCTCTCACATAATCACCACAGTCACAAAGCTGGCTCAAGGACAAACTGCCAAATCACTGCTAGTATTGACCTCACTGTGTGTGCTTCTGTGTCTGCTCAGAGAGAACTATAAGGAAGGAATGTGGGTCTGTCTGTCTGCTTACCTGTCAGTAACTTTGCCCAGAGTGAGACTCTTATACTGTCTTCTCAGTCCACACAGCCAGTGTGTGGTGGGAGGACAGAAGGAATACAGCACTGGGAAGCTGATAGGGGGAAGACATGAGTAGGGAGGGCAATGGCTCAAGTGATTTGCCATTAGTACTGAATGTGGTGCTACTTTCTCCAAGCCTCCTCAGTTCCTTGCATTGTTGCTTTGGGAAGCTAGTAGATTTTTGCTCTAGTGCTGGGAATGCCTGGGTATGCCTGCTCTGGATCTGAAAACAAAACAAAACAAAACAAAACAAAACAAAAAAAAAAAAAAAACAAAACAAAACTACCTTACAGGATCAGGTCCTCCCTTTCTTTTTGCCTTTCCATCTCAGTTGGGGCAGTGTGTGGGTCTGTACTGTTCAGGAAGGTGCTACAGAGCTGCAGATCCTCTTCCATGGATTACCAGATGCCCTGGCCAAAGTGAACCCCAATGGAACAAGCAAGGACCAAGAAACTTGATACTTAACAACATAAAACAATGTCAATTGCACAGAGTCCATACAGTAACAGGGCAGAATCATATCTTTTCATCTTCCAAAACCATGTGCCTATTCCAGGAAGGAGTCAATTCATACACTTTCTGCTGAGAGTGACACCCAAAGCCATGCCTTTTGTTACTCATTACTCCACGTGCATTCCTGATTCACTGATGTCTTGCAGAAAACTTTGAGAAAACATTCTATTACAAGATCATCTGCTGAACTATCACAGGCTCTCTCCACAGCCCCCATTTCGTTTTATTACTAGAGAAAGTGGCATGAAAAAGGTCTCATTTGGAGACTGTGTCTTCTCAGGCTGTGTCCTTCCAAAAACTTCATTCACAAACATTCTTTGCTTCCAGCCAGACTGGGCATGCACTGTCCATATTGGAGACAGGAAATAGGAGGCTTCCACTGTGAGGAACTACATTCAGAACATGGTATCTCCCATGTGGCCCATGGAAGCAAAACACAAAACCATAGGAAGAAGACAACAGAAAGCTCCAGAGACAGCTATATGCCTGCAACAGGCTATGTAGTATGTATCCCTATTAGCACCTTCTTCCTCTTAATGACACTTTAGTACTGGTTGGGACAGTAAGTACACTATGGCAATGAAAGAAAACAGTGGCTAGAGAAGCCTCCAAACTGGGAACAAAGTAGTAGTAGTCACTGATTGACAGTTTAGAAACACTCATATACTCCTTAAATTCACAGAGGCCAGTCAGTGGTTAACTATGGTTATTTCCATTTCAAAGGCAACTGAAAAGGTGATTAAGTCACCCAGGGCCCCATGGTCAGCAAGATTATGTGGCTAAAATGTTATGTAGTTCCATTTTCTGCAAAAGGTCCACCTGGTACAATTTTTCAAGCAAGACTATGGTAAAAAGCACTTATCACTCTATAGTCTCATCATGTCTCAGGAAGGGAAACTATATGGTTAGAAACAGCGCTCCTTTGGTACAAGCCTATGTGTCTCAGGCTAGGAGAATTTGCAAAGAATGATAACCCATCACACTGTGAAAGCCCCAAATGCTAGCCATTTCTCATGGGCATGGGACTTCTGGCACTACACCCAGCCTGCTCCTGCCATCACCACAGTACTTCCTACCTTCATCCTTGGTGTATTACCTTCCCATACCCATGTCCTATAGTTCAAGGACCAGTAGAAACAAAACAGCAGAGACCTAGTCTACAGGGACCTATCTGCATATCCCTGTCAACATCTGCACCCACCTGTAATACCCTCTCACCTGCCAGAACTTTGCTCAAGCCCTGCTGTAGTCCTTCTGCTACTTTACGCCTTTGTTGCTGTCAATCTGAACAAAATGCACTAAATACCTACGGCCTCCAGCTGTTCTCAGAGCTGGGACATCTTATTGAATGCCTGTGGTCCTGAACTGCTTCAGAGCTAGGGCACCATGCCAAATTGAGAAAGACATAAAATGCTAGAAGACGAATAGTGGATAAGAACATATCCAGGTAGGTATATCCCTAGCAGAAAATGCAGAGGCCTCTGAGAGGAAACAAGCATTGGAACATCTAAGAGATAGAAGCAAGAACATAACAAACACAGGAACATGTGACTGGGAAGGGGAAAGGAGAATAGGCATGAAAACCAAGCTGACGCTCAGAGATGCTGGGCCAGCAGGCCGTGGTGAAAGATTCATGCTGACTTCTATGAGGCAAAAGCAGCAGTGATATGATCTGACTTATTTATTTCTTTAAATCCAGTTCATAAAAGCCAAACTGGAAGGCGGCTACCGAAGAGGACAGTGTGATTATCTCTCTCCACACCGGGCACTTGCATGTATAGGCACACAAAATATCAACTGTGGTTATGACAGCTGTAGCTGCACAAAGGCAGCAAGGAGAAACCTTTACAGAGGAAATAATATGCAATTTTCTAGCTGAACACCTTTTAAAAAGTAATGATGGAGAATAAAATCCCTGCCTGTGAAGGAGGCAAGGGCTGTCTCTGAGTGCCCTGTAACAATGTGCCACTTGAAACAAGCCAGAGTTGGGCAGAGCAGGGCTCATGGGTGGACTTGAATCTGCAGGCTGGAAAGGTGGCTGTGGAGGGAGGAAATAGATGCAGTATTCAATTCAGGGGCCTGCTGTTTCACTTTGCAGCAATAAGGAATATGGGTTCAGAAAAGTTACTTAATGTGACAGTGTGACAATCACAGCTCCTTGAAAAGAAAAGAACAAGGGCTGAGAGAGAACTTCCTGATCAGATGGAAGCTCATAGCCAGCCATGGGTTCTCCAGGACAGTGGTTCTCAGCCTTCCTAATGCAGTGACCCTTTAATACAGTTCCACATGTAATACAGTTTTTCATGTTGTGTTGACTCCCAATCATAAAGTTATTTTCATGGCTACTTTATAACTGTAATTTTGCTACTGTTATGAATTGTATGCAAATAACTGATATGCAGGATATTTGATAGCCAACCCCTGTGCAAGGGTTATTTGATACCTCCAAAGAGTTCTCAACCCATAGGTTGAGAACCACTTCCTCTAGGCCGAGAACTTCACACTCAATATTAACTTCAGACCTAGGGATCTTGTACGTTCCTAAATCTGAAAGGATCTTTAAGTGCTCTGAGATTAGAGAAAGGTCACCTGCTCCTTGCTGACAAGTAGGAGGGCAGCTGTCTCCCATCTCCTAAAGAAATCAGGGGCTTTGTGGAAAGTACTGTGCATAGCCTGGGCTGAGACAGTGCATGGAGTTTCTACTGCACAGAGGGAACACAGGGCTTACAGGGTCCTGGCATCATCTTGGTCACTAGGAAAGCTGACCCACTAGGGACCCAGAAGCTAATTAGAAACTAGATCACACTAGATCCACCTAGATTCCATACCTGGGCTTTTTCTCTTTCTTTCTTTCTTTCTTTCTTCCTTTCTTTCTTTTCTTTCTTTCTTTCTTCCTTTCTTTCTTTGTTTTTTCCTCCTCCTCTTCTTCTGCCATACCTGGGCTTCTTTCTTTTGTTCTTTCTTTTCTTTTTCTTCTTCTTCTCCTCCTCCTCCTTCTTCTTCATCGTCTTCTTCTTCTTTTCCTCCTCCTCCTTCTGTTAGAACAGGCACTAGAACTTGAGTATCCTTTGACCAAGCCTTAGTCAATTATATATTACTGTCCTTTGCACATCAGAGTTCCTGCTGTCCACAGACACCAAGGTTTTCATGGTCCTTGCTTTCAGCTCCTTCTGTTCTTTGCCTAAATTACCTTTTCCCTCCATCTTCCTGTCTGCTGCCTAGAGACTTTTCAGAGCTCTGTTCAAATGCTCTGCTATTTTTCAGTTATCCAATCAAACTTCCTTCTATACTCTAGTAAACTGCATACTGACCTTTTAAGAGAAAGAAATGCTCCATTTGTGAAGGTAACCAGATCTGTGCATGTCCTCCTCCATGGATTGGACAGGGGGAAACATCAGACATGGTTTAGATAGTCACTACCCCACAAAACTACATCATGAAAATGAGAGGGATGGAGGGACTGATGGAGAATGACTTGACAGATCGAACAGTCATTAACAGCAGCAGCAGGGGTTGCAGCAGGAGCAGCATGAGAACTCAACTGGCAGAGTGAGATGCCTACTTTCCAAGTGTGGCCCTATAGTCCTACATCAACTGGTGAGGCCCTGCACCTTATCAAAACATTCCTTGTGTGTTCAAGATAGTCTACACTGATTTCTACAACTGCAATTAAGATGCTTGACATTTTTTTAAATTTTCACTCTATATGAACAGAATCATTATCTCCCATCTGAACTCCTATAGCACTTGAATATCTTTTCTAATTATTCTAATTATTATTACACTAATTCATATATAGCTATTGATCTCCCTGAAGTCCAGGTGCTTTACAAGAACCCTCAGTCACTTCTGCCCAACCTCCCCATGTCTGGCATGGGGTCTGGCAGGTAACACACCACACAAATGTACTGAGCAGATTTAGATCAAGGTGTACTAATTAGTCTATTCCAAGAATTAAAAGGCTTCCCCAAAAATTCCACTTTCTCTTGGTGGCAGGCTCTCACGATGTCACCACTCAGATCCAAGACTATAACCACATGTTTGTAGGAAGACTCTGAAGCTTTCTCTGTCTATTCTACAAACTCTTCAGAACAGCTAAGCTGGTGCTATGGGGATGCTTGACCTAAGACCTGAAGGACCCATCCCTAACACTTAGACATTAACAGATGGGCTAGCATAAACCCAGAACACTTAGACATTAACAGATGGACTAGCACAGACACAGAACAGGTCGTGTTCGGAAAACGGAGGTGACAGAATGCTAACTCAGGAACCTGCAGCAGGGCACACATACATGAACATGCTACTGGATTCTTAGAGTCACAGACTGTTTTTGAATCCAAATTTTGAACATCACTAAATGTGTGGTATTAGATAAAATGGCTTCACCTCTTGCAGATTCACCTTTTTTCTCTATTCTTGATAAATAAATGGGAATGCCTTGGTACCCTGTGAGACCTCAATAATCCAAGGTCCTTTTCCCTTCATCATTAATTAACAACCTGTTGACCAAATATTGTATGCATTTTGTAAAGCATTGGCCCTACTTTTTAACATTGTTTTGTGAGAAATGTATCCCACAGGGATAGCACCAACACTACAGAAGGTGGCCCTTAGAGTCCTCAGCACTGCTCACCTCAGCTCCATGGTACTCTGCCTTTGAGACACTTTTACCATGAGAGGGATGGGGAGTAAGACTACTAATGGTTTACCTTCCTGGACTTAAATGGAGTTTTTCCCTTACTGAGGAGACTTAGAGTAAATTGGAAGATTACATATACAATGTGAATCAGTTTCCCAGTGTGGTGGACACAGGGTATACTTACTGAGTCCAACAGTAAACAAGCATATGGAATCTATTCTATGAGGTGCTACCCTAAAGCTGTCTGACTCTGGTCCCAGTAGAAAAGTCTGGTGACTTAAAACATCCCACTGAGCTCTATCCTGTGCAGAGTGCTGGGGCCCTGAGATGAATAACACAAAGTACCCACTATCACTTAAACTAAAGAGATATGAAACTAACCAAACCAACACTGAAATCATTACTGCAATGGCATTTAAGGAGGCTGCCTGACTAACTGTAAGGCTAAAAAAAAAGGCCTGGGTATGAGGCTCAAGCCTAACTAAGGTCTAGAAGGTCACCAGACAGAGAAATGGGGGCAGCATACAAGGTTTAGTCCACAAGCAGGTCCCAGAAGAAGTGAGTGTATGTTGCTCTGCCAGTGAGGCAAAGCTGGTTCTTTTAAAAGGTCAATGAAATTGATAGACTCTAAACTAGACAGATCAAGACAAAAATGCAAACCACCAACACCTGAGATAAAGCACTATGTCAAATGTAAAAGACACCAATAATTCATGCCTAAGACCACAGAAGGACAATATCATGTTACAAGTAGTGTACAATCATTATACACAAACTAAAATTAGTACTAATAAAAACAGAAACCAGGGCATTCCCGAGGCTTGAGCAGCACACAAAAGACTTTGTTGCTAGAGACATTTGAGGAGCTTCTCTCCTGAAAGGCAGATAGGGCCTGAATATAAGGGGTTGGGGAGGGGCTGGATTAAATACTTAAAAGGCTCTGTCACCTACACACTCCCCAGCCTAAGCATTCTTCCTTTTATTGCTAGAGACCTCAAGGAACCTTTGAGGGCTAATGTGAATGGAAGTGTTGAAGGTTAAAATGCTGACCTCCTGTCTCACCCAATGTGTGTGCCAACAAGACAAAAGTTCCCACTTCCTAGACTCTAGGCCAGGCTCCATTTAGGCCAATTCACCAGCTGCCTATCATCTGTGAAGTCCCAGGATCCTATTATTTAAGATAGGTGGTCTAAGAAGTCTCAACTGACAGCAACAGCTCAACATCCCTGGTCCAGTCAAATGGCAGCTATTCGTAGGTGGTACTGCAGCCAGAGGGACTGGGCAACATAGAAAAAAGGTCCCAGCTAAGCTTTCACATGGCCAAGAAGTAACATGAAGAAAAGCAACCATGAGCAGCCTCTTGGAGCCAAAGTGCTTCTGAAATAGAGATAAGAAATTCTTCTAGGGGAGACTTATGCCCTTTGCCAAAGTTCAAGACCCAAGGAGCCAGGTGTGGTACACATCTGTAAGCCCAGTATTCAAGAGCTTAAGACAAGAGAATTGCTTTTTTTTTTTTTTTTTCCCCCATAAGGATAGAGCACCATGACCTAAAGATCACATCAGAGGGATCCTCAGTTCATGGCTGTGTTCAGAGAGCTTGGCCAATTACTTGCTCATTTGTCCTATTTATTAGGTGTGGATGCAAGAGGTGTTCTCTTTTACATGCTTGAGAATGAGTAAACAAGAGAGGGAAGTGGGTAAAGGAAGGAAGAGAGGAGCGGAGACAAGAGCCTTAACAAATTAATGGTTTGTAAGAAAGGAAGGCTGGTTCCCTTCCTTGCTTGGCAGTCACCTTCACTTGCTGTTCACTCCCTTGACATTTCTTATGCCATGTACCTGATGCCAGACCCTGAAGCAGAAAACACATTTTCTGATCTCAAGCTCACAGTTTAGCTAATGAGAATGGCAAATAACTGCTCATGCATTTAGTCACATAAAGTATGAGAAGTTCAAATACTGGGTGTGGGATTACAGTAAGCTACACATGCCATCAGAGCTTTGGCTTTTGAAGGCAAAGTGTGGCCTTGGCAGAGTTTTCTGTGGAGGTTGATTTCCAATTAGCACACTACTTTAAGAGTTAAAAACTGCAAGGAGACAGACCATGGGTTAAAACACTAGTACAAAAATCCCATGGGGAGCTTTGGAAGCGAGGAGATGTCAGGAGGAAACCATCTGTGGTATAGGTGAATTTGCTACATGGCTCTGAAAGCAGAAGCACAAAGGCGGGCAGACCAAAGGCAAGAGTGAAGGAAGAAATTAGAAGCAAGAGATATTATTCACAGAAACAACCCTTTGGACATAAAGAATGCAAGGAAAGTGATTCAGCAAACACTAAAGGAAAGCGGAATTGGGTTAATGCTACACAGAGAAGATGGGAGACTATGTGACTATGATTATATATTTCTTATATTAAAAGGTTCTGAGAGTAAAAGGAGAAACAGACAAACCATCAAGCATGAGTGGAGACTGGACATCAGGAACTGGCAGGAGGAAGGAGTTTTAATACAGCAAAAGAAAAGTCACACACTACACATGACAATGAACAGACAACAGAGCTGAATCAGTCACCTTGGTAACAAATAGATGGGGAACAGTAGATGGAAAACTACCAAAACCCAAAATAAGACATAGTGCATCCAAGCACAAGAGAAGTTTCCACAACAGACCATGGGCCATAAGACACATTCTAATATATGATATAAACTGAAATCTTACAAAACACACATTACTAGCAAACTAGATATCAACAGCAGGAAGCAAGCTCCCAAGTGATGAAATCCAAAGTTCAATTCAAAACACCGACAATTATAGCAGAATTAGAAAGTAGCTTGAGCTATAACGATAAATATAAAATATCAGAACTATGTCTAGAGTAGCATGCACAACTTCAAAAGATGGCCAGAGAAAAGCACTTCCAATCAACAAGCTCAAGCACCTGAAGAAGCTGGGGAGGTGTGGCGGTAGGGAAGAGAGCAACTTAGCCCAAAAGAAGAGAGTAACAACAATAAAGAAGAACAGGTAAAATAGAAACTGACCTGCAACTAAGAAACCATGGAAAGTATCCTAAGCATCCTCGAGACACAAACCCAACAGGGCATCTACAAGAACCTATAGCTCAGCACATGGCAGTCAGATACTCACAACCACTTCATGGCTACCCACTGTGGTAATTTCTACTCAGACTGTACTAGAGGTTCAGCCAATCCTACAGCCCAAGAAAAGGAGAAAATCTTGAAAAGTTCTACCTCCAGACCAGAAGGAAAGGGTAAGCTTGCCTTAACTTGCAGATGACAGGAAGTAATGAGGCAATTTATCATGGTTGCAGGATAAGGTCAACATATAGAAATCAATTCTTTTCTATTTACCAGCAATAAACAAAACTTAAAATGAGGAAATGAAGTTTAAAAACAATAGCATTTTGTCCTGGGGATATAGCTCAGTTGACAGTGTGCTTGCCTAGTCTGCAGGAGGTCATGGATTTGACTCCAAGTACTACATAAATTGGGTGTGATGGTGCACATCACATCTGTAATCCCAGGATTAAGGAGAGGGAGGCATCAGAAATTCAATGTCATCCTCAGCTACATAGCAAGTTTGAGGCCAGCCAGGGATATAGGAGATTCTGTCTTTAAAGAATTAGCATTTTCAATAATAAAAATAAAATACATCTGACCAAAAAAAGGTCTCTAAGATACTGCAGAGAAATACATGAAGCATTGCTGAAAAGGTTAACTCAAACATACACAAATATAGACTACACACAACACATATAATGTAAACTCTACAATATTTATGTGGATGTACGTTATATACTATATATACAATCATACATCTTAGAGCAGTGGTTCTCAACCTTCCTAATGCTGTGACCCTTTAATACAGTTACTCATTTGTGGTGATCTCAACCATTAAATTACTTCATTGCTACTTCATGATTATAATTTTCCTACTGGTATGAATCCTAATATAAATATATGATATGCAGGATATCTGATATGTGGTCATTTGACCCTCAAAGAGGTAGAAACCCACTGGTTAAGAACTGCTATCTTAGAGGGTCTTTAATACACACACACACACACACACACACACACACACACACACACACACACACACACACACCCCACATGAAAATGGACTGAAAGACCCAAAAATGTCAAGACAATAATTCTATCCAAAATCATCTGTGGGTGGTAATTTGATGAGCTGATTCTAAAACTGATACAGAAAAGACAAGGATCTGCAAAAGAAAAGACAATCTTGAAGTACGGCAAAATGAAGGATTCACACACAAGGTACAAGATGTATCATAAAGCTAAAACAAGGAGTATCCTTTAGTTAAAGTGAAAAGCATAGACCACCTTAATACCTCTTTAATAGGACACAGTCCAGAAGCAGGCCCATCATGTAGAATGATCCACAAGGCCTTCTTGGAGTCCCATGAGCCAAATAATGGTATCATAAGTTAATGGACATTAACTGATTCATAGTATGACTGACTGAGAACAAAAAGAATTGCGTAAAAATGATCTATGGGTTCAGTGTAATTGCCATCAAGAGCTCAGTTACCTATTTTTTCAGAAGTAGAATATGCCACCCGAAATTCCCAGTGAATGTCTCAAAACATATCAAATAACTAAGTTAGGAAAAAAATAAATATGGAGGTCTTGCATTTCTTGGCTTCAAAACACAACAAATGATGATAGTGCGGCATTGGTGTAGAACACCTATATTAATATTTAAGTTAATTGATTTTCAAGGGGGTGCTGAGTCTCTGCCAGAGTGATGCTGGCACACATGAACTTCTCCAAGAGAAAAAAATGTGGATCCCTACATCACACCATGTATGAAATCTGCTTCAAAATAATTTTTAAAAAACCTAAATATTAAAAAAGCTAACACTATACAATTTTTAGAAGCAAATCGGTAATTGGCCTTTATGATATTGAATTTGGCAACAAAATCACAAGCTCCCCCAAATGAAACAAACAAAAAACCAAACTTGATTAACTGTAAAACTTTCCATGTTTCAAAAGTTACCCCAAAACATGAAAAGACAAGCCCGCACGGTGGCATGTGCTCATACTCTTAGTACTTTGGAGCCTGAGATAGGATCACAATACAGCCTGGGTTACACAGTGAGACTGCCCCAAAAAACACTTTCAAAAACAAATGAATGGGAATGAATATCTGCCAATCATGCATCATAAGGAATCTGTGCTGAAAAATGTAAAGAACTCCTCAACTCAAAACAAAGGGCAAATAATTAGTATGGGCAAAGGAAGCAGACAGACAAAAGTGCCAACAGCACATGGGAAGGTGCTTGGCAGCAGTAATACTTAGTACAGTGCAAATCTGGGCTCCAGTGGAACACTCATTTTAACACCATCACCAAAGAATCGTAGCAGCAGGCACTGAAGGAGACATGAGGAATAGGAGCCGTGGCTCTTGATGGGAATGGAGAGGGCACAGCAGCATAGAAATGGACTGGGAGGGTCTTGAGGTGTTAACCTGAATTGCCATGTCAGACATTCTATATAACCACTACTCAAAAGACTACACACACACAGTCCTTATTAAGCACCACTCATGAAAACTAGACATTAGAAACAACTCAAATGCTGATTAGTTAAGGAATGAATACAGCGTCATCTATCCACACAGGTCACATGATACATGGATGCATCCTGAACATAATTGCAGCCAAAGACATCAGACACAAGGGCTACATGGTGTATGATACCAAGAGATGATTCCATTTCCATGAAATGATCTACAGAGACAAAAGGTATACCAAATTTTCTGCAGACCAGAGAAAGGCAAGAGTTTTATCACTTGTAGTATAGGACTTGAGGAATAGAATGAAGAAGTCCTGAGTTAATAATTAGTGTTGGGGGATAGAATGGGTAAGTCCTGAATTAGATAATGATTAGTGTTTAATCTCCCCCAAGCCAATGAACAACAAAGCTATCAATGCTAAGAAGAACACTGAGTAAATGAACTCTGAGACATTAGGGGAGTGCAAACTAGTACAATCACTTCAGAAAACTACTTAGTATCTATTAAAGCCACACACACAAACTTGGATCCAGCACTTGTGCTTCTGGGTAAGTACTCAAAAAAATAAATGCTTATACCTACCAAAGCTCATCTATAAAATATTCAGAGCAGGGATGGAGAGGTGGCTCAGAGCTTAAAAGCACTTGCTGCTTTTGCAGAGAATGTAGGTTTGGATTCAACACCACACAGTGCTCACAACCATACAAAATTCCACCCTCTTCTGACTATTGCAAGCAACAGGCAAACATGTAGTACACATACATATATGCAGGCAAAGATTCATATATATAAAAATAAATCTAAAAAAGTTTAAAATTTCATAGCAGCATTATTCATAATAGTGCAGGCCTGGAACACCTCAATATCAAGATGTACTGGATTAAGTAAGCCATGGCACAGTCAGATAACAAAATGTTGTCTAGCACTGGGAAGAAACATAAAGTTGTTAAATGCAACACAGGTAAATCCCACAAGCACAACAGAGAATCAGAGGCACTGGGGAACATACCTCCACAGGAGTTAAGTCAAGATCGTACACTAGTTGTCAGTGACCTTGGTGGCCATCTTGTGGTGGTCATTAGGAAGGGGACCTTCTATGATGCTAGAGATGATCTACATTTTGGGCCAGACAGTGAGTATGCCCATATAAAACTGTATAAGCTGACAGCTGCAAATTTGCATGTATACTTTTAAAAATTAAACAAACAAACAACAATGAAAACCTGACAACCACTGTGGCTAGGAAGACCAAAATGAAAAGAGAACAGTTCACCAGAAGAGTCTGCTGGAGAATAAGCAGAACATAGTTACGGCCTCCAGAGGGGCTGGATGCACCCTTAAAGTTCTACCCATATCAACACTGACAGCAGGCAGAAAAGTGAGGATTTGAATCCAGGCCTGTTTCCAGAGCTGGTTCTTTTCATCAAGCTACCTTTCCCTGTGACAGAAAAGCCCAAGCAGCTGTCAAAACTAGACTCTCAGGCGCCTTCTGTTAGCCTCTCCTCAAATATCCTTATCAGCAGAGAATTCTTTAGAACAAGGTGCAGCAAGATCTCATACACTAGTAACCAGGAACAGCTAGAATCTCAGCTTAGCTTCATTTTCCTTTGGTATACTTTATGCCCAAATGCTTCCAAGACTTGCATGCCAATCTCCCCTGGGGGCCCACCAAAGCTAGCACTCAAATGGGCATATGGGCCTCCATCTGCTTGAGACCTCTGTCAGGTGTGGCTACTTAAGGCCTCAGTCAACAAAGAGTTGCTGAGAGCCAAGGAAAGCAGGTTTCTGTTGGACTGAAGCCAGCTGGCTTCCACACCTCCACCATGGTCACTGCCTGGCTATACTGTGGCCTGACACTGGGGGATAGGAGCAGCAAAGCCAGTCTTCCTGCTTCAAACACTGTATCAAGGGGTGAACTAAAATCCTCTAGCCTTGCCAGCTTCTGCCCAAGCTAGAGTTGCATCCATACAGCATGCAGAACCCCAGGTGCCACACAGCATTCTGGGACTGAGTTAGCCACTCTGTTCTGGGTGGCTGCTTGTCAGATTTAGATTTATTATGCCTGCACCTGGCCTTAACATCCTCCTCTAAAAACCAACCAACCAACCAACAAACCAGAGGAAAGGCTAGAAACAGGTCTGTCTGCCTTTCCATAGTGACAGAGTATGATGGTGAGCAGAACCTCAGAGGCTAGGCTAACTGACAGAAAAGGATACCTGTGCTGGACATGGTGGCACACACCTGCAATCCTAGCACTCAAGAATCAGAAGCACAAGGATTGAGAGTTCAAATCTAGCCTAAGTTACACAGTGAGACTGTCTCAATGAGGAAGAGAGACTGGCACCCACCACTGCACAGAGATGCCAGTGGTCATGGAAGCTGCTGAGAGGTGTAGCAAGGCTGCTGCCACCACACTGGAGATGTTCAGCTGATCTGCTACACAAACACCTCAGAAATACCTGCTTCCACCTCCCCATACTCACGTGGGCCTAGAGTAGAGGTAGCAGGTCTACAGATAAAAGCCATATGGGCCATTGCTCATCTCAGCCCTGCTTTAGACAGTGCTACAAGACCTGATGCAGGAGGGGCCATAGGAAGGCATGAAGGGCTAAGGATGCCAGGTGATAATGCCTGCTGAGGAAAGGTCCCTTGTAATGGGGTCTGCTGGCTTTCAGGAAGACTTGCTGCACAGAGCACTGGGTAATGGTGGCCAATCTGGTTGGATTCTGCGAGCAGAAGAGTTCATCTTCTTAACTAGTGAAATGTGAAAGCTACCATGTTGCCATGGTGATCTGCATTAGAGAACACGGCCCCACACTGATAGACCATCCCTTTATAGGCCTTCACTTATTTTCTCTTTACAAATACATTTTAATACAGAGTCAAAATCAGTTCAGGTAATAAACATAATGAAAGGCAGAGAGGAAGGCTGCCTGTCTCCATGGGGAACAGCCACCTCTGAGAGCCTGACTCTGGACCTCTGAGTTTAGTGGTCATGTTGTTCACATTCTTACAGAGCAAGGCATCCTGGAAGGGCTTGAGTGGCTCTGTGGAGAATGAACCCAACACAATCAAAGCACCTGTTTAAGGAGGGAGAAGAAAAGCCCTTATGCAAACAATTGCAATACAGGTAGAAATTCTATTTCCACCTGTCAGTTGCCAAGGCACAAGCATAGAGAAAAGTCCTTCCAGGCAAGAAGCTCAGGAAAGGCAGATGCCCTCAGGCAATCCTGATGCTACTCTTCACTCTATAGGTCACCTTATTCATTCTTCCTACCAAGGCTACCCCACGGAGGCAATCACTCAGTCCTTACAAGAGAGAGCTCTGTGGAGAGTTGGACTTTCCACAGAACACAAACCCTGGCTTTTCTGCCTTGTCCTTGGCATATTCTAAAGTTCATGAGTGGTGTGTAACATGATCTGGACACACTGTACTTCTAATAGGAAGTAGGAAAAAGGCATATGAGGATGTTCAAGGCACACAGTAAATTAGAGGAAGCATAGCACAGAGCTAATGAGAGAAGGAAGAGGCAAGCTGAGGCAGCAAATGAGTAAAGGAGAGGCCAGATGCAGCCATATCCTACAGGGCCTAGAATGCCACAAGAAATGTAGGGATACAGCAGGTTCAGGTCCAGCAAAGGGAGAGTGAAAATGAGGTCATAAACCACTAAGCAGGAGGATGACTGAGGATGGGGGTAGGGCTGCAGGCACAAGTCAGGCCTTCACCAGAGCAGGCACTTGCAGGCTCAGCCTTCTGTGGAAGACAGCACAGATGTGGGGCAGCAAAATGCACAGTCAGCTGGCAGGGAAAGGAAGCCAGGGGCTTTTTTAGGTAACTATCAATGCCCTCGAAGTGGCTTTACGACATCTGCCAGGAAAGCTTTTCATTTAGGAAAAAAAAAAAAAAAAAAAGGCAAGAGGAAAATCTATCTGGCAAAACCCCAATATACTTGAGTGTAAACCCAACCACACTCCTCCCTTGCACAGGGCTCTGCTGCCTTCTGGCTTCCAGGCATCAGCACAGACAGGCAACAACATTTTGCAAGGCTGCTGAGGCCCAGATCTCATACTGCAACCTACTAAGAGTGAGAGGTAGTGGTCTAGACTCCATAAATCTCCTCATCTTTAGGAGTCCCCAGCTAAATATAGATCTTATGCAAATCTGAAGAGTGCATTGCACTCTGTCCACTGTAGATGAAGCTACTCCCAAGTTCAAAAAAAGGCAGTAATCCTGGCCCCACTCAGCATTTATGGAACCCTAGATCTCTGAGAACCAGCTCCTTTAAAAGGCCACCAGCTTTCCCTCGGTGACAGTGGGCACTGGTCAGTTAAAGCCATTGCGGAGAAAGTTCATACACCACATCAAATCATAATAATGGTACCAGGATCACTCTAGCTACTGGTTACTAACACAGCCAACAAGAAAGCACAGAGCCTCCATGTACTAGCTCCATAGCTCCATGTGCTTCCCCTGATAAATCTTTCTCATGCACCCAACTCAGTGGTTGCCATTACACCAGGAACTGTTAAAACAGTGTTCCTTGCCCAGGGTTGTGAGTGCAGGAGTATCCTACCAGCCTTAATGTAGGAGTGGGACAGTATAGAGACAGAAAAGTAGAGCATAGAAAGAATGAAGAAAGCAGGGAAGCATTTGGTGTCAATAGACAACTATCTTTGGATTAGGGGAAAGTGAAAAATGTCCTCTAAACAAAGGTCATTTCTGAGCTGTTGATTGCTCTGCACACAGTGAGATGTTATTTGCATCTCCAACAGGGGTGTGTCTTCTCCTAGAGAAAAGCTGGGATGAGACCAGCAGAGGCACACAGGCACATACGCCTTGACTGCCAGGTTATAAAGTTAGGTGATTTGACAAAAAAAGGAGGAGAAGGAAGAGGAGGAACAAGGAGGAGGAGGAGAAGGAGAAGGAGAAAGAGAAGAGGAAGAAGAGGAGGAGGAGAAGGAAGAGGCGGAGAAGGAGGATGAGAAAAAAGAGGAGGAGGAGTAAGGGAATCCATCACATGGTTTTCAGATCAGAAGGTAAGTCAGGTAAAAGGAAACAAGGACTAATGAGACCACAGGAGTGGCAAGGGCAAGGGACTACCTACAACCTTGTAAAGTAAACCCATGTCTTCCTCTACTTTACAAGAGACACCTTCCCTACCTACACCTTTTCTTACCAAATTTCAGAGCCTGTGAGAAAGGCATTTCAATGCATAAATGCAAAACCAAATAAAATTAAAAATAGCACGTTTGGTGCCATCATCACCAGCAAAATTATCTACAAAATTTTGGGTTCCAAACAGTCCCTTTGGGAAGTCTGCCCCACAAAGTCTGGGTTGGTTTTGGATCCCTCTATATATGATTCTTCCAACTGGGTGGGAACTAAATACGATCTAGAATTTACAGCTTCCTGGGAGTTCCTCAAGTCACAGTGAATGGCCTTCAAGTCATTAATACAACTTACCCTGCCAACAACCTCCTGTGGTCAACCTACACCAGCTCTATGCCTTTGTGGCTAGCACATGCTGGAGCTAAAAGACAAAAGCAGGCCACCAAGCTAGAGGATAGCCAGATGCTCAGAGTGGGTCTCATGAGTCATATGTGACAAGCTGTACTCACTAGTGAGAAGAACCTGCTTCTGTCTAGAAACAAGGCTGGTGCTTTTCTCTGAGGTTGTTTGTGATGACCCCCAGAACTAAAGCAGGTGAGCACAGCACATGGTAGCCACACCTAGCAGGTACTGAGTCCTCCCTCTCACTTAGACCACAGCTCCAGGGAAGCTCACTGAAAGAAAGCAACCATTAATATCCTATATGCCCATTCATGTTCTTTTTTATTTTAAACGTGTTAGCATGTTGCGTGTGCGTGCGTGTGTGTGTGTGTGTGTGTGTGTGTGTGTGTGTGTGTGTGTGTGTGTGTGTGTTCCATATGTGTATAGGTGCCTGCAGAGGCCAGAAGAAGGCACTGAATCCCCTGGAGCTAGAATTACAGGTGATAGTCAATCATCTGACATGAGTGCTGAGAACCTAATTTGGGTCCTCTGGAAGAGTAAGTAGTGCATGCTCTTAAATAATGAGCCATCTTCCAACCCCAAATCACATCTTCTTAAACCAGCAAGTAACCTGGCAATATGTACAAATAGTGACAGCCAGGTCATTTGTTGACATTCACTTTGAACCAGGTCAGTCACAATCCAATTGAATCTTAGCAATCCAGTATGGTCAACAAGGTAAAGAGAGAGGGTCCCCTTTAATAGATGAGAAGCCAAGACTCACAGAGGAACAGGACATGCCCAAGGCCATGCAGTAAATGAAAGGCAAAGAGGAGTTCTGTATTCAAAATGTTTAAAATGGTCAACATTTTAAGATTTGCTAAGGGAAATTTCATGTAAACTATCTAAACTAATTTGTTCTGAGCCAATATTATTCTAAAACACCACATTAGACTCCTAAAAACAATTCAGACTTAAGAACTTCCATTTTTGCTAACTCAACTCAATCAGCTTTATAATACATAAACACAGAATAGTGATGAGTTATAAGATAGCCAGGCACTCCTTCCAGTATAGACAAAAGACAGATACACATCCAAAGATTCGTTTAAAAATCCCAAGGTGTCAATCAGTAGTGGGAAGAAGGAATCACCCTTCACAGAAGGGAGCATAAGGAAAGTTAAACCAGACCTAATATTGGGGTCAAAGGCACAAACACCAGTACACTCTCTAGTAGGAGTCATGAACGCCAGTGCACTCCCCAGTAGGAAGCATGAACACCAGTGCATTCTCTAGGACCAAAGCTGATCATGGCTCCTGTGAGAAGCATTTTCCCTGGATTCAAGGTCACTGTGAGAATCAAGCACTTGGACCAGACCACATGGAGGAGCAGGAGGTTTGATGGCTGTCCTTGGTTGTCAACTTGACTACATCTGGAATTAATTAAAATTAAAAAATGTAGGGAACACCTTTAAGGGATTTTTGTCTAATCTGAAATAGGAAGGTCCATTTATAATCCAGATCTTGAGGTGGGAAGACCCCTCTAATCAGGGCCACATTTTCTGCTGGAAGCATATATAAAGACATAGACAAAGAAAGATCTTGTTCTTTGCCTGTTTCCTTTGCCTTGTTAGTGAGTCCATTACTTCACTGGTATTAGAGCCTACTTTTGGGAGGATTCCAGTGTTTACTGAAGACCAGCTGAGGCCTCCAGCCTTGTGGACTGACCAACTTTGGGTTCTTGAACTTTCTGCTCATAGACAACTATTGTTGGATTAGATGGACCACAATCTGCAAGTCATTATAATAAGTCCCCTTTTTATATAGAGAGACTCATTCTATAAATTCTGTTACTCTAGAGAGCCCTAACTAATACAGGAAGCAAATCAGATTTGCGCCTCCAAACTTGCATATTAAAGCTCTCAAGAAAGTGACTAAAAAGATTCCAGGAATCTTTTTTTTTTTTTTTATAAGACTTCACAGAAGACTGATAATATGCTTGAACAACTTTTGAAAAAAGTCATTGTGATGCTCATACATGATAAAAAATAAACCCTATGTATTGAGGGATTCACCACACAAGCCTAATGGCTTGAGCTCATCTGCAGAACCTAAGGGGAAAAAAGCTAGATTTGATGGTACATATCTGTAATGCCAGTATTCCTAAGGAGAGATGAGAAATGAGGACAAAAATCTGTTGGAATCTCTTAGGCTACTATCCTGTGATGGGAGATGTCATTCTGTAAATATGTTTCTCATACTGGTTAATGAATAAAGCACTGTTGGCCAATAGGAAAGCAAGATAGGCGGGCCTAAGAGACAAGGAGAAAAGAGGAAGGAGTAAGGAGGAGTCAAGATAGAGAGTCTGGAGAGAGGAAGACATCAGCCGGCTCTGTCCAGTAAGAAGAGACCACGTGGATATTAATAGAAATGGGTTAATACTTAAGACAGAGCTAGCTGATAAGAAACTAGTACCTGGTCAACAGCATTATATCAAATACAGAGTCTCGGTGTGTTAATCGGGGCTGGTGCAGTGTCGGGAAAAGACTGGCGGCGGGCAGAAAAGCCTTACCCCTTACAATCCTAAAGTAAACAATATGGAGCAAATGCATGAGAAGCCTTGCCTCTATAAGGTGGAAGGAGCAAACTGACCTTACTCCCCCACAACGTTGCCTTCTGAATCTACATGTGCTGTGAGAAGTGTGCATTTATACACACGTGTATGAATATGTGTGTGAACATGCATACAATTTACTTTTTTAAAAATGTGTAGAAAACTGTCAACCCACCAGCTTCATTAGAGAGTTTGCATTTTTCTCTTCAAATACTAAAACCTATACTCTTTCCCCTACTGTTACCAGCAGGGAAGAAACAGAAGTAAAACAAAACCTCTCTACACACACCAGAAGGGCCTTACTATGTTGTACTATGGCTGAGTAGAGAAATAGCCTACCAAGCTTGGTTGGACTTCCAGGCTAGTATAGCAGTTCCACAGATCTCAAGACCACACTGTCTCTCTTGGCAGGAAACTAGACCCTGTCCCCTATCACATGGCTATCAAAGACAAGGGCTAATATGAGCTAAAGCAAAAAACTAAAGGTCTGGCCAGCTGTATCAGTCAGCCATCAGTAAGTCTGTGACAAGGGGACTTCATAAGCAGGGATATGTAGGAAAATGTCCTTGGTTCAAATCTGTCAACAACTTCTTCAAACAGGCTATGAGAGTGGTACAGAGCAAAGTTTGGAGCAGGAAAAAATAATGGAAAGTGGCCACAATCACAGGAATGAACTAAATGGAGATAACAGGCCTGTCCAAGCCACCTTTGAAACATACATAATCTGTTTTGATAATAAAGTTAAGAAAAAATTAACCACCAATCCTTAAAACAGTCTGAATTTCTGACTTGGAAAATAAGGGAATGTGTCAACAGAAAATCATTTTTTTCTTATACTATATATTATATATTATATATTCTTATATGGCAACATGCCATCAAAGCTGGAGCCACCCCTCTGGTCAGAGCACACACAATTTGGGTTGTCACAGAACACAACACATTCCATTATATACAAGGCAAACTGTTCAAACCTATACAATTTCTAGAAGTTTTAGGGTTAGTGCTTGATCAGAATTACATTATTTAAAATTTCAATGACTAGTCTCAAAATATAATTGCAACAGAAAGAACTATGGGCATATCTCAGGGGCCATCACAAATTCTATTCCAGATCACAAAGTACAGTGAGCATCCCAGGAAGGGAGTCAGTGCATACACTTCTGTAGTCTTTTAAGAAATCAATAGCACAGTCTGAAAAGCACTGTGTATACCTTAATTAAGAATCTTTTGTTACCAAAAAGTGCTAACAATCACGGGAGCTTTCTAAGAGGACTAATCTTTTTGCTGGTGGTGAATCTTCCCTCTATGCTAATAGTTGTTGCTAAATCAGGGTAGTAGCTGCTACAGGCTGGGTAGCTCTTCTCATGTATTGTTTCTTAGGGACACATTGCGGTCTGACACCATTTTACTGGCATAGCACTTCTGCTTACAGTTAGAGTTAGCCTCCCAAGCCTGGCTGCTGCCTTATCAACTGTACTTCTGTAATATCCTAAACCCTCTATGTCATCTCAATAAGGACCACAGCATCTCTGAAAGAAGCAGACAGTGTCTCAAGACTACTTCCCTTGTTCATCCTAAGAAGCAACTCCTCAATAGCATTTCTCGTGAGGTTATAACAGTTGGCACATCTTCAGGCTCGGCTCCCAGTTCTGGCTTTCCTGTTATTGCTACCACATGTATAGTCACTGCCTCCACTTCAGTCTCAACTCCCTGCAAGTCATCCATAAAGGATGGAATCAACTTCCAAAGCCCTATTAACGTCACCGCCCCTGTGACTCAGACATTCTTAATGACACTGGGTGGTGAATCCTTTCTAGTAGGTTTTTCGGCTGAACCTGCCAGATCATCAGCAGAAATAAAAGTAGTTCTTAAATATAAGGCTTTAAAGTCAAAATCACTGCCTGATTTACTGTTTGGGGAATGGATACCATGTATGGAGGTGTGCCAACAATGACATCATTGCTCCTCCATCAGAGCTCTGCAGTGACCACAGGAATTGTCAGGTTGCAGCAGGTCTTAATAGCAAGCTTGAAATATCCAGCAAGCCATGCTGTAAACAGATGTGCTATCACATATACTTCATTGTTTCGTTTATGGAGCATAAGCAGGAAAAGACAGGGTTTTTAGAATGGTAAATGAGCACTGGATGGCTTAGTCATCCACCAGAAGCATCACAAGAGAGTGTGCTTGTCCTTTGAAACTCTGAAGACAGGGCACTGGCTTCTACTCACTAGCCATGGAAGTACTGGACAACAATGGCTTCCAAAAAAAGGGCTGTGTCAACTATGCTAGAAGCCCACTGTGATGTGTAGTTATCTTCACCAGTGCCCTTAGCCAAACATTCTGTATCACTCACTGCATCCTGCACATCAGCCCCCAACGCTCCCCCCTGCAATTTCCTGTTATGGATACACTTCCTTTCTTGCACCCCACAAAGCAGCTTCTGCCAGTCTCTTGGCCTCTATAGGACTGTAGAGAATTAGAGCTGTTCTGGAGTAGGCTTTGGCTGAAGGAAATACTGTAGCTAGCTTAAATTTCAATCCATCCACAAATACTTTCTCAGCAGCAAGGCTGTTCCACTCTCCTCATCCTGTGTCCTTGTCCAGCACTGGTCACTTCCTACCATCCACAATTTGCCTGTTTGGTGCCAGGTCTTTTCTTTGGCCCATCATAGCTTCCAACAACCTTCTTTTCTAAGCTCAATCATCTCTAGTGTTTGACTGAACACATAAAGGCTACTGCATAACTGATCTCATACTGTTGTATCTTAAGAAACAGGAAGCCTGAAAAGCAGAAGATAATACCTACCAATTTGATTCACAAACTTATGTAGATATGGTTCAAAATAATTGCAATCATGACATCACAGACCACCATAAGAAATACAATACTCATGAGAAAGCTTGAAATACTGTGGGAAAGACAACACGACACAAAGACAAATAGCAAGCACATGCTATTGAGAAAGTGCTGCTGATAAATTTGCTTGATGCAGCCTGACACAAACCTTTAGTTGTAAACAAACAAGCAAACAGATACAGCAAAGCAAGGGAAAAGAGGTATGCCTGCACAATTAGCAATAAAAACCAAAGCAGCAAGAACAGCGTCCCCCACTAGTGTTTTTGGTACTCATTAGTGCTGTCTTAATTCCTCTTCTCATTTCCCACAGACACAGCCCATCTGCTCCTGACCAATTATCTATGAGCTGATGCCTGACACACTGTCTCAAACTTGAAGTCCTGCCTATAAGGACATCTGATATGCTTGGACCCTTAAGCTCAAGGTGTCTACAGCTGAGCCAACCTCTCCCATAACCAGCCTGTTCCTCCTGTATCCAGGAGCTCAAGGGGTACCTACCATCCCCTTAGTTGCTCGAGGGCATTAGTATAGAAACACCCTCATCTTGTGTGTACCTCTCTCTTTAAATACTTGTTCAGAAATACTTGCAGATTTATATAAAAAGTTGTAGACATTGCAGAATATATGCATACTCACCATCTTACATTACCAGGGTCCCTCTGATATACTGAACTCACTTTATCAACAGTGTCCATTAAGCCTAAGTTTTCTCACTACCATCATTTTCTTATTGTTCCAGAATCCAAGATAGGAAAGCACTTTACATTTGATCCTACCTCTTTGGCAAGCATTTTTTATTACTATTGAACTACACAAGCTGAGTTCTTGATGAGCTTCTTTCCACTTCTCCTAGGCTGACTCAGCCCTGTTAGGTGTTTCTCAAGCATTTGCCTCCATGTTTCTAATCCTGCTAGTTACTGACTTCTTTCACACAGCCCTCATCATTTGCAGAATACAGTGTGCTATGACTGAGCCAGTATTATTCACAGCTGAGCCATGGAATGTTCTTAGATTTCTTTTCTAGAATAACTTTTCTGCAGAATCAAATTTTGTTCTCCTACTGGAATTTTGAAGAGACAACTCCCCTATTCTGTGGCTTCCAGGATACTGAGGTCAGTGTGATTCAATGATACAACGTATATTCTTTTCTTTTCTTTCTAACTCCCTATTTTCTCCATCCCACTCTTGTTATACAGCCTGCTAAGACAGCTCCAGTGATCTCCACCTTCTCCATTCACCATCATCTCCATCTCAGAGCTCAGACTAGAGCACTGATTTGTTAAAGTCAAATCATGTTAAAGCCACCATGCCTTTAATGGCAGTTTTCTGACTGCAGCTGAACTTAAGCTCCCACTTCTGAAAACAGGCTGGGGGAAAGTAGTAGGACATCATTCTAGGATGAAACTTTGGAGATGGACAGCTGTCTGCCCATGTTACTTCAAGGAAAAGTCCAAGAGGCAAGGAGCCAAGGCCCTAGATCCAGCAGTCTACAGGAACAGAAACCATCCAACAACCATGCGATGAGAGAGGAAAGAGATGAGCCCCAGAAAAGCTTGCAGATGGCTTACTCACCTTGTCTGAAGACCTGGGGGTGACCCAGAGCCCAAAAATCCAGGAAAGCTACAGAAACTCTGAGACATGAAGACTAATGTTCTGAACCCAGCATCAGTGAGCCATAGCCCTGTCCCAACTTGTACTTTTAGCACAGTCTGGTAAGAATGGACACAGCCACTGTCCTAAGCATTGTTTGTGGCTGCTTTTGCATCATCATGGTGCAGGTTCTGGAGTGAGTTGATGGTAGTAGTAGATACTACCTTGCTCCTTTCTGTAGATGCTTTCAGAGGCAGCTGAGGTCCGTCCACGTTCTAGAATTTCATGAAGTGGACCCTGTATAGATCTGTTTGCAACAGCTAATGGGCTGGCTACTCAGTCTGCAAGGTCTGGGAAAGGTCCTGCAGTCACTTTGCTAACACTCTGCTGTTTTCTGGCATTGCATCATTGCAAAGCTAAAGATGCTCTTCACCTCCTAATGTTGCTTTTGTATTTTCTCTCGCCTGTTCTCATCTCTGGGCAATTTCCTTAACTCTTCTTTCTAACCCTTCAATGAAATTTCCTATTTCTGTGATCATGTTTTTAATTCTAAGAGTTTTTGCTGTTATTTTTAAATACCTTCCTGCTTTTCAGGAATGTAACATTTTATTTATCAGAGAGCTTTTCATTTTTTTTTTCTGCTTTCATACATTATTTTTTGTCATTTTCAATTTACAAACTCTGTACAGAGGTTAAATGTATTGGTCTTAACATAGGCTTATACTTTGGCTACCAAATGATCCCTCTATAGAGTTTATTTCTCAAAGTTCAGAGTAGAGCAGTAAGTTGTTCCAAATTCTGTCTTTCTAGGACCTGCTTGTCCCTTGCCAGATGACCTGTCAGAACATTTGCTAAGGAACTTCACATTGTGTCTATAGGACCTCTTCTGAATCCTTCAGACTCCAGCCTTGGAGAGTTAGTCCTGTACTCTTGGGGTAAGTAAAGAAAGAAAGAATCACAGGGCAAGATGGAAGGTCCCCTCCTACTCATTGGGCCAGTCTTTCCATGATGCTTGAGGGCATCTGGACCCTTCTACTTTTATATTAATGACAACCTGAACCATAAAAGATTTGTCTGCTGGTGGATGACAGGATTTGACACTTCTTATACAACTTTAACCTATTCTTTTGTTGTGTGTATGCTGTATGTACACATATCTTTGAGTGGGAAAGAGAGTTTGTGTGTGTGTATGTGTGTGTGTGTGTGTGTGTGTGTGTGTGTGTGTAGAGGACAGAGGCCAATACTGGGTGTCTTCCTCAACCTCTTATCCACCTTATTTTTTGAGATAGGGTCTCAAGCTCCAGGACTCCATCTTAGTTAAGGTTTTTATTGCTGTGAAGAGACACCACAGCAATTCTTTTAAGGACGACATTTAATTGGGGTGGCACTTACACTTTTAGAGGTTCCATCCATTTATCATCATGGTAGGACTTGGCTATGTGCAGGCAGGTATGGTACTGGAGCAGTAGCTAAGAGTCCCACATCTTGCAGGCCACAGAAAATCAACTAAGACACTGAACAGTATTCTGAGCATATGAAACCACAAGGCCCGCCCCCATAGTGACACTCTTCCTCCAACAAAGCCATACCCACTCCAACAAATCCACACCTCTCAATAGTGCCATTCTCTATGAGATTATGGAAGCCAATTACATTCAAACTACCACAACCCTGCCTGTCTATACTTCTCCAGAGGTGGGATTATACCTGCACTGTTGAACCTGGATTTTCATGTAGATATTGAAGGTTGGAGCTTAGGCCTTTGTGTACTTTACTGACTAAGCCATCGCTCCAGTGCTTCCATTCTTTAATCTCTTTGAACCCCACAGGGTTAGGTTAGGGTTAGGGTTAGGGTTCCCCTCAATTCTGAAGCTCTAAGGTGGACAAGCAGTGCAATCACTGTCCTGATTCCACACTGCAGACTTCCTGTCAACCTAGGCAATCAATCCTGCCATCTAGCCTCGCAGCTTTGCAGCTCTGCTGCTGCCTGGTATCTTCATTCATTTTAACTGGACTTGGGGATAGAACCAAGGAACTTAGCTGTGTTCATTACACCATTTACAACAGACAGCCTGGTGGCTTTCATCCTCACATATTTGATCACTAAGCGCTATGACTCTGTTTATGTATCTTCTTAATCATTGGTTCCTTCTCAAGTCCACTGTCATTTCTTCAGGCCAGACCCTTATTGCCCATCAGAGGACAGCCAGTTCCCCAGTTTCCTTGACCTGTAGTTTCCCTTTCCCTCCAGGCCACTCTCCATGTTGTCAGATTAAAATGCAAGTCAGACATATCACTTACAATTATTGGGGCTCTACCCCATACTCCTAGAATGTGACCTTATTTGAAGCTAAAGTGTTTACATGGGATTATTGTTAAAATGAGGTCACTGGGATGAATCCCAACCCAATATATATATACTAATAAAGTAGAGAAAATGTGGAACCATACACACAGTACTTGAATAATGTGTGTAAAGACACAGGAAGGGCCATGGATACTTAAGGCTTCTAAGAGAACAGAGGGTTGGCTGGAAGGGCCCTTCTTACAGCTTTTTTTTTTTTTTTTTTTTTTTTTAATGTATGGCGTGTGTGTGTGTGTGTGTGTGTGTGTGAGAGAGAGAGAGAGAGAGAGAGAGAGAGAGAGAGAGAGAGAGAGATGCTTGCATATATTTTCTGTGCGCCATGTTCATTCCTGATTAGTACATCAGAGCCCCTGAAACTGCAATTACAGATAGTTATAACCTTCCATGTGGGTGCTGGGAATTGAACCTGAGTCCTCTAGAAAAGCATCCAGTGCTCTTAACCAATCAGCAATCTCTCCAACTCCCAGACCTCTAGCTTTTACAACTACCACTTGTTTTAAGCTACTTTGTTTGTAGTATTTGTTGTAACAGCTCTAGGAAATGAATACATTGATTTAAAGTATTTTTTTTTCTTGAGACTTTTCTTAGACAGTGACTAAGAAATTCCATGCTTAGTAATTTACCCCAAAGAAAATAAGAAACTGGACATACACATGGCACCGACTCAAGTTTAGCCGTGATACCAAGAAATAAATATATAACAATGGGAAACCTGTTAAATAAACTAAGCACATCACATTATGAAAACTATACAGCCTTTTAAAATTCTGGTTTCAGGCTTTATTTGCTGACACAAAAAACATCCACAATATTTTGTTAAACTTAAAATGGTGTTTGCAGGCTGGCAAGATGGCTCAGTGTGTAAAGGTGCTTGCTGCCAAGCCTGAGGATCTAATTCAATCCATGACCTACATGGTAAAAACGAAGAACCAATTCCCATAAGTTATGCTCTGACTGCCATATGCACATCATGATACATAGGTACATCATACATACATACATACATACATACATACACAAACTACACACACACACACACACACACACACACACACACACACACACACACACACACACTACAAAGAGAAAGACCATTTATACAGTGCATCACCTAACCTTGAAAGACTATACCACAGAGGTCAAGACTCTTTTTCCTGCAGAACTGCAGTCTGGGTATTTGTCTACTTTTGCTACTTGGGAGGGAAAAGACATAAGGCAGATAAGCACAGTGGTCTGGTATCCACCAAATAGGCTGCAGCTATGCCATGATACTGTCATGAGGGCTCACAAGGTGTGAGCCAAGGCCAATGGGGCTACTACTACCACTAATTCTCAAGTTAGGACAAGTTGGTTGCCATCAGTTTTGGTTCTGTCACTTTGGACAGCCATTTCTGCCTCACATTTTGTCTCAGTCAAGGTAAGATGAGCCATAATTCATCAAACAAGCACTGTGAACATGAATAGACCACTAAGAAATGAATGAGCCATATGACACAAGCACAAACATCCTACAGGCCATGCAACTTCTGGCCCAGCAGTTCTAGTCATATGACATCATCTCTGGCTCTCCTGAATGTGTATTTTACAGTCACTAGTGCCACTACCTATCCACTGAACACAGCTAAAAACAAGACTCCTTCAGCCACCAATTCCCTGGCCCAATGCTCCTCAGACGTGACTATGTCTTCAGGGGCTAAGAAATAAACATGATAATGTTTCAAGAGGAATACGGAATGGGAGATTTTCTTTGAACATGTATCTGGTACTTCCTTCTCCTGTACACCCTATGGAGCCCCAAGTAACTGAGGGGCCCACCATGATCTTCCACCTTCTAATGAAGAAGCCAAGAGGGAAGAGCTCAGTCATGGAGCCTCTGAAAGATACTAAGAGCAAGAGACAGGGAAACAGCAGGAACAGTAAAATGTCCAAGAATGCTAGCTTTCCTCAGGCTAGCTTGGAGTTATGCTCAAAGGAGCTCCTGGCCCTACTGCCCAAGGCTGCACACATCCAGAGTGGGACCTTAGCATGGTTTGCATGAAGCAAGTTCCTCTCTGGACAGGGAGGCCAAGCAAGGGCAAAAGTCAAGGGGCTCTCCCACAGAAAACTTTCATGGTACACTGTTAGCAGTATTCTGATAGTCTCATGCTATAAAACCCTGCCTTGCCCACAGAATACCCCAGACAACTAGACACTCCATAGTATGCTGGAGAGTATGGCTCATCAGAGAACTTCCCTCTAAAAATTTACCAAGGAGATGGTAAACTATTCAGCCAGAAATACATAGGATTCTACATTGAAGGAATGGGAAATAGGGGGAAGCAGTCAAAAGGGAGGGGTGTAGACAGAGCAGTATGTTCCTGGCAAGTGAGAGGCCACCTAGAAACAAGAGGGAGGAGACACATAGGCACCTTCAACCTCAGGGAAGCTCAAACCTGCCACCACGAGTGGGCTCTCATCTGTGTTCTACCTCCACCAGACGTGTACAGACACACAAACATAACATACATGCACACACACGCGCGCGCGCGCGCGCGCACAGACACATTCGCATAGATCCCGTGACTGTAAGTGATGAGCCAGAACAGAAGAAGCTGGACTATGTCACCTTCCCTAGAGGCACTCTCTCTGGGAGGGAAAGCTGAGAGGTGTGTGCTAGGTTTGATGAAGAGCAGTGGAGGCTAAAGTTGGAGAACTTTACTCCTTGAGTTGCTCTTCACAGGATGTTTAGTGTTCATAATTAACTTGGGGGGGGGGCAGGTGCCACCTCATGATAGCTTACCTGCATGATGACACCAAGGCAAAAAACTTAAAGATGAAGCACTTATGCAAAAGCCAAATAAAAACTTACTTCTTAAAATTCTGGAGACCCAGAACCAAGTAGGATTTCTAAGAACTAACTTCTGTCTTCTTCCTCGGTAGTAATATAACAAAAAAACAAATGTGGGCAAATGCGTTGAACTCAACTCCTAACCCAGCCAATAAGGGTAATTCTCTAGTTTCAGAAAAACAAAACAAAAACAAAAACAAAAAAAAACAAAGCGGGGTGGGGTGGGGTGGGGTAGAGAACAAGGTCCTCTGAAGGCCATCTGCATGCCAAAACTAGATCTGTGACATCTTGGTTTATCTCTGGATAATCCCCTGGCTGGGGTGCTTCTGAACTCACTTCACCTGAGAAAAACTGAAGCAAAATGGAATGAGCACCCTGTTGGCTGGGCCACACCTAATGAACTGCAGAATTAGGGAGGACTCAGTAACACCTTGGCATTTAAAGTCCATTCACATCTTTCCATCAGGACACCAGCTCCTATGAACAAGAAATGGGCAAAGATTCACTTGTAGGTAAAACTAACTCCCTGCCCTGGAGACTGTGTGACCCTCCATTCTCAGATATAACATGACTGTGCAGCTGAAAATGACAAAAATAACACAATACTAACAATAAATAATAATAGTAATAATAAGCAAGTCAACAGCCCTAAAGGCACAGGCCAAGTTGCCTCTCCAGACAGCTTTCAACATTCCAAACCCACATGAACTATCTGTTGAGTGTCTGACTTACTAGCTCTATCAAGAAAAATCATCACTTTGATTAGTAGACAATATCCCTGCTTCCAGTCACTCAACTGGAACCCCAGAGTGTGAGGTTTGCTATAGAAATGCACACAGTAGGAGGATGGATGCTGTGTTTAAGATCTTGCTGGCCAAGATAGACACCAGAAGACAGAGGAAGGATTCTTCAAAGGCAGAACAGATTCACAGTACTCAACTGTAGAATAGTAACTGAAAGCATTATTTAATGGAGCAATCTAGGAAAATAAGTGATTAAGCAAAAAGAAGAGGTATCTTGAGATTGTACTAACCACACACACACACACACACACACACACACACACCCCACCTGAACTTTTATTTTTGAGATGGACTGGCTTCAAATCTGTGGTTCTCCCATCTCAGTCTCTCACTGCTGGAATCACAAGAACATACCACCAAACCCAGAAAATTTGGTAGTAATCTTTGGCAACATAAATTTGTATAAATAAATCATATACATACATACAAATTATAATTTTTGAAAATAATGTTTTGTTAAGAAAAATGTGGAATATTTCAGTGCCAAAGAAAAGGAGAAAAGTTTTCATTAACAAATTGTCAGGACCCATGAAAAGGAGTCCATTTCATCTTGCCTCAAGTTCAGAGAGTTCAAATCTATAAGACATAGCTTGGCAGCTGCAGGATGCTTTGGCCTTGGTAGCAGAGGTCTCTAGTTAAATAACAACAGACTTGGATGTAGGTGTGTTTACTCTCGATCCTTAAGGCCTAATGGCAGGTGTAGCTACCAAATACCTGGAGGATTAAGGAAAGTAAGTTTCTTTGCCCCTTATACATGATAATAGAAGTCCTTTGCCATTGTCCCCACTTTTGGTTGGACACTTAGGATTGTTAAAGAATAAACTAAAGGCACATTCAGTATGGATTAAATGGCATCTTAAAACCTATCCTGTGTCTCTGTCTCCTCTCTTAATTCCTTTAGATAGCTTTTCTTTATCCACCCCCCGCCCCAATCAGGTACGAACCTTGGGCTGCTGGGCTGGCTCCAACTGCAGCGTGGTGGTGGCACACATATTTGATCCCAACATTTAGGAGGCAGAGGCAGGCAGATCTCTGTGAGTTCAAGGCCAGCTTGGTCTACAGAGCGAGTTCCAGGACAGGCTCCAAAGCTTCAGAAAAGCATGTCTCAAAAAACCAAAATAACAAAAATAAAACTGCACAAGTAACAATTTAAAATGTATCAGTTTGCACACACCCCACATATACCTTGCTTTAAAAGACCTCTCAGAGAAACTGTAAACAATTTTTTAATATTGAAGAGAAATAATAATTCTTGAAAGTGGCTAGACAGAACTCAGAACTATCCCGCTATCCCTAAAACGAGGGTACAAAGGGCAGCGGGTTCTCCAGCAAGCTCCATGGAGGCCAGCCAGAAGTGACAGCACATTTTCTAAGTGCTGAAATAAAAGAATTGTTAACCAGAAGTCTGACTCCAGTGGAAATGTCTTCTAGAAATAAAGTTCAAGTAAAAGGAAAGAAGAGGTTGCTCCCAGAAGATCTGAACAGTTGTTAAGGGAAGTTCTCCACACAGCAAGGAAAACATTTTTGAAAGAAAGAAATGGCTTTGGGAGGTAGGGAAACATTATTTAATGTGGGGTAGGGGGATGAAATCTGCCAAGGGGGCTGCCTTGGAAACCAAGACAGAGGAAACAGGCTAAGGGAAGCACTGGGAGTCCGACTGAAGCAAAGAGAAAGCTGGGCAGGAGAGAAGAAAAGGAACTCTACTGTCCTAAGGTTGTTAATGGGAGAAGCCAGGGTCACTCAGGCAGCAGGAAGGAGACAAAAAGCTTGAGCCATGCATGCATGCACGCATGCCTGTGTGCATAGCTAACCTTTCTGTAGGCTATGCATCACACAGGCTACCTCTGAAGCTATCTGGAGGCCCCTTTTAAGACTTGTTATGGGGGGGGGGGTGTAAGAGTTACACCAACACTAGAAAGCAGTGTAGTCTGGCTCCATTACAATCTATTCCTTATCCAAAGATCAAGATCATGGATCTTGTGTCCCACACTACATCTAAATGAACAAGCCTACATGTTTGACTTCTGACCCAGCCTCCACTGTGCCCACAGCTGCTATGACAGCTGCTGATTTAACTAAAAACAAAAAACCAAACAAATAAAAGGTCTAAAAGGCTCCAGGATTTAAAACAATAACAAAAAACCCCCAAAAAACAAACAAACAAACAAACAAAAAACAGTCTAAGATTAGCTCCAGATCAAACAGTTTCAATCTTGGAAAAAGTTCTCAAAATCTAAATGACTTTGTAAATGAGATTACCCAGCTTTTCAGATAGTTCACTGTAATCATATAGGAACGTGGTGATTGTGTATGTTCACATCTGGCCCTGTCACTTTACTAAATTTGTTTGTTTGTTCCAACACTATCTGAGGCCATTAGCACCTTCTATGAATGTCACTTTAGCTGCAGAGACTACAGAACCCCCTCCTTTCATACATAGATGTTTTTCTTTGCTTTTTCTTGCCTAAGTGCCATGGCTAGCATTTCTAGTACTGTGCTGTGTTCTAAATAATGAGGTTCAGTGGGCAACTGTATGGTTTCTCTTAGGAAAAGCTTTCATTTTTCATCGTTGTGTCAGTTGTAGGTTTGTCACATAGACCTCTGTGTCCTAGAACAGCAAGACTTCTAGAGTTTTATTATGAAAGAATGGTACACCTACTGAGGTGATTATATGAAGGATTTTAGTGAAATAAGCCAGTAAAGGAAAGATGAATATTACCTGCTTTCACACACATGCAGAAACTGAAACAACTATGCATCCATTGTTAATAATCATACTAGAATTATAGTATTAACCTGCTAACCTCTCCTGTTCACAATGAAAGTTTGATGGGAGGCAGAGGCAGGTGGATCTCTGTGAGTTCAATGCCAGTCTGGTCGACACCGTGAGTTTTAGGACAGGCTCCAAAGCAAAATAACTAGGACCTTCTGTGAATGGCATCATTTAAGCAGCAGAAAATGAGAGAGTAAAGTAGTGACTATTAGGGTTGAGGAATGGGGACAGGGGAGATGCTGGCTTAGGGTTTGTATGAACTTTTACATTGTGGTGATATATTGTTTATGATCTAACAAAGCTTGCCTGGAGATCAGAATGCAAAGCTAGCCACAGCCATAGGAGATGGGCAGTGGTGGCACACACCTTTAATTTCAGGATTCAGAAGATAGAGGCAGTTGGATTTCTGTGAGTTCAAGGCCACCCTGAGCTACATGAGAGTGAATCAGTCTAAAAGAGAAACAGACTTTAATCCCAAATCTAGAGAGAATATAAGGAGCTCAGTGCAGTCTCAGGAACAGTCTGAAATTTGGTGAGGAGCAGTGCAGTCTGGAGATGCAATCTTTGGTCTGAGCATTGGTAGAGGTGAGAGCTCTCTGGTGGCTTGGCCACTTTGCTTCTCTGATCATCAGCTTGAACCCCAATACCTATCTCTGGATTTTTATTTTGTACAACATTACACAACATGTGAATAAGATCAATAATAACGTGCTAGATGTTGGAAATTACGAAGAGGAAAGCCAGTGTGTTCTTACCACTCCTCACCAAAGTGATAACTGTGGTGCCAGTGCTCATTAGCCCGACTGTGGACACCAGAACTTAAATTAGAGACTCCCTGACAATGAACTTCACCATCACTGATAGATCAATCAATAAAACTGAGGAGAGGGGAGATGACAGTGATGACAGAGCTAGGGGAGAGTGAAGGGTTTTCAACTAGACACCTGTGGTACAAAATCTGAAGAATGTGACTTGTGCATTCTTACACCCTAAGGTCAGCAAACAGAATGTCAATTTACAAAGGAGAGTGTAATGTGAACCCAGAGAGAGGAAGACTATTCAGCTCCACATGGTGCTGGCCTTTCCACCCTGTGGACTCACTTGCTTCCTGTGGAGAAGGGAACACTTCTCCATGTGACAGGACAGGAGAGGTAACCACCCTAAGGCTAGGGTGGAGCCTGCATCCATGTGCAATATCCGCCTGCTAGCATCCTTCCCCCTCTGGTTAAGATCCCACTCCTGGTGGGGGATGAAGCATGGCAGGAGAACCACTCCCCTCATAATACCTGAATTGCTGGAGAGACACTTGAAGTGCCCACTCCCCACTGCCAAGTTGTCTCAATGTCTGGATCAGGAGCCTGAACAGGCCAAGTGTGAGGATATAGACTGCAAACATTCTCATACCAGTGGTGCTGTGGTCTGCCTGCCCACTGGTGCCTGCCCCCTCCAAGGCCTGCTTCTTCACCTGTCCCCCTTGCCCATGTGAGCTTCCTCATCATGCTTCCAAGAAAAGCTTCTGGCTCTCTGGATACAACTGACCAAGGCAGGCTTTGTTGATCGAAGAAAACTTAGTAGTATCAGATGGGCTCACAAGTGACTGGCTTCCTTTCCTCTGGCACATATGACATCAACCAGGGCCTCGCTTGCCATCAATGGATGGCAATGCCAGGCAGCCACAGTCAGAAGGCCAGAATAAGCACTGAACCCTTCAGGGTAGAGTAGAGCCAGCAGGGCCTGGCATGGTGAGAATGCAAGGACAAGAACAGAGCCCAGCAAACAGGCAGTCCTTCATTATCCAATTACTCCCTCTGCAGATCAAGAATTAGTGTTCACAGGTTCTGGTGAGTGACATAATTACAATTTAAAAGGGGCAATTAATCATCGCCTTGTTGTGCACTGCTTTGCAGGAGCTACATAGTCCATGAGCACCAGTAAAGCCACAAAAGCACTGACCAAATGAGCCAATGTGACCACCAAAGTGCAGCCTCTTGGCCCCTCTTCATCTTCCCTCACTTCAGCCACTCCAGAGCCCACATCTGTCTCTCACTTATCCTGCTGCGCTCCTCCCTGCCCTGTCCCCAGCTGAGCAGTGCTCCTCCCCCTTCAGTGCTTCAGGACAACAGGGCTTCTGACACCTTAAGCCTCTGTCTCAGCTCCAAGGGCTTAGGGCCTGAGTGGGACAGGAGTTGAGGACAGGCTGTGACAATGTAACAGAAAGGCAGGGGGGAAAAAAAAAGGTGGAGCATGTGGGACCAGAAGAACCAGAGGATGGCAGCATAAGTTCAGTATGCTGGCACTTGGAAAGCGGGGGCTAGCCAGCAAGATCCTCTCCAGATCATCTTCCTACAGATTCCACTGGCCCACCTCCACTTCTGACCTTTTTGGCCAATGTCCAGCTACACCCTCTGACCCAGCCCCAGATCAGAACAGAGCCTTTTTGACTTCTTACAACAGCCTAGAATACTACCCCCCTACACAGGAGGCACTTTGGAAGGCATTTCCCTAGGTCTTCCTCCCTCTGGGCAATCCTGAAAGTTCTACTGGGGAGCCTCCAGGCAGCAGAAATCCACTTTACTCCACTGCTAAAACTGCCTTAGCCTGGGTGGATCACACCATTCCTGCTTCCACTGCTGAGCTATGCAAGGCAATGATAGCTGAGGCTTTTCAAAGCAGACATCTGCTTGGGCCTTTTCCATGGTCCAGTGGGGTGCACTATTCTTTTGCCCTCTCGTGGCCTCTATCCAGAGCATCCTTGTCCCCCCACCATGAAACCTTGTCCCTCCTTGTCTCTCTACCCTAAGAGGGTATGCAGGAGGTAGAAAGCTCCATCTCAGAAAAGGCAGCCGTCTATCCACTGTGAGGAAGACTGTGAAATCCAGCTCAAATCAATCCAGCTCAAAGATGCTTACATGTCTCAGGTGCAGACAATGAGGCCTATGTATAAGCTGCTGATACCCCCTTCCTCCTTGATCCTTCATGCTGAAGACACTATAAGGAGCTGCAGGAAGGAATGACCACAGCACTGTGGAAAAGGCTCATCATTTAACTCTGCTAAGCAGACATACACACCCTCTGCATCCATGCTGTCCCTGGTACTGTACCAGAAGACAAGTGGGTGTAGGCTGTTATGCCTCTGACCTTGTACCTTCTGCCCTTCACAGCCCATGGCAGCTCTAATCCACAGCAGCATTGTGAAAGCCTCTAGGCTCAACATTCCTAAAGATATAGAAGGTAAGAATAAACCCAGAGCAGGACAGCAGAGTATGGAAAGAGCCATCCTGACCTCCACAAACCCAAACCAGCCAGCCAGGGCAAGAAGATAATACTCCAAGTAAAGGGAGAATGAGGCCCAGAATAAGGGCTAATCTGGATAAAAACAAGTGGGAGAGATTAAATGGAATATTTCCTCCAATATGACCAAAGGACCACTAGATAAACAAAAAAGAAATGAATGCCAATCTTTTCCTAAAGCAGGGAATCAGGCAACTGGAGGATTTTGTTAGTGCGCCATTTTACTATAACCCTAAATTCTTGACTTGGCCATGTCAGTGCATTAAGTACTCAAGAATAAAGTTGAAAGTGAAATTAACAAACAAAGAAGGGAGACTCTGCTGTGAGCATTACTCAAACCAGTTCACACACTACCTGTTGATGTTGCCCATTTATGTCCCATCTTATTTGGTAGGTTTTAATACCTTCACTATTTTTAAACCTAAATTGATTTTAGACTTTAAATAACTAACAATAATGAGAACATTGTCACTTGCATTAATAGAAGTTGCATGCAAAAACATGTAGACACATGAAAATAAACCACTCAGATTCTATGTGGGGAGGCCCACGCTCCTGAGCCTGTCACATACTCTCATTAAAGAAAATATGGTGCAGCACATAGGCATTGTGCTTGCCTTTCTAAGTAATCAGAAGGTAAAATTCAGAAGAAAGAGGTCAGTCAGCACACAGCCTGCCTAGAGTAGCCAATGATACACACTGACCAGCAGAGTCTAGGACACTCTGTGGCACAGGAATGCTGGCATGTGCTCACGGGTACTTTCTCTTATTTGCTTCTAATCACTCAAAAGTCTGTTGTGCATTCTATACTAAGATGGATGCTAAAGGAAAGTAAAGATCTTCAAGACATCTTCTCATTCTCTAGAGCTTTTATAATCTGAAACATAGTTAAGGTGTTGCTTGTTCGTGCTTCTTACAAAACAAACTACACAGGCTCAGTAAGACTCGCTCCAATTTTTGACAACTGTGCCAGGGTAACTTGGCAGGGAGTGTGGCTACTTGATACATCTAGAATTAACTAAAATACAAGTGGCTGGGTATATCTGTATCACTTGAGGTGGGAAGACCCACCTTAAATCCAGTCTACACCTGGTGGCAGCCTATACAAAGTACATAGAAAAGGAGGTGCTTGCTCCTCTCACTGACAAGTGCATTCCTCGCTGGTATTACAGCCTGTTTCTTCTGAGGACTGGTGTGTATTAACAACCAGCTGAGTCATCCAGCCTTGTGAACTGAAAAGCTACTGACTTCTTGGAATTCCCATCAGTAGGCTCTAATGCCAGTGAAAGGATGGACTTGCTAGAGTGAGCAAGAACAAGCAGGCAGAGAGCAAGCTTCCTTTTCCATGCCCTTTATATGCCAGTAGAATGCATGGCCCAGATTGAAGTGATCATCCCACCTCAAAAGATCTGGATTAAAGGTGTATCTTCCCAGCCAGGCGGAGGTGGTACACACTCCAGCACTTGGGAGGCAAATGGATCTCTGAGTTCAAGGCCAGCCTGGTCTACAAATAAGTTCCAGGACAGCCAGGACTATACAGAGAAACCCTGTCTCCAGGTGGGGCGGTTGCGGGGATGGTATGTCTTTCCACCTCAAAGGTCCAGATTAAAAGTGGATCTTCCCAATTCAAATAATTTAACTAAACAGAAATCCCTCACAAGCATGCCCAGTCACTTGGGTTATAGTTAATCCAGATGTAGTGAAGTTAACAATCAAGAACAGCCATTACAAGTCTACCACTTGTCAGCTTCATATACAGATCTCTTCATGCCATGCTTAATTTCCAAATGAAAACAATATCCAAGTCATAATTATGCCTAACATTATTTAACTATCCCTCTGAACAACTGCATTATAAATTTAGAAAAGGTGGTAATGTTCCATTGAGGGACTTTCTTCTAGTATCTCATACTTAAATATGATAACCACTGATGTTCTTAACTGTTGTTATATTGTACAATAAAGAAATTGAGAAAAGAAAACACAAATAACTGTACAAACACATTCTTAACAAATTACAACAAACACTCATTTCTGCAACTGGCCAGCGGCACCAGAGGGTTACAACTATCTTCCTCTGCTACCCACTCTGTATTCCCTCCACCCTAGATAAGCACCTCAGAAGGTCCTGGCTCTTCTCCTGGAGGAGTGACTCATACCTTTATTCCTGGTTGGACTAGGCTGTTGTAGTTTCCCATTACATTAATCACAGGACATGGTGGTATCAAGGATCCTAAAAGATCTCCTGCACTACAGATATCTTTCTTACCTCCACAGTGGAGAAGCAATCCAATTTCCCCTTGGTAATCTAGAATAACACTGTTATTCCTTTCTTAGCTGTTGACTTTAGGTCATTAGAAGCACCGGGTGGCCTGAGGGAAGTCTGGGTTTCCTGATCAACAGAATATTTGTTGTGGACTGGAAGAGTGTTATGTGTCCTCCCTACTCTAGAACCAGAACTTCTAGGCCAGCAGGTCACAGGAACAGGAAGTAAGGGTACAAGGGTGATAGTGAGTGGAAGTATTTCCTTTTCCACACCCATATAGTAATTGCTGATTCAAAGCATACACTGCCTTCTGAAGAACCCTGCGCCAGCCCTCCAGGTAGCTATCACCTAATTGGCATTGTAACTGTGTCTTCAAAAGGCTGTTCCATTTATTCATAATGTCAGTTGCTTCAGGATGGTAGGGAACATGGTAAGATCAGTGGATTCTATAATCATGGGCCCATTATCACACTTCTCTGGTGTGAAATGAGTTCCCTGGTCAGAAGCAACACTGTGTAGAACAACAGTAAGTCCACATAAGCTGGCTTTGGCAGAAGCATTACATGCAGGAAAGACAAATCCATAACCAGAATAAGTATCTATTCCAGTAAGGACAAAGCATTGTCCTTTCTTTGGGGTACTGACTTTAAACACATTGATTATCCTGCTTCAATCTCCCAGGCACTTGATTAACAGCTTATACTACCAGGCTAGTAATTTTATTTTTATTTTTTTTATTTTTGGAAATGAAGAATGTTAATATCATCTCAATGAACAAAGCCTTGGAACTAAGGGGTTTTGTATGGCTGTCAGTCAGGCTGAGCCTAAGTGTGAGGTACTGTGGCACTGTGTTCACAGAGGAGGCTTGTTACCAACCTCAGTTCCTGCCTCTCAGAGGACATTACTTCACACTCCCAAGTCTAGCATTTGATGATCAGAACTCTTCCTACAACCTGGCCCCAAATATAAGCTGCTGATTCCACCTGCTTCTGACTTCCTGCTGAAGAAATCATTCATCTGGTTAGTGACCATTTTCCTGTTAGAAAAGCTATCTGATCTGGTCCGATATGTGGCTGAAACAGAGATTCTAACTTGTCTTGCCAGACTTCCTTCCCAGAGGCTGTCATGGCCAGTTGCATCATGCTTGCTTTTACACTGATTTGGGGCTCCAGTGCCTTGGGGAGATCTAGTTATTAAACAACACTGAAGCCTAACAAGGTAGGATCCATAGGAAATGGGTGGGTCTCAAAAGAAGAGAGAAGAGAGCTGTCTGGAGGGCAAATATGAGGCAGCCGAGGGTCTAAGCTAGATGTGGCTGGTGGAAAGGCAGTCAAAGACAGGCAGCCAAAGAAGAGAGCAGGGAGGACTCTGAAACTTAGTGAAGGTCTGCTGCTCTGTTCATAGTCACTTTACCCCTGCCGTAGGTTTCCTAATTTATGAACTAGGAAGAACACTGTTACTAAGACTGTAAGATAACCACCATTTCATGACCACAAAGAAAAGGAAACACATTTATACATAACACATCAGCTATAATCCAAACTACTCTTAGAATATTCTCTGTGTTACTCTCATGAGGTTGAATGGTAGTGCTGACCTCCTGCTGAAGGTAGTTACCTACACACAAAGTGAACCATGTATATGTGAAACACAACTAAGAGGCTATATTGTACCAAAACAGAAACATCTGCCCTAAAAGCATACTCTCTATGGTGAGATGTCTGAACTATATAAAGAACAGACACCTCCAAACAACACAGCTCATTCAGGTTTCCTATCCCATGTGCCCACAAGACAGCACCCATCAGGGAACAGCATTGAGTTCTTAGGCTGTGGCTCTCATCTACACTGTTCTCTGTTGGATTCTACACCCTGGCTCTGAATGGTATCCAGAAAGTCCCAATTCAACTTGTACAGTTGCCTCCTGAGGCTCGTTAACAGGAACACTGGAGGGATCCACAAGAAGAGGAGAGAAAGAGACGTTGCCTGCCTCCTTGCCCTGCCTGCTCTGAGAAACATCACTCAGGAACTCTGCTACTGGGCAGCAGCTGGTTCCAGGCTGAGTTTTCCAAGCCCTGCAGGGCTGACTGTTTCATGCCTCACCACCAGAGATAAAAGTCCTAGCCAAGCTGAATGCCTGGTCCCTGAAACTGAATGCCCTAGGCATTTCCCCTCACCTCTCACTTCTCAGCAACTTCAGCCTCTTTCTTGATCCCAGGCTGACAAACTGCAGCTGTTACTTGCAACTGTTACCTCCCAACACCTAGAGTCCTCCTCCTATCCTCACTAACAACCTGTCCCCATCAGTTCTTATTAGCCTGTGGTTTCTACCTCCTGACTAGTCTACTAGACTATAATTGACAGGCAATACATTACCTCCCCACCCAAAGTGTGTGTGTGTGTGTGTGTGTGTGTGTGTGTGTAAATCTGCTATTGATGCTTTATATTGAAGCCCATTCCCTATGGTGGGATACCTTGTTCAGACTTGAAAAGGGGGGTAGGTGCTTAATCCTGCCTAGACTTGATATGCCAAACTTTGTTGACTCCCCAAAAGCCTTACCCCCCTCGGGTAAGGGTGGGGGCAAGAAAGGGGGTGGGGGGAGGCAGGAGAAGGGGAGGGAGGGAGAACTTGGTTTAATATGTAAAATGAAAAATAATTTTTTAAATAAAAAAATCCATTCAAAGGAACAAATTTAATGGCAACATGTGTCTTTAGAGCCCAGATAGCAAACTTACTACAACAGATACACTTAAAACAACTATTTTAAATATGCTCAAAAAGCTAAAACACTGGCAAAAAAAAAAAAAGTGAGAAATTTAAAAATGGTACATAAATAAGTGAGGATGCTGACAGAAGAGCAGAAGTTAAATACCGGTCAGTAGCAACTCTGTGAGTAGAAAGTTGATAGCTGGAGAGTTGAGGACAAGGACTCCACTATCCAACCTCCACAAGCAGGAGGAAGAATTACAGGAAGACAAAGATGCAGCAATGGAAATGATGGCAGCTCAGGAGCAAATGGGGAAAAGAGAAGACAGCCCAGGGGGCTGTGTGACAGCAACAAACTGCAAAAATTCCACAAAGGAAAAAGAGAGAGATGGAGAAAAGGCAGGAAAGCACATGTAAGAAACAATGACTGAGCCTGGTGGTGGCGCACTCCTTTAATCCAAGCACTTGGGGGAGGCAGAGGCAGGAGGATCTCTGTGAGTTTGAGGCCAGCCTGATCCACACAGCAAATTCCAGGGCAAGGCTCCAAAGCAATACAGAGAAACTCTGCCTCAAAAAACTAAACAGAAAAAAAGAAACAATGACTGAAGACTCCCCAAAACAGATGGTATATACCTACAAATCCAAATGCTCAATAAACTCCAGGGAGGCTACTGAAGATCCCTGCCCACACAATGGTAAACTGTTGGAGCTACAACAGAATCCTCAAAGCAACAAGGTAGTGACATGCCATATATAAAGCATCCTCAGAAAGACCAACAGCCTTCCAGGAGCTCTACTTGATAAAATGTGCAGACAACAAACTTAAATACCAATGATTCTGTATTCAACTAAACTGTAAACCTCATTCAAAACACGAAGAAGTGCCTAGTATACTCCTAATAGCAAAAATGGAGCGAGTTTATCTCTACTATACCTGTGTGACAAGGACCATGTACCAAGGGATCCTCCCACCTGGAGCAAAGGACCCCAAACACAACTTCAGCTCCTCATGAGGAAATCTAGGTCTTCCACCAGGTAAGCCTGTAGCTTTTGGCTTTTATGTCTACTTTTTCTATTATGATTTATAAGACAAAGGCATAAACAGTTACAAAGTTATGCTGTTAGGAAAAAACATAATTTGTGACAATAACATAACTAGGGGGTCTAGTTATAGAGACTTTTGAACCTTTATTATAATATAATACTTAAAATTTGCCATTGCCACTATTTTTAAGTACATTATTTCAGGAGCCACAAGAATGTAAAGTGAAAAAATGTAAAGTATTATAAAGCCATATCCATTTTCAGAAACAAAGCTCTGTACCAATTAAACAATAACCCATTCTCTCGTTCATCTCTAAAACCCACATTATCTCCAGCCTACTCTCTATTTATACAAATATCAGCAAGTTTTTATAACTTTGAAGGATGTTAAATATAATCTCCACTGTGAATGAAATTGCCTAAAGAATATAAACAAAAATAACTGAAAAAAGAATTGATTCATCACATAAAAGACAATTCCACCCAGAAGAAAGTAGGAATAGAAGAACAAAAATCACAAATCCAAATTATAGAAAACAGAGCAGGAAGCAGAAATAATCCTTCTCAATCATTACTTTAAATGTAAACGGATCAAACACAACAATCAAAAGGCAGGGACAAGAAGAATGGAAAGGAAGCATTATCTGTTTGCTCTGCCTCCTTCAGGTGGATTACTTTAGCATCAGGCATATGGGTTAAATCAAAAGAAAGCTTAAAAGTTTTAAAGCAAAACCTAACTAAAACAGAACTGCAACAATACGAAGAAACATGTAAGTTCTTGGCTTAAAAAGAAGACATAAGAAGCGAGCAACTTGGCCCAGAGGCAAGTAGCCCAGCCTGGGAGAGCAGCAAGCAACCCAGAAGCATCGACAGCAGGGGCTTCCAGAACCTATCAAGAAATTTCTTGAGGAAAGAGCACCCATGTTACAGTCAGCATACACTGCCATTCTCTGTACGTGATACCCCATCCTATCATTGAACACCAAAGCCTCATTCCCCGCCTGCGCCTGGAGGGACATTCACCAGAGGCACTGCCCGGTCTGACTAACAGAGCTACAGGCCCCGACTACACCAATTTAAGGAAGAGGGACACTAGGAAGCACAGGCTCCACCTACACCAACTGGAAGAAGAGATAGGTAAATTAGAGTGTAAGAATACACTCAGCAACATGAAGAGCATACGGCACTGCCAGAAACTAGTGGTTCTACAAGACCTAGACATCCCAACACAGATGAAGCAGAAGAAAAATGACCTTAAAAATAACATGATGAAGATGACTGAGGCCCTTAAAGAGGAGATGAAAAATTCCCTTGAAGTAGAGGAAGACACAAACGAAAAATTGGGGAAAAAAAAAAATCAACAAAAAACCTTAAAGAAAATCAAGAAAGAGCAATCAAACGGGTAAAGAAACAGTTCAAGACTGGAAAACTGAAATAGAGGCAATGAAGAACAAACAAACTAAGAGAATTCTAGAAATTGGAAATTTCTAGAATTAGGTAAAGGATCAGGAACTATAGATGCAATCATAAACAACAGAATACAAGAGTTGGAAGAGAAAGATCTCAGGTACTGAAGAAACTATAGAAAAAATAGATTCATGGGTCAAAGAAAATATTAAATCCAACAAATTCTTAACACAAAATATCCATAAAGTCTGAGACACTATGAAAAGACCAAACCTAAGAATAAAAGGTATAGAAAAAGGAGAAGTTCAGCTCAAAGGCACAAAAAATATATTAAATAAAATCATAGAAAAAAACCGTCCTAACCTAAACAAGGACATGCCTATGGAACTACAAGAAGCTTACAGAACACTGAATACACTGAACCAGATGAACCAGAGAGAGAGAGAGAGAGAGAGAGAGAGAGAGAGAGAGAGTCCCCTTGACAAATAATTATCCAAACACTAAACATACAGAATAAAGAAATAATATTAAGAGCTGCAAAAGAGAAAGGCCAGGTAACATATAAAGGCAGACCTATCAGAATTACACCTGACTTCTCAATGGAAACAATGAAAGCCAGAAGGTCCTGGACAGGCATTCTGCAGACACTAAGAGACAACAAATATCAGCCCAAACTTGCACAGCAAAGCTTTCAATCACCATCAACAGAGAAAACAAGATATTCCATGACAAAACCAGATTTAAACAATACCTATCCACAAACCCAGTCCTACAGAAAGTACTAGAAGGAAAACTCCAACTCAAGGAAGTTAGCTACACCCACAAAATCACAGGCAATAAATAATCCCACACCAGCAAATCCCAAAAAAGGGACCACTCACACACACAATACCATCATCAACAATAGAAAACAAAAAATAACAAGAACTGGTCATTAATATCCCTTAATATTAAATAGACTCAATTCACCTATAAAAAGACACAAGCTAACAGAATGGATACTAAAACAGAATCCATCTTCTGTTGCATACAAAAAAAAAAAAAAAAAACCCAAAAAAGACTTTCTAATCAAATGTAAACATGCTGGTGTAGCTATACTAATATCTAACAAAATAAACTTCAAACTAAAGTTAATCACAAGAGATGAAGGACATTTCATATTCATCACAGGAAAAAATCCATCAAGATTAAGACTCAATCATGAATGAGGCTACAGTTACCCTGATACCCAAGACACACAAAAGATGCGACAAAGAAAGAGAACTAAAGAACAATCTCCCTCGTGAACATCGATGCAAAAACAATAAAATACTGTGGTGATATATTATTTATGATTTATTACAGCTTACCTGAAGGTATAGAAAGCAAAACTAGCCACAAGCCACAGAGCCAGGTAGTGGTGATACACACCTTTAATCCCAGCAGCCATACTAGCAAGCAATAGAGCCAGGCAGTGGTGGCACACACCTTTAATCCCAGGACTCAGGAGACAAGTAGACAGATTCTGTTAGTTCAAGGCCATACTGACCTACATGAAATTGATTCAGTCCTGAACAGAAACAGCTCATACAAAGGTGATCTCAGCACTTGTAATCACATGCCTTTAATCTCAGGATTTCAGAGATATAAAAAGCAAAGTCAGTTTTGAAGAATTAGTTTCCAACCACATTAAGGAGAACTTAGCGGTCTGGATTGCACTCAGACAGGATCACCCATTTTTGATCTGAGATAGAGGTAAAAGTTAGTGGCCTGGCTGCTTTGCCTATCTGACCATTAGCTTGAACACCAATACCTGCCTATGGGTTTAAATTATTCATATTACAAAACACTGGCAAACCGAATCCAAGAACACATCAAAAATCTCATCCACCATGACCAAGAAAGCTTCATCTCAGTCAATCAATATGGTAAATTCTATCAAACCCTTAAGGAATCAACACCAACACTTCTCAGACTCTTGCCAAAAAATTCTCATTCCAGAAGACCAGCATTGTGCTAAAAGCAAAGTCAGCTAAAGACAACATAAGAAAATAAAATCACTGATCAGCCTCTCTCATGAACACAGCTGTAATGCCCTCAACAATCTACCAATGAAGGCAAGTCTAAAATTATCTCAGAAAGATCACAATCCAAGTGGGATGTAACCAAAGAATGTGAGGCTGTTCCATACTAAGAAAACCAGTGCACCAACACATTTGATCACATTAACAGAAAAAGGGAAAGAACCACATGATCATCTTTACATAGAAAATTCATTTGACCAAATCCACTACTCTTGTGTAACAACCTGTTTGTACATTGTGAAGATTGGTTTAGTAAAGAGCTAAATGGCCAATAGTAAGGGTGGAAGAGTTTAGGCAGGACTTGCAGATAGGGAGGGAACTCTCTGGAATGAAGAAGGGTGGAGCCATACGAAATGTGGAGAGAAGCAAAATGAACATGCACCCCTGAAAAAAGGTACCAAGCCACATGGTAGTACACAGATTAAAAAGTATGAGCTTGGCCAGGTGATGGTGGTGCACGCCTTTAATCCCAGCACTCAGGAGGCAGAGGCAGGTGAATCTCTGTGAGTTCTGTGAGCCTGGTCTACTGAGCTAGTTCCAGGTCAAGCTCCAAAACAATACAGAGAAACCCTGTCTCAACACACACACACACACACACACACACACAAACACACACACACACACACACACACACACACACACACACCACACACACACACACAAAAGACAAAAAAAGTATGGGTTAATTTAAGTTATAAGAGCTAGTCAGTAACAAGCCTAAGTAACAAGCCTAAGATACAAGCCAATCATTTATAATTGATAAGTCTCTGTGTGGTTATTTGGAAGCTGTCTGGCAGAGCAGCCTACACAGTACCTTTACATGCTAAAACAAATCAACAAAAAGCAAAACACTTAAGACATTTCTTAGTCAGTGATCTATTGTTGTGAAGAGAGACCATGACAATGGCAACTATTATAAAGAAAAGCATTTAAATGGGGCTTATGACAGTTTCAGAGGTTTAGTCTGTTATTCTCACAGTGGGGAGCACAGCAACATGCAGGCAGACATGTTACTGGAGAAGTACCTGAAAGTTCTACAACCAGATCAGCAGTCAGCAGGAAAAGAGAGCCACTGGGCCTGGCTTGGGCTTTTGAAACCTCAAAACTGCCCAGTGACATATTTTCTCCAAGGCCACAGACACTCCAACAAGGCCACATCTCCTAATCCTCCAGCAGTGCCACCTCCTAATGACTGTGCACTCAAATCTATGGTCCTGTTGAGGCACTCTTATTCAAACCACCCAGGACACTTCATCATAAAGATCATATGAGGAAAAGCCAATAGTGAAAAAAGAAAAGCTTTCCCCTAGAATTAGGAATGAGACAAGGATGGTTTTAAACTAGAAGTTTCTGATAGACCAATTAGATAAGAAAAGAAGTAGCTGGTATTCAAACTGGTAACAAAAAAGTAAAACTACTATTTGCAGGAAGAAAAAAACAACACAAAACTTAAGAGTTGGGCACAAAGGTGCAAGTCTGTAACACCAGTTACTCAGGAGGCTGAGGCAGGGAGATCCCAAAGTTGAAGGCCAGTTTGACTATACAGGGAGACCCTGTCAGAAGAAAAAGGAGAACAAGGAGCATGAGAAGCAGGGAGATGGGGGAAGAAGGGAAGAAAGAAAAAGGAATAGGAGGAATAAATAATCATATGAAGACCCTTCAGAGAGAGGGGGCTCCAACACCACCTTGATTTAGGACTTCCAAGCCCTAGAACTGTGAAAGACGGCTCAGAGTTAATTAATCCAGAGCAATATAAATAGCCAATGAAAACATCACCAAATTCCAAGTATTGTTTTATAGAAATGCAAAGCTGATCAAATCCACATAGAATTGTGAAGGGGATCAAAGAAGAAAGAATGGTAGAGGATCTCTGAAGGGTAATCTTTGTTGTCACAACTTAGCTAGATCTAGAATCAACTATAAGACAAGCCTCAAGAAATTAAGAAAATCAAGGGATTTTCTAGATTAGGTTAATTGAAGTGGGAAGACCAAGCCCAAATATAGCAGAATCTTCTAGTGGTGATCCAGATACAGTGAGATACAAGGGAAAAGCTTTTCTCTTTGCCTACTTGCTTTCACATCTTGCTGGCAAGTTCATCTACCCTTTTCATAAGTTCATCTGTGCTGCTCTGCCCAATATTGCCATTTCTGTTGCTGCTGCCGCCACCATCCTTCCCTAACAGCAGACTTTACCTCTTCAGCCTCTAACATGTACTGAAGAACAGTGGCTGTCCATGAACCCCTCAGTCTTACAATTACAAATGGAGATTGCTGGGGAGGCCAACTTTGTAGGATGAACAGCTACCAACTCTCTGTTTCTCCAGGTACAGATGGCCATTGTTAGACTACCCAGACCCTACTGTATCAGCCAACCTAATAAAACCTTTAATACATATTCATTTGATCAGCTTCCTCTAGAGAACCCAGACTAAAACAATTCCAGTTTCAGCCAATTACTAGCCTACAGTCACCAAAACAACGTGGGACTGGCTAAAGAACATATGGTACTAAATGGAAAGTCTAGAAATAAATTCAAACGTGTATTACTAATTTATTTTGACAAGGGTATCAACACCTTTTATGGGAGATGACAGTCTACTCTACGGTGATGCAGATAGAATGGTATTTCCCATGCATAAGAATAAAGTGGACCCTGACTGCACACCATACACAAAACTTAACTCAAAATAGATACACAATCTTGATGTAAGAGCCAAAATCATAAAGCTTGGAGGAAAACATAGAGGCAAATCTTTGCAACCTTGGGTTTAGAAACAATTCTTTGATACAGTACCAAAAGCACTAGTATGGGAAGGGGTGGGGGGAGGTTAAGTTGAATTTCATACCAATAAAAGTTTTATGTCTAAGGATGTTACCAAAATATGAGAGAAAAATATTTGCAAACCAATGCCCTTACTAAGAGATTTTTATCTAAAAGAAAGAATTCCTGCAACTTAAGCTGGATGTGTAGCTCACACCTACAATCCTAGTACCTGGCAGAAGGATCAGGAATTTAAAGCCAGCCTGGTCTACAAAAGCTAGTTCCAGGGCAGGTTCCAAAACTACACAGGGAATCCCTATCTCAAAACAAACAAACAAACAAAAGCCTCTCTGTCTTTTCTACCCTAGGATCTGCTCTCCTGCCTTGGGCCCTCACCCCTGAAAACACATGCCTGTTCCAAGTTCATCTCCACTCACTCCTTGATCAGGAGCTCCTCTCAGCTGCTGAGTCATCCCCTGTCTGCAGTGGAGTTGAATCGGCCACAGATATGGACAGATGAGGGCCTCAGCAGCTTGGCAGCCCCTCATCCTCTGACCTCACTCATCCCTAGCTGCAGCTTCCAAACCAGCGTCATTTCTAGGGACATTGGCACAGCTGCCAAGTTCATTGGGGCTGGGGCTGCTATAGTTGAGGTGGCAGGCTCTGGGGCTGGGATTGGGACTGTTTTGGGAAGCCTCATCATTGGTTATGACTGAACCCTACTCCAAGCAACAGCACTTCTCCTAAGCAATTCTGGGCTTTGCCTTCTCAGAAGCCATGGGATTCTTTTGCCTAATGGTGATCTTTCTCATCCTTTTCCTGTACCTCCCCAGGAAGTCTGGGGAAAGTGCTTGGCTCAGGGTTTGACAGAGAAAACAAATACTGTATTAATTTTAAAAAAGACTATCTCAAACCAACCAACCAACCACACACACACACACACACACACACACACACACACACACACACACACACACCACAACTCAATAATAACAAGATAATCAAATGGGCAAAGAATCTAAATAAACATCTTTCCATGAAGACACACAAATGGCTACTAAGCACATTAAAAGTTGGTTGCCATCATTAAAGAAATGTAAGACAAAATCTCATTGAGGCTACTTTGTACCTACTAGGAAAACAATGGCTATAATTTACAAGAGATAAATGATTCCAGCCAAGATGTGGGGAAATTGGATCCCTTAAAAACTACTACTGATATCTTAAATTGCTAAAGTTGGGGCTAGAGAGATGACTCAAAGGTTAAGAGAACTGACTGTTCTTTCAGAGGACCTGGATTCAATTCCAAAGACCCACATGGCTGCACAAGATCATCAGTAACTCCAATCCCAGATCAGACCACCTCTGTTGGTCTCTGCAGGCAACATATACATGTGGTTTACAGACATAAATATATACAAAACATCCATATACTTTTTTAAAAGAAACTTTTTAAATGTTACAATGCAGCTGCTATGGACAGCATTATGACAGATCTTCAAAATATTAAAAATAAATATTTCATGTGGTAGATAATAATGAAAATTATTATGTGATAAAGGAATTTTACTAGGAAGAAAGATAACTATGATATATATATGTATATATGTATGTGTGTGTATATATATATCTGATATATATGTATATATATGTATATATATATATCTGAAACATTATTCAACTTTGAAAAGGAAGGAAATGCTGTATAACATGAATGAACCTTGGAAACAATATGTTTATTGAAATGAGTCAGTTACAAAAGAACAAACTGTATCACATCCCTATGGCAGTCAAAATTACAGAGATTAAGGGTAGAATGGCAGCAACCAGTGATAGGGGAATAAGAAGACAAACATCCTTTAATAGCTACAGTTTAGAATGACATTTCACCTGTGAGTGTAATTAGTGCCTCTGAATCATGCACTTAAAATGACCCACATAACAAATTTTAGTGACATGTTTTAACCCAAGAAAATAATTATTTTTAAAAAATGGTACTATGGCATATGCCTGTAATCTCAGCTACTTAGGAGGCTAACACAGAGAGAATCATGTAAGCCCAGGAGTTCAGGGACCCTCTGGGCAACACAATCAGACACTATCTCAAACCTGAACATATCAATGGGTAGAAAGTCACCAATGAAGGACTGTTTGGAGGGACATCATATAGTCCCCTACTACTTATTATTCAAAAAGGGAAAAGGCACCTTTACCACCTTAACCAAGCCACCAAATTTAATGTCACCAGTAGTCAGACAGCTAGTGCTGTGTGTCTCCTGATTTATGTTCTGAGAACTCCAAGGGACATGGTTAGTACCTTGACAAATCTAGGCACAGGGAAAGGTCAGATAAATGCAATGAAAGACAGTCTACAAAACCAGCATTCCACACTTTTTAATGTCTATGTCATAAACAACTCAACAAGGCCCGGACAACCTTCCTATTAGGCTCAAGAACCCAAGAGTTATAACAACTATACAGCTTGTGTGTCCTCTGACTGAAGCCTAGAACTCTGAAAGGACTTCAAAAGACAGGGTGGGGCAGGCAGGAAGACTGTCCGTGGCCGGTGCATTACATATGCATCACGTTCACTGCATTAGGAAACAAGACTCATGCTGAAGTATTTAGGATGAAGTGACTGTCTCAAGCTCCCCTGCCATGACTCAACAGTCATAACCCTGATGAAGACAGACTGGGAAAAAAGTACAGCACGTGGACGGCAGGAAAGGCACCCGGAGGATTAATTCCTGAAAAGTAATGAGGCTGGCCACAGATTAGAAAAATTGCATATAGGCATGAACAAGGAGAACTAAGGGCTGCTGCTGAGTGGCTGGGGGGAAGCAAGGATGCTGGCAAGAGGGGAGCATCCCAGGAGGAGAGGCAGCAGGAGCAGGAGTAAACAGATCCATAGGCTCATAAGAAGCAGCCAGAGACCAGAAGAGTGAAGCCTGGCCTCCTCACAACCACCCATCCAAGACACCAAGTCAGATGATAACCCACAGAAGACAGCAGAAAAAGACCTCTTGGAGAACACACCTGTCAAGGGGGTAGTGGAAGGAATCCTGACCCCTTTTTCCAGACCTCCAGCAAGGGACAGTCTTTCAGGACCCACTGACCCTTTTCTAAAGCCTACCATTACACAACACACACACACACACACACACACACACACACACACCACACACACACACACACACACACACACACACACACACACACACACACACACACACACACACAAAAGCAGTTGGAGAATTAAAGCCAAAGGCTAAAAATGCATTGGCAGCTAAGTGGCATAATGCAGGCACATAACCACTCTTGAGTTGAAGGGAAAAAAGAAATTGCTGTGAGCCTTTGTTCATCCCATGGGAACTCTGTACAGATGATTTTCATTTTTCCTGACTTGTTTTTTGCACAACCCTCTGCTGCATCTCCCTATGAACGGAGTGGACAGCCAACAGGGCAGCATATCATGCTTTGATTTGCCATGAGAAATGAGTTGTAGTTCAACACCACTGTGATTTGTACTGTCATTTACATAATTAAACATAAGACAAGCAGCACAAGGAGGTGGATGTGGTTAATGGAGTTACACGAGAGCTAAAAATAGCAGACAGCTACAGGCATTGGGGGACACAGGGGTGGCACCTGCTGATGGGCACTGATGGCCATGGAAAGACTGTCAGTCTTCCAGGAGCATCTTCTGTTTAGCTGAGCCCTCTTAATCAAGACTTTACCACTCCCCAGATGTGGAACAGCTGGTGGTGGCCTGCTTCACAGGTAGCACACTGAAGGGTACAGCAGGGCCTCACAGAGCTGCCCCAGAGCATAGTCAGTCCCAATGCTAGTGCAACAACTTATCACAAACCTGCACCCCCAAGTTGAGTGACACTCTCAACTGACAGTGAGTTAGTTTACCCAACCAGCTTATACCCCATAGGTCTGGGCCACGCTGGCCTTTGCCTTTGCTTTCCTTATAACACAATACTTCTTCCTCTTCCCCTGGGCCTTCTTCCTCTTGTTTTAAAAGCTGAATTAGATACTGACATTTAAAAAGTTCACATAAGAACCAGTGCCTGCAATTTAGCACTGGCACAGGCCTGCAACTAGCACAGGCCTCACTTCTTGCTAGACCCATCTCTATCACTAACACTACACCTGTCCCTGGAGGGAATCTGAAGTCTGTAACTAAATCTTCCAGACTATGCAGAGTACCCCTGAGGCCCCACCCTAATCCTACACTGCCAAGTGAACTGTTGAGTTTCTACTTTTCCTATCCTGCCTACCCCATGAGCAGCAGGTAACGGCTGGATGAGTAGCAAATAGGTGAAAGAGCAACACCTCCCTCCGCCTTTATACTCTAACTTCAATGTCACAAATGAGCCACCTGAGGCCCCGGGGGACAGGACACATCCACCCTACAGTGTGGATGTGAAAGGGCATAGGACGTTTTGATGAGACTCGGAGAGAATGTAGGAAGCACAAGACCCATTAACCACACTGCCTCTGGTCAAAGGACTGCCCTCTCTGGTCAGGGATGAGAAGGGTAAGGGGACATACAGCAGCATGGATCATTGCAACTGTACTAGACACTAAGGCAAATTGTTTTAACAGAAACTTGACTCTCAGCAGTGGGTATATTTAACAGAAATACCCTGGCCTCTGCCATCTCTACTTCCTCTCCCCACCCCCAAATTCTAATGCATGAGTCAGGTGAGATAGCACCCAAAGTCAGAAGCTATGTCCTGTGACCTAGCTGCCACAACCACTTGGCTCTCCAATGCTAACATCTACTGTGGGGGTCAGGGCAGCCTCAGATTCAACTACAAAATGGGGGTGACAATGTCCCTGCCCCTACCTGACAGGGATTGTAAGGATCGGATAAGACTAGGATCTAGGCCCAAGCATGTGGCATGTGTCTACACACACACACACACACACACACACACACACACACACACACACACACACCCCAAACAAAATCAAACAAAAACAAAAAACAGCATTGGTGTGTACACACCAACTGCTATACCACACAACCACAAACACTTGGGCATTGATGAAAGGAAGGCTCCAGTAATGACTTCATTCTTACTTCCTAAATTTAATGACAACAGATTTTGATATGCTGAGCTTAAGAATAAAAGGGGCTACTGGTATTTTTTTTTTAATAGACTAATGGCATGCTCCATTTTTTCAAACCACACAAACAGTTGTGTCTACCTGTCATGCCTAAATAATCAAGTTGACAGAGAAAGAGAGAGAGAGAAAGAGAGAGAGAGAGAGAGAGAGAGAGAGAGAGAGAGAGAGAGAGAGAGAGAGAGAGAGCTACAGTGACTCAAATGTAGATACCCTGCAGAATCCCTGGGGAATGCACACCCGCAGAGTTTCAAGAAAAAGGGAAAGACACTTCCGGATGCCTGCTGTGCACTAGAGTGCCAGAAGTGACTGACTCTCCAGACAGGGTACCAGGCCAGGGCCCAGGAGCCTGCAGACACAGGCTACTTCACCCTCTATGGGCCCATATGCCCTCTGCTGAGACTGGCAGGATAAATGCCCACTCTGATGCTCTGTGGCTGTTCACCAGCCAGGGAGCCCACTTTGGAGAGCCCCACCCTCCATCCCTGGAAGCTGCTCACCTCCTCCCACTTCCAGGTTAGCACTACCTATGCTGACCTCCTGTCACAAAATGTAGAGGAGTCAGGGAAACTGGCTACTGGCTTCCAAGACATTTTCTGCACTCTTACGGATGTTCTCTCAGATTCTCTCTGCAGTCCCCCTTCTCCAGGGTATCTGAATATGACAAATAGCTACCACTGCTGAGAAGAAAGGGGCCCAAGAAGACTGTCAGTGGCCTTACTCCCTCCTCATGCCATCTTCCCTACTACTAGACAGCTTCTTGATGCGGGAAGTGCTACCAGGCTCAGCTGAAGGTGCCTAACATTTCATCTCTGGGGTTCCATCTCCAAATGGCTACAAACAGAATGCATTTGGAGGTATGTCATCCCTAAGGAAAGATACTGGGGTTCCTAGCAGCATCGCACAGACAGAATCAATCTCTCTGCAAACCAATTAGGGACAGCACACAGGCTTTTCACTTTGGCAGTGGAGCTGTTAGAAGCAGTATACTTGGGAAAGAACATCAGGAAGAATATCCCTGGACAAGCTCACCTCCCTTTCCAAGTTTGCTAGCAACAGCTAGCACCTTTACAACAAGGTGTCCTGGCAGGCACAGGAATGTAGAGGCCTGAGAGCTGAAGGAAAGGACAGCTGTCCATGGCTAGCTGATGGCATCCTCTCCCACGGGGATTCCTACTGCCTCCCACTCCTTCTGAGGTGACTCAGACTGTAACACAAAGAACCAGAACACTAACTGCAAGGATACTTTATGGACTAATAGTGCATATTAAGTCCCTTCCTTTCTCTACCACAGCAGCATTGCTCTGGACTTGAAGAAGTCATGGGGACAAAGCAATGTGGTCCCATTCTTCCACCTGGAACTTGTGCACCCACATCACCTTCTAGACTGTGTCCCCGTCCCCCATAAAGACTAAAAAGCACAGCCCCTCCTGCCCTGTCCCAGAGGAGCGGCAGCCACTATGGCACCTTGTGGATGGCATCAACTTCCAATGGCCGAGAGGAATGTATGCATGCTGTGCCCTTGGGGCCACTGGAGTACAGGAGCCTGAAAGACAGTAAGAACAAACCCAGAGTCCTTTCTTCACGCACCGCTATGTAAGAGACAGCTGTGAAGGCTCTGCACAACTACCCAGGAAGCAACAGAGGTGGAGGAGGCAGGGAGGCCAAGTGAGGTGGGGGCAGCTGATCAGTATCTAGAAGTGGCTGCCAAGAAACTGAGGAGAATAAAGCTGGATCAGCTCTGAGGAAACCATCCCCACAGAGGCCTTCCATATTTACATGAGACTCCACCCTGCAAGAGGTTGGCAGCAGCCAAATCAGGGCAAGCCAGAGCTATGCTAGGCATGCAGGCTTGCTACAGCATGCTCACAGGAATGTCATAGGATGATCTGCACTATGGTGCTATGCTGGCCTCTTGGTCAGTCTCCAGGAGGGCACAAGGACAGTAGAGCTCCTGCCACCAGACCCTGGTTTCTTCAAAGAAATGAGCAGCAGTGGCTGCACTGGAAGCCAGATTAGTATCCTTAAACCCAATCAGTACCCACTAAGGTTCAAGTCACTGCTAGGTTAGCTGAGTTCCCTGCAGTTCTTCTCTGGGCCTTGAAAAAAAAGTCTACCTCGCTGCCAAAACTGGCAGTCCATCCGCCTACAATAAAGTCAGAATCTGCTTGTTTTGCACAAGGAAGCCAAGAAAAGGCACTTGAAGGATGCCACCAGCTCTGAGGGAAGATGGTGCAAGGAACCCTCTGTCTCCTGCCATCTGTCTGGAGACAAAGTCCACAGAGCCACCCTTAGTCCCACCCTAATTTGGGGTATTAGGCAAAGAGCAGCTTCTGACTACACAGCATAGGAAAAGAGTAACCTATGCTTGACAAGGGATTAGCTCAGCCCCTCCTTAAACCCCAGCATTCCTCACTCTCCATCTCAACCCAACTGTGCCTCTATTGTTCTGGACTCAAGCCAAGCTGCCACCAGCAATTTCCTGGGTAAGGAGCAAAACACAGCAAGAATAGGGAGCCTATCCCCCATCCAGCAGCACCACAGGGACGGGAAGAATCCCTCTCTGGTACCCAGGGACAGCACTTGGACCCCTGAACTACAGCAGTCTCAGAGCAGACACAACAAAGGGAAAGCAAAAATAGCAGAATAAAGCAACAGACAGTTGGGAGAGGTGGAAAAATCTACCAGGAGAAAAGGTCCCTCCCGCTTCTGGACCAGTTCAGTGTCTCTAGAATCCACAGTTACAGGCCCCCTAAAGAGGGACAGGGACCCTAGCTCTCCATCCCTCCGTATCTTTTGCAGCATTCCACTCCTCCCTACCAACAAGTGGCCCAGGGCTGCCACCTAGTGGGCTCTGCTCAACAAGCATGACAGAGAGGTCAGACCTCAGAGGGGTTGGGAGTGTATATACCTCCCAGCAGCAGTGACACCTCATTCCCAAAGATCAGTGGGGGTTCTCTCTAGCTGTGCAGCAACCCAAACTGTTGAGGAAACAATTGCTCAGGAAACAGAGGGAAAAGCAGGAAGCAATCAGTTATGAATTTGTCCTTCTTCTCTACTATTCCTGAGAGCAGGCAACCAGCTTCCCTGACATCACCTGCCCCCATACAGAACAGAAAGTACATGGAATAGGCACACCCATGTCAAAATGCCCTTCTAGGATGCCCCTTCCAAACACATAGATTCTGGGCTCTGACCTCAAACCTGACATGACCTTCTTAGAAAATACTTTACATGGCCATAGGAAGTGGCTTCCTATGGACACAAGAGGTATCCCTAAAGGCAAGATAGATAGGGGCTTAGGAGGAGTGTGTCTGGTAAAGGGCAGAAGGCTGCACAGACATATTAAGATAGTGACACTGGCAAGGTAAACACAAAGAACTGCAGCATCCATGCTGCCTGTTGCTGAACCCAGTCCATGCATTCTGCCAAAGAGCACCCTCCATGTTCCAGGAACAAAGTTCTGGTTCCAACATATTCACCAGAAGAAATATGAGAAATACCACTTTTTCCTCAACAACAGAGGGAAGCAGGATCAAATCCAGGCATTCTGGCTCCCACCCAATGCCACTACTCATATTTTCAGTTGCTAGAGAAGTAAAATCCTCCCCAAAGCCCTAAAAACTCAAACCTGTTATGGCCCAGAGTATAGCAAAGTAGTAAAATCCTGCCACTCCAGGGAAGCCTAAGAATCAAAGTATGCCAAGCTGGCAAGTTTTTACCAGGGAAAAGCAACTGTGTTCAGAGAAGTCCAAGAAGGATGCCAGTCTGTGAGGCCCTGCTGAGCCTGGACAGCAGATAAAAACACACATTCCCTCCCCACTGACAGTGACTCCAGGAAAAAGAGAAAAAGAAACAGGAAAACACACCACTCCTACTCTCCTCCTTCCAACCCTCTGGGGTCAAGAGGGCTTCACTGAGGTCAACAGAGAGCACCAACTGCCTTTGGACAACTGTGTCTTCCTAATAAAAGCTGTAGACCCGAGCCTACAGCAGTGTCCCAAGTCCCTGGAAGAACTCCGTAGACACCTCATTAGCCTGGGAGAACAGCCTGTCCACCTGTTAGAACTGACCATCTATTGTCAGATGACAGATGGAGCTGGCTCTAGCTGAATAGGGAAGTTCAGGCTCATAGCATGTGGAATCTAGATTAAGGCTGAGAGGGTGCTCACTTACCTGGAGGACAGAGAGGAAGCAGGTGGATTCACCTGAGGTTCACAGGACCAGTGACATGCAGGCTGAATCTCAGACCAGGAGAGATACAGTGGCCTCAATCAACCAAGACCAGACCCCCAGCAGCTGCAGCACCAGAAGCCAGATGTCTAGCACCATTTCAGTCTTCATTCTGTTACAGCCCCAAGGGGGGAGGCCCCAGCTCTGTGTGAAGTGTCTCTATCTGCCTCATATGCTGGAAAATACTGGCCCTACGAGAGGTCTGGCCAGGGCTGACTTTGAACAGATGGCTGGGGCAGGGGAAGCTGTGTGCTGAGCTATGGTCAGCATCTTGACAGAAATCTTCAGAATAACAGAAACATGTGTCTGGAATCTCAGTGGAAGCCTGACACTGCCTAGAAGGCCAACTGACCACTAGAAAGAAAAAGTCAAAGGCAACTCAATTCCTGAAAATAACAACCCCTATCTCCAGTCCTCAGATACACTGTAAAGAACGGGTGGGTAGAGCCAAGAGCATTGTGCCTTCTCTAGGGCCTCATTACTACTAAATGTGCAGAACCAAGCAGAACAGCAGCAAACACTCAGCACATGATCCAAGAACAAGTTTAATGAAGAATATGGGCGCCCTGGTACCCCCAGTTCAAGGGGAGCTGTTAAACACTGGATATGAGATGCTCCCTCCAAAAAGCTCCTGTGTTGAAGGCTTGGTCTCCAGTTAGTTTAATCATGAGGACTCTGTCTAACTTGTAGATTAATCCATAGACTTACAATTTCATGCCATTACTAGGGAGAGATGAAAAGTATGAGAGGTGGGGTCTAATTGGAAGAAGGTCACAAGTACTATGCCCTTGGATGCTGTGTAGTGTCTTTGACCCCTCTGTCTCTTCTTTGCTTCCTGGCCATGATGAGATGAGCAACTTAGCTTTGCCATGTCCCTCCAACTGCCTCATCACTGCCAGTCAGCAATGAAGCCAGCAATGAGCAGACACTTCTGAAACCATGAGCCCAAACAAACCTTACCTCTCTTTTAACTGTCTCTATCAAGGGTTTGTCACAGTGATTAGTGTAGTACCTAATAGCAACTAGAGAACAGAAGCCACACAGAGTCCAGGACAAGATTGATGTGGGAGTCACTTAGGGTGTACAGAGAGGAGGCAACAGAAGAGAGGGAAATTTTCCATCTGTCCCCCAGCAGCCATGCCTACCTAACAGAACTTCAGCTTGATGCCAGCTGGACACAATCCCTAGACAGCCTATAGCTGAGAGGCCACACGACCACCATCCATCCAACAGGATATGTCCAGAAATGGAGTACTCCCTTGTGTTCTTGCTTTTAGACTGGCTATGAGCTCATTGGGCCCCCTCTCCATCAGAGCTGAAACAACCACATGAAAGCCACAGATGGTGAGGCTGGCAGATCCCACTAGCCCAGACCACCATGTTACCAAAAAAGGAGCTGTCTTTCTGTTTGTACCACTGTGCCTCAGGGGTCCCAGTCAACACCCTGCCTATCAGTTCTCCAAGACCATCACTGTCCTGTCTGGGTCATTGCAACTTCCCCTGGGATTCTCGGTAAGCCTTCTACTGATCTTACCTCCTCCACCTTGGCAAAGGCCTACCAGAAGCTCCCTCATATCCCACACCCCAACTTTCCCCTTTCATGACAGTTCTTGTGACTTTAAGGTTCTTGTGCTTGTCCCTTCGGGTCCCAGCTTTCCCAGCCTGTGCCCATACAATCTCTTGAGAAGGCTCTCCTCTGACCTTAACTATACTGCTGCTGCTCCTCATCCTCACACCTCTTCCCTCTGCTCCCTCTGATTAACTCCTACTAACCCCTCAGAGCTTGGCTCAAATGTCAGCTTCTTAGAGAAGCCTATTGCTTAGCTCAACCTACATTAGGTCTTTACTGTTACTCTCACTAGGCATTTTCCTCTTCAATAGCATCACTCTTAGCTCAGTTTGTAGCTCAAGAGTGTTTACTTGTTTGATGTCTTCCTTTCCAAGGGGAGTCTAGGCTCCAGCAGGGTGGGCTCCATGTCACACACAGTGAGACAACAAAGCCCTGGTAGACAGCTGCAGCACACAGACTAACAGAAGTGAGTTCAAAGGTCAAATCCACATGAAGGACAGTGAAGCTCAACAGAGATTTGCTGGAAAGATCATGAAGACATCAGGACGCATTCATGTTAGTAGAAGCCAAATTGTAATGAGTTTGAGAAGTGAGATCATAGCTTTACCACTGTACCTCCAGGACACTCCTGGATAAAGGGAAAGGAGGAGGAAGAAAGAACCTGGAAGTGCTGCTTAGGAAGGGGATATTGATTTCAAGAAGTGAGCTAAGGATGAAGAGTGAGGCTTTGGGGAAGGACAAGGACCTAGGTTAGGTACCTCTGTAGCAGAGACTTCCTCCACACTCAGAAGCTAGGAAGGAGCTGGGGTTGGGGCTGGTGTGGCAGGGAGTCTTTGGAATGGGGTATAAGGAAAGGTAATCTTTTCCATACTGTCAAGGCCTCTTACAACCCTTGGGAACAAGGCCCAGGTGTAGAGGAGCACCTAACTGGTACTGAAGTCCTATATGACAGGCCTAGAGGAACATGCAAGAGCAGCTCTCAACACAACCCTGTCAAAGAGAGAAATGCCCGACTAGGAGACACTGCAGGCCTTCAGGAAAGGCAGGAAGGAAGTCAGGGGGCAAGACGGAGAAGATGAACATCTTCTGACGTAAGATGCAGCCCAGAAAAAAAGATGCCCCTGCAATTCAGAAGACTGAGTGATGAATATTGCTGAAGATCTGTCTTCCTGTTATCTTCTGTCACAGTAGGAATGGGGAATGCACATAGGGGATCAGCAGTCTAGCAACTGGTTCCCATGCAGCACATCCAGAACTACAACTCTGATCAGAAGGACTGGGGCACCACCCCAGCAATTGAGGAAGAACAGGAAACAAGCAAAGGGAGAAAGCAAAGGATTTTAAAGGCTTAGTATGGCTGGGAAGGGAAGCAACCTTTGAGTTCAAAACCACTGTGAACATTGGTGAAGGCGGGGAACCTAGGCAGGAACCCTGGGCTGAATAAGTCAAGACAGGGTGCAGGCTTTCCTGCTGTCTAAACAGTTCTGAAAACAGTCAAGGCCCCTGGGCCATAGAGTATGAGCCTGCAGCAGTGGATTAAATAAAACTCGTGAGGCAGCAAAGCCAGCTCTCCTGAGGGAGGATTAGGGAGGCACTGTGAAGAACGAAGAAGGGCTAAGAAAAGAAGGAAGGAAGCCTGCCACATCCCAGCTGCCGAGTTAACAGTCTCACTTATTTCTCATCAAAACCCTCTTCGGCAGAGGTTAAGCACACAATGGACATTGAGAGCACTGGCCTGGTGTGGCTGCTTGAAATTCCATGCACGCACTGCCGAGTTGTATTTCTATTAATGTCCAGTGTGTGTCAGAGCGGAGATAAGGTGCCGACATCGTGTCCAACCAGTCAGCTAGAGAATGGGCCCATGTTCAACACTGTCTGACACTGGATGCCTGTGAATGGAGGCCCCACTGCCTGTGTGTGCTTCAGCATTAGCTGCCATCACCCTAGGGTGGCAATATAGAAGGAACAGCTCAAGGCCAGGTCAGGCAACCCATTCCACATACCACAAGACAGAGGTACAAATAGCAGCAACCCAAAGATCGGAAGGGAAGAGAAGGAAGTAAAGACAAGGAGACCCCGGGGCAGTAGTAGGGAGGCAGTCCAACCACTCACTGATGATCCTTCCCAGGTGACAGACAAGTATAAAGCCATAGAAGCCTGAACTGTACCAACATCCGCAGGGCATTTCAACCCAGTGGCACTAATATTTGTCACTGGGGACGTACTACACAAAAGGTTTGCTCTCCTCAACTGTCTGATCTCTCTCAGGCTCTAGCAAAGGGCACTGGGAAGGGGGCCAAAAAGTGCAGGGCACACAACTGCCAGAGAGGATGCAGAGGTAGCCAGGGAACACAGCACCTACTCCTTTCTTCTGAGCCTCACATTGGTCTACAGCTGCAAATAATCCTTGAGCCCTAGTATCTAGATGGATGCAACTGAGAGTGTTAAGTACTGGAAGCTGTGTCTCCTCTCCAAATTCAGGTTAATTTGGGAGCACCAAAAGAGTAGTGGATGGTTCTGCTCCTGGATATCATAAGCATGAGATAAATGTACCCCACCCTTTAAGCCACTGCCAAGTGGGCTTCTATGACAGCAACAGCTCACTGAATTTGGTGCATATGTTAGTTTCTCAAAACATGAGATGAAAGGTGTAGCTCAGCCACTGAGTGAACACAATACAGGAGAGTCTGAGACTTTAAGGCTCCTGTCCAATTGATGGGTCAGCGTAATAACCTTTTTCAATTCTTTGTCTTCCAGTAACCAGCAATGGCATCTACCCAAAGGCAGAAAATCTGCTTAAGTGACAAGAAGGCAAAGGAGGCATAGTGAACAAGTCATATGGACATCACACCTAGCTCTGCTAGCCTCCCAAAGGTAACACAGAGGTGGGGACTGGCCCTACCAAGCAAAAAGGCACACACTGTCGAAATAACAGGATCAGCAAGACATAATGAGGGTGGGTGACTTCCACCCCAGGAAGAAAACAGAGTGAGCACCTGGGCATATCTCTGCCTGTCACCTCACAAGGGCAAGGAGAGAGTGGCCCAGTGCTGAAACCAGATGTCCCATAAGCTTAGGCTTATGCGTGATACCAAAAGCCCAAGTACCAGCTGGACCTGATTCCATAAGTCAGAATATGGGAGAAAGTCAGGGAGGGTATTTCTTACCACCCTGACACTCCCATAGCTGGCAGCTAGCAGCTCACTTCCTTGGGGACCCACTGGATGGACAGAGGCTAGGGCCCTGACTGTGGTTGGCAGTCTGGTTGGTCTTCAAGAGAAAACGCTTCCTTCACAGTTTTCTCCAGGTCCCAGCTTCAGCTGTCAGCCTGATCATTTGTCTCTAGTGTAACATAAATTTTCATAGACACACGATCTGCTAATTAAAAGTAATGACATTGGGAATGGAACCACAATCAACCATTTGGCTAACAGCATTTACACTAAGGAGGACTTGCTGCTTGTGGGCACACAGTGGAGGGCACCAGGGTACCCCCAGACAACTCTACAAGGCCACACTGGAGGCACCTATAAACACTGTGATGGGGCCCAGACTGGAAGCCCACCCCAAATCCTTGCTTTTTCATTAGAATACAATGTATACATCTATGCTACCCAGTAGTGAAGCTTCCAATGAATGTGAAAGCCACAGCACAATAGCTTTCATTAAATAGGTCTTCAGCCCCCCTGCTTCTTCCTAGGGAAACCACCATTCACCTCTACCTTGTGTAACTGGAACTACGGCCATCTTATCCACACCAACTCTTATCCTAGCATTTCCCCCTAGCCTCAACCCCCTCCCCCCCCCCCCGTTCCCCGTTCTCATACTATACCTTCTGGACCTCTAACAAGGGACCGCCAGTTGGCTGACAGCTACTAAGGAAGAGAAAGATAGACTTCATGATGCTGTTATTACACACCTGATTAGGGTGAGAAATGGGCATCCCAGGGGAGATGCTAAAACCTCTATCTGCAGGTACAGCCCAGTAACCTATCAGTGATAGGACCAGCAAAATACCTTATGTGCCCCAGAATGCATTGCAAAGGGTCCTCTTTGTTCTGGTCCTATCCCCCGTGTGGCCTGGGCTGCAATTACTGCTCAGAGTCCAGGGATTCCCCTGGGATGACCACCATCCATCATGTTCTGACTCCAGCAAATCCCTGATCACTATCTCCTACAAGGCTGAGCTCAGAATGTCTGCATACCTCCTCTAGGACAGCTGATTGTTTTCCCAAGCTACCCTGGGCAAAGGAAAGAGAACCAACCTGTGCTGCTATTCTTAAAAAAAAAAAAAAAAAAAATCACCAGGCATCAAAAACTATGGGGAAAGGTGGTTTGTTATTAAGAAGAACAGCCAATAGAACTGTGAAGTAGAAACCAGAGGAAGCCATTGTTCTGGACTAAACTCCAGGATGATAAAGTAGAAGCAGAAGGAAGTCATTGTTCTAGACTAAACTCCAGCATGGTAAAGTAGAAACAAAAGAAAGCCACTGTTTTGTACTAAACTCTAGCATGGATCAAGCTAAAATCAAAATGGAGTCATTCATGCTAAAGTTCCCCACCTCCAAACTGAAACTAAGCTGTTTATTCATCCTTCCCAGAAACAGGATTAGAAAGAGAAAAACCAAGTTTGTACACAGACCAGTATGAACGACTCTTGACCATGAAGCTCCTGATGTCCAAATCCTTACACAGAACACAATATGCTCAAATGAACAAATAACCAGCTCCTATTGTCCTGTCTCCCTGTCCTCACCTTAGAAAGAAACTTTTTGAGATTCTTTCCGCTCTCTTCAGAAAGTCTTTCTGGTCAGACCGCTCAGTCACCTCCTATCCAGCCACCAGAACATGGGTCTACTTCATGGGATGAAGTGCCCAGTTCTAGAGTTGAAAATTAAGCCAAGTAAGTTCTTTAAAACAAAGTATTAGAATTTGGTCAAGTGACAGAGTCAATTGTACAGATGACCAAGGTGTACAAACTACAGTCTTCTAGACAGCTAATTGGGTCGAAGTGTTTAAGGGAGGGGCACTTTTTCACTATATAAAATGGCAAAGAGAAACAAATCGGGCACTAACTGTGATTTCAGGATTTTCCCCACAGAGATCACTGTGTGTCTCACTGCAGATGAGGAGACTAGGGCTCAGATGCCAGTCAACATAAAATCCTCCCACTAAGAAGTTGGCCATCCAATTTCCAAGTTACTCCACAAATAAAAAGACTAAGGCTAGAAAGATGGCTCAGTGGGTTAAGAGTCCTGGCTGCTCTATCATAAGGATCAGAATTTGGATTCTAGCACCCCTATCAGATGGCTCACTCTAGACTCAAGGGCTCTTAGGTTTTCTTACGATTTCTGCACACACACAAGTTCATTCTTATATCTCTCTCTCTCTCTCTCTCTCTCTCTCTCTCTCTCTCTCTCTCTCTCTCTCTCTCTGTCATACACACACACAAGAATAATTTTTTTAAATAAATTTTAAAAGATTGAAAGACTGTGTCAGGTCTATCCACTAAAAGCTGAAGCTGCCCAGCACACAGCTCCTCAGGCATTGGGTACTAAGGGACTTTTAGAACTAAAATCAGAGCTGGATGTAGTGCCCATGCCTGAAATCCTAGGAGTCTGGAGGCTGAAACAGGAGGGCTGCCCCAACTTCAGGGCCAGCTGGGTTATATAGTAATGTTCCAGAGACCCTGTCTCCAAAAGTAGAAAAATGAAATAAAATCCCTGAAAGTGAACACTGTCAATCAGAGATTTTCTGCAATCCATTCAAATCCAGCCCAGGGGCTTTTTTGGCATGGTCTCTGATATGAGAGTGGTCAGGGTTTATTTCAGTGTCATAAACACAACAAAGGCAAGCAGAGACTGAGTGTGGCCTGTAAAGCCTGGAGTATTTCCTCTCTGGATCTTTACAGAAAAACAAAGCCACCTCTGATCTGATCTAAAGACCAGGCTCAGCAGACAAAACAAACAACAAAGATTTAAGGACTTTGAGGACAGAAGGGAGGAACATCAAGGTTGTTTTCCCAGTTTATACCTTTTATCAGCCATCTGGGTGCTGGCAAAATAGATACAGGTGAGAATTCTAGATGTCTAAAAGGAGCCTAGTTGTGAACAAGGCCACCAAACTGTTCAGTATGTCAAGTCCCAAACTCATGATCTGGGGTCTGCATTCCCAAAACCCACTTGTCCTGTTTCCTGGAAAATTCCTAAGTCACTGGCTAGGAATCAAATATACATCTTTTTGATTGATTTTCTTTTAAACTTTTAATTGTAAGTATTTATTCTCTGTGTTTGTACCCACGGTGTACATGTGCAGGTCAGGAGATAACCTGCAAGCATCAGCTCTCTCCTTCTACCACATGGGTCCTAGAGAATAAACTAAGTCATTGGGCTTGCAGAAAGCACCTTTAATCACTGAACCATCTTACTGTATCACTACCACCTCCCTTTTTGAGATACGGTCTTGCTACATAGTCCTGGCTGACCTGGAACTTGTAGTCCCAGCTCACTTCAAACTCATGGAAATCCTTCTATTTACAGTGTAGTACACCACACCAGGCCATGATTTGGGGTTTGTTTGTTTGTTGTTTTGTTTTAATTTTGAAAGAGCTAGAACTTTATACTGCTATGCATCCTATTGATAATTGTGATAGGCACTTGCTTCCCACTCTTAGTAAAAGAAAGTAACCAATAGCCTTCCGGATCTGCTGTCTGCCAACCACACATTGTCCATTTGTACGCCGAGCACTGAAAAGACCAGCACGACCATCACACAGCTCTTACTCTCCAATGGTTTGTTTAAGGAAAAACCTACAAAAATGCAGGGGGATATTTGGGAGAAGGGCTAAAATTTTCTACCTCATTAAGTTTTGAAAATTGCAACTTAGAGCTTGTCTTAACAATATCTTCCTCACATCATAAACTACAGATTCACACAGCTCATGTGGCAGTTTCTGGAAGCTTCCAAACAATGCAGGAACTATGACAATGACCCAAAGAACCTGCCACCTGTGGAGAAGACAGGATAACTACTCTTAAGGTTATCTTGTAGGCTCAGACTGGCCACATCTCAGAATTGAGTGACCCACAAACTCTAAGAGTATCTGACCCCCTGGCTGGATATGCAATTGAGCACTTGCCAGAGTTGATGCTGAGTTCTCTCTTTATGTATCTTGTGAAAAGAAAAATCCTCCCAAGCTCTCCCTCCACCTTCCTGAACGTCACTGCACACTGGCTTCTTTGGCCTTCCTGCCTGGTGTACCTTCCATTCACCTCCACTCTGACCAAAAAAAAAAAAAACAGCCTTTGTATCTGGTTCACTCAGCCCTAGCATCCTTCCTCTATCTTCCTCACCTAGCCCCTTTACTCCTTCAGATCCAGTTCACCTGTCTCTTCTTCCTGGAGGCCTTTCTCACCCTTCAAGAGCATATCACCTTCCTTCTCCAGCATCTTCCAGTTCCGCCTTTCAACTTGTAATGTCACAAGATTCTGTCATTCTCCTAACAAACACATCTGTTTAAGGGCAGGAACAGCCTATTTATCTCCATCTATTAAGAAACTAACTCAGTGCCTAGCATGCTATGTTCACTCTGTGTGTGTGTTGCTCACAAAAGAGGGGAAGGAGAAGGCAAAGGAGAGAAAGAGAAGGGGGAAGGGAAGGGAGGGAAGGGAAGGGGAGGGGAGGGGAGGGGAGGGGAGGGGAGGGAAGGGAAGGGAAGGGAAGGGTTTCTGCTGTCTGTCAGGCACACTGAGATCTCAGATACTTATTAATCCCCACCCAAAGCTGTAATGTTCACTCTACCAAGATTTCATTTCTCAATCCACTGTGCCTCAGAACAATTTGATCCCTAAACCACTTCATTCTCTCCTGTCTCTTCCAGAATATTTGACTTGTATCCAGACTTCATCCTCAAATCCAAAGGGAATTCTTGGCTCACACAGGCTCTAGTGACACTCATGGCCTTCATCCACAAGAGCCGGGACTGGACCCAGCTGTAAGGGCAGAAGCAGGTATAATACACAGAACTGTCTATGACTGTTGCACTAGATGGGAAATGTTAACACTTCTATCAGCAGAAGCAAGCTATAAAAATTATTACCTTTCCTTCTCATTAGTTTTATGAACTTTTCCCAATAATGAGCTCAATCGCTCACTCATGCAGAAGAGGATGAAAAATCAATACTATGAAAGTGAGAGGCAAACAGAGAGGGCAGAAGAGCACACCAAATACCTAATGCCTCTCATTATGTCCAGACAGGGCTACAGGTCCAAGGGGGTGGAACTTAGTCACAGGGGCACTAAGGAAACTTGGCAGACAGTTCACCCCAGCAGCCATGAGTGTGCCTTAGGAAGCTCTGATCCACACACATCTCCAGACTACCAGGCCCTGAAGCTCTGCCCTGAGGGCTGCCAAGCCCCAGGCTTTCAGCACTTGTATGCAGAAGGTGTGGACAGTGTATGTGTGTGTGGGGGGGGGGGGATCTCCATACTTAGTTTAAGGGGTATTTTTGTGGTTTGTATTTTTTTTGTTTTGTTTTGTATTTTCTCCATCTTTTCCCCTCACGTTTAAGGTTCCTCCCATTTAAATGTTCCAGAGTTAGAGTTCTCTATACTGAAAGCATTTGCCAACCTTACCCATCCACAGCGAGCTGTTTTCTTTGCACTGATGGAAACAACCTGCCCAACACTGACAGCTGACACAAAAAGATGCCTTAGTTCCCTTCTCCTGCAGAAGACTGCAGGTCTCCAAAACCACCTGCTATGACATCTCTTGTAGAAGGTTTGGCATTGCATCTGCTGCAGGTCCTCCTATGAGAGGTGCACCTGCTGCAGCATCAACCAATAGAAACCAACCCCAGCAAATTTAAAGAGTGAAATGGTAACCATCAGCAGATGGCATGATCAAGAAGGCAGAAAAACCAGGGAGAAAACAAGGGTATCCTGGAGAGGTAGGAGACAGCAAAACACATAACCTAACAGAATACGGGACCTCACAGCTCACCTAAGCTGTAATAACTACCACCCTGGCCTCCTGCTCTCCCTCTTACTCAGTTCAAAGTGAAGTCCCTGGGAAGGGGCTATCCATCCCTGGCTGAGCCTGGGACATATGCCCATATCTAGCTTCCACTGAGGCACTGAAATAAGAATTTTACTGAGGCTGCAACTACAGGAGACAGGAAAGCTCCTGAAAGATCTGAACTCTAGTCATATGGAGAAAAGGGTGTGGAGCAGCCAGAGGTGGAAACACCTACAACCAAATAAAGTATTTTCAGCTGGAATGAACTTGCTCTGTTATCCCTGGGAATTCTGGTCTGCAGAAGTCACCATCCATCTAAGAAACTGGCAGAAAGCTCATAGGGGCGCATTCTCTTCATTCTAAAGAAGCAATTCATTACCAGGCACACAAACAAAAATCTGCACATCTGCATAGGGGGCATCTAAGCCCCTCCCATTTCACCAGCAGACAGTCACCCTAGGGACAGTCAAAAGATGAAGGCAAGAGGGAAGGCCTAGCTTCTCCTTTGCAGGTGGAGGGAAGAAAGGCTGTGAACATCTTTCATGTTAATGAGAGCACTCCTGTGGGCCGCCATACTCTTCTCTCTAGAACTGTACCAGGTGAAATGACTCCTGCCTTGCTCAGTCCACATGACTAACCTTGTATCTCTAGAAAGTGATCTTTTGTCAGGCTGCCTACAATGGAGTGACAACCTGTCTCTTTTTCAGGAAACCTCAGGTACTGTTCTAAAAGGACAAGTCAGATAGCCCATTCCCAACATTACAACCATCTCTACTGTTTCAGAGGCATGGAGGCCTACTTTGCTATTAGCTCCTCAAGTCACTGAAAGCCTTGTACAGTCTGGCTTCAGGCCTTTATCTTCTCATCCTGTATCCCACCACTTGTCTTAACTACTTCCTAGTCCTAGTGGCTACCTATTTTTCAGGGTGAGGACCAATGTCATCTCCAACGTACCAGCAGGTTACAACAGCCCCAAATAACTCATCTCTGCCATTTAACATTGACTGGACCAACTTGGCCTCTTTCAAAGTTCCCAGATTAAACCCGTCTTCTCCCCCAAAATGAAATGTCCTGAAGGCCAGGAGCTAGGGGTTGGTATCTTCCAGAGCACCTGCCAAATGCTTTGAACAGCTGTGTAATCAGGACAGTTAGCTTATCTCTCTGACCATCTCCTCCCATAATTGCATTCTCATCCATTTCTGCATCCTTCTGTGTGCATACACTACTGACCTAATGGAGGCAAAGCTTCCCACTAGTCTCAAAAACCCATGGTCTCCAAAGCAAATGTGATTAGATGCTGCCAACAGCCAGACCACCCACCCTTTGTCATCAGCCTGGTTCTGTTTGTCCACTTCTCTACCACAGCAACAAAAGGATCCTAGGTGCAGACAGCACAGCCTCCCTAGTCACTCTGGGTGTGCATTAGCTCTGGGCACCCAGTGAAATTCATGCCAATGAAATGGAAGAGAAATGCTACAGGGGGTGGCTCTGGGAAACCTGTCCTTACTGACAGAGACAGAGGCTGACACAGCTTTTCTTCTGCTGCCCAGAGTTGTAATCATGAGGCGGCAGCTATTATGGAATTGCAGCAATAGTCAGCCTGAGTGTGGCTAGTTTAATAAGGAAAACAGAGAGGGAGGAAGAGAGTCAAATCCCAGAGGGTGCCAGCCAGCGAAATGCTTAACTGGTCCACATTAGGAGTGCTCCTACACCTTAGGCATGCTCCTAGACTCCTTACTTGTAAAATAAACTTTGCATTAAAGCAGAAAGAATCCTGACTAACAGCTCCGATCAATTAGATGCATTAATAACAGTAACAGCAGTCATAACACTCCTTCATTATTTGCTAGTTCATGCTAAGTCCTGGGTAGCTATTATCCCTGACTCTGGGGCAATCCTGTGTGTGAGTATCATGATGTTCCAACAAGGCTCAGTGTTCTGAAGCTGTAAGCAAAGGGCTAGGCTTTGCACCTGGGCTGCCATGCTGTGAAAATTATGCATGACCCACAGCCCCACCCAATGCCCTCCTGACACACATGGCATTGCAGCCCTACACCAGTGATGGCTATGACAAATGAGACTCTCAATCTCCCATGGCTCTAGAGGCCTAAAACCACGGGAATGGACTTTGACAATGTGGCAAAGCATATCAGTGAGTCAAGAGTCTGAAGACTCCAAGTTCCCAGTGCCTGGAAAGCACTTTTCCCCTGAGCTACAACTTATATGGTCAGTTGTGGAGCAGCCTGGGCCCCAGGCCCCTGGGCCAGCTCAGGAAGATGCACTCACCAGCCGTGCTGACTGCTGCTGCTCACGGTTGGGGACAGCCCGCTTTTGAGGCAGTGATGCCTTCAAGTGCTTCTCAGCTGCCTCTTTCTCCTTTCTTGCCACCTTGGCCAGCTCATCCTGAACTACAGCCTGCTCTTGTTGGAACCTAGGCCAGAGAGAGACGGGGAGAAACTGATGTAGAAGGCATGACTGGAAGAACATGGGCAGGGAAAGACCTGCCTGCTCTCTACACCTGACTAAGTAAGCAGGGATGGTGTTTTCTGACACCTTGACCATCCAGAAGCACAGGACAATTCTTTCACCTGAGGGGAAGCCTCAGTGACAGTGACCCATAACCAGGGCACAGTGACACTAAGACAACACAGATCAAAAATAGGAGAGCTAGTCCCAGGCAAAGAATTGGACAGTCACCTGCCAGAGGAAGTAGATCAGGGCAGAAATGAATCCCATGAGTACCATCCTTTCAAACAAGTAGGCAGGGTGGGCCACGTCCCTCTTGTTTGGCTGAGAGCTAAACAGCAGCAGTTAGGGTTTTAAGCATCTAACTTTGTCCCGAGTATAGCCGTACCCTCTGACCTATCCTGGCATTCTGCTAGTATATCCTAGTACATAAAAGTTAGCAGAACTAAGATGCCCTCCACATTGTTCATAAAGTAAAATAGTGCAAGCAGCATCAAGGTCATCATAGAGGAAATGCCACAGTACCATAGCCCCACTGCTAACTTGGATTTATCTGTAATAAATTTAATCTAAAAACAGAACAATCTGATTATTAATAAACATGCTTGAAAGAAGGTGTAACTGATAGAAAGTAATTATAATAGTAAGTAAAACATTAAGATATGAGAATGCCTAAGACATTAATATACCCTAAGCTAAGGTAAAGACATGGAGTGCAAGAAATATTCCAGAACAGCCACAGAAGCTAAACTGAGATAATGAGTCTATGGGGATTTGTTTTCATTTTATGTATTTTTCTAAATCTTTATCAGCAATTGTTAAAACTTACTGAAGAGAAGGTTGAGTTTCTCCATTCCTGGAGATGCCTTTGGAATTCAGGAGGGTAAATTTTAAGAACACAGGTCTCTACCTAGGGCTATCCTGATGGAGGGCAAGCTCCCAGTTACGGCCGACACTGTCCATGGGCTGAATCTGGGCCCTAGGACCACATAGAGGCTGTTTCCTCCAGGGTGATGAGGAAGCCCATCAGGAAAGGCCACAGAGGATAGTCTCTGTGAACTGTGGCCAGGCACAGTGCTTATCACTATGCTCCCATTAAGAACATCCTCCTCTTACTCCTTCTAATGCAATGATTTCTCCAAGGGACAACTATGGGTCAAACAATCAGGAAACTGGCCTCTATAAAGGGGCCTCTGTGCCCTAGCCACTTTTCTATACATCCAGGAGCAAAGAAAATGGTTCTGTTTCGTGACTGTGGTAAGCTCTTGGGACCATGGCCTCTGCTGGCAAGAAGTTCATTACACAGAACTGGGGAAGCCTCACTTCCTTTACACCTCTAAGAACTTGTCTTTTTAGTGCTAGGTTTTAAAGATGGATTCATCATTGGTCACCAAGTCCTATGTGCCCTTTTCAGTGCTTTTCACCTTCAAATTAGGACCAGCACCACCTGGAGTTGTGTTTTAACACAAGTAATATAAAATATGAGGCAAGTACTCCAGGACCTGGCAGGAGGTGGGTGGTAGGTACAGGGAGATGCAGACTCTTGGGCTTACCTCTTGAGATCCTCTTTCACTGCTGAGGGCTGCTGACCACCACCACTCTCTGCCCTGGGCACTTCGGAGTCTGCGAAGGAACCAGAGGAAAAGGGTCAATCAACAGCAGCCATGCTTGATGAAAGAAGGGTGCAGACATACACACATACACACACACACACACACACACACACACACACACACACACACACACACACACACACAGGCGCGCACGCAGGCGCGCAATGTCCTCCCTCAGGAGGACATCTGCATGTGGACAGATGGCCCTATGGGAAAGTATGCTCATGCACTGACTGTGTAGTTCCAGAGGCAGACAGGAGCATAGTCTCAATTCAACCAGTCTGCAGAGCCAAGTGACAGGAAGCTGCTCTGCTCACAGGTTCTGCAACAGGGCATCATTGATGTAGGACTGGCAGCAAACCACCTGAGTACTGCCCTCTAAGCTCACCATGACTTACCCCACAGCTGTTGAGAACTCTGAGGTTACCTCTTAGACACAGGCCAGACATGGCTGAGGGCAGTCACCCCTCTGCCACATGTGTGAAAGAGGAAGGTGGAGGCTCTTGTATCCTGTTTATTTTGGTACTTGTCATGGTTTGAATGTTTGACCCTCTAAAACTCAGGGTGAAACATAACTACATTCTAACAACAGTAAGAGGCAAGGCCTTTAGTAGCAATTAGGACTAGAAAGCTCCCACCATGGATGGCATTGTTAACTTTGTAAGATGATGGAAAGCCTGAGCTCTCACACTTGCTCTGTCCTGTGTAAGGCCCTATGCTGAGACTGTGCCCAAACCTCATTAGCAAGAAAGCCCCGATCAAATGCTGCCTTTGGTTTTGTTCTTCCAGGCCCCCAAACCTAAGAAATTGGCTTCTTTATAAATTATCCCACCTATGGTATTTAGTTATAGCAACTGAAAACAGCATCTGTGTAAACAGATTCCTAATGCTGTGTGGCATTCTCTCCATATTAAACTATCTTACTTCTAGAAGTATCTAGAACTATCGGGTTGTTGGGGATTTCTCTCAGGATGACAGTGAAGATCTTGTCACTCCTCTGCTCCACAGCTTCCATCTTTCCAAATATGCCCTGAGTCCCCCAATACTACCTCAGGATTCTGAGGAGGAGCACTTGCACTAAAGGGCTAGGCAGGGAGGGCGTGTCCAAAATGACCACACCCACTCATGTGAAGAGAGTGACCCAGCTGAGGTCTGTGGGGGCATGTCACATGCTCCTCAGTAACACACCAGGCAGACGAGGACTGTTGCTGGGGCCTGCATTTCTACAGCAATGCTTCCCTACTCATCCATAAAAGACTTGCTTAGGGACAAACTGCAATGTTTGCTTTTGTTTTTGATAGAAAATTCCCCTTTTTCTGTGCTGGGAGTGTAACTCAGTTGGTAGGGTGCCTGCCTGGCACATAGGAAGCCATGGGTTTCACCCCAGTACCACATATACCAAGTACGGCACATACCTGTGACCCTATCACTAGAGAGCTGGGACAGGAAGGCCAGGAGTACAAAGTCACCCTCAGCTACATACAGAATTCAAGACCAGCCTGGACTACATAAGACTCTGACTCAAAAAAATAAATAAACAAAATTGTCCTTTCCCAACTTAAAAGTATTACTGAAGGGACAGCACTGTCAACATTCTGTTCTCCCCCTTTTTCAACCATCTCTCAGTTCTTCTTCTAAACTGACAGTAATTTCTTAGAGCATCCCACCTTCTTTTCTAGTCCACTGTGGTGGTTGGAACCTTCTCATTTCAATGCCCTTGGCTCCTGCACCTGAGCAATGCTGTGAGAGAATGATTTAATTTTAACACTGTTGTCTAACTTACTTTGTCACTAACATAAAGGCAAAAACTGTTAAAAAAAAAAAAAAAAAAAAAAAAAAAAAAGATGCCTTAAAACCAGGCCACTTCAAGCTGATCCATTTCTGCCAAATCTTTTTCCACATTCAGAAACTTAAAACATACTCTGCAAAAATATTTTGCACAAAAACTAAGTGACAACTGAACCCCCATTATTCCTTTCAAATAGCTGAAACTGAAGCCAGTACTTATTCTCCAAAGCTGAGATGATACCTTGTGACAACCTTATTTCCCATTGCTCTCTTCTTCTTCTGGGGGTCAAGCTAGACAGACCCCTTTCAGTCCCTCTCATCTCTAGGCCAAAGAACTCCTAGGGAAGAGGCATTCTGAGTAAAGGACAGGAATGGAGCATTGAGCTAATCCAGCCCCATTCACTAAGACCTCAGAGAGAAATCCAGGCTCTGATTGGCTCTAAGACCTGTGGGAAGTCCTGAGGCCTACAACACAGTGGGAAGAGTGTCAGAGCTCCCTGGCCCGTTGGAGGTGACCATGACTAACACCACCCCTTCCTTTGGACTTTGTATTCTGGAGACAGCAAACTGCTTCTACATCTTCAACAGGCCAGGTTGAACCCCACATCTAAGCCTCTGCTCCTACTGTTCACCTGCCTGAAAATCCCACCCACCAACAACCCTGACATCCCACATTCAGGCAGACCCTGCCTAACACAAGGAGCCTGATCAGCACCATCTCTGGCCCTAGGCAGCTGGCATGAACTTCTGGTACTAAATGGTGACATCATGTCATGAGCCCCAGGTTGGATATATGGCCTTTAACCAGAGCTGTATGTTCCCTCAGAAAGGTGCTTGTCTACCTGCCTTGTGTTCCAGTAATGCTCCCTGAACAAAAGTGAATACTCAGTCTCTACTCTTACAAACCCTCAAAAAAGATGGGTAGGAAGGGCAGCAGCAACTCAAGGTCACACACCAAAGCACCCATCCAGAGCAGAATATGCCCTCTGTAGTGACTCATTTAAAGACAAATAATCAAATTTCAAGTACCAGACCAGATTCTCACAAGGGTTCGCCGACTAGAACAGCAAGCACTCCAAAGCCTTCTGAAAACCCTGTCCCCACTGTATCTTGCCGTCCTCTCTTCAAGGCTTTTGTTTCTTTGTGTTTTCTACAAGCAATTGTTTGAGAGGACCACAACAGAGCAGCATAGGGTGGCAGGTCCACAATGTCCACAGTGTCTTGGGAGGGTCAGATGCCAGTGGCTGAGGCTAGTGCCAGCCCTGTTCAGGTACCCCACTGGCCCACTTTCATACACTTCATTCTTTGACTGGCAGCTAGGGTAGAGTTGCTATAGCTGAGTGACACCAGCTTCTCCTGGATCCTGAAAAGCAGACGACTCCCTACCTGAGCTGTCAGACCACAACCTTCTGCCTCATCTTTTACATGTGCAGACATGGAAACACTGTGAGACAAACAGTCTGGCTCACACCTGCAGCTTACACCACACCAAATGATGTCTGCCGCACAGAGTGCCTTTGTCCCATTAGGCAGTGACTCGGTATCACTCAGAAGTAAAGGCAAGCCCAGCAGCAGTCAGGCAAACCTCTCGCAGCCTCTACTCCCGCTCCACCAACATACCTGTCTGAGGGGCTTTAAAGGTGCCTTCTGAGGGGCCACATGAAGAAGGCGGAGGAGCGATGGGCACAGGCATGGAGGGCACAGGAGTGGTAGGTGGAGGGCTTGTGGGTGCAGGAGTGGTTGGTGCAGGGACAGTGGATGCAGGAGCAGGGGGCGCAGGACAAGGACCAGGAGCTGGTTGCTGCCCTGCTGAAGGCTGGCTGGAATCCTTCATGCGGTTCACCACACTTTCAGACAGCTTTGGGAAGAAGTGAGGAACAGGAAGTTACATCACAGAAACCTTGAAAATTCATCCCCAGAACTACTGAACAACTTTTTTTTTTTTTTTAAGACCAGCTCCAATAGTCTAATTCAACTCAAAAGTCTCCCTTGGTGTCCAGCGCCAAGCCCACCTAGAATTCCAAGCCTATCCCAGGAAGTCCCCACTGGATTCTGCAGCTTTTTCTCCCATCTTGTCACCCTCTACACACACCCTACCCTTAGGGTTACATGACTCACATCCTTTACTTCCCTCTCAACCAACTTCACTGGTCACTCCTGTCTATCACCAGTGGTCCATTCAGGACAGCCTTGGGATGCGCTCAGGTGGAGCACCAGCTCCCCCACCCCCACCCCCAGCACCCACTGTTACAAGGCATGCCAGCGAAGCAGCATGCCTGCCTCCACAGCCTCTGCAGGCCTGGCCTGTTGGTGTGTGGAAAGCTCAAGCACTGACGCTCATTCCTCACCACAGGGCAGATAATCAAAACACTTGTTGATTCATTTCACCTGATTCCCCTAATGAAGCCTTGGTAACTGAAACACTCTTTCCAAAGGAGGTAAAATGGGCATGAGGGTGTCATAAAACAGTTTACGTCGATGAAGTAGTGAGGTAGAGATAAATCCCAGATAAAAACCCTTAAGAGTTCACTTCAGTAAATATTTATTAAGTGCCAAACATTCATCGGCTATCATAAAGCACAGTTGAGGGGAGACATTAAAAATGGCTTCAGGACAAAAGGCACAATCAGCAGTTCTATTTCCACATATCTATGGAAAGAAAGCAGTCTCCTGTGTGCACAGGGTTGTGCTAGGATGCTCGTTGTGGGAGAAAAACAAAACGAAAATGCTGCAGCAGGGCCAGGTGTGGCAATGCATACCTTTAATCCCATCACTTGAGAGGCAGAGGCAAGAGGATCCCTGAGTTCATGCCCAGACTGGTCTACAGAGTTTAAAGACAGCTATAGCTACACAGAGAAACCATCTTTGAAAACCAAAGCAGGGGGTGGAGGCTGCAGGATATGAACATCCAGGAAGAAATGAGTAAAAATCAGTGCTTACTGTTAGGAATCTCTGCTCTGGTCCCACTCCTACCATTCCAGACCCCACCTCTCAGAAAGCCTGCCAAGGGTCAGCTCCTCCCCCGGAGGTGCTCAAGACCATACCTACAGGGTATTTAAGACCTGGTCACTGGACATGCCACAGGATCTCTCTCCTGCCTTCCCAAGAGTGACCTGATAGTTGCTTCGCTTCTGCTTTGTTCTGCTTATTAAATCTGGATTAATTGGGTTTTATTTAGCTTATGCATCCACAGAGGATACCCAATAACTAGGGATCCAATACTTATCACATACATTCTGTGAAACATCAAGAGTCATCAAAGAAGACACACATGCACTCTCAGGAGGAGTGTGACATGCTGCTGACCACCAGCAAGCCTCAGGACTCTCTCATTCAAAGCAGTAAAAAGACAGCAATTATGAAAGTGCAAACAAATCTTACTGAACTGAAAACGCACATGGACGTGAATAAACACAAATCCTCAATGAATTTTCACATCTTTGCACAGATGTACACCCAGATTATGCTCAGAGGGGCAGGTCACATGGTTACTCCTCAAAGCCCTGGAGAAGAAATGGGCAAGGTGCATGTGTGTGTGTGTGTGTGTGTGTGTGTGTGTGTGTTTGTATATGTGTGCTTATGCCTTACTTTTTTCTTGCCATGGTCATTTCTTTGACATCTAAAGAGTATATTAATAATGAAGGTGTACAAAAATCAAGTAACTGATAATACAGGGCAATCCCACCCATCAGCAGAAAAGAACAGAAAGCCCAGAATGAACCTGTATGTCTATGGCCAACTGATGGCTCAAAGGGTTATGTAGCTAAGTCTGGTCCCTAAGGATCTGTGTTGGAAGTTTGATCCTCACTGTGGCCATGCTGGAAATTGATGAGACCTGTAAGAAGTGGGCATGGGGCTAGCCATTACCCTTCTCCACTCTTTGGCTTCCTGTCTGAGATGTGATGTCTCTCTAACATTCTGCCACTCTTGTGATTTGCCTTGAGGTGATGTAGCCAGGAGATTCCTCACCAAAACTGGCAAACACCCTGTGCTGCTGAACTTTCAGTCATCAAAACTGGGAGCTAAGTCAGGCGCCAGGCGTGGTGGCACACTCTGCCTTAGGGAGGCAGAGGCAGAAGAATCTCTTTGAATACGAGGCCAGCTTGATCTACAAAATCAGTTCCAGAACAGCCACAGAGAAACCCTGTCTTGAAAAACCAAAACTCAAACAAAACAACACTGGGAACTAAATAGACTCTTTTCTTTATAAGTTTTCAGCTTCAGGTATCTCAGCACAGTACAGAAAACAGGTGATGGATAGCACAGGGAAAGAGCAGCCTCATCAGTAATAATATATAGAGAACCTGATACCATTCACACACAGTAAAAGAGCTGGGCCACACTAAACTATACATTAAAAAACTAATTTTAAAAAAGATCAGTAATCTGAACGAAGGAAAAAAAAACTCTTAGACAAAAACAAAGAAGCAAACTGAATGACTTATTTTTGACATAGATTCTTAGATATGACACCAAAAGTAAAGGAAACCAATTATGGATAATTCGATTTCATGAAAATTAAAGTTGTGTTTATCAAAAGACATTCTAAAGCAACTGAAAAAAATAACACACACAATGGACAATACATTTGTAAATCACACCTAACAGGAGACTTGTATCTAGTATATACAAGGAGCTCCTACAACTTACAATAGGAATAAAAATGTCCCAACTGAAAGAGAGTGGTGTGGTTTGGCTCAGTGTCATTCAAAGGCTACGTGCTGAAAGCTGGTCCTTAGGTTGATACTACTGGGAGGTGGTAGTATCTTTAAGCAGTGGAGTCCAGTAGAAAGTGCCCTCATAGGGAGTGTGGAGCCCCATTCTGTTCTCTCCTTCCTTCCTGTTTAATGAGGTGAACAATTTGTTCCAGCACAAATTCTCATGATGTGCTGCTCTCATCAGTGCCCAGAGCAATGAAACCAACAGTCATGAAGCAGACTCGTGAGCCAAAGTAAAACCTCCTGACACTTTAACTATCTCGGGTATTGGGTCACAGTAACCCAATGCTAATATCATGGACAAAAGATCTGAACAGAAAGTTCTATAACAAAAAGAGACAAAGGGCCAAGAAAAACATGAGAAGATAGTTAACATCATCAGTCATTACTGAGATACAAGAAATCATGGCACACTGAGAAGACACTTCACATACATCAATATACCTGCAATCCAAACATCACACATCATGTGGCAAAGCTATGGAGATCAGAAGCCTCACACTGTGGGGTATAAAACAGTATAGCCAGGACAAGGAAGAGTCTGGAATGCTCTCCAAAGGTTAAACATAGACCATATGATCCAGCAGTTCCACCACTCAGGACAAGTCAAGGAGAAAGGAAGCATGCCCATATATACCTAACACTAATGTTCACAACTGCTTATCCAGAGTGGCTGAAAGGGACCACCCAGATAATACATAAATAAGTAAAATAAAAACATAGACACAATGGAATACTATTGAATAATAAAAAGGAGTGAAATGTTGATACATACCAAAACACTACACTAGAAAACACGGTACGTGAAAGAAGCCAGACATAGACAGCCATAGCCTGTATGACAAAGACCTCTCTGTCCAGGAAACTCTCCAGACACAAAAAAGGCATTATCAGCAATCTGGGGCTAGAAATAAATAGTACATCATGTTGATCCCATTTCATAGCAGAGAGAGAGAGAGAGAGAGCAAACACAAACATGAATAGCCCAAGAAGGATGAACAGCAAAAAGAGATATCCTGGTGGTATTAGGTTCTGGAAGGCAGGCACAGGGCAGGCAAAAGAAGCTAGTGTCAGAATCCCTTGGAAGGTTTGTTATGGAGGTGGACTCTAACATGCTGTATGATCTATTAGTAGGAAGGAGAGACTAGTGGACAGGGAGAGCAAGTGGCTACTGACACCAATTCTTGTAGGAAGACATGGTTACAAAAGTGGGGTGCAGAGTGCATACAATGAAACTTCTCTGGTAAGGAGCCAAGCCATTGTTAAAGCTATGAGCAAAGCAGGAAGTTCAAGGAAGGCTTACAGAAACAGGACACAAGAGCAGTATGGCAGGGAGTGCCTGTGCTAGGGATGAGAAAGCCCTATAACATGAAAGAAAGACTGTGAGCCTTGACTGGTAGTGAGAGCTAGGAATGAGTGAGAGCTAGGACTTAAACAAGGGAAAGGAGTGGGTAAGAATGAAAAGGGAAAGTTAAGAGACACCTCTAAGAAGGTATCACATTAGTGTGCTGAGACCAGAAAAGGGAAAGTCTTCAGAAGCTAGCTAGTGTGCTTTTTCTCTGAGCTATAGCAACTGAACACAACTGGAAAGGTGAAGGTCAGTTCAGAGCAAGAGGAACCAGTCACAACCTGAGGTCAAGGCCAGACAGGGTACACTGAGTAGAGTATTCTTGTAGGAAGTATCCACTGTACGAACATGGCAAGAGAGAAAGAAAATGTGGGCATCTACCACTGTTCAGGAAACAGCTCCTGGAAGCTGATATTTAATGTTTCAGGAAAGCCATTGATTTCATGAGGGCCATTTGAAATTGACCCTGGGAGGGAGTATTTCCACTATGGAAATTAGGAAATCAGCAAACCCTACCAGAAGGGCTCTTTCTGAGGTGGAGGGAAGCAGACCAGGGTAAGAGGTCAGGTCTGACTCCGGGCAAGAGGAGGTGAAGGTGAGGGCCATGGGTGAGTCACAGGCTCTGATTTGCCAGCCCTGGCATAGATGGCATCAATAGAGCCACACTGCTGGCAAGTGAGGGGTTAAGGAAAACATTGGCACAGCTCTTGTTGGTGGTAAGAGATTCGTAATATTTTTTAATGTTGCTACAAAATACAGCAAGTAATATTTTTAATCAACAAATACACACACACAGTAGTCATGCGAGAATAAACACCATCTGGGCAGTGCTCCCTGCACCAATAGAACCAGAACAGAGGCCTCCAGAGCCAGACGGGACTGGGTACTCAGTGCCACCAGCCCTCTGGTCACTCACTGTTCCTCCAAAGCTGTCCAGAAAGTGTCCAGTGTGGTCAACAGAGAACCGTGGCAAAGGATAAGGATCTAACTTTTCTCTGAGTTTCCCTTCCTGACCTAGATAGGAGCATACTTAGGCTGCTGGCTTCAACATAGGAGAAAGGGCTGTGTAGTTGGCCCCACCCAGGTCTGATTCTAGCTACAATCTTGACTAGTTGCATGACCTTGGGCAAGATCCTTCTCATCTCTAAATCAGTTTCTTCTTCTGTGATATGGAAATAATTAATGATAGCTTCAGGGTTTCACTGAGGACTAAGCTGCAGAAAGCAGTTGAACAAAGAAAATATCAATGTGAGGTACACGGTGTAACTGGCTCACACCAAACCAATACCGGTTACAATTCAGGCCAGACACATGCCAAGTGCACCCAGGTATGTGAGCGGATCAAGTACAGTGACTAGAAAGGAGTGTGCCCAGGCCCTACTGACCTTGTGCAAGTCTCTTCCCATAGTGTCCAGAATCCACACACAACAATGTGGGTTTTATTTAAAGCACCTTCTAGATCTGATTCCTGGGCCTGCACTAATGCTACCACAACAAGGGACTCTAAGGAGAAGGGGTCTTTCCCTGCCACCATGGCATGACTGGCTGGCACCTCCACAATCCCCCAGTGTGAGGTAAAGTCCAAGAAGGCCTTCTTTCCTACTTTCTCTAGCCAAACAGCCCTCTTCTAAATTCCCTGGTGGTGTGTAGGATGGCACACAAGAGGAAGGCCAGACAGCAACTGAGCAGAACTCAGGCCTCAGGCTAAGTCACAACGGAGACCTCATCCCTTCCTTCGTCACAAATGCTTCCAGAAACTCAGATTCCTCCAGATCCTCAAAACACCACCTTCACTCAAGAGCAATCACAAATTTACAGTTCCCAAAGAGAGGACAGATAGCTGCATAGCCTGCGCAAGTCATGCAGCCACCCCACAAACGAAAGCTGTAGGAGCTGGTGCTGCTTCACCAAATGAAATACCCCACAGAAGAACTGTGACAGATGAGCTGTGTCCACTAGCCCACAGAAGATGATCAGTCAGAAGTACAGTGCGTGCACTAGTGCTCCAGGGAGCAAAAGCTTGGCACTCACCAGTCTCCTCACTACTCCTCCCACACACCACACCCACCTTCCAGCCCTGATAATCAAGACACAGAGCAGGTGAAGAAGCCACCCCACCATAAAACAGGCCACTGGACTCCCGGGTCTGTGCTTTATCCTGCCTCTATCCTGGCACAAGCAAAGGCACACAGGGAAGAGATGCTGAGGTCCTGAGGTCCAGTCACAAAGATCACTGGTAGATATAGTTAAAAAATTCAGGTACAAATGGTTGCTGGGCTTCACCTGATGAAACTTCCATATAACAAGAAGCCAGAGTTTATTCTGCCATCAACTGGAACCACTGCAGCTTCTGAAAGGAACTCAGCCAGGATTTTCTCTGCACAAAAGAGTCTAGCAAAAGAGAAAGGGACTTGAGATAATGAAAGCATGGAGGAAGTGTGGCAATACAGGAGTGCAGATCAAAAGTGCAGGCTGGGATGTGTAGTTGCTGGAGAGTGGACAAGAGGGGATGGCTACTGAAGACACTAAGGAAGAGAAATTAGTTAAGACCTGTCTAAAGACACAGACAAATGAAAGAGCAATTCACAGAACAGCATATACAACACATCTCACTGCATAAGCCAAAGGGAAGAGCACATTTGTATATAGGCTTGTCTGAAAGGATTCATGAGAAATTGTGAACAGTTGGCATTTAAAAATAAGACGTATTCTGCAAGAAGAAAAAAGTCATAAAGTAATGGAGTAAAGAAAAGATGACAGTGAGGCTCTCCGCCTGGCTTGCTGTAAAGGAGGTGTCACTGCCGAGCCAAGAACAGCCACTGTGTGAAGTATTCTGAATGCATCCAAGTAGCTCTGACCCTCTGCCACCCCAGAAACAGATGAAGAAATCAGGGAGGGACCCTGTGAGAGAGACCGGCCGGGGTAGACTGGAGGAGGGAGGTCACTTTCCCAAACTCCAGAAACAGGCAATGTGCTGGGCTATTCTTGGTTGTCAATCTGACTACATCTGGAGGGGAAGGGGGGGGGACACAAAAATGGAGGACACACCTGTGAAGAATTTCTGCTTAATTTGAAATAGGAAGATCCGCTTCTAATCCAGCTCTTTGAAGTAGGAAAACAAACCTTTAACCCATATCTTGACGCAGGAAGACACAACTTTAATTCAGATCTTCAGTTCATATCTAATCTAGGCCATGCCTTCTGCTAGGAGGCTATATAAGGACATGGAAGAAGGAAGATACTGCTCTTTGCCTGCTTGTCCTTGCCTTGGTAGCAAATCCATTCTTTTGCTGGCATTAGAGCCTACTTCTTTGGGATTCCAGTGTATATTAGCTGGATGGATGCTTGTAAGTCATTCTAATAAATCCCCTTAGTACAGACAGAGAATGAGAAAGATTCATTCTATAAGTTCTGTTACATAGAGCAGTGTTTCTCAACCTTCCTAACACTGTGACCACTTAATATGGTGTGGCGACCCCCAACTAAAATTATTTTCCTTGATACTTCATAACTGTAATTTTTGCTACTGTTATTAACTGTAAATATCTGCTATGCAGATGGTCTTAGGTGACCCCTGTGGAAGGGTCAGTTGACCCCCAAAGGAGTCACAACCCACAGGTTAAGAACTGCTGCTCTACAGAACTCTGACCAATACAAGCAACAGAGCTAAAACAGAGGCGGACAAACACTAGCATCAGACCAAAATGAAAAAGCACTGTGCCTTACAGGGTCTCCTTGAACAAATGCTACATGCCAGGTTCCAGCTAAATGCATTTTCTGTACATGGCCATTTTACACTAGAAGAAACAGTCAGGGAGGCAGGAGAGCCATCCATGATCACAAATGACCTAAACTAAGGCCAATACTCAAAATGAACCCTAGCAATAATAGAGACACCTGTACAAAGGAAGGCAGGAACACTGTGCTCCCTGGAGGGGAGAAAACCATGCTATGCAAGGGCTGGCTCAGGAATTTGCAGCCACATTGCCTCCACTGATGAGCTTTATGGAGCCGGAAGAGGAGGACCGGTAACTAGGAACTCAGCAAGCAGTCAATATAAAAATCACTGCATTTTCAGCCTCACAAACCTTACTGTCCAAACACAATTCAGAAGTAACAATGTGGAGGCAGCTTTGTAAGATCATGAAGTAAGGTGTCAGTTCCCTTATGGGCAGGAGAGGTGTCATTAGGAATAAGAAGTATCTGGCTGGCCCACCAGTCCTACATGACCATGTTCTGCTCACACAGTACCATGTTTTCCAAGGTCTCATGGGTGCCAGGCATTGTACCAAACCCTAGACAACCAGGAACCAAATGTACTCTATGCCCTCTCCCTTCCTGGGTCCATGGCTCCTGTGAGCAGGGACACTGGCTCAGCTGTGCACCAAGGCAGTGTCAACTGGCTGATCTCTGGAGGAAGCAGTTTACCTGACATCTCATTGAGTCAAGCTCTTGGGGCCCAGATACCCCAACCCTTGAAGAGACACTGCCTAATCCTGCAGTGCTAAAGACTCCTCTCCTTGCTGGGACTGTTGCCTTGGAGACATCGTTCCTAGTCCTTCAACTCCTTATGGGCTGAAATTAGACCCACCGGCTGCTCAGCACAGATGTAAATCCCAGAATGTCAGGACAAGAAAAGCCCTCAGGGACCTCCAACACCAAGCACGGCACATGACACCAAGCGCAGCACACACAAGTGCCTGATGGGGCCAGGTGGGTGACAGAAGCAAACAAAACAGGCCTAGCAAGGAAAAGCAAAATCATATAAGGCTCTGTGGTGGTAACACTGCTAAGGGCAAAAGGGGGACAGCCGCCTTGTCACTCACACAAAGTGCTGCCATACGGAAAGACACCAGACTGTCAATGGGGTTTTTTTTCCCCTTCCAAAAAAGCTAAGAATCAAATTATGTAAAGCCTCCCAATTTTTAATTGGTAGCAATTAATTCAAGCCTATTAATAACATAAAGTTTCTGGGCTCACAGTTGGGGGCAAGAAAACCAGCCAATGTCTTCAAATTCTATCCAGCTAGGATCACACTGATCTGTAGCAGACACTGAGCCATATCTAAGTGACTCCTGCTCACCAGGCAGAAGGCAAGGGGAAAGAAAGAGACTGGGTTTGGCTCAGGGCAGAAAGTAATAGGAAGTGGGTAGGTCTGCAGCTACCACTGTAAAAGGCTCATTCAGAGGGCAGTCCCTTACCACAGCCAATCAAAGGGGAGTTAGATCCTGAGGGTGGAGCCACAGGCCAGACCAGTGAACAGTGCAGAGCACAGCAGCAGAGTGTTACCCCCAGCCCAACTGGATGAAAGGGTGCCAGCACATGGAGCTCCCAGTAACCCTGGCACAGCAACAGGCCTTTAACCCAGAGATGAAACTCAACTTTGGCACAATCAGCCCTGACTCTGAACAGTCTGACAGAAGAAATGGAAACAGGCTGCTTCCAAGAGGAGAAAGCAGGGCACAGGGATGAAGTTTTCCTGACCTGTCTCCTTTGAACCTGAGTGTAATGACCATTTGACAGAAAACTGCCCAAAAGACAAATGGAGAGAGGAGGTATGGACCTGGACTGAGGGGGAAAGTAGTAAGAACAGGGCTGGGGATGTGGCTCAGGGGAGCTTGCCTAGCAGGCACCAGGCCCTTTGATCCATCCCTAGTACAGGCCATTTGGGAAGAGTAGTAAAGACAAAGGGACAATGAAACAAACTACTGGCAATACTTGTCACTGAAGACTGAAAAGAGAAATAAGGAGACTTCTGACTTTATAGATGAGGGTCCTTTCTAAAGGGTTAGTGTAGAGGTGTAGAGGAGGGATGCCGGCAGGTCCCACGCAGACAGTGAATTGGATGCACACACAGTACATGAGCCACACAAGGCAACATGAACAGGCTATTTGTAACAGCTCTGGTCTGGAAACTACAGAAGGTTATCAGCTAATGAGGGAGGAATAGTAGAGAATGACTAGGGTTGGGGTACACAGAAGACAAAGGAATGAACCAGAAAACACCCTGAAGCTTCTGTCAGACCCAGACCAAAAAAAAAAAAGCAGTGTCCTAGACTGCTTTCTGCTGCTGTGATAAACACTCTTGACAAAAGCAACCTAAAGAGGAAAAGCCTTATTCCAGATTACAAGGCAGGAACTCCAGCAAGGGAGAGGCAGGAACCACAAAGGAAAGCAGCTTACTAAAGCTTACTAACTTGTTCGAGGCTCAAGGTCAACCACCTTTCTTATATAGCCGGAAGCCTACTTGCCTAGGGATGCTACCACTCACAGCATCATACTTCTACAGTTAGCAACCAAGAAAATTCCTCACAGACATGCCCATAAGCCAATCTGATAATTCTTAAACTGAAGCTCTGTCTTCCCAATAATCAAAATTAGGTACCACAAACAGAAACTGCAGTTTTCATCCTAGACCCAGAAATACTAAGAACAGAGCTCTCCTGCCAAATGGTAGGACTTGCCATCCTCAAGGATCAAGGAAGCCTCCATAGCTACACCTTTATTTCCCAAATGAGGGCATCAGCCTTCCAACAACCACCCTACATCACACTGCTTTTTGGGTTCTATGACAGTTAGGTGCACTGCAAAATTTCATCTTACATGAGGGAAGTATCCCCAACTCAAAAGGTCATATGGAAGTCCCTGCATCTCTTTATGCTGTTTAAATGTTACTACTGGCTATAAAGGGTTCAAAAGCAAAAAAAGTATCTCAAACTGTGCACTGCCCTTGATTGTGATCTCATACACTCTTGTAACAGGAAAAATAAATGACCCAGAGACAGATACTGGAGCTCAAGCTTCAAGCTGATGATCAGAGGAGCAAAGCAGTCAAGTCAGCAGGTCTTACCTTTACCAAGCTGAAATGGCAATCCTTTCTCTACAAATCCTCAGAAGCAAAAGCTCCGAATTCCTGTCTCCTCCTTATATTCCTTTCTCCATCCAGCTATATCCTCCTGTCTCCACCTCCCAAGGCGTGAGCTCTGTTACTCTTCACCCATGTGTAGGTCAGGGTGGCCTAGAACTGAGAGAGATCCATCTGCCTGTCTCTTGAGTCCTGGGATTAAAGGTGTGTGCCACCACTGCCTAGTTTCCATAGCTAACTAGTGTGGCTGGCTTTGCTTTCTGATACTTCAGGCAATCTTTACTAAATCATAAATAATATATCACCACATACTCTGAATCTGGGAATTAGGAGTCAGAGGTTAATAGTACCAGGGGAAGGCTGGGCCTCCATATCCTCTGCCTCTTCGGGTGAGGAAGGACAGAAGGACCTAAAGTGCTCTGCCCCACAACAGAACTTGCTCTTCTTTGTCTTCTAACACCTCAAAACTAACCACAAGATGTGACTAGTGTCACAGCATTGATCAGAACTGCACATGTGAAGCACTTAGCCCAGGGACTGTTGCATAGTATGCACTTAGGTACTGTGTGCTGGACGCCACATTCTAACTCAGACAGCCTTCATTGGAACTGGAAGAGAAGCTAGCTGCCTGTCTCCTGGCTTTCCAAGTTGGCACTTCCTTTTGTGGCTCCATCAAACTATACTCACCTAACTGTCTGTCATAAGTCAAGAAAAGCTTTACAGCTGAAGGACACTGGAGGGGACTTATGTTCAAGCCCTTGAATGCACCTGTGCTAAATGGATGCACAGAAATGTACCTCTCCAAGATCAAGGCCTTCTCCAGATCTTCCAAGATCGCTGGTTTGTCTCACTGACTTTAAGCATGTCAAATTAAGATGAAGGATACAACCAGAGAATAGACATGGTAGACTAGACAGGATCCTAAGCACAGAGCAACAGCTATCAAAAGCAAAGAAATACATGGAACAGGAAGAGAGGATAGTATAGAACATGATTACAGCACAGATGTGGAACATCTGAGGAAGCAAGCTCAACACTCTTGACAACAGCATGCTGAAAAAGAAATCTGCTGCATAAATATGAAATAAGTCCATAAAGCCTTGGAAAGGTATGAATCTCATGTTCAGCTGCCACGTATCAGCTTGGATAGAAAAGCTGTCAACTATTAAGCCAAGTTTGGAATCCAAAATGTAGACCATAATAAGTCAGGCATTCCAATTTTTAAAAATTAATCTTTGTCCTCTTAGAATTTCTATGAGATAAACAGCATACAAGAGCTGGAAGGAAGGGGAGACAACTAAAAGGTAAGACCACAAACCCTTAAAGAGAACCCACACACAACCTACAGCTAACATGCTTAGCAAGGGAAGACTCAATGCTTCCTCCTTAACGTCAGGCAAGGACATTACTCTTACCACTTCCATTCAACATACACTGCTGAGTCTAGCCAATGCAATAAAAAAAAGAAAGAAAGTTGGCAACATGGCTGAGGATAAAAGCACTTGGCATACAAACTTGACCTGAGGTCCCCAGGACCTAAACTGGAAGTTAATAACCAGTTCCCAAAAGTTGTCCTTTGACCTCCATACACTCACCATATACCCTAGCACATGCACGCACACACACTAAGATTTTTTTAAATGAAAAAAAAAAAAAAAAAGCATACAACTTGGAAAGTAAGAAGTAAAAAATCATTTGTGTCATTTGCAGACATTATCTTAACCATAAAATATTCTAAGGAATCAACCAAAAAAGCTGCTGGAATAAAGAAGCTCAATTGTCTGCAAGATCAATATGCAAAAATCAACTAATACAAGCAAAGGAAAATCCAAGGATAGAATTAAGAAAATAATTTCTCTCACAATAATAACAAAAAAAAAAAAAACCCTTAAAGCACACTGAAGAAAAGAAGCACACTACTGTGTAATCAAAGCAAAAAGTACTGCTGAGGAAAACACTAGAAATACTTTTCATACCCACATGCAGACACTGCCACTGTTAAACAAATGTGGTGCCTGGGGAGATGGCTCAATAGATAAAGCACTTGCCCCTCCAGCATGAAGACTAAAGTTTGGAGCCCCAGGACCCATGGAAAAGCCAACATAACATAGAGGCCACCTGTATTCCCAGCAGAGATGGAGGTTCTGGGGTCTGGTACTGGCTAGACTAGATAGACATGGCTTGCTCCAGGTTCATGGCCAGACTCTGCCTCAATACAGGAAGATGGAGAGCAACTCAGGATCCAGTCAATTTTGAGTCTTCATGACATGTACATGTCATCCACACATGTATACTTGCACACACACTATGCAGCACATCCGCATCAAAAAGGAAATAGCAATTCCCCAAAGTGCAATATAGCTTTAATCACAGCAGGCTTCTTTTTTGTAAAAGTTGACAAACTAATCTTAAAATGTACATAGACTTGCAAAGGGTTCAAGACAATTTTGATGAACAAGGCCAGAGGCTTTGTACTGCCAACTTGCGAAACTATGGAACTATAGCAATCCAGACAGCGTGGTCCAGGCAAAAAGACAGACACAGGGATCAACAGAAAGAACTGAGCATTCAAAATAACCTCATGTTCATTCGATGCATTTAGTGAAGGCTCTATAATAACTCTGTGGGAAAAGTAAATATTCTCAACAAACAGATAGAAAATACACACACACACACACACACACACACACACACACACACACACGCACGCACGCACGCACGCACATGCACGCACGCACAGGGTTCAGCAAACAGATACTTAAGTCCAACCCACCACTGACCTCCTACATAGATTTTTCAGTGGCACATTGCTATAACCATGCATTTGATGGCAAAACTGGGCAGTGTAACAGACTCTCTGGTCTACAAAATCCAAATACTTACTATGTCCTCCCTAGGATGATTTTGTCAATCTTAATTTTAAAACTACCTCCATATACACCACACACAAAAACTAATTCAAACAGATGGACCTAAATAGCAAAAACTATAAAACTCTAAGAAAAAAAAAAGGAAGAAGACATTTTCATGACTTTAAAGTAGGCAAAGTTTTCCTAGATACAATACCAAAAGTACAATCAATGGTTTTTGAAGTTTAAAATTACAAACACTTGCACTACAAAGACTGTTATAAAAACAGAAGCAAGCCACATAGTGGAAGGGAAAAAAAAAGCTTCAAATTAGAATGTAAGAAAGGGTTTGGATCCAGAAAAAAAATAAAACATTACTCAATGATAAAAAAGACAACCCAATTAAAATGGGAAAAGGCCTGAATAAACATTTCACCAAAGAAAGTATGTGGGCAGCAAATAAGCCCATAAAAATTGCATATGGATCCTTACTAGAGAAATACAAATTCAAACCACTACATGAATTCTATTCCACAGCACTTCTAGTCCCTACAGACAAGCAACAGCAAGAACAAATGAGGGAAGGGTATGAACTTGAATACTCAGGTCTTGCTAGTGAACCCAGAAGTTGGGATAGCCACTTGAGGAACAACCTAGAAGTTTCTTAAAAGTTAAACTTAACCTTATAAGAATGACCCAGAGAATAGACTCCTAGGTTTCCATCCATAGGAAATGACAACAAATAACAAACAAACCAAACATCCACAGCAGCTTCATTCATTACAACTTAGAATGGGAGCAATACAAATGTCCACCAACTGGTGACCGAATGAATGCACACACTATATATCCAAACAACACAATGGCCTTCACCAGTGAAAACTTTCATACACTACCACCCACAGAGCAATGCAAAAAATGTTTAACAGGGGCTAGAGATATTGTTCATTAGGTAAGAAACTGGCTGTTCTGAGGACCTGGGTTCAATTCCCAACACCCACATGGTGGCTCACAACTGTAGGTAACTCCAGTCCCAGGGGATCCGACATCCTCTTCTGGCCTTTGTGGGTATGCACTGCACATATGTGACACACAGGTGCAGACAAAGTACTCATACACATAAAATTTTTTAAAAAGGAAAAGGAATAAAAAGTTTAACAGGGCTGGGTGTGGGTTAGTAGTGCTCTTGCCTAGAATGCACAAGACTCTGGGTTCTATCCCCACACTACAGGAAAAAAAAATTACACTAAGCAAAATAAGCCAGGCATCTAAGCTACACAAACCCACATTCACAGATTATCCACGAAAGGCTAATTTATAGAGAAAGGAGTAATTGTTACCAGGGGTTAAGCAACAGGGAGTAACTTAGGTACAAGACAGCTTTCAGATCTCATAAATGTTCTATAAATATATTAGGTGGCAGTTGCCAGATTCTGTACATTTACTAAAAATTTTTGAAATGGTAAATTTATATTTAAAATACATCTCAGTACAGTTTCTTTTTTTCACATTAATGAAATTAATGAAATATAATTTTATTTGCATATATTTGTATTGGGTTTCCACTTTTATATATTCTAATCTTAAACAAAGCTAACTAATCAATTATATTAGTAATTAGCATATGCCAGTTTTCCTTAAAAGAAAAATAACAAAAATTGACATCACCCAATCTTTGAAGACCACTCCTGACTAGATCTGCAATATGGCCTCCAGACTAACATGTTCACAGCTCTGCCTGGCACCAGGCCCAGGCTGATCCTGCCAAGCATCCTTACCCCTCATGGAGGCCAACCATTTTAATGTCACTTCAGAGCCAGAGCTTGAGCCTAGACTTGCACTAATTCACTATATGACCTTTGGGTTAATACCTTTTGTTGAGCCTGCTTCCTCCTTTGTGAAATTCAAATGATTTATGACCTCTGAGACAGATGAGGATAATGACATTGCACTAGGTCAGCATGTGAATAAGAAATAGCCTTAGTACACTTGGCACAGCATTTAGCGCAGTATACATATGTATTCTTCCCAGGGCTGGCTGAGGTCATACCTAATCTATGTCACCTCCTCAGTGAGGCATTTTCTCAACAATCCACCTCAAACAAGTATAAGTCCTACTACTCCCTGCATGTTTTACTTCCTTCAAAGAACCTACAGCTTTTAAAGTTTTTCCATTTTTTTGTATCTTTACAGTCTCCAAGATGGCAGAGGACCTAGCTTTGTTCCTCCTCATCTCTGTAAGACCAGACCACTGTGGGGTAAATAAAATGCTGGCATTTGCTGAGTAGCTCAGGTAGTGCTCTGGCAAGTAGTCTTCCTGGCATCTGAATGTTTTGGGATTTTTCCCCTGTGTATCTGATTAATCTCTCATCGTATTTCCCTTCCCCGGTGGTCCAGAACCTGCCTCATAGGTGTAATGAGTAATGATAAAGTTTATCTAGCCAGAAGGATGGAATGAGCCTGGAATGAGCTTAGGCACCTGGCTAATTAAGTAGGTTCCTGAAGTGTGTGGTGCACTAAGAGGTGAATAGCTGAAAAAGAGAAGTGGTCTGGGAACTATGAGAGTCTGGAATTCAACAATCAACCAAGTTCAGCTGAATTACTAGGATGGCAGCTTATTCAGGGTGGAAAAGAAAAAATCAGACAGTTATAAGATATTGTTGCCTTCTCTTATAAGACCACAAAGTTCAATACACTGACTGAAACAATCTTCATGTATTTCATGCATGCTTGCTCTGAAATCAGGAGTTGAATATAATTGCAGCATTTTGCATTAATTAAATTTCTTTTACCTTCCACAGAATTGGGGCTTGAACTCGATATGCAAATGTATGTAAAGCAGTATGCAAATGAGCAAAGGCCCTAACACTTGATTTTAAGGAAGCAAGAGCACTGGGATCAGGCCCCAAGGATTAAATACAAGTGGTCTCTAAGAATTTTTTTTTTTTTTTTCTGAAACAGCTAGGGCAGATATTCTCTTTTGGAGTCTACCTCTTATTGACTTCTCATGTGTCCACTAGAGCAACTGCTTTATTGATCTAATTGTTAAAATATTTATTACTGATTGTTACTTATCTGCCTGAAGACCAAGTGACCTCCTCAACCCTCAAGTAACTACTAATAGCAACAGGCCCTCCACCAAATACTTCTTTACCTTAATGTCCTTTCTTCCTCTTTAAACCTAAGCACATTGGACATGGCTTTCCCAACAAAGGGCCAAGCACCTCACTGACTACCCCTGGAAAAGCCATTTAGTCTCTCAAATTAACTAGAAAAGGAAGCAAACAGCTACTGAAGTTTCCCCCAGTTTCATTACCTGTAAAAGTAAGTAGAGAACTAAGACTCCTGTCAGGCCAGGCAGAAGCAAAGTCAAAATTTCAGACTGCCAAACATGTATCATCAGGCTGGAGGGAGTCTGATAGATCTAGATTAGTCCCAAATTATACTCCAAACTTGATTTTCCATCTTTATACTAGGGTGTGGAAGGATGGCTCTGTGATTAAAAATGTTTATTGCTCTTCAAGAGGACTTGAGTTTGGTTTCCAGAACCTAGAGGCAGCAACTCACTATAACTCCAATTTCAGGAGCTTTGACACCTTCTTTTGGCCACCCTGGGCACCTGCATGAATGTGGTACACATACAGACAAGCAAGCATCTTTCGAGAATGAGTGCGCACTAACTCTCTCTCTCTCTCTCCTCTCTCTCCTCTCTCTCTCTCTCTCACACACACACACTGAATATTTTTGAAAAGGAGATAAAATACTTTTAAAGACTTTATACTCTGCAGAATTAGTATGAGAACTAGAAATAAAACATCAGAGGCCAGAGTCACCTCCAATGGTACTTCTCTAAACCACCTATGGAGACTCAGGTCTGCATCACCCCCAAAACAAGAGACACAGTAACAAAGGTGAAAAATATACTGAGCCAAGGCTGTCTTCCCAAATTCTACCTCAACTTCTTCCCTCTCAGCCTTCAGCAGAAGCCATCTTCCCTCATTTAATCCTTGCCACAAGCCAAGTCAACAACACCACTTGGGCAGCACCTAAGACGCTGCGTATTCTGAGAGGGCCCCTACAAAACATGCTGTTGTCTTCTAGTTTCCTCAGTAGTACCCAGGATAACCTTCCCCTTGTATCTCAAGTGGGGCAAGTGAAACTCAATAAAAAAACTCATACATGTAAGGTCACACAACTATTGAGCTTAGACGTGGTGTCAGACCCTTAGAAGTCTTTTTCTGAACTGCCTCTCTAATTCACCTAGACTCAACTCAGAACATTTTGTTTAAAATTTGATTTATTGAGTTCCCTCTTGTAAGCATTTAACAATTATTCACCAGGTACCCACAGAATAACTTACTTTAGTCTTGGGCCTCCTGCTTTGCTACCTAAGTGACCCTGAACAAGTTATGCCAATAGCACCTCAGCTCTCCAATAGGTGACAAAATGGGCTACGGAACTAGACATGGTGGTATGTGACTTGATCCTAGTACTCAGGAGACAGAGGCAGGCAGACCTGCAAGTTCTGGGCCAGCCTGAGCTAAACAGTGAGACCCTGTCTCAAACAAGACAAAGAAGGGGCCACTAACAATTCTACTTCTCATAGATTATTGAAAATATCTGTAAAGGGCTGCCACTCTGCACTAAAACGGGATAACGTCATGAATCACACAAGAACTTCAGCCAAGGAAGCAGCTAAAGTTGAAATGGGAAACCCAATAAACACAATTTGTTTCAAACTGTGCTGAGTGCTATGAAAATCATAAGCATGTGACAGTGGTGTAGGAAACTGCTTGAGACTCTGTGGTCAAGAAAGGATTCTTGGATGACATCTGAGCTGTAACACGATGACAACCAGATTAATGATAACCGAAGAAACATCAAAAAGATGGGATCTTCTGGGAAGAACAAGGAGGTCCTGAAGCAAAATAAGTGTATGTATGGAGGTGAGGAACAAGCCAGGAAAGGGATGCCGGAGTCGGTGGGCACCAGGGCAGCTTGTAAAAGCAAGTGAGGCATCCCCTCCTCTTCAATATGGTAGAGACCCACTATTAAGGTTTTAGGTGAAAGGTGAATGAGGAGTGTGGTAGCTAAAAGTGCCCCTTTGGGGGCGTCACGAAGGTCAAGACTGGAAATGGGGAACACCTTCAAGAAGTGCTACAGCACAGGCAACCAGACTCACACGCCAGGCGAGATGCGGTAGAGAGCGGAACAAATCCGGAAATGGGAGAGCAGAGCCAAGGCGGTGGAAAACGACTTGAGGCGGCCGGCTGCCCCTGAGTGCTAGTGGCCTTCCCCATCTATCTGGTTCCTGAACGGCGGCTCCCGCTCCCGCCCGCACGCTCCTCGGGCCCGCACCCTCCCGCCGTGCCTCTCACCCGGATGCCCTGCAGCACCCGGACCCGCTCCTCCTCATCCATCTCGAAGGACACCCTTCGGGCCTCGGCGCTCTCGGCGCTGCCCATGACAGGAGGCGGGCAGGGCGTGCGGCCACGCGAGCCGGCTCCACAGCAACCAGGACGACGCCGCTCGGCACCCTACAATCTCCACTCGGCACACGGGCCAGCAACACTGCGTTCTATTGGCCGCTGCTGCTGGCGCGCGTTGCCTTGTGGGAGTTGTAGTCTGGCATTCTGGCGCCATAAGAGGCCAGGTTGCTTGTAGGCTGAAAAATTGGTTGGGGGGCACCTAACAGACACAGAAGCAAGGTCAAGGTTTCTTATAAATGTTATCCAAGGAGCAGAGCAAAGGTTGTGTTCTGAAAATAAACGCTGAGACAACTGTTCATTGTCTGTACTCAGCCACCAAGCACTGAGCAACAACCAGGTCCCACGCCAACCCTAACTCCACTCCCACCCCAGAGACCTGCCTCCCTAGGAATCAGTCGTGAAGGAAACAAATTCCAAACACAAGTAGTGAATTTAGTGTAGTACATGGGAAACTGCACTGTTAACACCTTGCGACTAATAAATGATGGTAACACATAAAGCCTTTGAAACCTAAAGGTAAGTATAGTTCATCATGAGAAGGCCTGGGGAAAACTATCCTAGGAACCAACTGTTAATTCCAAAGATTTGAGGAGAAAGACCCTTCCAACCCAAATTATCATGGCCAAATTCATTAAAGCAAGCAATTAATTAAAGCAAACTTTTTTGTTTGTGTACACAGACTGCTCTCCTTAAGGTGTTGAAGAGGTCAAACTTGGACATAGGGAAGATAAGGATTTTATAGCTAAGGAGTAGGGAGATTCCAAATGGGGAGTTGGGCAGGCAAATACTTGGACATATAAAAGCAGAATATAAGTAAGTCATAACAACCTCTCATGAAACAGATATGTTTGCAAGGTGGTCCTACTAAGGTAGCCAGTCATAACAAGGTGAAAATAACAATCAGTGGTCATAATAACCTTTTCAAACAAAAGCATGCTTGCTATTTCCTAGCACAGGAAGTACAGAACCATTTGTAGCTAAGTCTACATGTGGGGGATTAAATCATAAACAAGAAATAACCATGTTTTGGGTTGACATATTTCAGTTAACAAGAACAGTTAGCCAGAAGCTGAACTATAGGTTAGTTCATTTGGAGACTTTCTAGACAGATTAGATCTTTGGGGTTTTGGGAAGGATTATTTAATAGTTTTTTTTTTTTTCTTATTTACATGTCAATCCCAGTTCCCTCTCCCTCCCATTCTCCCATGCCGCCCACCAACCTCCCCATCCCATTTCCCCATCCACTCCCCAGGGAGGGTGAGGCCTTCCTTGAAGGATCATCAAAATCTGTCAAGTCATTTGGGGTAAGGCCTAGGCCCTCCTCTGTGTCTCTAAGGGAATATCCCTCCATGGGGAATGGGCTCCCAAAGTCCTTTCTTGCACTAGCATGGTTGTTATTTCCTAGCACAGGAAGTACAGAATCATTTGTAGCTAAGTCTACATGTGGGGGATTGCATCCTGGTTCTACTGTCAGAGATCCCATAGACTGCCTGGGCCTCCTGAGTCTGGGTTGGTCCTATGCTGGTTTCCCAGCTGTCAGTCTGGGGTCCATGAGCTCCCCCTTCTTCACGTCGGCTGTTTCTGTGGGTTTCCGCAGCCTGATCTTGACCCCTTTTCTCATCACTTCTCCCTCTCTGCAACTGGATTCCAGGAGTTTGGCTCAGTGTTTAGCTGTGGGTGTTTGCTTCTGCTTCTGTTAGCTACTGGATGAAGGCTCTGGGACGGCATATAAGGTAGTCATCCATCTTATTATCAGGGAAGAGCATTTAAGGTAGCCTCTCCACTATTGCTCAGATTCTTAGTTGGGCTCATCCTTGTGGATCCATGGACACTTCCCTAGTGCCAGATTTCTCTTTGAATCTATAATGGCTCCCTCTATTATGCTATCTCTTTTCTTGCTCTCTTCTATTCTTCCCCTGACTCAATCTTCCTGCTCCCTCATATTCTATCCCCTCCTCTTCTCCCTTTCTCTTTCTCCTAACTCCATCTCCCCCCCTCCCAATTTGCTCAGGAGATCTTGTCTTTTTCCCCTTCTGTGGGGGACCATGTATGTCTCTCTTAGGATCCTCCTTGTTTCCTAGCTTCTCTGGTGGTGTGGATTGTAGGCTGGTTAGATCTTTGTTTTTGTTTTGGCCAGTGGTGCTGTTTTTGTGCTGAGCTTTTCGGCCTGGATGATAAAACTACCTATGTATAAAATTTTAATTATTAACCCAGTGTTACAAGTTTTAAGTCAACTTTTGTTATGATTACCTTGGTAGGACCACCTTGAAACTATGTCTTTGTTTTGCAACAGGTTGTTGTGACCAACTGGCTATGTTCTGCTTCTATAACTCCATTTTTTTGCCTGCCCAATTCCTCATTTGGAAACCCCCTATCCCTGAGCTATAAATCCCTATCTTCCCTATGACTAAGAACTCTGCCTTAGGGGGAGCGGTCCCTGTACACAGATAAAAATGTTTGCTTTAATTAATTGCTTGCTTTAATTTGGCCATGATGATGTGGGTCAGTGATCTTTCTTCTCACAGCTTTGGGTCTTACAGTTTGAGGCGCTGTGAGATCAAGACCCCAACCCAAATTCAGAAATTCAGAAGCCAGACCCTTCCCTCTGGCCCTCTGGGATTGAAGATGTACTCTCTCTCCTGGGTTTCACTGTGGAGACATCCCCAGTCCCCCATGGTGCACTTTTAGTTTGGAAGACTGCCTGAGCTAATGGTGGAAAACAACAACAACAATAAAAACAAAACCAAAGAAAGTAAGCACCTGTCTATGGAGGCCTTCTCCTTGAAAACTCCCTAGCCTTGATGCTTTGGGGGCTAATATAAACTCCACTTTGTCTTGTGTCCAAAGCTGTTCTTTCAAATGCTGCTTGACATAGATAACCCTGCCAGACAGAAAATAAAACTTGCTTAATTTGGCTAAAAGAATTTGAGTAATGGTCTTTACTCTCATTTTGTGAGATTAACAAAAACTGACATTGATGGAGGAATCTATAGAAGATATAAATACAGAGTGTTCTATGTTTATTAATTGGAAGAAGGATATTGTTAAAATACTTAAACTCCCCCAAATAATCTCATAGTAACCACTATCAAAATTCCAATGGTGTTTTTCACAGAAAGATATCTTTAAAAAATATTTATATTTTATTTTATGTGTATGTACGTGTGCCTGAGTATGCCACGTGCACAAGGAATCTAAGGAGATCAGAAGTGTCTGATCCCCTAGAACCAGAACTGTACTGGTGCTGGGAGCTGAGCCTGCAAATACTCTTAACCACTGTGCCATCTCTCCAGTCCCAACTAATGCAAATAATACAGAACAGATTCAAACAGCTCCTATGCAGTGTGTTCAAATTCACCCAATAGTAGACTGAGTGACCTGCATGTTGGAGAGGCTGCCAAGTCCAGAAGCTTCCATATGTTCCTGGTATCAGGATCTACTTCAAGGACCTGATCTAGAGCTGAACAACCTTGGAAACACAATTATCTCTCCTCTCTCTCACCTCCTAAAACTTGATAGAGATCCCTACCACAGAACCTCTCTGAATCCACTTCATCAGATGTGTGACATGGTTGGCTATCTTGTAGCAGTTTCTGGCTGGGAATAACCTTGATCTCCTCTAACATGCACTTGGACCAGGCATGTGTATTACTTCTCCATGATGACCCAGGCCACCTTCTTCACAGACTTGGTGCAAACACAGCTCATGTTGGCAGGATATCAGATAAAACTATATCAAGAAGACTAAAGCTAGAGTTATTACATTACCTGGTTTCAAGCTATATTGCAAAGCTAATGTGTAACCAAAACAATACAACACATAGACTAAAGCTTCGAAATAAACATATGTATAATAGTCAGCTAATTTTTGGTACCAACACAGACTGGGAAAATAGAATTATTTAATAAATGATGTTGGAGAAACTGCTTTTTCACATTCAAAATATTGCAATTGGACCCTTTCTTGTTCTGTGTACAAAAAAAATCTACAAATAGGTTAAAACTTAAATGTAAGATTTGAATCTAAAATACATCAAGTGTAGGGATTATAAATATAAGTGTAGAAGAAAAGCTCCTTAATGTTGGTCTTAACACAAATCTTTTATGTATGACACCAAAATCACAGTCAACAAAAGAAAAAATAAGCAAGTAAATTAATGAGAGCTCACTGGTTCAGAGAGCTGGATGCTCACACAGAGGACCTGGGTTCAACTCCCAGCACCCTCATGATGGTTCACAACCATCTGTATGTTGCTTCAGGGGATCTAATGCCCTCTTTTGACTTCTTGGGAACAGGTAAAACATTTATACACATAAAATAAAATAAAATAATCAATAATCTAGATGCAGTTTTAGCAACAAAAAAAAAAAAAAAAAAAAAAAAAAAAGCTTTTTACAGGCAGGTAAGATGATCCAGCAGATGAAGACGCTTGCTGCCAGTGCTGGCAACCTGAATTTTGATCCCTGGGATGTGCATGGTACGTAAGAAAACTGCCCCAACAAGCTGTCCTCTGACTTCTACATGCATGCCATGAATGTGGCACTTGTGCATGTGCACTCACATACACACACACACACACACACACAAACACACACTCACACACTCTCACAATGCACTCACACACACTCTCTCACACATACACACTCACACAGTCTCACACATGTTCACACACACTGTTGAATGCAATTTGAGAATTCAAAAGTTTTGTATAGCAAAGGAAGCAACTAATAAAGTGAAAATGCAACCTAAAAAATGGAATATTTGCCAGCAATATAGCTTATAATAAAGGCTTAATACTATCCAAGATATTAACTCAAAAACAATAAAAAGTAATCCAATTTTAAAATGTGCAAAGTACAGACTTTTTTCCATATCGTGCAAATAGCAACTAAATAAATGAAAAAAAATGCTCAGCATCACCAGTCACCAAGAAATGCAGATCAAAACCATAATCTATCACCACCATCTGTTAGGAAGACCGCTATCAATAAGGCAAGTGGTAAAAGCTATTGACAAAAACTGGAGGAAAGGGGACCCTTGCCCACAGCTGACAGAAATGTAAATTGGTACAACCATTATAAGAAATAGTATAGAAGTTCCTTGTATTTTAAAATATAGTGTGTGGGGGGTAAACCCCCCTATAAACATTTCTCCCAAGGAAATAAAATCAATGACTCAAAAGAAGTAAGCCTTATCACCATGTTCAGTGCAGCATTAACCATAATAGCCACAATAAGAGAACAAGTATCTATAACTCAGCTTATTCAGTCTCAGGTGAATAAGAGGTTGTTTATTAGAGGATATAACTTACTTATAAGATGAAAAAGCTTGGGGATCCAGTGTACAGCTTAAGTTGTGAATGACATATTTTTTTGTTTGATTTGTTGTTGTTTGAGACAGGGTCTTACTATGTATCTCTAGCTGACCTAGAACTTACTATGTAGACCATGATGGGCCTCAAACTGGCCTACTGCGTGCTGGGATTAAAGCTATGTGATCTGATTCCCTCTTCTTGCCTCCTCTAGGACTGCACACATAGTGCATAGAGACATGCATACAGGCAAAGCAACCATGCGCTAAAAAAGTGTTTTTTAAAATGCTGTAATATAATTAAAATTTGATCATAACTACACACAGTGGTAACTAGGGGATAGGTTAACTACCTTGATTGTGGTGATCCTGTCACCAAACATCAAGCCATGTTGTATATGTTAAATATATCAATTTTGTCATTTGTACCTTAATGAACTGGGGTAGGGGTACTGTAATAATCAAACCTTGGCACAATTCTGATACAATTTGTACTCCAGAGCTCCCTTGGAACCAGGGTTAAGAAAGTCATCAGTTTGACCATGTCATGTCAGTCAGCCAGCCATTGGCAGCTGAGGCTAGTTCTCTAGAGAAGGGGGCACCTGTGACTCATCAACACCAACATAGCAGCTTATAACTTTAATTCCAGTACCTGGAGATCCAACACCTTCTGGCCTCCATGAGCTCCTACATACAAATGGTACACATAAACTAATCCAGACACATGCATATACACATAAAAATATTTTTTAAATAAATGATAAAAACAATGGCTTATACTAAGAGAGACATACATCAACACCCAGAGAAGGAGAAAGAGACAAGATCTCCTGAGCAAATTGGGAGCACCACAGAGGGGAGGTGCAGGGGGAAAAGAGGTAGGAGGAAGTAGAGGGGTAGAGGAGAACATGAGGGATCAGGAAGATCGAGGCAAGGGAAGAATAGAGAAAGAGAGCAAGAAAAGAGATATCTGAATAGAGGGAGCCATTATACATTTAAAGAGCAATCTGGCACTAGGGAAGTGTCCATGGATCCACAAGGATGAGCCCAACTAAGAATCTTAGCAATAGTGGAGAGGCTACCTTAAATGACCTTCCTTTATAATGAGATTGATGACTATCTTAAATGCCATCCTAGAGCCTTCACCCAGTAGCTGATGGAAGCAGAAGCAGACACCCACAGCTAAACACTGAGCTGAACTCCTGGAATCCAGTTGTAGAGAGGGAGGAGTGATGAGCAAAAGGGTCAAGACCATGCTGGGAAACCCACAAAAGCATCTGACTTCAGCAAGTGGGAGCACACAGACCCCAGTCTGACAACTAAGGAACCAGCATGGGACTGAACCAGGCCTCCTGAACGTGGATGGTAGTTGGGAGGCCAGGAAAGTCTAAGGGGCCTCTGGCAGAGGCAGTATTTATCCCTAGCGCATGGACTTTGGGAGCCCATTCCCTATGGAGGAATACTCTCTCAGCCTAACTACATGGGGGAGCCCCCATGTGAGGCCTCACCTTCCCTGGGGAGAGAATGGGGGTGGGATGGGGGTCGGTGGGGGACATAGGAGGATGGGAGGGAGAGGGAACTGGGATTGGTATATAAAATATTATTTTTAGTTTAAATAAAAAACAAAAGTAATGACATAAAACATTTAATCTTTTTAAAAATCCATCAGTCCAGTTTTTAAATTTGATTTCCATGTGTTTGTGTGCATGTGTGTATTGGCTGGTTTTGTTTGTCAACTTAACACAAGCTAGAGTCATCAGAGGAAGGAGACTCAGTTAAAGAAATGCCTCCTTGAGATCCAGCTATAAGGCATTCTCTCAAGTAGTGATCAATAAGGGAGGTCCAGTCCATGGTGGGTGGTGACATCCCTGGGTTATTGGTCTTGGGTTCTATAAGAAAGTGGGTTGAGGAAGCCATAGGAAGCAAACCAGTAAGCAGTGCCTCTCCATGGCCTCTATGGCAGTTCCTGCCTGGGGGATCCTGCCCTGTTTGAATTCCTGTCTTGACTTCCTTCAGTGATGAAGAGCAATGCTGAAGCCAAACCTTTCCTCCCCAACTTGCCCTTTGGTGATGGTATTCCACCACCAAAATAGAAACCCGGAGACAATGCACATGCACAGATGTCATGTAGAAGGGGCTCACGTGCCACTGTGCACAGCACAACTTTGTGTGTTGACTGTCTCCTTTCACCATGGGTTCTAGGAACCAAAGTCAGATTGTCAGCCAAGCATTTTAACCTCTGAGTCATCTCATGAGCTCAGTTCTCACAAAGGAAAGGGAGAAATAAAATTGGAAAAAAGGACACACACTTCCCCTTTTAAAACTTAAATGTATTAGTGTGAATGGGCATGCACATGCCACATCAGGTATAGAAGTCAGGGGACAACTTGTGGAAGTCGGTTTTCTCCCTCTGCTCCGGGGGTCCCAGGGATTGTTATCAATCGGGTTACTAATGCTTGGCAAAATGCCTTTGCCTGATAAGCCATGTCAGTAGCCCAAAATCTCTTCTTTATAAATAAAAATACCAGCTAGTCAATACCAAAGAAAATTAAGATTTTTTAAAAACTGCAATTTTGCCATCATCAGTAAAATTTAATGAAGCTAACCCAAATCATCAAAAAAATATTAAAGCCACTGGATGGAAGGTTGAGAAGCAAGCCTGCCTGCTAGCTTTGACCCATTTCTTACTATTTACCAGTAAGAGCTGTGTTATAATGAGGAGGCCTGCTGGCCACTACCTTTACCTAATGACCAAGCTTTGAAGATGCTGGGAGGAACAGTGTGGCTCCCAGCCCCTTAGCAAACTGCTGGGGTATAGTGCAGTCAGTGCGCTGGAGTGGAAAGAAATACTTAAACAAACAAACAAAAATAAAAACAAACAAAAAACAGCTCCAATTCATTTTTAATTGTGTGTGTCTGTGTGCGTTTGTGCCTGTGAGCACAGTGCTCTGAGAGGGCAGAAGAGGGCATTGGATCTGCCTAAAGTAGGTGATGGGCATGAACTCTGGGTCCTCTGGCAGAGCAGTCAGTGCTCTTGACTATAGGCTGTCTTTCCGGCCCTCTGGGAAGTTGATATACAATATAATAGCATAGATTTTTTTGTTAATATTGCAACTGGAATTAACACAAGGGCCTCACACACACCAAGTATGCATTCTACCACAGAGTGATGCCCCTGGCCTTGTACATGAATTAATATTATTCAGTAATTATTGTTGAATGACATTCGTTTTCTTTTTTAAAAGCTTCATTTCCTTAATTTTACGTATATGACTGCCTGCAAGTTTACACGTGTGCAGCAGATGTGCACAGTGCTGGTAGGGGCCAGAAGAGAGCATCAGATCCCCTGGGTCTTGAGTTACAGAAGTTGTGAGTCTTCATGTGGCTGCTGGGAACTAAACCTGTGCCCTCTGTAAGACTGGCAACTGCTCTTGACTGCTGTGCCATCGCTCCTGTCCCTCAATCTTAATTTTCTATTTCTTGGGAGACGTGTGCCAAAATATTTAAAAATGCTGTGTCAAAAGTGTCTGCAACTTACATTCATATTGTTCTGAGGGAAAAAGTGTCCATTGATGATTATAAATGAAATACATATTAAGAGTCCATTATATTACTCCACTGTTTGAATGAGCTTGAGATGTTTTAGAATAACACTGTGGTAGTTTGAATGTAATTGCCCTCCATAAGCTCATAGGGAGTGGCACTATTAGGAGGTGTGGCTTTGCTGGAATGGGTATGGCCTTGTTGGGGGAAGTGTATCACTATGGGGGTGAGCTTTGAGGTTTCCTATGCTCAGAACACTGCCCAGTGACACAGTCCAGTCCTATTGCCTGCAAGATGTAGGACTCTCAGCTACTTATCTCTCCAGCACCACATCTGCCTGTACGCCACCATGCTTCCTGCCATGATGACAATAGACTGAACCTCTGAAACTGTAAACCAACCCCAACTAAATGTTTCCTTAAAAGTGTTGATGTGGCCACAGTATCTCTTCACAGCAATAGAAACCCTAACTAAGACAGAAGTCATAATAGGAAAACAAAATTCTGAACTACGAAGCGGGAACAACTCTCCAAGATGTGCTGTCTCTTGAAACTTTAAATGACTGGTGGTTTCACTTTGACCAATAAGACTCCAGAGCAGTGTGGTACCTGGAGGCAGGACAGCAGGGTGCTAAAGACAGCCTTCCTTGTGGCTGAGTGCAGTCCCTAGATCTGAGCAAGTTAAGGATGCTCTGAGCAAATGAAGCTGATATTGCAGAATATTCGATGATCAAGGACCCCTACCTAGCGAGCTCACTCCAGGGTGAATGGCTTGGAGAAATTTTGGCAAACAGGGTAGAGGATTCCTTGGAGGGGGCTTCTGTGAGGCAACGGTGGAAGAAAGGAAGAACTGGTATAGAAGCTACTGGCTTTGTCCATTCTAGAAATGGACTGGCAGCCTCCTGCCCTAGCCCCTGTCTCTGCTTCTGCTCATTGTGGCACTATCAATCCCAGGCAGGCCAGCGAGACAAGGAAAAGAAACCCAGATCATGCAGATTCGAAAGGAAGAAGCAGTCTGTCTCAATTTCTCAAGTAATGTGGTCTCAAAGATAAAAAACGTGAAAGGGACTTGTACAGAGACATTGTTGGAGCAAGTTAAGCAGGTCACAAAATAACTCAGTTCTATTTCTACAGGAAGAACAATCCAAAAATACAAAGTGTGAGATTCATGCCCCCAAAACTACACAACACCCCTTCTTGGGGCTAAGGGTGGAAAATGAAGAGAGTCCTGTTTTGTTGGTCTACATGTCTATCTTGGTGTCAGAGCTATGCCCTTTTGTCACAGAGGCTCTGTAGAACAGCTTGTAGGTGAATTTTCGGGGGTGTTTAAATTTTGGTATCTAGATATTAATTCATCGGTCAGTGTGCTGTGGTATCAACTATCAGCATTTACCAATAGTCACCGTGCTAACTGCAATATTTTATTTCCCTTTTCTTAGGGTTTTGGAGGTTTGCTTTTTAATGTATGTATTAATTATTTGAGAATTTCATGCATTGTAGTTTGATCATATTTACCTCCCTTGCCCAGCTCCTCCAAGATTCAACCCTTGTTGCATACCCACTAAATTTGATGTCTTCATTTTTTTTAGCCCATTGAATGCAAATTGTGTTGCCCATATCCTTCAGAGTATGTGGCTACCCAGTGGAGCATGGGTAACCTACCAGGGTCCACATTGGTCCTTCTCTTCATAGCTGTCAGTTACTAATAGCTTCTCAGCTAGGGGTGGGGCTTTGTGTCCATATGGTCTCTCCAGGCTGGGGTTTTTGTCTGGCTTGATCTTGATTGTTTTTTGTTTTTATTTTGTTTTTGTTTTTGTTTTTGGTGATAGTTATGGTTGTATTTTCTTGATTTATTTTGTTTCATCTTTGTTTTTGTTTTTGAGACCGAATCTCACATAATCCAGACTATCCTAGAACTCATTCTGTAGCCAAAGATGACCTTGAACTCCTCATGCATCTGCCTCTACCTCCCAAATGTGTGCACCACTATGCCTAGCTATTTCTCTTTTTTATTATTAATTTTCAGTCAGTATACAGAATGAGTTTTGTTATGACATTTTTCCTTTAAAAATGTTTTGCATTTATGTATCAGAAAGAGGGTAACTAGTATAGCATTTATGTATAGTTCAGAGGACAACTTATGGGAGTTAGTTCTTTCCTTTCACTTTTTGAGTCCTGGGGGTTAAACTTAGGTCATCAAGCTTGGTGGCAAGTGGCTTTCCTTGCTGAACCACCCTGCCAGTCCATCACAGTGACACTTTCATACTTCCATACCATTATACTTTTTTTCGTATTTGTCCAAGTACCCTCTCACATTGTCATTGGTCATCTCTCCATTAAAGTCCCCCCCCCTTTGATCCCATGATAGACAAACAGATATATCTAGACTTTACTAAGAAACAAGGCACATTACATTTCTTTTGCTCCCCTCATTATCCTCCTGTCTCCCTCTCTAGACTCTTCCTTACCCCTCCAAAGTCCCTGTTCTTCTCTCATTTCATATACAAGTATATATGTGCGTGTGTGTCCTACATATAAGAAAAAAAAACATCTTTTTTAGTCTGGCTTATATAACAAGATAAAATTCAGATAAATCTATTTTCCTGGAAAATTACATGATTTCACTCTTTTTTTTCTTATGACTAACTGAAAGTCCTCAACGGTGGTGGTTTCAATGGGTATGGCCTTCTTAGACTCATGTGGTTGAATGCTTGGCCCATAAGGAATAGCACTATGAGGAGGTGTGGCCTTGTTTGAGTAGGTGTGGCCTTGTTGGGGGAAATGTGTCACTGTGTGAGTAGGCTTTGAGTTCTCATATATGTTCAAGCTATGCCCATTACATAGCCTTTCCTGCTGCCTGAAGATCAAGATGTAGAACTTTCTGAGCTTTCTCCAGCACGATGCATGCCTGTCTGTCGCCATGTCCTTCTAGGCTGATAATGGAGTAAACCTCTGAAACTGTAAGCCAACCCCAATGAAATGTTTTCTTTATAAGGGTTGCTGAGGTCATTTTGTCTCTTCACACCAATAGAAACCCAAACTAAGGCAACTACATATTACACACACATACACACACACACTTCACATTTTCTTTATCCAGTCCTCTGTTCCTTATCTTGACTGTTGTGAACAGTGCAGCAATAAACATGATGTACTGGTATCCCTGTGGTTTGCTAACTTAGATTCCCTTAGATATAACCAAGAATAAGTGGGTTATATGCTCTTTCTATCTTTAGATCTGATTGTTTCATTTGAAATATTTTAGTGTGTGTGTGTGTGTGTGTGTGTGTGTGTGTGTGTGTGTGTAGGTGGTATGTGCACATGAGTGCAGTGGCCATTGAGACCAGAAGAGGGCTTTGGATCCTGGAGGTGGTGTTACAGACTGTTGTAAACTGCCCCGGGGTTGAGGCTGAGCCTGGGAACCAAACCTGGGTCCTCTGCAAGAGTAGCAAGTGCTCTTAACTACTGAGCCATCTCTCTCTGGTTTGCTCAGGAACCACCATATCAACAGTTTAAATTCCCAACTGCAGCAGTGTGTACGTGTTCCTCTCTTCACTGCATCCTCATATCCATGTCAGTATGTATTGTCTCATTTTCTTGGTAATAGACATTGTGACTGGAGATCATATCAGTTTTTATGTTGTTTCCCTGTTGGCTAAGGAAGTGAACTTTTTTTTTTTTTAATTGGCTGGCCATTTTGTATTTCTCCTTTTAAGAAGGCTTTGCTCAATTCATTTGCCTATTTATTTATTTAACTATTTTGTTGTCTAATTTTTGGAGTTCTTTATTGCTTCTGGATATCAATCTCCCATCAGGTGTAAATTTCAGTTTCTTTCCCATTCTAGTGTCTCTCTCTTTACTCTGTGGGTCATTACCTTTGCAGCATGAAGCTTTTTAATGTCATGCAATCCAGCTTGTCAATTTTTGTCATTATTTCCTGAGTTAGTAGGGTCCTTTTCAGAAAGTATTTGCATACCTGAATCTTGACATGTTCTCCCCAACAGTTTCAGAGTTTCAGGTATTGAACTGAGGTCTTTGATCAGCGTGGCATTGGTTTTGTGCAGAGTTAGAGACCAGTCTAGCTTTACTCATCTTCATGTGGAAACGCACTTTCTCTAACCCCACTTGTCTAAGAAGTCAGCTTCTCTCCAATGTACATTTTTGACTCCTTTGTCAAGACTTAGTGGCTGTAGCTACAGGGCTTATTTCCAGGTCCTCTGTTCTATTCTGGGGGTCTACACGTCTGACATATACTGTGCTGCTCTTGTCACAATGGCTCTGTGGTAGTGTGTGAGCAGATACAGAGACACCTCCAGCATAACTCTGTAAGAGCTCTGTGCCTACTTTGTGGTCTTTTGTGTTTTCACATGAATTTTAGGACTTTTTTTTTTCTAGTTCTGTGAAGAATGTCATTGGCATTTTGGTGATTGTTGCTGAATCTGAAAATCTCTTTAGTAATATGATATTTCACAATCCTGCTTTATTTCTCACTCAAAATATGGATTAGACAGGGGTAGGCAATCCTGGCTCACAGGACCCCACCATGCTTTAACTTCATCAGTGAAAACACTTGACTCCCATGGTCAAGTCCGAAGAAAAAGTGAGGCTGAAAGACTGGAGGGGCCACGTAGGTCCCTGCCATTCCTCTGCTGGGATTGGCCACAGTTCCCTGTCTGCAGTGGCTGAGAGGGGCTGTCTGCCCTAAAGAAGGGTGGGGGAACTGACAGCAACCTAAGGCACAGTGAAGGAACAACTCACTGATCTCTCTCGTCCATCAGAGAAAACAGGCCGGTAGCAAGCCGGAGATTGCTCACGCTGATGAGCAAGAGGAACCAAAGCGCAAGCCATGTCAGGAGCAGATGCCTGTGGGAGCAGTGTCTGTCTATGCTGGGAGCAGCGTCTATGCCAGGCTCCTGATGAAAGTGGACCCGTCCCCGGGATCCTCCACCTCAAAAGGATGTGTCACTCATTCGGGGTTTTGAAAGACCTTTTCTTCCATGTTTTGCCTTTGTCCTTCTTTCATTTTGTCATTCACTAATTAAAAACAAAGTTCCTATGTTGAAGTTTGAGAACTACTGGTGAGTAGTTTTCCTCCCTGCAAGGAGGAGGAGGCAAATCGAAGAATGCACCCATTGGAGGATTATGTGAGCCCCAGACCCAAAGCCACAAAGAGAAGGTGCTGGAGAAACAGGTCTCAAGTGGGACAGGCATCTTTATCCTCTGGCAGCCCATCTGAACCTCAGGTTCTTTGGCCATGTGGCAGGGCTGACTTGAGCGTCAATTACACCCCCCACCCCCTGCAGAACAAGAAGTGGCTGGGTTGGGGGATGGGGGTTGTACCTTGGAGACACTTGGAGGATGTGATGATGCCTCAGTTCATAAAGTGCTTGCTACATAGGCTTGAGGACACAATACTCTTTCTCCACACAAAAGAAATCATCCCCAAAGTTGTCTTCTGGAGCCACACTGGCCAGTTCTGGTCTCACACTCTATTCTCAGACCAGGCTTGGCAGAGGACCTGAGATGGATATGGCTGCTTTAGATCAGCATCAGTCATACCCCTACAAAACCAGCCCACTCCACCTTTGTTAACAGCCCTTTTATCCAAGCCCTGATAAGCCCCCATTTGCACAGCCATCTGTTCCTGCCAAGGCTGGATTGTTAGCTGGTTGCTGTGTATGCAGCAGGAGTGTGCTGCATCTGCGACAAGCTGAGTGTGTGTGTGTGTGTGTGTGTGTGTGTGTGTGTGTGTGTGTGTGTGTGTGTGTACAGGCTTGTGTGCTAATCACTGCAGACAAGGATCAAGTCAGCACAGACAATGAGGCTTCTCAGTCCATTGTTCCAAAGCCCTGTGCTAGGGCCCCCACCTGCTTTCCTGAAAACTGGGGAATTCTCAGTGCAAGACAAAGCCTCCAGATGGGAGGAATTAGTCAAGCAGTGTCAGTGGCTCAAGCAGAAAGTCAGGAGCAACCTCCTTGGCCCCAATTTTCTTTTTTGCCTTTCAGAGTTTTAAACTTCAGCTTTAGCCCTGGATTTGACTGTTTAACCAAGAGAGTGGCTGTTTAGCAGAGCTGCATGGGGGCAGCTTCCCTTGGGGCTGTGCCACAGGAATCACCTTGTCAGAATGCTCCCTGACAGGGATGCCTGGGTGTGGGAGAGGACAGGGAACACAGATGGCCAGTAATTTCAGAGAGAGAAAAGAGAGAGAGAAGTTGGCTTAATAAAGCAAATGGGCTCAGAGCTCCCAGAGAAAAGCTGAGGTTGCTGTGAGCTTGGCTTGCTCAGCCTAGACACTGTTTCCTCTCTGTCCCCTCTCCCTACACACAGGGGGAGAGTGGGCACAGACAGACAGACAGTCAGACAGGCAGGCAGGCAGACAGACAGACAGCTCATTCTATCATCTGAAGGACACACCTAGCCTTTGGTGGGTGAGGCTGGGCTTCCAGGTTGTCAGCTAAGGTCTTGCTCTGCTCTCAGGCAGTATTTGGAGAGAACGGCCTAAGTATGAAGCACACCTTGAAAGGGCCCAGGCTTGGGTGGCCATAGCCAGACTAAAATTCGGATCTAGACTCAAGAGCAGCCCTGAGCCCTGCCAGAGCTCACAGGGCCCAAAGGACTGGGACTGGAACCAACTGGGCTATTGGCTCTGGACCTAGCACCTAGAATAGCACCTGACGTAATTTGCATTCATTAAACAGTTGCATAGATGATTGGGTGAATTTAGGATTTGGTAGGAGTATCTGGTTAATGCCCTACCTGACCAAGACACTCCAGGCCCAATAAACCAGAAGGAATGTGGGCATCATGGCCCCTCCCTGAAGAAGTGAGCTCTGCTAGCCCAAGCTGAAATAGGCAAGGAGAGAGCCTCCCTCACTCCCAATCCGCAGCCCCTCACAGGGTTCCTGTGACCCCAAGCAGTTAAGCAAATGTACAGTTACAGAATTGCATCTTGCCTCCCCACCATGAGATCTGTGCATTTGGAGTTTTATGAATTCATTAAATGTGCTTGCAAACTTGTAAGGAAACAGTGCTACCCTGCAAGGAGATCTACAAATTGGCACAGTCCCTGTGAGAGCTCAGTGGTAATTCCACTTGCCTCCTAGGCCAAATGGTTTTCCTGCTTTTCTTGCAGTTCCTTGGCCTGAAAAGGAAGGTTAGAGCCTCTGGGTACCCTATGAGTTATGAAGATGCATGGTGTCTTCCTCAGGGACCTGGGGTGACCAGAGTGAAAGGCAAGGAGGGTAGGTTCCCTTCTCTGCATTCAAGGCCACTGCCTTACAGATCCAAATAGGCTGTTCTTGGGGCATTTGGACTCCCTGTCTCTCACCTCTTCTCAGCCCTGCTAATCAAAGCAAAGCACAGAGCTTGTGTTTCCGATGCAAATGAGAAGATTAGTCCTCTGTGTCCCCAAACCCTCTACAGGCCCATTGGCTAGTATCCATCTGTCTGCCTGCCCCAAAAAAACTTCCCAATGGACTCCTTAAGTTAAAAATTAAATATGTGTGGGGTCAGGAGCATGGAGAGGGTCTGTAAACCTGCAGAAAGGGCTGGAAGTTGGTGTCTACTGGATGGATTTGTACTCAAAGTGAACTGGCTTGATCTCCTCTCAACCTTATGTCTCTCAAGGAGCATCCCACTCACACAGAGACTGTGTGTTCCGAGTTTGTGGTAGAAACCAGGTGAGGAAAGAGGGGATATTTAGATGTGGTTGTTTCCTGTGTGAGTCAGCATTCTACTATTTAACATACATCTGGGACAGTCAGCCTGGAAAGTAAGGTCATTCAGCCCCAGGTCTGGAAGTTTGGGTTCATACTTTTTTGGCTTCATTGCTTTTGGGAAGATGAAGGACTATGTCATTATGTCATTGCAGGAAACATTTGGGGCGGGGTGAGAGGGGACTGGATCCCATCAACTCCTTTTCTTCCCTTCCCCTTCCCTCCTTCCTTTTTCTTACATTCCCCAAGGTACCTAGCCTAGGCCAGCTTCAAACTCCCTATGTAGCTGAGGATGACATTGAACCTCCTGACCTACCACCTCCCAAGTGCTGTAATTACAGATGGGAGTCATCACATATTCATGTGTGTCTGAGACTGATCCCTTGGTCGGAGGGCCTCATGCATGCTAGATAAGCACTCTAAAACTGCTACATTCCCAGACCTCAACTGTCACACTCAGTGGTCTGTCTCTAGTGACCTAAAAATCTCTCTGGTCTTCTCCATCTCTTAGTGCTCTCACAACCTCCAGTAACTCCATGCTGGGAACTAAGCTTCACACGCAAGCCTTCAGGAGGCATTCTAGAATTTCCATTGAAGAAATGATATCCTTAGGGCAAGAAGGAACCAACCTGCCCATATCAACACAGCTTTAAACAGCTTTAATCAGCAAGCTGCTGCCTGCCTGGGCCTGGTGTGATAGAATACACTACACTCCAAGATTCTCTGGGTAGAAGCAGCTTGTGAAAGTCAGTGGAGGCAGATTTGGCACTGAAGTCCTCTCCTGCTATGTCCTTCTCTCCACCTACTAATGGCACATAGTCATAAACACAAACCTTGCTAGCAGAAAAACTGCTTAAGAGGAGAGCTTAGGAGTGGAATTGCTCATTCATGTAAATTCTTTTATTTTTCATAGATGTTCCTAAGTTCCCCTTCAAAAATGTTGGATGAACACTCCCACTAACCAGTAAGGTCTGAAAATGTTCATTTCCCCACATCACGGCCAACTCGGTATTGCTACCTAATTTTCTGTTGTATGATAATTTAAAAAAGTGTGTGTTTCAATTTTAGTTGAAATTCCCAAAATATCATATCTAAACTTAAGTGTCTTTTACATTTGATTTTTGGCTATTTATATTTCTTCTGTCTATGGGTTGCCTTTTTATAGATTTTACCTACTTTAATCATTAAATTTCTCTTCCAGGAGAAAGAAATCATCTTGTCATATATGATTGACAGTTAACTGAGATTCCATGTGGGTTCTGTTGGGTCCACAGGTATATTCATGGGAGATGTTGTGTATCTCACTCTTATAGAAGTCTATTCCGTACATCTTGATTGCTTTCTTTATATAGATTTCAACTCTGCTTCCCACCCTAAAGATCCCTCTGCCTCTCTCCCTCTCTCTATGTGTGTGTTGGTGCTTTGCTCTTTTTGTTCTGTTTTGTTATTGTTGTTTTGTAACATTTTATTTATGTAACTTGCTGCAGTAAGCAGACCACACATTGTCATCACCTGTATGCATGCTGCATTTGGGTGCATAGAAAAATCAATTAAACTCTTCTACAAATTTTCCACTTATAAAAATGGAACTAATAATATGCACATCATTGTAGGAATTTTCCTAAGAAGAGCCTTCACACAGTGCTCAGTGTAAGCTATGGTAATAACTTCAGAGGTATCATAGTTAGTAAAGGCAATGTGTACCTTTCCTCCAAAAGCTGATATTTTTGTTTTGTTTGTTTTTGAGACAAGGACTCATATAGCCCAGGTTGGCATTAAACTCACTATGTAACCAAGGATGACCTTGAATGCCTGATCCTCCTGCTTCCACTGTCCAAGTACAGGGATGACAGACTGCATCAACTATTCCCAGTTTAGTTTTAGTTTTTTTAAGACAGTCTCTCCTGTATAGCCTGCTCCTGCCTCTTGCCTGCTGGAATGCAATATGCAACACTGTGCCTGCCCATCCTAGGTATTTGGCTGGGTTTCTTACTGGGTATTTAGGAATGTGTTGCCTTTATTTGTTTATTTGTTCATTTATTTATTTATTTTTATTTATGAGTGTGTGTATTTGCCTGTTTGTGTGAAGTACCCACAGGGGCCAAAAGAGGGCATCTGACTCCCCAAAGCTAGTTTTATAGGCAGTTGTAAGCCATCGTTAGGTGCTGGGTCTACTGAGTCATCTCTCCAGCCTCATTTGTTGCTTTTAAGAATGAGTTTATTGTTCACTATTCATTTTCTATTCTAACTGGCTTTTGCTAGTGTGTAATTAAGCCTTTTGACCTCTCCTCTTTTTCACCCTCTTCCTACCCTTTTGATGATGGTGATGGAATTCTTGCATGTTAAGTTGGTCATAGACCAGGTGGCACTGCCAAGCTTTCTCACTTTTTGCCTATTGGTTCCACTGAGCATTCCCAAGATAGATAGCATCTACTTTGTAGATATCTACTATTGTACTCAGTAGTACATACTTGCAGATACTACTGATTGTTCTAGCCCTTCCTTTCTGGTATATGCAGCACTTTTCTTCCATGCTGGTTGTTTTTTGTCTTTTTTGTTTTTTATTTTTGACAATTTGATACAGACTAGACATATCTGGGAAGAAGAATATAAGTTGAGAAAATGCCTTCATCAGATTTCCCACAGGCAAGTCTGTAGGACATATTATTATTATTATTATTGATGTGGAAGAGCCTAGCCCTTTCCTCCCATTGTTTATCAGATCAAGAAAAGCCTAACTAAGACACATGGTTACTGCTAGCTAGACTCCAGTAGAAAGGCTGGATAGAGCCATGCTGGTAACACTATTTTGTTTTGTTTGGTTTGACTTGGTTTGGTTTATTTTTTTTTTCTATTTTATCTTCTAGTATTCCAATTACCCTAGTGTCCTGAAGCCCTGAAGCCATTAGAACATGGCCTGATCTTCTGGAAGCTCTACTGGGGACTCCCCACCACTGACTTAAGAAGAATGTATTTGTAGAGTAGTTTTAGATTTGCAGCAAAATTGGAAGGTACAGGGATGTTCAATCTACCTGATTCCCACACAGGCCCCACCACCCATATGGTCCCCATCACAACAGAGGTGTGCTTGAAGCAACTGAAGAACTTGACACATAGCTGTCACCCAAAGTCCACAGTGAGTCCTTTCTTGATGGTGAACATTCTATGGCTATGGACATATGTATAAATTCATGTGTACACCAGTACAATGTCACAGTGGTGTCACTATCCAAAGATTCTTCTGTGTGCCACCTGGTCCACTCTCCCTTCTCCTGAAAGCCCTGGCCGTTCAACACCGGTCCTTAAATTGCCTCACACATTGTTTTCTTTCACAGTGTGTCGTGCAGCCAGAATCACCCTGTAGGCGACCTTTTTAAGTTGGCTTCTTCTGTCAGCTCATGTATTTAAAGCCCTTTCTTATCTTTTCCTTGGTTCATAGCGCTTTTGGTTTTGAGCTACAAGATATTCAGTTGCTTGGATGTGTCACAGTGTGTTTAACCATTTACTCACTTCTTGGTCACCTCCTGTCTTGGTATTTATGAGGTATCTGTGAGCATTTGTGTGCATATTATTAGGTAAACACAAGTTCTCTTGGTAAAAGCAAGGAATACATTGTTAGGTCATGTATTGTAACTGTATACTTAGTCTTGAAATAGGCTGCCAAACTGTCTTCCTGTTTCACCTTCCCGATAACACTGAGTGACAGTCCTGTCACTCCACATCCTTACCAGCATCTGAGGCTGTCATGCTCTAGATTGCAGCCATTTTACTAAATATGTTGTTTGAAGCTTTTCAGAAAATATGAAAATATATATATATATGAATATTTTCAAAGGTATTTTTATACTCCAAGGAAATTATGTAGTTCTTCTTGGACTCTAGTAAGAATGATTTAAGTTGGTAGATTTTTCTAAAATTCAGCACATACTTGCATTTCTAAAATGACTTTTAGTATGCCGTAGAACTAAGTTTGCCAATTCTTAAAAAATAAGCCAATCAAAATTTACCTTAAAAGACAATGCTACAAAATGATCTGTTTGACAAGTTAAAATTAAGAATAATATGTGTGTTCAATTAAAGTAATTTAAAAATTGTGTTGTTTTTTGTTTTCCCTTAATTGGAAAAAGAAAAAAGTCAAGATCAACACAGTAAGGAGAGTGTTCATGTTCTTAGAAACATCTTGACATAAAATGTAGCAAATAAAGTAAGTAACAAATATGCAAATGATGTGAGATGATGCTCTTGTACACTGTAAAGATTTGTCACTCATATTGGTTTAATAAAACACCGACTGGCCACTAATCGGGAAGGAAGTATAGGTGGGCTACAGACTAAGAGACTTTAGTGAAAAGGAAGGCAGGAAGTGAGACACCATGTAGCTGTGGAGGAAACAAGAGGTCTGGGTATCACCAGTAAACCCAGACCATGTAGAGATACACAGACTAATAGAAATGGGTTAATAATAAAGAGAGAGCTAGACAGTAAGAATCCTGAGCTATAGGCCAAACCGTTTATAAATAAAAAAGCTTCTGTATATTTATTTGGGACTAAACAGCTGTGGGACCAGACAGGACACAAACTTTTGTCTAAATGTAAAACTGAAGAAAAAGACAGATCAGCAAGACCCTAAGACTTAGGTGAACCTAGGAAGAAGAGGCAATTCCATCAAAGATGAATAAGTCAGTGTGGTAGCTTACACAATAATCAAAGCACTCAGGTAGTAGAGGCCAGAGGATCATGGTTCAAGGCCAGCCTGGGCTACATGAGACCCTGTCTTAAACCCTTGTATTCTAGTTTTATTTATATTGCTTTGATAAATACTCTTGACAGCAACATAGGGAGAAAATAATTCAGTTGGATTATAGTTCCAAGTTACAGTCCGTTGTTTTGGGAATGTCAAAGCAGAAACTCAAGCAGCTACTGACATCACACCACAGTTAGGAACAAAGAGAATAAACACACATGTGCTTGCTTGCTCTTAGCTAGTCCCCTCCTCTTTTATACTGTTCTGGAGCCCTTGCCTAAGAAATGGTTCCACCCACAGTGAGCTGGGTCTTTCCACATCAATTAACCAGTGAAGACAGTCCTGACAAGCATGCTCACAGACCAACCTTATATACATTCCTCATTGAGACTATTCACTATTAAAACTAACGAGCATACCTCCCCGCAAAATAAAAAAAAAAAATAAGGAAAATAAAAATGAAATGTAGGTCTCTGTGTACAGTCAGAACATGTAGGGGGCAGGAAGAAAATAAATCCAGACCAAGGAAATAATAGATTTTTTAAAATTTATTTATTTTTATTTTATGTGCATTGGTATTTTGCCATGGATGCCCAGTCCTCTGGAACTGGAGTTAGAGACAGTTTGTGAGCCACTATGTAGGTACTGGGAATTGAACCTGGTTACTCTGGAAGAGCAGTCAGTGCTCTTAACCACTGAGCCATTTCTCCAGCCTGGAAATATGGATTCTTACACAATATTTCAGGTCAACATCCTTGTCCCATGGATAACCCTTGGTGCTCTTGTCTATTTTATATTCTATTTACGTGTGTCCTTTGTTTATATTGCCATTTTCATCACTTTCATGGTATTTTCCTCCTCAGTTTTGGTAGATGTGCACCAGCTAACACACATGCAACTAGATGTGTGTTTATTCAAGCAGCATCTTTTTCTTCTAGTTAACAAATTTAGTTCACTTATACATATTGTAATGGCTAATATTGTTGAAATTGTTCATGCAACTTCTATTTCCTTTGCTTTTAATTCATCTAAGTATTTGTTTTGTGTGGTGCTAAGGATCAAACCTAGCGATTTGTGCATGCCAGGCTCTACTACTCCTAAGCTACATCCCTAGCATTTACTGTGCCTTTTAGTTGTCTTTTTCTTCTTTTCTTTCAGTTTAATAGATCAAAGTTTCAGGAGTTTTGCCTTTTTAAATAGTTAAAGTTATATTTAAAGCAATTCTGGGGCTATGTTGGCCCAGTAGCCAGACAGCACACTTTTACCTCCTTTATTTTATGTTTAACATGTCTCTAGATTTTTTTGTTCCACTTATTTTATCTAAATTATAACACCCACACCCCCCACCACATACACACAGAGTCACTTGCACAGATATTCAACGTTTGGCTTGGTGAATTTTCTCAAGGATAATACATTAACACAGACACTCCCTAGGGCAAGATACAAAGTATTCTCAAATCCTCCAAAGGTTTTGCTGCATCTCTTTTCAGACTGTAATTCTGATCTCCATCACTAGCCATCTGTTTGTCTTGTTTTCCAGTTTTATGTATATGGCTGACATCTGCTAGCCCTCTGAGCCTTCCCCACAGATGTGAGGTGGTCCTACTTGCCCCACCCTGAATGATATTCTGTGCTTTGACTGTTTGGCTAGTTCTCTGGTTTAGACTATTGGTGAACATGTGTGGGTGCCAGGCTGAGGGTGTTGTAAATGATGTTGCAGACTCTACCTTTTGGGTTAAACATCTGTGCATTCTTTTTGGAGCCACACCCAGGAACAGACTTCTTAAGTTAGGAATGCACACATGACTAGCATTTGTGGCACAGTCAGCTTTCCAAGTGTGCCCATACCATTGCTTAAAACTTCATACTTTATAATTAACATGGGTTAGAGAGATGGCTCAGCTTTTAAGAGTTCTTGCTGCTCTTCCTGAATTCAATTTCCAGCAACTACATATGGTAGGTAGTCCAACTCCAGATCCTGAGAATCAGACACCCTTTTCTGGCCTCCAAGACCACTGCACTTACATGCACAGACACACATTCATCTACATAGTTAAAAATAAATCTTTAAAGAAAATTAGCACTCAAGTTTTTTTTTTCTTCAGTATGGGCTTTTATATGCTGAATGCTCTACCACTGAGTTAAGCCCAGCCTCCCCACACTTATACTGACAACTTCTGCTGTTGTCTCTGGTCACCAGTATTTCTTGCACTCATTTCTACTGTGCATCTCTGCTTTTCCTCCTCCTCCTCCTCTTCCTCCTCTTCTTCTTCATCCCTCTTATATCTATTTTAGGGAAATATCTGTGAGTCCTGAAATGTTAGGCTCCTTTCATGCCTGGGAGATTTTTATTCTGAGTGATAATGTTTTATAATGGGCTGAGTCCATAATTATAGGTTCCAAGTGATTTTCACTCTGAACTCTGAAGATACTGCCCTGTCATTCCACTCCTCATGTGAGGGGCCTGTCAGCTCCAGAGGTACATCTTCTGCTGCTGGAGAGAATTGCTTTTACAATGTCTTGGGCAATAATCCTTTTCATTCTAGCTGCTCTCTTTTTCTAGAACTCAGTGTCTGTCATAACATTTTCAATTTCTCTCTCTTCTGAGTTCCTTCCCTCCTTCTTAGATAAAAGACCTCAATATCTTACCAGGTTGGTGTCAGATGCCTAAGCTCATATAATCATCCTTACTCAGCCTCCAGAGTCCCAGGGCTACAGGTGTGTGCCACCCATTTTCTCATTACTAAGTTATTTCCACAGTATTGGGATAGAGCCCACAACTGCACACATGCTGGATAAGCACTCTGTCACTGAGCCCAGCCCCAGCCCCCAGCTCGTGCTCTTATTTCTTAATAAAATATTTTCATTTTAAAGATTTATCTTACATATGTGTGTGCCTTGCCTGCATGTATGTATGTGTGTGCTCCCAGCCCATACTTGCAAAGTCCAGAGGAGGTCACCAGATCAATCCCCTGGAACTGATTATAAATGGTTGTGAGCCACCATGTGGATGCTGGGAACCAAGAGCAGCTAGTGCAGGTAACTACTGAGACATCTCTCCAGAGCCTCTTTTTTTGTTTGTTTGTTTGTTTGTTTTTTGAGACAAGTAGCTTTGGAACCTGTCCTGGATCTAGCTATTGTAGACCAGGCTTGTCTTGAACTCACAGAAATCTGCCTACCTCTGCCTCCCAAGTGCTGGGATTAAAGGCATGTGCCATCGCCACCTGTCTTTTTTTTTTTTTTTTTTTTTTTTTAATGTTATGTTCTGGCATAATTCCTCAGCACATCTTCAGGTCACCAATTTGATCTCTGGCTATATTCATTCCACTTCTCAATCTGCCAGCTAATCCATTTTCCTAGTTAAGTAATGAAAATTTTTGTATCTATATCTTTGTAAGTCAGTATCTTTGACCAGTACTCTGCAGACATTCGTTATTTGAATTCAAGATTCCTGTTCTTTACATATTAGGTTTGATTCCTGAGCGACATGTCCCTGTTGACTGATTCTGGCAGCTGTTCCACAGTATCACCAGAAAGACTAATGCTGAGATTCTCAAACTAGCTCATAGATTTGCAAGCAGATCTGTGCAGTTAGCAGCCCCTACAGCTACGTGGGCTGAATAGAGGTGTGGGTAGGACTGAGCTCAGGGGCAGTAACCCTACTACACTTCTTTCTTCCAACCCTCCTTGATTTCCCTGATCTAGGCACTTGTTCACAAGTTGGCTTGAGCTTTAGGAGAGAGATAGTGAGTCCTTAGGAGTCGAAGCAAGGTGGAGGTTTCCTCCCTGGTGGAGGGCAGAAGAGGAGAGAGTCAAGATTCATTGGAGCCTCAAGGTTGTGCTAATGAGGTCAGTAGTCCAATGCAGAAGTGGCTTTCTGAAAGGCTGGTGAAGAACTGGGATAGACCATGCTGAGTGTGGCAGTAGGCAGTGAGTTAGCCCTAGATGGTGTGCTAACCTTGCTGGCCCAGAGACAGATCCTGCTTTTTAGACTTCTCAGTCTTCCTCATTTTGCTTTTGGTAAGAAAAGCCAGGACTCTAAGTGTCAGAAGGAAAGGAGGGAGGGGGGAAGGAAAAAGAAGAGAGCTTTGAGTTATTTGTGTTCTTGTGACCTGGTAAGTTCAGGGTTATCAACCCCCCACCCCACAGAGTTTGTATGTCAAACAACCTCCAGCTCTTCCTCTCTGCCCAGCCTTGACATCTTTGGAACTTAGATTGACAGTCTTGTGGGCTATAAACATCTTGCTTGCAAGACCTGAGAAACTCTCCCACACTCCCCGGCTGCTGCATTCCCCGGAGCCCAGGACATCCTTCATTCTAACTTGACAAAAGCACTGTGCTTTGAGGCCTGGTTTATAGGTTTTTTGTGCTCCAGGTTTGCAGTCCGTTACTATCATCTGTCAGAGTTATAAAGCAGCAGTGTGCTCACTTTCCTGTTGGCTGATTTTATTTAGACACTAATTCGTATAACTGTTTAAAAAGAAGGACAAAGGCAGACAGGAGCACATTCCAGTCTCTCAGCAAATTTTTCTCACCTGATCCACACATCACAGGCTCAGGACAAGAAGCACAAATAACTCTGCAAGAGAAAATGCATAAACAAAGCCACCCCAACTTTAATAATGGACAATTAGTGGTCTCCTATGTTGTTCTCAATTGCTGACTGTCTCCAGATACTGGCTCATGCAGAAGGCAGTTTCAGGGCCAGTAACTATCACTTTACATCTTTACCAGTAGACAGTAACTCGGCTAAGGAGGCACTGGAATAAATTCTTGTAGGCAAAATGATTCCTGAAAGTAGGAACCAGATCTGAGAGGCCAGTGTGCTGGGCCAGGTTGATGGAGCCATTATTCAGTGCCTGGGAGGAGAAAAGGAAGAGGAAGTACTCTAAGAAGGAACGGTGGGTAATCTTGCTCAGGTCTGCAGCCAGCTCTGTCCTTTCCAGGCTGTGTCCCTAAGACAGCCATCTCTACAAAAACGAGACAGCTTTGCTTTGATCTGTCACAGCCTGAAAACTGATCAGGCAGCAGCAAGAGGGATGTCACCTCAAAGACACTGTTGGCCTCTCTCTCTCTCTCTCTCTCTCTCTCTCTCTCTCTCTCTCTCTCTCTCTCTTTCATTGTGTAAAATCAGTATAACTGCTTAGCCATGCACATGTCTGTCTACTGTATGTGTAATCGTTTATATATAATAATTTTCTAGCCCCAGCCTTAGCCAATAATGAGTTCTAGAATCTACTTCAGACCCAACACTTGAAGCACTGACTCTTCAAAGCAAAAGGGCTTGTCTTTTCTCCTCTTTAGCAAAGGACATTCATTTTAAAATACATTGACTGTTTTTCTTAGATATACTTGTATTTATTTTATATGTGTGGACGATTTGCCTGTGTGAATGCATGTGTACCACATGTGTGTAGTGCCCTCAGAGGCCAGAAAAAGACATTGGATCTCCTGGAACTGGAGTCATAGGTGGAGATAAGCTGTCTGGTAACTGAACCTGAGTTCTCTGCAAGAAAGGTCTTTAACCTCTGAGCCATCTCTCCAGCTCCTACTTAAAATTCTATTTTTGCCAGGTAGTGGTGGTGCAACTTTTAATCCCAACACTTGGGAGGCAGAGGCAAGCAGATCTATGTGAGTTCAAAGTCAGCCTGGTTTACAGAGTGAGTTCCAGGACAGCCAGGGCTGCATTATACAGAGAAGTCCTGCCTTGAAAAAACAAAACTAAATAAAGAAGTAAAGTAAAAAAATAAAAAGGAAATAAAATTCTATTTTCTATATATTATTTTTTTTAGTGTTTCTTGAAAGTATATATGCACTTTGAAATAACCCCACCCCACTACTCTCCCCTTCCTCTCTCTCCTACTTGTCCCTTCATTCACCTAGGCAATTTTATGTCTACTTTCATATGTGATTTTATGTGTCTGCATAGTGTAGGGCCTACCATGGTGTGAGAACATGATATTTGTCTTTCTGAGACCAAGTTGATCATCTTAAAATGATAGTGTTCGGCTGCATCTACTTTCCTGCAAACTGTCTATAGGGTTGAGGAAAACTCCATTGTGTGTATACAGCACATTTTCTTTTTCCATTCCTGTTGATGGACACCTAGGTCCATTCCATAGCTTAGCTGTGTGACATTTGTGCTTTTCTTTGTGGGCCCTCTGTAGGTAGCTCTTCTGTGCAGCATGGATGGACACACCCATCAATGGGGGCAGCATGCAGATAGAGGAAGGAGTTGAGGCCAGAAACCATGCAAACAGCATCCCCAGCTTGCCAGGATCAGTCTTTCCACTACTGTATTGCATCTGTACTAAGGTAGTGGCTGTGGGCTGGAAAGGGTCCCATATTGTCCCTCAGCTCCCTACAGGTGAAGCGCATAAAATGGCCCTACTCTGCCATGAGCATTTGACTAGAAGAACATTGTAAAGACTGGTAAAGTACTGGTAATATCAACAGTAGGGCTTTGGTCTAAGCACCAGTCACTTCTGTTTATTTCCACCATAAGTGAGCCAAGACGCTGGGGTGGGGTGGGGGCCTCTGTTAGGCCTTTCCCTTGTTCTTGGATGCCTGTAGTGGAGAACCCTGGGCCTGCAGACCCACCATAGCCTCGCTGCTTTCAGGTCTCCACAGCTACTGACTACAGTGGGTCCCAGCTTGGAAGGCACTGTGCCAGCCACCACTGCTCCCATAGTTCCAGGGGATCTTTCTGCTGTGACAGGTTTTGGTGATCTCTAACAGAATGATGGGGAACACTGCCCTGGTGGCTCAGCAGAAGGCATGTGACGGCTGCACTGTGGTCCATTTGCATGAAGGAGGGCACTGACTGCTACACCCTCTTCTGGGCAATACGAGCAGACCCATGAGCTCACTTTTGGAGTCAGCTTGGAGACAGACAGTTTCCTGTGCTGTGGCCTGGCGTTGAGACATTTGGCCCCCAAAAGTCTTTTCTTGCTTACTTGTGATTTTTATCATTAGCAGCCCAGGGTAGCCGAGACATCAGGATCCAACAGAGTGAGAGGGTGAGGGAGGGGCAGGCTGAGTAAAGGCCAGGGAGGGAAGGCTGAGAACATTGAAGGCAAGAAACTACTGGCCCTGTTTATCGAAAGGTTTGAGGGAGCTTCCGAGAACTAAGGGTTGAAGGTCCTGACATCTTGGCCCAAGAAGTTAGTAACATGAGCTGCTGGGGGACTAGAGGGTCCCACCACCCAAGGCCCCTAGCAGTGACTGCATCATAAGAAGCTTTGGCACCACCCATGGTCAACTAGAGAACTGTGTCTTGGTACAGCAGTTTTGAGATCTACCTGAAGGGTGGCACCTCTGTCCAGCCAAGGGAATGTCAGGCTTACAAATCCTGTTCCCGACAGTGCCAGTCATTACTGTTGGGAGCTAAGTCTCACAATAACTGACCGGTGTGGGGGTGGGGAAAAGCCAAAGGCAGTGAGCATCCAGTCTAAATACCCGGAGCCCTGGAATCTCTACTACAGCCTGAAGCATCTGGGTCTTGGTTCTCAGGGCTTGAGTCACAAACCCCTGGCTCTGCCAACCCAGGCCCTGGGTCCCTGATGCTCAAGGGCTGGGACACCAGCACTAGGGAACATCTCACCTGCTCAGATTCCTTTCCTCTGACAGGAAAATAGAATACAACCAGCATGGTGGTCAGTCTCCTGCCATCCCCCCCCAAGTCCTGCCTTCCCCCATAGTATACATCTCCAGAGTCTCTCCCCACTCATATTTCTGCCTCCACATTGACCACTGTACACCACATCACAAATTCTTTAAGCCTCAGTTTCTTTGCCTGAATATAGCAGCTCAGTGAGAATCAGAAGCTTCAATACATGGATTCTGAGCACTGAGCAACCTAAAGTCAAGGTGTCCTCTACAGGGATACCCTTCCAGCTACTTACCCTGCCCCACCACAGGGGATCTCAGCTGATCACCCAGGACAGCTTTTAGAAGCTGTTTCATTCCCGTGCAGGCTCCAATCTCTGTAGTTCACGCTTACCCACCACAGCAAACCCATGTCACCCTTCCCAAAGCATTCAAGAGGAAGACAAGACCTAGAGAGGTGGGGTAAACTGAACTGGAGCACATCTCCCCAGGGAGCTAGGGCTGCCTGCACTGACCACGCCTGGGTGGCAACTAGCCTCTCAGAATCCTTTTATCAGGGCTACCTTTCTATTTTGTCTGCATCATAAGAAGCTTTGGCACCACCCAGTGGTCAGCTAGAGAACTGTGTCTTGGTACTGCAGTTTTGAGATCTACCTGGAGGGTGGCACCACTCTCCAGCCAAGGGAATGTCAGGCTTACAAATCCTGTTCCCAAAAGCTCATCCCTGCCTGGGTACTCACTGGAGTGGAAATGAACCTTTTAAGGAGGCTTCACAATGTACCGAATTCATGCTAGAACCTTCCATTGATGCCAGGCCCCATGTCCCGTAATGAGGAAGCAGAGAGAGAGAAAGAGAGAGAGAGAGAGAGAGAATGGGAGGATCAGATCCAAGAGAACAAGGAAGGATCTGCCTGACAGAAATGAAGACAGGAAGTCCACAGGGCTTCCAAATGAGGCCATATGAATTGTGTGGTGACTTCTAAGTGCCAGGAGATAAGCAAAGTCCATGCAGAGGGCTGTCTCCTCACCCTTACTGGCTCTGGTTGATCCAAGCCCTGAATGTCAGGCTTGCAGTCTTTCTGTCCAGTGCTGTAATTATCAACAATAGTAACATTTGGTATGGCATTGGGGATTGAACTCAGGGCCTTGCAGATGCTAAGCAAGCACTTTGCCACTGGGCTATACACCCCAGTCTTTTCAGCTATTGTGTTGACAATACTTCCTATGAATTCTTGTCTGTATGCGAGGCCTAACCAGGCACCAGGGAATGTCATAGAGTGGGCACACCCATGCCACCCAGATTATATCTCTCTTGTCACCCAAGCCTCAGGTGAACTACACAGCCCTCAGACTTCCATGAAAAACATAGGCTCAGAATCCAAAGCTTTTTTCTCCTCTGAATGCGCTTGTTGCTTGTACAGATTTGCCATGGCCTTCTAGCAGGCTTTATTTGTTAAGGATGCTGGAGAGGCAGGTATTCCCATACCGAAGACAATGGCTTCTCTCTACACCCTTTCTCAAAACAGCAGGGCTGAGGATGCCCTCATTTATACAACTTAAGGGGACTCCAGCAATAATAAGTTCGAATCTATTCCAAGGTGACTTCAGGTCTCCTTTCATAGACAGGGGAGCAGCTGGCATCATTCGAAGTTTCCACCTGAGTAGTCACTTCCATTACCCTCTGCTCCTCAATGGCTGATTTCTGGAAGGATCAACTCCAGCAGAGAAGGAAGGGCAGAGGGCTCCTTCTCCCCTGGAGATCCTCAGTCTGAACCCTCTATGGCTTCTATGCATCACAGCTGGAGGGCATCTCCTCCTGCAGGGCTCTGCTCCAGTGGGTGATGAACTGGATTTACTCTGGAGGCATCTGTTAGCTCAGGGGAGCCTCGCTGGAACAACCCAAAGACCTCTCTGCATGTGAAACATAATGATATATATAAAATGGTCCATGTGTACCTAAGTCCTGTGGGGAGGAAAGAACAGAGCTGTCCTGTAGGATGCGGGAAGGAGACTTTATTATACCTTAAAAAGAAAGAAAAAGAAACAGCTTTGCTCATGGCATAATGATTGCAAAAATGGCCCGTTTTGCTGCCCTCCCTGTACTTATACCCTTAGCACTGGGGCCATACAGCAACTCTTAGTATGCTCCATGTGTCTCCCACCGCATGGATGGACCTGAGTAAGCCTTGGGACTCAGTGTGGTCAACAGAATGTGGCCGAAGTAAAATGGTTTTCTAAGTAAAGGCCTTGAAAAATTGCATGCTTTCTTTCTCTTGGGTCTCTGGACGGAACTGGTAGGGTAAGAGGACACCTGGAGCCAAGAGAGTCAGCCCATTGCCCTGGCTGAGCCTCCAGACATGCTAGAGCCTATACAGTCATCCCATATGGCTGCTGAACACTGTACGTTGTTGACACTTGAGACTCTGCAGAGCCCAGCTAAGCAGAGGCACCTGACTCTCAGAAGACATGCTGCATGGTGGATACTAGATGTTACTGCTTGGTAATGCAGCGATGGCTACAGAGCACACCTGCTGTACAAATCCATGACATACATTTTCCTGAATGTATGTTCATCCAGCTGGAGAGCTGCGTCTCTGGTTGTCTGCCTGCTGTCTTCTGGAACCAGGAGTTTGGAAGTCCTCTGCTCCCAAGGAATCTTTGTGGACCTGGAGAGTGAGTGGAGGATGCGCTCAGCTCCAGGGACGCTCCAAAACAAGGAGAGGCTGCATGGGCAGAAGTTGAGGTTCAGCCTTTGTGACTTCTACTTGGCTGTCATCTAAGGACTGCCATTCATTTTTTCACTGGGATGGCCTTCAGCTTCTCCCATCCTCCAGGAACAGCTTGTCATTTGCTGATGAATAGCAGCCTCAACAGACTTCCTGGAAAATGTGTGTATGGTCAAACTGAGTTCTGTATCTGAGAATATCTTTGTTTTACTCTTAACATTGGCTTCTTCTTTGGTGTTTATGTTTAGAATGATTGTCTCAGGAATTTGAGGGCAATACTCTGATTTCTACTAGCTCCCAGAGTTACTAGTGAGTACGTGATGTGGAGCACATGTCTCTGGCTCTCACATGCTTTGGAAGGTTTTAGGAGAGTTCCACGATCCCTGATAGGCTGAAATTTTATGCTGAAATGATACAAGTCATCTTTGCCCTTTGTGGTAGTCCTTGGGGCTCATTTAAGCTGAAGGCCCAAGGCTTGGGGAGTAACTTAGGGAAGGGAATTTGTTTTACATGTGCAAGGTGACACATGCCTTTGATCCCAGAACTGTGAGACTGAAGCAGAAAAATCTGAAGCCTCATAGCAATTTCTAGGCTAAATTGGACTACGAGTGAGGTAGAGGGAGGGAGGAGAAAGGAAGGGAGAGAGAGAGAGAGAGAGAGAGAGAGAGAAGACTCATTAGTTAAGAGTATTTGCTGTTCTTGCAGAGGACCCAGGTTCAATTCCCATTACCCACATGTTGGTTCATAACTATCTTTAACTCCAGTTCCAGGGGATCTGGTGCCCTTTCCTGGCTTCTGCCTGTACCAGGTTTGCAAGTGGTGAACATATATACAAGCAAACACTCATATGCATGAATTAAAACTAATCTTAAAAAATAAATTGTTAAAAATGAAGGCCTGTTTCTGCAAACTATGCTATTTCTGTGGTTCCTTTAGATGCCTTGGCCTCTGGGCTGATTTTCTTGGTTTCTTTACTTTCCTATTTTTTGCCTTTTAACTTATCATTTCATATTGGGGACATTGTCTTTTAAACATTTATTTTTATGTTTTTGAGTGTTTTGCCTGAATGTATGTTTGTGTACCATGTGCATGCCTGGTGCCTTAAGAGGCCAGAAGAAGGCATGGGATCCTCTGGAACTAGAGTTACAGATAGTTGTGAGCCACCATGTGGATGCTGGAACCAAACCTGGGTCCTCTGCAAGAGATGTACACTTAACTACTGAGCCATCTCTCCAGTGCCAAGGGACATATTCATACATGTATATACACAGTCAAAGCATACATTTATTACTTTCCTAAATATTGCAGTATTTACAAATGCATACACTGAATTTTTCCAGAAGAACTTGAAATCTGTCCAAGTCTTTCTTGAGTTTTATTAATCCCTTATTTTTCACACCCTATTCTTGTTTCATTTCCTTATTATTTTCTAAAGATTGAAGATATAATTCACGATTCTTACAGTGTACAATTAAGCAGATTTCTGTATATACACTGAGTTTTGCACCAATTGGGAAAATCCAATTCTTAAGTACCTTTATTACACATTAAATGCAAAAAACAAAACATGTAACCCAAAGCTATTGCTCAAATCCCCAGCACCCCCATATCCTGTGACTCCTCTTTCTGCTTGCCTCAGGCAACCCCCGTCTGCATGTGCATAGAGTAGTCTTGGCTCCATAGTCTGATTTTTAATGTATTTCTTTTCAACTAATTAAGAATTTACAAGGGATAAGAGGGGATTAATTAGGCCATATCCATCCTAAGAGGCATATACAGAAGGAAAGGACACATAAGTAGGAAGGGAAAAGAATGGTGTTATAGTTTGGAGCTTAAGTATGCTTCAAAGGCCAGGGCTGGGAGACTTGTTTCTCAGCCTATAGCACTAATGTGAGATTGTAGACATTTTGACGGCTTGGATGGGATGGACAGGGACTCTGGTATGGGAACCAGAATACTGAGTGTTATAGCTCAGACGGAAAGGTATTCTGGCACTCAGGAGCCAAGGAATACCACAGGTAACAGTAAGCACAGCAGCTTACAGCCCTGCTTCAGGGAAAGGCTTCCCAGGTGTATCAGCTCTGCTCTGGCAGGAGAGGGTTTCCCTGGCGAAGTTGTTACAGTTCGGCTTCAGCTGGCTAAGTTGTTACAGTTCGGCTTCAGTCCCTTGGAGAGGGACTTCACTTTGCCTGCTCTGCTCAGGGTTGTCTGTGTCTCTGTTCCTGCTCTGATTCCAGAGATAAGGTGTGTTTCTTTGGCACTGGTTTCAGGGTCAGGGTGCATTTCTTTGGTTCTGGCTGCAGGGCCTAAGTGTTTCTTTGGCTCTGCTCAGAGTGTGTTTCTCTGGTTGGGCCTTTCCCCATACAGAGATGGTGGAGCCATTAGGAGATAGAATGTAGTGGGAAGAAGGTAAGTCATTGGAAATATCCTCATGGAGGGGGTATTGAGACCGTTAACACTTACATTTTGGGAGAAATTTTGTATTATTTACTTTTTGCATGGTTTTCTTTGGGCTTACAGTTTGAAGGTGTGATCTGTTATGGCTGGGAGGCAGCTGGGCACATTGCAGCCACATTCAGGAAGCAGAAGGCATAAATGCTGTTGCTCAGCTCACTTTCTCCTTTTTGTTCACTCCAGGATCCCAGACCATGCCAACAGTTGAGGTAGGTCTTCCCACCTCAGTCTAACCTAGAAGCATTCCTACAGGATAGTCTCCAGGCTGACTCTAGGTCCTGTCAGGCTGAGAACATTTGCCATCACATTTATAACTCTGTATTTCCTTCTATTATGTAAAGGCTTGTAAGGAAAGCTGGAATGATGCTCACCACACAGATAATGGTTTTTACTTTTCCAGAGTTGGGATGGCCGTTGTCTCAGTGCATTTATCCTTGACTGCATGCACTTTATGAGATTGTTGTGAAAAACTAGTGAACACATGCTATTGCCAAACAAGTGTTCATGTTATAAAGGGGAACAAGCTATAAGTGAATAAAATGCAACTTGAGAAAGAAGGAAAAAATACAAAATGATCATGAGCAGCAAAGAAACTAACAGGTCAAAGCAGAACTCATGGTTTTGAAAGAAAGCCACGTGGATTTAAGTAGTTAAGTGGAAACTATGACTAGCAGAGCACTCTGGTAGAAAACAGTTCAACAGGTTGTATTGGTTTTTGTGACTGTAACTGTAACAAAATACTTAAAGCAATTGACTTAAAGGAGGAAATATTTATTTTGGCTGAAAGCTTCTGAGTCTTCAGTGTTTGCTTGGTCCTTGAGCTGTGGGACCTGTGGTGAAGCAGAAGCACAGGAGGGGGATGCAAGATGGAGCAAAGCTGCTTGCTCCGGGGAAGCCAGGAAGGAGACGGGCAGAAGGAGGGGTAAGGTGAACAGAAGACACAGAGAGAAAAGGGGAAGGGGAGAGCAGAGGAGGGAGGAGAACAAAGGGGCCTGGGGACCAGATACACCTTTAAAAGGCACATGCTCAGTGACCAGTGACCTACTCCCTCCCTCCAGGTCCTACTTCTTATTTATTTATTTGTTTGTTTGTTTTTCAAGACAAGGTTTCTCTGTACTGTTTTGGAGGCTGTCCTGCAACTAGCTCTTGTAGACCAGGCTAGCCTCGAACTCACAGAGATCTGCCTGCCTCTGCCTCCCAAATGCTGGGATTAAAGGCACACACCACTCCTGCCCAGCTCAGGTCCCATGTCTTAATATCTCATCCATATATAAACTCATGATTCAGTTGAGCCACTAAAAAGTTTGGTATACTTGTATTCTAGTCACTTACCCACAGCACCACCAGCTGGGGGACAAGCCAAACACACGAGTCTTTGGAGACACTTTATATACAAACTACAACAGAGACTAGAGACAAGACAGAAGTAACAAGTAGAGTGGGAACATCCCTTTCATTCTGTCACTTTCCTTCCTTGCTTTCCCCAAACCCACAGGGCCAATATCTTTCTTTGCCTCACTTCACTGCATTAGGTTCCCATTTGTTTCCTAGAGACTATACAACAGGTCAAGGCTTTGGCCATCTGGCCCTGCTTACTCTGTTGGCATTACATTTCGCCTCACTGCTGCCCACTTTTGGATCTCCCAGTGTGCCCAGCTGTTCTCCCTCTGCTTGGCCTGTGTGATGGCATCTTGGAATTCAGGGGCCATCCTTCAGTGAGTCAGCACCAGCTTTCATGTTCCCTCTCTGGGAAGTTGCCTCTCCAGCCATGTCCCTCAGTTTGGGTCTTTCTCTCAGGGATTCCAGCTCCTGAAAACAGGCACTGTCATTAAGCTTGTGTCCTAATATGACATGGGTCATACAGGCCCTGGACAGGAGTGGGGAGTGGGGAAGCTCCTAAACATATTATCTGTGTGCTACCTGCCTGATTTGTTCTAGATAAACAAGATAAGAAGGAAAAGGATTTGAGATCCCGACCTGTCATATAGGGATGGAAGGGTGATGTGGACAGCATGGAGGATGGCATGGACCCCATGGACACCATTGCTGTTTGGCAAAGTTCCAGCATTCCGACTTTATGGATTGCAATTCTCCAGCTCCCTTTTACCTCCGTTTTTAATGAATCTGACTACATGTTGTGGGAATTCCCTTATGACTTTTCCTTTGGGAATTTTTGTGCGGGCTTTGAAGAATGAGAATGTATAAAATGGCAGCCATTGGGATTCATCCTCATAATGTCAGTCTCCTCCTTCCCTCCACTGACTTCCACCTCCTGTTTGGGACCTGAATCCTGCTGGAGCTGGACTCTGGCAGGGGCAGAAGTGAAGACACCCAGCTTCAGTACTGTACACATTGCTGACTTATGACTCAGATAAATCACTCAGTAAACTTCACAACTTTCCTATGTGCCAGGCACTGTACTAGACTTTAGGGCTAGAGCTGTGAGCCCAAAGATGATGAAGCCCCTCCCTTGTGGAACTCACATGGTAAAGGCAGACAGAAAGAGCAAACCATTAAGCCAGCATGGTAGAGCGCTGTAGTTCAACACTTGGGAGGTGGAAACAGGAGGTTATGGAGGTCAAGCTCATTCTTGGCTACCTAGTAATCCCAAGTCCCACTTAGGCTGCTGTATTAGTTCTCTGGTTCTCTGGAGGAACAGAACTGATGGAATAAAGACAGACAGACAGATTAATGACACATTGGATGGGGATGCATTAGAGTGGTTAACTAGCTGGTCTGAGTAGCTGTCAACAGTGGCTTTCTCCTGATACAAAGAACAATAATCTGTTGGCTGTTCAGCCCATGACGTGTGGAGTCTTAGAGGATTCCTAGAGGGATGGTTATCTTTAGTCTACCTATGAATTTCAAAAGTTAGTTCTAAAGCCAGCAAAGGAATGCCTCAGCAGCACGACAGATGGAGTCGTCTGTGAGAGTGAGGGCAAGCAGGTAAAAAGCAAATGTTCCTTTTTCTGTGTCCTTTGATCGGGGCTGCCACCAGAAGGTGTGGCCTAGATTTAGTGTGGATCTTCCTGCTTCAAATACTATGATGGCAAAAAACCCCCACAGAGGACCCAGAAGCTTAAGTGTTAGTTGATCCCAGATGTAGTCAAGCTGGCAGCAAATATTAACCATCACAGTCAGCTAAGAGGTCATCTCAGAAGAAACAAAAACAAAATGAAACAAACAAAAACAACAACAAAAAAATCCAACAACAACAACAAAACAAAACAAAACAAAAAACCAACAACAACAACGCAAAACAAAACCAGTAATTGGAGCATTAACATCACTTACACTCTACCCAGACATCATAAATAAGCAAGGCGGTCTCACCATCCCCTATAGCAGAAACTAGTGGATGACAGGCAGGTGGGCACCCCCTATTGTTACATTCTTCCTTCAGGCCACCAATACTGAGACCCTTAGTATTACAAGCACCCAGAGCATTGTGTGGCCTCCAGTGGAGGTGTCAGAATTCCTCAGCCTTTGGCAGAGGCCTCTGCTACAGCTGTGTTGTTGGTCTGGAAGGCAGCTGAGCCTCCCTAGTCTTTAACACTGGCCACTGTCATAGCCCAGTGTGGAAACTGATACCCTTAGCCCTATAGCTCTTTGAAACCTTTCTGATGACTGTTTCGGGCTCCTTACTGCCTTCTATCCTTCAGTTTCAGCTCTCTGCCATCTCTTGTTGCCTCTCTACTTCCACTGTCATGGTTTGGATGTGAAATGTCCCCAGAGGCTTATGTATTTGAACATCTGGTCTCCAGCTCTTGGCACAGTCTAGGGACATGTTGCATAGCTGGCTAACATGGGGCTATGGGGTTAGAGCTTGTGGTTATAAGCTGGCCTGAGTTCCATCTGGAGTCTCTCTGTGTCTTGGTTGGCTAAGATGTGAGCAAGCCACATGCTGCTCCAGCCACCATACCTTTCCTGCCAGGAGTCTGTGAGCTAAAATAAAGTCTTCTTCCCCTAAATTACTTCTGTTAGGCATTTTGTCCCAGTGACAAGGAAAGTAATGAATACGACTGCCCTCTCCCTACCCTTCCCCCTCCCAGTTTAGCCTGCAGACTGCCCAGCCCTTGCTGCCTTTCCACCTGCTGCTCTTTCTACATGTCACCTCTCAGTCCATACTACCAAAAGTAGGCAAGGAGAGGCCACTCTGGGGGAGCCTGGTGCTGCAACGCCAGGGCAGGCTGTGCAGGAGGGCCTCTCCCAGGCAGCTCACGAAGTGAGCCTGAGCAGCCTGCTTAGGTCATCCAAGAAGGGGCATGGGTTTGTGTGTGTGCCAGTCACAGCTTTGCCACTTAACAAAAGTCCTTTAGCCTGCTCAGTGAGATGGGACTCATATCTAACACTGCCAAAGTGTCCAAGAACCAGATCACGGACCCTGATGAAAAACCTACTACTATTCTGCTAAAGGGACATAGCAGTAAAGTGACTCCTAATGATTTGACATGACTGCACACATAGATCAGAGCATCACTCAGCACTCATCAGAGGAGCTCCTTCTTGCAGTAGATGGTGATTAACACTGAGACCCACAATTGGACAAAGTGCAGAGAGTGAAAGACTTTGGAGCACTCAGTTCTAAATGGGATGACTTCATCAAACTGCTCCTTTCAGGACTCTGTGCCGAAGAGAGGGCAGAAAGGTAAGAGACAGGGAAATACCATCTTCCAGGCACAAGACTGATAGACATAGGAACTCACAGAGACGGTGACAGCACGCACAAGGCCTGTGACAAATTCAAACCAAACAGATCCCAGGTACTTAAGCCGTGGGTTGTGACCCCAAATGGGGATGAATAAAAAATATGGAGCTTGTGAAATAAAAATGAGTGATTTAATTACAAAAAACAAAGACGTTTAATATTTTCCTCCCAGCATTCCTCAGCATGTAAGGAGCAAATTATTGTATATTTAGATTTGTATTGTGTTAGAATGTGTGATTTCAAAAATTGCTATTTGAGGTGCATACAATAAAAAATTGTAAATGTTGGCTTGGGATTAGGGCAGAATTTCCAACCATTTCTGAGATAGCTCTAAATATTCTTTGTATTTATGCAAAACAATATTCTCAGCATGGATAATTATAAAATTAAAATATTGATCAATTATGAAAAACACTGACAATGTTCTTACCTTCCTTGGTATCAAATTTTCAGCCAAGATTTGTTGTATGTAAAAATAAACAAGACTACCCATCTTATTAGAATGCAAATTTCCTCTCATCTTTAATAAATGGAGAAATTATATGGATGCCTAAGATTTTCTTAAAAATAAAATTCATTATGACTTATTACCAGCAAACATTTGATTTGCTTATCTATTTAATGTATATACATATTTAAGGTCATGTGAAATCACTCAGGTTAAAAGGGGTTGTAATGGAAAAACTTTGAGCTTTGGCAGGGCCTTCAGACTTCAGGGGCTGGGGACAGCAAGGCTGGTACAAATGTTTAAAACAGGCCTGGCTGAGCCTGCACCTTCAGACAGAGTAAGCAGCTGTGGTTTGTTGTGCAGGTGCTAGGTAGTCTAGCCAACTGTTTGACTAACAGTGCCCACCAATTAGAGTCAATGTCTTTATTTACATTTCCAGGCAGATGAACTCTTGTAACTTGCTATGTGTTTGAACACCGTGTGTTCTTATTTGATCAAGATCAAGCCGGTAGCCCTCTGGCCTTCTTCCCAAATGTTTCCCACAGGATTGGGTGGTTAGGGGTTCATTTGTTGGGGGGTGGCTCCAGAATACTTTGTACTCTAATTACTTCCTGTTGCTGTGGTAAAACACTGACCAAAAACAAATTAGTGGAGAAGAGGGTTTATTTGGTTACAAGTCCCCAGTCACAGTCCATCATTGGTGAAAGTTGGGAAACTCAAGAAGGAGCAGAGGCCGAACAGTGGAGGAATGCTGCTTACTGGCTTGCTCAGTTGTCTTTCTTACAATGTAGGACCACCTGCCCAAGGGTAGCACCCCTCCACAGTGGGCTGGGTGCTGCCAAATTAATCATTAGTCAAGAAACTGCTCCACAGGCTTGCCTACAGGCCACTCTGAAGAAAGCATTTTCTCAGTTGAGTTTATCAGGTGATCCTAGTGTGGGCCAAGTTGACAAAAAACAAACCAGACCAAACAGACTATGGCACAGGAATAGGGATGGGGATTCCAGGGTGGTAGTGACCTAGGAACTTCATATTAAAACTGAATTGCAATGGGAAAGTGATGTTTTATTCAGTTTTGGTAATACAAACTTAAAGAAAATCTGTATTTCCTAGATATGGTTTTATTCACGATTCCCAAAATAAAATGTAGACATTTATCCTTCCTAAAAAAGCGCCTATCTTGAGACTGGTGGAGAATTGGGAGCAGAAGGTGCTGCAGAGAGGCCTCTGGGTGGCAGAAGCTGTAGTAAAATCACAATGTAAATAATAATTTCAAGAACAGAGCATACAAGCCTGATACTGCACCATTGAAAAATGGCAAGTGACTGCACTCCTGAGCAGTAGTAGATGGCCTAGTTTACCTGCACACACGGCTGAGTTAAAGGGGCGTGGCTTAGCCTCGTGAAGGCCTTGGAGGTGGGGCGAAACTGCCCGGGGGGGCGTGGCTGGTCAATAGGCGGGCACTCTCTGTGGGTGCGGTCGCGAGGGTGGGAGCGTGGCCCCGCTGCTGTCCAGTGCGCCGGCGGCTGGTGCGCAGCATTCTCAAGCTCTCAGTGGCGTTGCCGGCATCGTCCCTTAGGCGGCCGCCCGCGTCCCGGTTCCTGAGCAGGCCCGGTCTGGCCGGGAGTGACAACGAAGCCCTGGAGCAGTCACCGTCGCCACCGTCGCCTCCGCGGCCAAACACTTCGCCCGGGAAGGGGAAGGCGGCAGTGGTCCCCAACCGCCGCCTGGGCACGGTGCGCGGAGGACTAATGTCGTCGCCACCGGGCCGCCGCGCCCGCTTGTCGTCCCCTGGGACCAGCCGCCAGGCCTCCGATGCCCGCGAGGAGCTGCGGCGCCGCCTGAAAGACCTCATCGACGGCAATCGGGTGATGATCTTCAGCAAGAGCTACTGTCCACACAGCACGAGGGTAGGCGGGGCCCGCCGGAGCGGGGCTGGGGGCGGGGCTGGGTGGGCAGGGGAACGGCTTACATTCCTGGTGGGAGGAGCGAAATGGATGTAAACGATTGGATCTGGTGAGAGGGACGGGGAGGAGCGTGGATGAAGGGGCTGGGCGAGTTCAGTGAGGGTCTCCGCACGAGCTCAGTGGGCGGGGCGAAGGTGGCGAAGGTGGAGTTCTCTGGTTGGCGCCTGATGGGCGGAACCGTAATGGGGGGCGTCTGGGCGGTGCTCATTGGGCGGGAGGAATCGTAGTTCAGGGACAGGACAGGACCTGGTGGGCAGGGCTAGCGGGGAGGATCTGAGTAGAGCTCAGTGGGCGGGAGCTAGTGGATGGGGGCCTGGGTGGAGCTTAGTGGCTTAGTCCGGAGCTGACAGGGGCTGCGGGTGTGTGGGGCCTAAGGGTGGGGTAGGGAGTAGGTCTTCTGTGGAGCTCTAGCTTAGTTGAATTTTGGTTTCTGAGCATAGTTGCTTACGTGTTCCTACAGACTACCGGGTCCCAGGCGGCAGACACCTAGTGAAGCGCTTGCCTTCCAGCCTGATATGGGCTTAAGTTTATTAAAATTAAAAAACAAAACAAAACAACAACAAAAAAACCACCCAACGTTTGAAATTGTCTTACTAAAAAGGGAAGAGCAAGGGATGGCGACATTGGCTGAAGCTGGATCCAGATCACGCTTGTTAATGATCTTGTTGGGCTCCTTGACCAGGTTTCAGAACGAGGCTGGGCCTTGACTTCCACTTCTGAGATGAAGGTAGAGGAGTTTTAAGTCGTGGCTGGTTTAAGCTCTGTTGCACACTCTTAATTTGGGGCTAGGTGGACATTCAGCATTGTTGCCTTGTTATGAGTCAAAAAAATCATAATGTTCAATATTTTGATGTTTACTTAACATTATCTGAAAATTAAGGGCCTGGTGTGACTTAGTGGGAGCAAGGCCCTGGGTTCCATTTTTAGCACTGTTTAAAAGGGCGGGGGAGATGTTGAGGCTGGAGGATCATGCATTCTAGGCCAACCTGGGCTACTATAAAAGTCCTTATCACAAGAAACAACAAATATTGTCAGCTCTAGGACCCAGGTTCGATCCCCAGAGCTCATAAAAATGATGCATATAGTGGAGTACACTTTATCCCAGTGCCCGGAAGTCAGAGACAATAATTCCAGACTACCTAACTTGTATGTTTCAGGCCAATAAGAGGCTTTATTGCAAAGAAAGTAGACAGACATACCATCTTCCTGGGAATGGCACCTGAGGTTGTCCTCTGGTCTCTACAACTGCTTGTATTCCTGCTTGTGTGTGAATGTGAGCACGCGCACATTCACACACACACACACACACACACACACACAGATGTATTCATTTTAAAAACCAATAAAATGCCACTAGCAGCATGGAGACTTCTGGATATTCCCTCCCTCCCCACAAGGTAACCACATTCCTTAGCTTCTCTGAGTCACTAGATGCACACACATCACTAACAGCTCCTTTGGCCTACACGGGTCCTTATACAAGTAGAATCACTCATTGTTTTACAGTTGTTCCCTCAGCAGTTTTGCTTAGAGACTCACGCGTGTTGGTACCTGTAGCTCTGCCTCATTGCTTCCCACTGCTATGATGCTCCCTTGGCTAGCATTGAACTTGTGGTAATCCTCCTGCCTCAGCCCCTCAAGTGTTGGGATTGCAAACCACAACTGGCTCAGTATTTTGATCTTAATAGCAATATGGCTAGATGCCTGTCCTTGGATACCTCTGGAAGTACATCCATGGCCAACCTACCTGGGTGGTTGAGCCACTCTTGATCTTAGCTGGAAAGCCCAGAATCGATGGGTGTCTTTCGGCTGATTGATTCGTAGACTTGATCACAGTGCCAGGACATTTTCAAGTGCTCACACCAATTTGGCCTGTATTAGTGAGTGTGTCACAGTTCTTGCTCTACAGTCTTGCATTTATTTATGATCTCAGCTGCTCCTGTTTTCTACATTGAGAAGTCCATCCTTTCCTTCAATCTGATCTTCGTATGTGCTGGTCTCTTTCTTGGTGTGTGTGTGTTGTTGGTATTGAGTGGGAGCAGACACTTCTTGATGCAGGGTCTCTTAACTGCCCAGCCTTCCCTGCTTCTGTTAGGATGGTATGTCTTCCAGTGAGTTCCTGGGTGTTTTTTTCTAGGACATGTACATCCTGGAAGCCTATCTTTTGGTGACCATTCTCTGGCTGATTTTGTGGTGGTTTGTTCATGGGCTTATTAGATGTGATTCACAATCCATTGTAGTTTCCACGTGTCCCTACAGCAATCAAGTGGTTGTTATGAGCAGTTTTCCGGCCAGCCTGGTCCCACAGCTGTGTCAGCCACAAATAACATTCAGAGACATTGTATTTGCTATAAAGCTGTTGTCCTGTTACTAGTGTTTCTTATTGGCTAGCTCTGTCTTAAACATTAATCCATTTCTATTAATCTAAGTGTTTCCACATGGTCTTATCTTACTGGAGAGACGGTCCAGACCTTCCTCTCTCAAGTCCCTACATCTTGACTCTCCTACTACATCTCCGAGAATCCTCCTTGTCTCCTAATTCCACCTATCTTGCTTTCATTTTGGCCAACAAGGCTTTGTTTATTAACCGATAAGAGAAACATATTTACAGAATGACATCTCCCATTAAGTGTTAATGCCATTTAACAAGCATTAGTTATTGGATACTTAGCATTGTAGAAATATGAACATGGTTCTGTCACCTTCCTCAGGAATTTGGAATAACTGAGCAGTCAACTAGCCAGCTCTCAAGTACAGAAAGAAGAGCTGTGACAAATAAAGGCTGTGGCGATGAGGCAGACAGTAGCTACTTCAGATGATCTGGACAGGCTAAGGAAAGGTTAGGTGGGCTTATCCTCCAGGGTAGAGAGGAGGTCTGTCTGTAAGGGAAGGCACTTGACATAGGGATTTATGTCAAGGAGAGGACAAAAGGAAGGCAGTGTCTGAATATAAGGAGTAAGAAAGAAAACCAGGGTGGGGTTCCCCAAAAACGGCTGGGATTTATTTAGAAGGTGTAAGTGTCTCAAGATGTTTTACTGATAAGTGTGAATTTAAGATTATGGTAAAGAAATGTTAGCCCAGAGCTGAAAGGAATGACCTGGCTGACACACAAACCCCAGCAAGCTGTGGAGACAGATGGACTCACAGTCAAGATAACCCAGGCTAAACCAGGGCAAAATTTTTTCAAAAACCCATTTGTCACATCAATAGAGTAGAGGCCAGTGACATTGGGTGTGGAGAGTGGAGGAGGTCTTAAGTGAATATTTGCTGTTGATATGGACTACAAAGTTTCAAACCTATGGGAAAATGGCAAACCTTCCCCAGGCTATGCTCAGAGAAGTGACAAAGTCTTCGCTTCTGGTTTGAGTGCTAAAATAAGTAGTATGTGCATAAAATGCCCATCATAGCTTCTGTTAACTACCCCTGGGTACTTACATCCTTGAAGACTGTTCCCCTACAGAGACTGTTCCTACTAATGTCAGTTGCTTCCTTAGTTCACCTGTCAACCAGAATCCCCGCCTCCTTGGTTCAGCTGTATGCAGTAACCCTGCCCACCATTCCCCCACTTCAATTCTATATGATACAGTGCTTGGGTGGTGAGGGGATGCTGAGGTTTCACCATCCGAGGTCTCAAACCACTGTTTTTTGTGTATCTGTGCACTTGTCTTTTCTTTATTCCCTTGCCACCACCCTGAGTCAGGTTCAAGTCCCTGGAACCACATGCAAGGATTCAGAAATTGGACAGAGTCACACTGTTGGCTGTCATTGCCACAGTCTCTCTCCAGAACTTTTTGATCTGAAATTCTAAACCCATCAACACAGTAATTAATGTTTTCACCATCCCAGTCCTCACCAACTATCTCACCAAAAAGTGAGTTTGATCTCTCCAAGTGCCACATATAAGTGACATCATTCAGTTTGACTTTTGCATCTGGCTTGTTTTGCTTAGTGTAATGTTCTCAAGGTTGGTCTATCTTGTAGCGTGAGCTGTAATTTTCCTTGATCTTAAGGGTAAATAATAAGCCACTGTGTGTACATGTACCTTTCCTATCAATACAGCACCAGTTGATACTTGCCTTGCTTTTGGCTGTTGTGAGTGATGTGGCAATGAACATGAGTGAACACACCTGTGATACAGATATCTTTAGTTGTATTTTTCTGAGGAATTGATGTTTTTCCATGGTAGCTGCCCTCATTCACCAGCAGATTAGCTTGTCCCTTGAATGACTGTTGCCTCCTCTTATTTCTTGCCTGGTAGTGCATCTCCATTGCCTTTGGCCTGGAGCTTCCCCACAGTCTGTTTCAAAAGTAGTCATCCAACAGCTGTCTGCTGTTGTGGCGTGCCTCTCCCCCTTGCAAAACTCCTGCATGATGTTCCTGAGCTGGAGGTGGGGACAGTGACCTAATTTTCTATGAGTGACACCCTGGCTTCATGAGTAGGGTTCCTAATGGGTCTGCAGCATCTACTCTTCCTTGCTTAGTCTTCTCTTCCTAGGACTTGACCTTACACAGGGAGCATGATTGGGACGCTAGGATTTTCCACCAGCCATCTGTGTAGAAAATTTGACTTCAAATAGGTTGAGTGGAGGAAGGGAGCCCTTGTTTTGAAGCTTCTGTGACTCAGAGCTGAGAGATGCTGGCCACCTTCCATTTGAGGAGATACTATTTTGGAAATAGAGTTTCTGCCAGAAGAGGAGAAAGGGGTAGAACCAGGCTACAGGGCCATATAAACTCTGCTTTTTCTTAAGAATTTTTCTTTTAGGAAGTTTTCTAGAATAAATGTTCATTTCTTGAATGCTCGTAGGAGAGTTCCAAGTTGTGAAAGGGTTACTCTTAGATAATTACCATGATTACAGATCTGCCTAGGCCTTGGAGCCTCCTGGTTTTATCTCAAGGGTGGAGGGTGTTGAAGGGTGGTGTCACAAAATGGCTATGAAAAGATCAGTGGCTGCCATTGGGTGAACTGGAGGAAACAAAGCTGGTGGCTGCAGGCACACATGGGATAGAGTTACTGTGGGGAACTAGAGAGTGGAGCAGTCAACACAGAGAACTGAGACTGGTGATTGGCATCATTGGATGGGTAGTGGGGAGGTTAGTGTGACCTGGAAGATGTCTGGAAGGCAGATGTTGAAGTGAAGCCTAGCCAGACCTTTGTACAGCAGTTACAGTGCAGATTCAATGCCGTATGACTGTAAGCTCTGGGTGATACCCACGCTGTGGTCTCTCAGTCAGACTCTGGGGGCATTTTGATGGGCATCTGGCAAAAGGGTCATAGCTAAACTGTCACCGTGCCCTTGATTTGATTTCTGTACTAGAAGGCAGAGAATGTGTCTGGTTCATCATTGCACCTTGTGGACTTGGGATCGTGGTTGACTGGTCCTAGATGTTTGATAGTTGATTTAGTTGGAGGAACTTAATGGCTGTTGAGAGGAAGCACAGAAAAAGGAAGCAATGTGGTTGAAGATTTGCATTGTCGTGGCACCAGTGGAAGAGTGCCAGGAACCTGTTCTGAGCCAGAAAAGAGATTTGGGCAGAAAAGTTCATTAGAAGGCAGAAGGAGACAAAGAGTAAAAGAATGGAGGTGGCAGACTGGGTTGCTCTGGGGAAGCATATAGAGGAAAATGAGAACACCATGGGCCAAACTCATGTCCCTAAAGATTACCTGTGCTGGACACCTCTATCACCTTATGTAACACAGGCACCTTTCATAGCTACTGACCTTTCGAGAGCACAAAGCTCACAAGTGTTTCTCTTACAGGTTAAGGAACTCTTTTCATCCTTAGGAGTGGAGTATAACATCCTGGAACTTGATCAAGTTGGTGAGTAGCTGTCAGCAATGCTGCTGTTTGTAGTTACTTCGTCCACCTCAGTTTACTTTCATATCCTTCTGTCAAATGAGCTCTTTTTGTCTGTATTCAACCACACAGAAGATGAACCTTCACATGACAAACAATTTGATAAAGATTTTCTGTATTTGAGGGTGGGGCATGGGAAGCTATGGGCTTCTAACTTTAAAGTGCTTGAAGTATTGGATACTTTCCTGTCAGCATTCTAAAAAATAGATTAAACCATCATTTATTGAAAGGAATCCACTCCATTTCCTGGTTGCATTGCCCATGGAGAAGAACATGTTAAGTTTTCAGCTTAGTTTTGAATATTTTTCGTTTATGGCCACGATAGTCACCGGACACTTCACATCTGCTGTTCTTTGAAGGAATTTGGGATGTGATAATGACCAGAAAATAAACAAACAACCCCCCCCAAAAAAAACCCCTCAGTTTTACCTTTAAGGCATGGGCTTTTCATCAAGTTGCCTTAAGAAAGCAAGATGCTCTTATTTCTTACCAGTAAGTGTCAGGTCCTAAGTGTCATGGTCCCAGTTGTATCTTCCAAGAAGGAGGTTGGATTGCAAACCACGCTTAAAAGCTTTCTGTTTGGTTTATCAAGACTGAGTTTCTCTATGTAACAACTCTAGATGTCCTGGAACAAGCTCTGTAGACCAGGCTGGCCTCCGACTCACAGAGATCTTCCTGCCTCTGCCTGGAAGTGTTTTTTTGTTAGTTATTATAGCAGGTTTCACTTGGGTTTTGTCTCTTAAAGGATACTTGTCCCTTTTGCATATGCAAAAGCTAACGCAGATGCTTTGTCCTAGAAGGAATTCATAGGTAGCCTTTGGGTTTAAGGTGTCCTCTGAAGGTATAGCTGCTTTCCCATCCTGAGTCACCATTCCATAAAGTCATAGAGCACACTGGCCTGTAATGGATGTGGACTTGTAAGCTATGAGCAGTGACCATTGAAAGGCTTGAGCTCTGCAAGGGGACCCTTTATGGTGTCTTCATATGCTGTTTTATTCTTTAGATGATGGGGCCAATGTTCAGGAAGTTCTGAAAGAAATCAGTAACCAGAAAACGGTGCCTAATATTTTTGTGAATAAAGTGCACGTGGGCGGATGTGACCGAACTTTCCAGGTAATGATTGTCATCACTCATGGTCCTTGACACTGTTTGTCCACATTGTAACTTAATCAGTGTCAAATGGGAGTACCGGAAATGCAGAGGCTGGTTACCTGGTAACCCTGAGACTACAAGGGAACTTACACAGTGCTGGCCCAGGTACAGGAGGGCCATTCATAGCCTGAAGTCAGAGGGGCTGTGACCATCACAGGACTGGACCCATCACCACTCCCTTGTGTGTGTATGTGAGGAGGGAGCATCCTAATGCCCACAAGGGGTTCACAGTGGCTCTAGAGCAGCTCTTGACTCAATGAGGTGACTCATGAGGCCTCACTCCTTCCTAGAGATAGATAAGCTGCTAGTTTCTATGAAGACAGACCCTTCTTTAGTAGTGTAGCTAACAGCAAGTCCACATTCCCATAAGCAGCCCAGTTCACATTCCCATAAGCAGCCATGAGTTCACTAAGCTACACCTAGAATCATATCTTTGTTCTACCCTATCTGAGGTAAAGAGATATTTGTTCACATGTCCCCAGGACGAGTGACAGGTGATTTGCTGGGGACAGAACAAGTCTCTTCCTCCTGATAGGTGATGAAACAGACTGTTCTCCAACAAGAGTTGGTCGACACAAACACTGTTGTCCAGAGGATTAGAACTCCTGCCAGGGCTGCCAGTACTGGATGCAAAGCATAGGGCTTTTAACTTCTTGATTGGTAGAATGAAGGTAATGCATAGGAGCCATTTTGGTAGATAGTAACAGATTAAAATTGGGTGTGTATGAAATGTGGCTCAGGAGAAAAGCATGTGAGAAGCCCTGGGCTTGATCTTCCTTTGATGTTTATTAAATAAGGTGCTTATTCTATAGTTAGTTTTGTTTTTAATCTCAATGCAATTCTGTTTTAATCCCTTATGTAGACATGTAAGAACTAGTAACCAATGATTAAGTACATATCTGAAAGTTTAATTAAGAGTAATTTTTGGCTGGGAGGACCATCACCTTGAATGTTAATCTCTCTGACCCACACAATTATGCCATATTAGCCCTATTGTCCTGCCACTATGCAGGTGGTAAGTACTGTAGCTCCTCAGTACTCTATCTAACACCATCCATCCTAACCTGAAAATAATGCAAAATAATGATCTGGAATCCGAGGAGGTGAATTTTTCTGAGTCATATAAAATAAGGAGGCCAGGGTAGGTTTTTTTTTTTTTTTTTTTTTTTTTGGTAGAATGCTTTAAAAACCACCTCCGGCACTATTTCCCAGTGGTCGCATAGTTGGCACTATATCCCAGTGGTCACATAGCCAGTACCATTCTCCAGTGGTCATAGAGCACCTTTGAGTCCTGATGGTGATATACACAGGCCTGAGCAGGGCTAGCTCTAGTCTGCTGCTTCCAAGGTAACAGGCTTTGCATGAAGACAATGTTGCTGAGTCACTTAACCTGACCTCAACCACGAGCATCTTCTCACCAAGGGGGGTGGGGGGGGGAGGTCAAAGGAGCAAGAGACTCCAGAACCTGTCTTGTGGCCATTGGGAAAGAAACGTTGAGATGTGTGTGATGTGTGCTAAGGGAAGCCGCCCAGCACAGCTGTGGAATGAAGGGTCAGTTAGTGAGAGGCCATGAAGACGGCTGCTGGTGCACAAAAGCCAGAGTTCAAATGAAGACTAGCCTAGAGGAGCAAGGACTTGAAAAGTGACACATGATCATTTTTCTGTGGAAGTGGCCTTTTTGACACTGATGGCTATCAGAATAACTAGGTCACAGTGGACATAAATATGTAACTGTTGGCGTAAGTTGTACTCTACTTAGATCTAGGTAGATTTACAGTCCCAACACAAATATTTGGCGCATCATTCCTGAGGCCTTTCTTTGCTTTTCTTCTTTATTTTTGGTGCCAGGAACTAAACATGTGACCTTGTTCTCCACCACTAAGTTAAGTCCCCAGCATTGGGTATATTTTAAAAATTACTATTTTTTTATTTTAAGTGTGTGTGTGTAGGGGGTTATGCTTGTATGTGAGCACATGCACAGATGCCTGCAGTGGGCAGCGATGTCAGGTCCCCTGGAACTTCGGGTTCCAGCAGTTGTTAGCTACCCACTGTGGTTCCTAGGAACTGAACTTAGGTTCTTTGCTAGAACAGTATGTGCTCTTGACTGATGAACTGTCTCTCCAGCTCCAGATTTGTTTAGTCAAAGAACCCATGCTGGTTGAAAAAGCAGTCAGTCGTGTGCTATTCTGTCTCCTTTGGTAATCTGTAGGCACATAAGAGTGGTTTACTGCAGAAGCTCCTTCATGAAGACTCGACTCATGATTATGATCTCATCATTATTGGCGGAGGCTCTGGCGGACTCTCTTGTGCAAAGGTGTGAAGAGGAGTTACCCATTGATGACTGTTAAGAAGTTAACTGCAATCTTGCAATCTAAGCTTTTGTAATAACTGGTTTGATTGGGGTTGGAGGAGTATCTGGCAAATTCAGACTATTTACTTAAGGGAGAGAAAAATGGGGGTAAGAAAGTAACAAGACACCTTTCCATGTGGTCATTTTTGTAGGAAGCTGCCAACTTGGGAAAGAAGGTCATGGTGCTAGACTTTGTGGTCCCATCACCTCAGGGCTCATCCTGGGGTAAGCTGCAGTTCCTGCTTGTCCTCTTTAACTAATGTGTGTATTTTATGAGTATTAGTGTTTTGCTTGCATGTATGTCTGTGTGAGAGTGTCAGATCCCCTGGAACTGTAGTTACAGGCAGTTGTGAGCTGTCATATAGGTGCTGGGAATTGAACCTGGGTTCTTTGAAAGAACAGCTAGTACTCTTTAACTGTTGAGCCACCTCTCCAGCCCTTGTCTTAAGCTTTTATAGGCAGCATCTTTCCTGTAATCACAGGTAGCCCTGCCTGGTCTCAGGAAGGTGAGCTATATAGTGATGCTGACTTTGCAAATGAATGCAAACAGTTCAGCTTTATGAAAAGAAAGGCGGTTCCAGGGCCAAGCACCCGCGCTTCTGCCGTAGATTTTGCATGCATGCAGCAGCACTTTCACATTGTTGCAGGCACAGTACATATGCTGTGTCCTGCCCACTTTCTGTTTCTGTCTTCGTCTCACAGCTGGGCTTGATAGCTCTACAGTGCCTGCTATTGTCATCGTCTACCATCATTTATTTCCCTTTGGTTGTATGAGAAGCACACGTGGTCCTGGCCATATATGTACCTCTGCTGTATGCTGCAGGGCAGAGTGCTCACCTGGCCATGCGGCTTTTCCCCTTCTTCTCAATAAAATAGAACATACAGATTTTGCACAGAATGTTCATCATATCTTCAAACGCATTCTTTTGTCTCTGGTCTGCTCTAGCCTAGAAGCCTGACAGCTAGCTGGTCGTCTCTGGTTTTCTGGTTTCAGGTTAGGCTTTGTCAGTCTGAGCAGGGGACAGGGAATGGAAGCTAGGGTCCTGACACGTTAGGATTCATCATCTGGAAGGCCACATGTGGTTGATGCCACTGTCCCTGGGTCCTGGCACTCACTTTGGCCCCTTGCCCCTTCTCATGGTCACTGTTGTTGCTAGTTTTGGGTATTGCTCTGACCTTTCTTGCTCTTTTGTCCCTAGTGTGTCGTCATTGCTCTATGGACTCTATTTGTACCCAGCTCGACTGTGCTTTCTTGTTCCGCCCAGAATCATGATAGGTAAAGAGTGGGGAAAAAATTAACAACCACAACAACCGCACACACACACACACGCACGCACGCACGCACACGCACACACACACACACACACACACACACACACACACCATTGTTTGAAATTCAAGCTAATTCGAAGGCCTTAGCCTAGGACTCCTGGGGTGCAACAGTGTGCCCTGCTTGTTCTTTGACTGGGCTGTCTGGGTGTGTACCCTTGATCTTTTCCCTATTTCCGCTTCTTCCCTGTTTTTTTTCCTGTCCTATCCAAAAAGATCCCAGTAATCTGTGGACTAGAAAAACTTGCAGCTGGAGAGAATTCCTTACTTGGATCCTGCCAAGTGGTGCACAGGCCTGGCCCACTTTGTGTAGGTTCCATGGGGGCACACAGGCCTGGCTGTTTTGTGTAGGTCACATTCAGAGTAGATGTTAACAGGAAGCTTTTGTGGACTGCAGTTGGCTTAGAGGAGTGAACGTTAGGAAGAGGCTAGAAGCTGTCATTTCAAGGGTACAGTGCTTATCTCATTAGCTAAGGTGGCTCTTGTCCTTTGAGTATCAGGCACAAATGATCCAGAGCTCTTCACCCACTATTGGGTCTTCTCCAGCAATTTCAAATTCAATAGTCGAATTAATCATTTGAGCCTCATTTGGAGGATGAAAGTTGTCCCTGCCACTGTCATGTTTCTTGCATGTTTTAATAAACTCACGTTGATGTGAGAAACCTCATACAAGCACTCGGGGAACGTTGACACATTGCTTTCTTTTCAGGTCTCGGTGGCACCTGTGTAAATGTGGGCTGTATTCCTAAGAAGCTGATGCACCAAGCAGCTCTCCTGGGGCAGGCCTTACAGGACTCGAGGAAGTTTGGCTGGGAGTATAACCAGCAGGGTGAGTGGAGACTGGAAAACCCTGGCAGGCTGAGTCTGCAACTCTGCAGTTGCTTCTGACATTCACTCAGTATGCATGACCACTCTGCTTACCAGCTACAGAGGCCACAATGCCAGCTGCCTTCCTGGGACGTAGGTCTAGAGACAAAACTTGAGCAAGTACAGCAGAACGTGAAAGGCAGTGATGGCCATTTTAATTTTTACCATTGTGAAGAAAGTAGAATGGAAGTCTGTTATTGTGGTGGTGGTGTTGAATCTGTGTTAGGTATCTTGGCTAAGTCCCATTCCTGTTTGCTGTCAGGGCTCTGCCATGCAAGCTAATGACAGCAGGTGCTGTCCAGAAGCATCAGCATCTCTGCAGAGCATGTGAGGGGTACCTGATGCACCTTGTAGCATCAGAGGAGCTCCAAGAATAGCTTTGAGGATGGCCTATGTTATAGTAGCCACACTTTACCCGTTTTCTTTTGAGACAAAATCTTCCTCACTATGTTCGCCAGGTGGGATTTGAACTCCTGGCCTCAAGTGTTCCTCTTACCTCTACCTCCTGAGTAGCTGTGATGACAGGCATGGACTACCATGCCCAGTTCAAGCTGCACCTTGGAAGCCACAGAGGAGCACGACATTAGGACCAGAAGCAGGTTGGCCAGAACTGCATGTGTGAGAAAAAAGGGTCTATGGGGTGAGGTGAACATGGTGGAAGAGGTGACCTTGGAGAGCTAAGCAGTTAGGCTTTATACCAGAGGTAATGGGGACATTGAACTCAGGCAGGAGAGAGGCTACATCTTGGAGTCCAGATCCCCCCTGAAGCATGAAGGAACTTAGAAAGGGGAAGAGGTGGGAGAGATGAGGTAAGAAATGCTACAGGCCTGAGCAATGATGCTGGACTGAGAGTGGGAGGTGGATTTAGGGATGCTGGTGATGCAGATGTGACTGACTGTGGTGGCCAACAGAGGTGGGGTCTTCACGGTGGTTGTGTCAGAGGATCTTGTGGAGGTTTTGAAAACCGTGAACGAGTTGGCTATCTCCAGAGGCCTTGATGCTAATGTGGCTAGTGCCTGTCTAGAGTGTTACAGGTGACTGACAACCCTAGACCCAGCAGACTCCCTAAGGTGGAGGAGAGAGACAGCCGTTAGGTTGCACAAGGGGTATGGGCTGTGGCTTGCTGAGATGGACAACACAGGCAGGCTCAATTAGTATCTGGGCTCAGTTGAGTAGTAGTTCAGTTAGTAGCTGGGTGTGCTAGCTGAGAATACGCCCATTTCACCAGATGAGTATTAATGTAGGACCTGCTGGTTGTAGATAGAAGCAAGTCTCTTTATTTGCCGGTTGATTTCTGTCCTTAAGAATACTCCATGATTCCTTATACTGTTTCACATTCCACACAGAGCATCTGCAGAACATCCTAAAAGGTTAGCTCTCTGGGGGAAGGATCATCTGGAGAGAGAGCCAAGCAAGAGCTGCGAAGTAGTGTCACAGCATATAGTGCTAAAGTAGGGACTGGGGATGTACATAGTTCATAGTACAAGACAAGGAAAGGGAGGCCGGGTTATGTTAAGACTCAAGAAAAGTTGAGACTGAAGTAACTATAATACTAAGTGAATCTAAAAATCAAAAAAGTGCATCCTATAGAGGCAATCCAGTGACAAGCATGAGTGCCTTAAAGGAATATGTGTATAGCTCCTGAGGGCTCATAGTAGGTATCAGGAGGGGTCCTGGTCAGGGAAGTACAGCGGCAAGCTCCAGGGTCTACATGGTGGTGACCTGAAGGCATTTGTGAAAATCTCAAACACCTACCATGCTTTAAAAAGTCTGTCAGTAAAGCTAACATAAGAAACTTCTTTTTATGGTGAAGAGTGGAAAGCAAAGATTTACTGGAGAGCTTGAGCCTATGTTAAATATGAGTTGGAGCTGCCAGGTGCATGGCCACTTTGCTCCAGAACCACCTGGTGCGTGGCCGCAGTGCCCCAGAGTCATCCTGGGCATGGCTGTGCTCCTGGCTACTGCACAGCGAAGATGGACAGGAAAGAAAGCACATATGCTAGAAAAGGATTAATGGGGGAAAGGTCTAACTTTATGATATATCTAAAACACATAAAAGATTGAGCTTAGCAATATTAGAATTAATTAGTTCAGTTAGTGTGAAAATCACATTTCTTACTTGCCAGCCATAACAAGCTAAAAATATAGTGAAAATGACAAAAATGATGAGATGCCTTGGAGCAAAGCTAAGGGTGTACATGGGAAGACCGTTAGTGCACACCAGAAAGTACTGTGAATTAGAGGGGTTGTCTCAATATTATGAAGAGGCCATATCTCAAGATTAGCTCATGACTATGCAGACCCAGCACAACCCGAGACTTTATTTTCTCCCTCCAAAGCTCAAAAGTGATCATTTTAAAGTTTATATTGAAAAATAAACCTGTGAGACTAGCTGAGCTTTCTCTGAATGGAGGGTAACTTCTCTCATCTGATTTAACAATGAAGGAATAGACACAGGGTGGAGCAGAGCCAGGCCCTAGATTTGGTTAGTCAGTTTGCTGGGGAAGCTCAGGGGTTCTGGCTATTCGCAGGATAAGCAGCACAGCCAGGTTTGAGACTTACTTTTTACAGTGAAGGTTGTTTGGCTTGTGAAGAGAATGGACAGGACCCCTGCCGTCAAAGTTCCCCAGAGGGTTGGAATGAAAGGTCTTCTAGGGCTGGAGTTTGCACAAATGTTCTACTGTGGGGAACATTGCATCATGAGGGTATGCAGTAATGAAAGTGACCCTTTCCAGGCTGCAAAACCATAGAGCTCTCCTTACTCCTGTGTGGGCCTGGTGTCCACCCTAACTGTGCTGGGGGCAGGGGAGGCGCTTTCTAAGAGAGGGAGATGGAACCCCACCCCTCAGTTACTAGTTTGTTTTCTGGACTCTCATCCAATTGTGACCAGATTACACAGACAGGGCCTTGTGTCTTATGACTGTGGAGCTGCACAGAGGCGGGTGTGGGCTTCCAGATCTGGCACCTATAGACAAGATATAGTTCCAACTAGAAGAGGCAGGGTGGAAAAAGGCCCAGCAGTTAAATCCTAACCCCATGCCAGAAAGAACTGGTCAATAGTGCAAGATGAAATGCTGCTTTATTCTGAAGAAATGTAAGGACCCGGCAGGATGCCTGCCTAGTGTGCACGAGGCCCCAGGCTCCACCTCAGCACTGAGAAAACAACAAAGATACTAACATGAAAGTGTCTCACAGTGAACCAAATGGGAGTGGAAGCGGGCAAGTCTGGCCAGGTGAGTGGACTATGGTCCCTGACTGTCACTGCCCACTGGCTGGATTCCTCTGGCTCTACCTGGCCAGAGGTCCTGGTGTTCAGCAGGGTGTGGATTCAGACAGGACAAAGCAGCAGCAGACGGCGCCCTCTAGTGTTACAGTTCTTGGGTGGCGTCAGGAATAGGCAGGCTTAGGAGGTAGGAATTCCTTAGCTAGAGGCAGGATGGGTGTTACAGCTTGTTATGGCTGCTCTGCCTCTTCAGGAGCCATCGCCACCTCCTGCCTCTTGTCAAGAGCTCTGGTGGTTTCCATAGCTCTGACCTTGGCCTCTACTTGTCTGTTCCATGAAGAACAGCCCCTACTCCTCCTTCACAGCCAAGGCTTTGCTAGGAACACGGCTCCCCCTTTTTCTGATGCCTGGCTTGCTGGCTGCTCTCCACAGCACCACCTCTGCTGCAGCTGACATGGCAGTGGCTGCTCCACAGTCTGTTGTTCCCGCTGCTGTTTTCAGTTCAGCCTGCTCTACTAAAAAGAAGCAAGGAAGACACCTCCGGATGTGTGTTTTACTTGGCCTAATATTGCAACCCTAGGGGATCCAGCACAGTGTTTTTTGTTTTTGCAGATGATTCACTGTATAAGGGGACGGGACGTCTTAGGGTTTCTACCGATGTGAAGAGATGACCATGGTAACTCTTATAAAGGAAATAATTACAATTTAAAGGTTCAGTCCATTATCCTCATGGCAGGAAGCAAGGCAGCATGCAGGTAGACATGGTGCTGGAGAAGGAGCCGAGAGTACTTATATCTTGATCTGAAGGCAACAGAGAGTGAACTGAGAAACTAGATGTGGCTTGAGCATATGTGAGACCTCAAAGCCCACCTCCACTGTGACACAATTCTTCCAACAAGGCCACACCCACTCCAACAAAGCCACAGCTCCTAATAGTGCTACTCCCTTTGGGGGCCATTTTCATTCATGCCACTACAGGGGAGCAGTCTTTATGTCCAGAGGAGGGGTGTTGCCACCATAAAGACCCTTTCATGCAAAGGAAGGTTTCTGTTTCATAGGTCATAGTCACATTATTGTCCCTTTTAGCACCAAGCACAGCAGTCTCTCTGCTGGGTCACCCATGCTGGCCTGGGAAAGTGCCTATAGAATCATCAAGTTTTCACCAAGGTTTTGTGGCAACAAAAAATCCTGTTTGAGTCAGTTCTGAATGGGCTGCGCCTTCAGGAGCTGGAGCAAGCAGCTGTGATTGTTACTGTTTTTTTCAGGGTTTCTGTAGAGTGTTCTGAATGTCCAGTGGTGCCATAAAAGTAGTCCCACTGGCTGTTTGTCCTCTTGTTTAAGGCAACCAGGGCACAAGGGAACATCTTAACAGCAGCCAAGGAGGGAATTAGATCTCTTACCTCCCAGCCTCTTTTTTGTCTATAGGGGAGTAGACATCAGAGGCAGGGCTTGTATTGTGAACTTCTTACACTGTGATTTTAACAGTGTTGTACAATGCTCCATACTTGACCACACCTGTCTCAACACAAGGACTTCTTCCAACCTAGTGGGATGAGGGAAGCAAGCCGCATGGTGTAAGAAGGGTTTCTGGGAGGTTCTTCCTAACAGTGGCCCTCCCCTTGCATGGTGGGCATTGCCATGTGCGGTGTGCACCTCTCTGTGGCTTTCTGCCCTTTTCTTCTCAGAGCTCTGTCTATTCTCCCACATTTTGTAATGTAAAGGGGGAAGAAGGCATAGCAGGACAGGTCTTTAAACCAGTGATGTGGCTCTTGTGGGGTCATACATAATCTACCTGTGTGTGGTGGTGCATCATGAGTTCAAGGCCAGACTAGGCTGCAGAGAAACACCCTGTTTCAAAAGTGAAAGAAACACCGGCAACAAAACCTTCACTGTGTACTTTCACCCTGATTATTTTCTAGTGAAACATAACTGGGAGGTCATGACAGAAGCAATCCAGAACCACATTGGCTCCTTGAACTGGGGCTACAGGGTGACGCTTCGGGAGAAAGGTGTGGCCTATGTCAATGCCTATGGGGAGTTTGTGGAGCTGCATAAAATAAAGGTACTGCCTGCATTTGCCTGGTTCATTGTCTTCCATTACTGTCTGCTTGGCCCTGCTCTGAAATTAAAATTCCATGTTGGCCCATTAAGGGCCGCAGCTGGCGTGTCACACACACAATGTGTGGCCTCACATATGTACCTTTCACACCACTGCTTGTTGATTATATGTCAAGATAAATTGTAGTATGTGCATTTTAAAGAACTTTTAATTTAAAGGTATTGTTTAGCTTTTATTTCATTGTCATCAAAATATTTAAACAGCTTGAAGTGCAACAGACTAAAATTAAGTACTTCAGCAGTGGGGAGCTTTTGGAAAAAGAAAATGTGACCTTCAGTATGCAGCGTTCAGCAGGGGCTGCTTTACATGGTTAAGCATGTGATGTGTATATACTATCAGAATTGGAGTTAGGAAAGACATCAGCCATTGCCCTCTGTGGATCCCCGTGCGATTAGCATCACCTTAGACATCTGGATAGTTTTGTACTTTTCTTTGTAAACACAGCATGAGATAATCTTGACAAGATCTTAGGTTCTTTTGTAGTTGGTTGTTAGACCAGCTGAGATGGGTGAGGGCTGGTCAACTTGAAGTTATCCCTTCAAACCTTCCAAACTCTGTAGCAGCACAAGGTAGGTTGTTTCTCAGCTGTCCAAGGCCTGGCAGATGGTCGAGTTACCCTTCCCCACTCAGCCTCCTCTGTGGATGTCATCAGCCCCACGGTTCAAGCTCAGAGCTTCATGCCTCTCATCCTGCTCTTACTTGTATGCTTCACAACTGTCCTAAGGAGACACTGACTTGGGGTGTTACCTTCTAGCTGGTTGTGTCATCCACTTGTTTAAACACCACAGTTTCTTACCTGGAAATGTCTTTTGAATTATTCATGCAATCACAAATAACCGGTAACTCTTGCTGGCATTCCTTAGCTGAAGATCTGTGGCATGGTATATGAGGGCCTTCATTTTAGTTCCAGCCTGCCTATCAGGCTTACACTTCCAGGTCATTCAGGGCAGGAATGTAAGCCAGAGCAGAGGCGGGGGCCCTGGAAGAAAGCTGCTTACTGGCTTGATCTCTAGCTCATGTTCACTAGCATTCTTATACAGCCTGCCCAGGATGGTTCTGTCCTTTCCACATCAGTCATTAGACGAGAGAAAGGCAGTGTAGACTCACCCACACCAATCTGATAGAGGCAGTTCCTTGGTTCTCTTCCTGTCTCCAGGTCCTCTGTGAAGCCATCCTAAACTGACTTTGTGCTCGGCCACCCCAGCCCCAGAGTGGAACTATGACCACCGTGCTGTACTGACCTGAGCTCTCTGTGTGGTGCTAGTCACCCTGCACTGTTGGCTTCTGTATGAGTCACTCCTGCCAAATGAGAGGCTTCAAGGGTGGTAACGACACGACTAAACTTTAGTTTTCTTCTTTTCAAGGCAACCAATAAGAAAGGACAGGAAACATTTTATACTGCTTCGAAGTTTGTCATAGCAACAGGTGAAAGGCCTCGGTACTTGGGAATCCAAGGAGATAAGGAATACTGTATTACGAGGTAGAGTAAATAGACCATTTATTTCAACTTTACTGCATTGTGTGTGTTAATGTTCCCATTTTATATGCTCCTTGTCAGAAAGGATTTGAATTCATGACAAAAGTATACACAGCACATGAAACTCCAGTTAAAATAATAAAGCAGAGAGATGTAAGGTCAGGCAGGTATCAAGGTCACTGTTGGAACCCACAGAGAAGCCATGCTGTTTCTAGGTAGCCAGACCAGATGTGAGATTGCGGCTCAGGGTAGAGATGAGCTGGCCGCTCAAGGGCAGCATGGCTCTTCCCACACTGCAGATCCACTTCAGTATCCCCCAGGTGTCAACAAGAGACCATGACACTGCAAGGACTTCAGACTGTGGAGTAGATATGTGTTGAGGAAATACATTTTCATCACACTGTTGTTTGGTTAGACACACATTCACACATATTGCATATAACCATGCACACTATGCATACCTCATACACTGTACACATCCATACAGACTGCACACACCAAACCATCATATCACAATATTACATGCACCATACACATCTACATGTACCACACATACCATACTTTCTACATATATCTTATACATAGTATACACAACACATACCACATGCTATACATTATCTCATACACTTTACCATTCATGCATAACACACACCACACAAACATACACCTCATACTCTGTACATATCAATGCATACTATATACAACATATACCACACACTACACATATTTCATACATTGTACACATCCACACATACCACACATACAACTCACTGCACATCTCATACATCATACACATTCACACATACCCCAAACTACACATATCTCATACACCACATACCAAACACTATACATTTCTCATACACCATACTTGTTCTCTTTCTCTGCCTCTCTCTCTCTCTCTCTCTCTCTCTCTCTCTCACACACACACACCACATACACATATACCATATACCATACACATCTACATAATACATAATGCTACTGCAAAACTATATGTTTTCCTTTCTATTTTATTTTATTATTATTTTATTTATTTATTTTAGTTTCTTGAGATAGGGTTAGCTGTCTAGAACTTGCTTTGTAGACCAGGCTGTATTTTAATTCACAGAGATCCACCTGCTTCTACCTCCTAAATGCTGGAATTAAAGGTGCATGTCTATTTTATTTTTTACTAATTTATTTTTATTTTGTGTATGGGTGTTTTGTCTGCATGTAGTACCCATAGGAGCCATAAGAGGGTGTCAGATCCATGTCTTCTCTATGTCCTTTCAAGTAGACGTGACTAGAAGCTTCCAGAAGCTGTTGTGTTCTTTTGGTGTCTCCACTCAGGCACCGAATTGCCTTTCCAGCAGCAGGTCGGCACATACTGAAAGCTGTTTCGTAATTACCGCCTGCACTCTGTGGCTCTTGTCTCTTTCAGCGATGACCTCTTCTCTCTGCCGCATTGCCCTGGTCGCACACTAGTTGTAGGGGCCTCATATGTTGGTCTGGAGTGTGCAGGATTTCTGGCTGGCTTGGGATTAGAAGTGACAGTTATGGTACGCTCTGTCCTTCTCCGTGGATTTGATCAAGAAATGGCAGAGAAACTGGGATCCTACCTGGAACAACAAGGCATCAAGTTCCAAAGGAAGTTCACCCCTGTTTCGGCAAGTCTGGGCAGCTTGGACCCTTTGCTGTCTTTTTTTTTTTTTCTTTTTAAAATTTTGCCCTCTTTTATTTCATCAAATAAATTAGTCTGCACCCACTCACACAGTGCTGAAGGTGACGTATCTACCCCAGGACTACAAACACACCTACTCCGAGTTTTCCTTCTTTCCTTGTGAGCATCTTAAGGCTGTGATATCATCAGCCTTCTGTCTTCTCTTCAGCTCTCCTCAGGCAAAGCGGGCCTGCATGCCTTCTGACTGGCTCCCCACCATTCCTTTTCTTCTAAAGACATCCTCTGCACACTGCCTCTAATCTGTTGCCTGTTTCACACCCATTTTTTTTTTTTTTTTTTTTTTTTATTCCGTTGAACTGCTTTTCAGGAATCCCAGTGGCCACATCTCTCCACACATTACAGGCCTCTCTGCTGCATGTCGTGACATGTCTCGTCTGCAAAGCATTCACTGTTCTGGCTGGTGTGGCCCCAACCTGTCTGTGCCTTTCCATGCAGTCTGCTCAGCCAGCAGTTGCTGGTGCCCTTTTGTTTCTGTCTGCATCTCTCTTCACTACCCTGTATGCTTTATGAATGATCTATGGCCAATAGCTCTAAGTTTTGTGTGAGGGCTCAAGGGCTCTCATATTAACAGCTTCTGTTGAGATGTATCTCCTGAACCCCATGCTCACTCAGAAAAAAACCCATAGACAGCACTGCTTGAGTCCTTGTGAGCACTTCAAATGTAACAAGATAACATTTAAGTACTGTATTTCCCATTTAGACACCTGCTAATCTTTCAGACCCTCTCAATAAGTGGAACCACCTAATAAGCCAACACCTGGAAAACCCCTCTGTTTCATTTTTATGCTGCCCCCAGTCTCAGTGAATCCCTGATTTAGTTCTAGCTGCAAAATGTAGAGCATGGGTATTTTCTTTCTCTGCTTAGTTCAGAAATCTCTAGTGTGCACAAAAACACATGTGACCATCACCCTGCAAGTATACCCTTATGCGAGTATCCTTTGGTTAGTTTGTTTTCTGTCATGTTAGAGCCAGTACCTCCTGTGTCCTTACTAGATTCAACAAATGGAGAAAGGCTCGCCTGGAATATTGAAAGTTGTGGCGAAGTCCACTGAAGGACCGGAAACAGTTGAAGGGGTATACAACACGGTGAGTGTTTGTGGTAAGTGTTCCTGTAAATGAGCAGAGGCTTAATGTTCCTAGTTCTTTGTAAGAGGAGATGAACAGCTATAAGCAGGGGGCTGCCACCACTCATGTTCAGTGATGTGTAAAGAACTCTATGGTCAAATGTACATGTGCAGCACTGTCCACAGGAAGCTCTGAAAGTTGATATCCAAACCCCTTTGGTCTCTTGTTCTGGAGAATCAGATATTTCATACATAAGTTTACTTGGAAATTTTTCTGATAGGTATCAAATATATTTTATAAACAAATCAATAAATCAAGTTTTCCTTTTCAAAGACAAACAATTCCCAAATCTTAAGGCAGTGTGAATGACCTGAGAGGTGAGGTCCCAAAGGATGTCTCAGTTAATAGAAACTTGCTATGTACTCTTTATTTGTGTGCATTATATAAATATCTAAAAACTAAGCATAAATGTAGGGAGGAACAGTTCATAACTAAGCCAGAAGACCAAGCTCCTACTGTTGAGGCTTTGATTAGGGTCCCGTGGTGTGTGCAGATGATGGCTGTCTGCTGTGTGTAGTGGTCCAGGAGCATGATGAATCAGTCCAGGCTCTGAAACCCTAGCGGCCCCAGCACAGGTCACCCAGGCCTCTGGGTGCTTGTTTGTGTGTTATATAGTCCCAGGTGGTTTGTGTGTGTGTGTGTGTGTGTGTGTGTGTGTGTGTGTGTGTTAAATTGTCATTTTATATATTACTTCCAGTTAATTAATTAATTACTATTTTCTCAGTCTGATCACATTTTCTAATCCCTTCTCTCCTCCCAGTCCCTGCCCCCAACTTCCCCTTCTCTCTTCTCTCCACTCCTCCTCCTTTCTCTTCAGAAAAGGCAGGCCTCCTATGGATATCAACCTTCCATTGATATATCAAGTTGCAATAAGACTAGGCATCTCTTCTCCTGTTGAGGCTGAATGAGGCAACCAATAGGAGGAAAGGGTCCCAAAAGCAGGTAACAGCGTCAGAGACAGCCCCTGCTCCTACTATTAGGAGTCTCACAATAAGACCAAGCTACACAACCTAACGTGCAGAGGGTCTATGTCAGTGCCATGTAAGCTCTTTGGTTGGCAGTGCAGTCTCTGTGAGCCCCTATGAGTGCCAAGTTAGCTGATTCTGTGCGTTTTCTTATGGTGTCCTTGGCCCCTCTTGCTCTCACAATCCTTCCTCCCCCTCTTCCGCAGGGTTCCCCAAGGTCCTCCCAAGGTTTGGCTGTGGATCTCTGCATCTGTTTCCATCAGTTGCTGGATAAAATCTCTCTGATGACAGTTGGGCTAGGCAATGATCTATGAGTATAGCAGAATATAATTAGGAATAATTTCATTGACTTCTTTTGTTATTGCCAGCCATATTTGGTTCTATCCTAGGTCCTTTGGGTCCTGGCCCTCCAGGCTGTGCCAGGGGTGGGCTCACTCTCATGGTATGGGTCATTGGTTTGTCACTCCCACAATTTCTGTGCCCCTTTTACCCCAGCATATCTTATAGGCCAAGAAAATTGTAGGTTAAATGTTATATGGCTGGGTTGGGGGTGCTAGTCCCTCCACTAGAAGACTTGCCGGGTACAGAAGGCCAGTTCAGGCTCTGTATTTCCTATTGCTAGGAATCTTAGTCACCCTCATAGGTTCCTGGGAGTTTCCGTTGCACTAGGTTTCTAACTCATCCCAGAGATGCCGCTGCTCCTAGTTGTCTTTCCCAGTGCTATCTCCCTATCCTCCCCACACTTGATCCTTCCTGTCCCCATGCCCACCCCTACATCAAGACCCCTCCCCTCTTTGATCCACTTGGTCTTGAGTTTTGTGCAGTCTGACATCCAGTTGGACTAGCACCATTTGTTGAAGATGCTTGCTTCTTTCCATTGTATATTTCTTGCTTCTTTATCAAAAATCAGGTGTCCATAGGTACATGGATTTAAGTCTAGGCCTTTAATTCAGTTCCATTGGTCAACTTGTCTGTTTTTATGCCAATACCATGTGGTTTTTATTACTATAACTCCGTAGTACAGCTTGAAATCAGGGATGGTTATACTTATGAAAGCTCTTTTATTGTACAGGATTGTTTTTCCATATGAAGTTGAGTATTGCTATTTCAAGGTCTGTGAAGAATTGTGCTGGGATTTAAATGGGGATTGCATTGAATCTGTAGATAGGTTTTGGTAGGATGGCCATTTCTACTATGTTAATTATCCAGTCCTTGAGAATGGCAGATCTTTCCTTCTTCTGTTATCTTCAAAATTTTTCTTTAAAGACTTGAAGTTATTGCCATACAGGTCTTTCACTTGTTTGATTAGAGTTACATCAAGATATTTTATATTATTTGTGGCTATTGGGAGGGTGTTGTTTCCCCAATTTCCTTCTCAGATAGGAAAGCTACTGGCTTTTTTGAGTTTATTTTGTATCCAGCCACTTCACTGAAGGTGTTGATCAGCTGTAGGAGTTCCATTATAGGATTTTTTGGGTTACTTATATATACACTATCATATCATTTACAAATATGTATCCCCCTTGATCTCCTTTAGTTGTCTTATTGCTCTCTCAAGAACTTCAAGTGTTGTATTGAATAGATATGGATAGAATGGACAGCCTTGTCTTGTTCCTGATTTTAGTAGAATTGCTTTAAGTTTATCTCCACTTAGTTTGATGTTGGCTATTGTCTGCTGTATTATTATTGTCTGCTGTATTTATTATGTTTAGGTATGTTCCTGTTATCCCTGATCTCTCCAAGATCTTTACCATGAAGGGGTGTTGGATTTTGTCAAAGGCTTTTTCAGTATCTACTGAGATGATCATGTGATTTTTTTCCCATCATATTTATATGGTGGATTACATTGACAGCTTTTCATATGCTGAACCATCCCTGCATCTCTGGGATGATAAAGCCTACTTGATCATGGAGGATGATCTTTTTGATATGTTCTTTGATTCAGTTTTCTGAGTATTTTGTTGAGTATTTTTGCATCAATGTTCATGAGGGAAATTGGTCTATAATTCTTTCTTTGTTGAATCTTTGTGTGGTTTGGGTGTTAGGGTAATTGTGACTTCATAAAATGAATTTGATTTCTGTTTTATGGAATAATTTGAAGCATATTGGTATTAGCTCTTTGAAAGTCTTGGAGAATTCTACACTAAAACTATCTGGCCCTGGGCTTTTTTTTTTTTTTTGCTTGATAGACTTTTAATGACTGCTTCTATTTTTCCTTCTGAGTTATAGGTCTATTTAAATTGGGTGCTGTATACTACTTCTGATTTATTAAAGCTTATCTGAGGATTCAGAAAGCAAAGGCAGCACAAGCTATAGAGATCAGTCAATGGTGATATACACCTTTAATCTCAGCAGCCACATTAGTTAGCCATAGAAGCTGGGCAGTAGCAGCCCACACCTTTAATCCCAGGACTCAGGAAACAGGTAGATGGATCTCTCTGTGAGTCCAAGGCCATGCAGATCTACATAAGATTGTACCAGTCTAAAAGAGAATTAGAGCTTATGCCTTAGATCCCAGCCCTAGAGAGTATATAAAAGACAGTAGCCCAGTGTCTCAAGCTGCATTCTGAGTTTCATTCTCTAGTCAGGTTGAGGAGAGGCAGCAGTTTGAGGCGTAGAGGAAAAGCTCATGGAGACATGATCAACCCTTTCAGTCTGAAACAGAGGTAAGAGCTAGTGGGCAACTGCTTTGCTTTTCTGACCTTCAATTTGAAGCTTAAACACCATTATCTGTCTCTGTTTTTTTTTTTTTATTTTTGTATAACAAAATTGTCTACCTGACCTTGATTTAACTTTTGCAAGTGGTATTTATCAAGAAAATTGTCCATTTCTTTTATACTGTCCCAGTTATGTTGAGTGCATGTTTTTGAAATATGGCTTCTGTCCAAGCCCTTCTAGCTTTTAGAGTTTCCACTGAGAAGGCAGGTGTAATTCTGGCAGGCCTGTTTTTATATGTTACTTGGTCTTTTTCACTTGCCGCTCTTAATATTCTTTCTTTGTTCTGCATGTTTAGTGTTTTGATTTTTATGTGGTGAGGGGACTTTCTTTTCTGGTCCAGTCTGTTTGGTGCTCTGTAAGCTTCTTGTACCTTTGTAGGCATGGACTTCTTTACATTAGGAAAATTTTATTTGATTTTCTGGGCCTTTGAGCTGGAATTCTTCTTCTATTCCTATATTCTTAGGTTTGATCTTTTCGTAGTGTCCCAGGTTTTCTGGATTTTTTCTGTTAGCAATGTTTTAGACGTAGCATTTCCTTTGACTGATGGGTCTCTTTCTTCTATTGCATCTTTAGCACCTGGGATTTCCTCTCCCATCTCTTGTATTCTGTTGGTGAGGCTCGCATCTGTAGTTCCTGTTTGCTTACCCAGATTTTCCATTTCCAGAATTCATTCAGTTTGTGTTTTCTTATGGCTTCTTTTCCATTTTCAGGTCTTCAAGGGGTTTATTGATTTCCTCCAATTTCCTCAATTTCTTTTAGGAGTTTTTCCATGTTTTCTTTAAGGACCTCTATCATTTTCAAAAAGGAAGGCTGTTTTCTCTGCTTCAGGTATGGGAATGTTCAGTTCTTGCTGTTGTAGGATATCTGGGCTCTGGACCAGCATATTGCCCTTTCTGTTGTTGATTGGGTTCTTACACTGGCATGATTATAGGTCTAGATGCTGATCCCCAAGTTTGTCTTTGTTAGAAGGGTGTTTTGTTCCTTGGTTTCTGTTTCCTCTCTGGTCTAATTGTCCAAGGGTTCTGGTGACTGGTGAATCTTGGGGCCCAGCAGCCTAAAAGACCTCTGGGCTTTGGGTGCCAAGGTTGCCTCTGTGGTTCCAAGTATCTGTGTGATCTCTGGAATTCTGGGTACCAGATTGGTTTGTGGGATTCCTAGTAGGGCATGGCTTCTAGTATAACATAAGCTTTCTGCTGGGGTTGTGATCTGGGATATGGAGTTCAGGGTGCAGTTGGGGGCTTTTGGACCAGCTTTAGGGAATGTAGCTGGCAGTGCACAGTGCCTTACCTTGGGTCCCTAGAATAGGCCTGGCTTCAGGCAATGTAAAAGACTTCTGCTGAAGTTGTGGGCTGGAATATGGAGCCCAAGGGAGGGGTGCAGTCTGGGATTGTTGGGGGGGGCTTTAGAGAATGTTAGTGGGTGGTGGGCAGTGTCTTAACTGGGGTCCCTAGGAGTAGCCTGGACTCCTGTAAGGCAGCCAAAGTTGTGAGCTACAGATGGTTTCTTTGTGTCTTTTACTGTGCTGTTGTATAAAAATGCTACTTTTTGTGGGGTTTTAAAATTATTTGTGTAACTACTACCTGAAACCCTTTCTTTACATTGCTTTGGATTTTCTGTACACAGTACAGCAGTAAGAGCAGCTCTGTCTCCTCTCAGCTTTAAGTGCTGGTTAGCTTTGTCAGTTTGACTCAGACCAGAGACATCCAGGAAGAAGGAACACAAACAACCGAGGAAAGGAGGAATGCTTTCTTGATTGATGTGGGAGGTTGCATTCAGTGTGCTGCCCCTGGCAAATGGTTGGGGTTGTATGGGCACACAGAATGAACTTGAACCAGGGAGCAGCTCCTCTTTGATTCTAGCCTCTGCTCCTGCTTGAGTTCCCGCCCTGACTTCCCTGAGTGGTGGACTATGACCTGGAAGTGTAAGTTGAAATAAATCCTTTCCTCTCAAGTTGGTAGGTCAGTGTTCATGGAAGTCACAGAAAGCCACCTAGGACAATACACTAGCCAGGGTCCACTGCAAGACTTACACACAGCAGTGACAACAGGTGACTCATCTTGTTCGATATAACAAAAGGCAGGTTTCATTGGCTTCTTGTGAAATAGTGAGGCTCTCCATGGTGTGCTGGTGGGCAATTGAGGACATTCTATTTTTTTGTTTGCTAAGTTTTTTTTCTTTTGCTCACTCTTCTTTATTTTAAAATTAAGCACAGTTGTTCAGTTGTAACTATTTCTACAGCAATTGGGAAGCATTGGTTTCCTTTAAACCTGTCAAGGTGTTGAGTGACTTGCTAATAGTCATTCAGCTCTTTGGATTCTTGGAATCAACCCAATTCAGTGATTTCAGTTTGATTGTTTAGAATTTAAATATCTATAGTTATGAGTCATATTGGTGAATGTATGCATGTGTAAGCGTTTATGTGTGGTGTATGAGTGTATTTGTGTGTGTGTGTGTGTGTGTGTGTGTGTGTGTGTGTATGTATTTGTGTGTCTGTTTATTTGAGTCAGTCTCTCACTAAATAGACAAGGCTGGCTTTAAGCTCACTATGTAGCTCAGACTGGCCTCAAACTCAGAGCAATCCTCTTGGTCTCCCAAGTGCTGGGATAACTGTGAGTGTTGCCTTGCCTACCTTTGGCTTATAAATTGTCTTTTGCATTTTAAACATTCTAGGCTTAACTGTCAAGGTTATTCTGGTTTATGAAAGGCATTGGTAGTGTACTCCCCCTACTTATCTTTTGGCCATACTTACATAATATTAGGGTTGGATTTTTCTGTTTACTGGAATTTACTGATGGAACTGTCTAGATTTCAATTTTTCAGGGGAATGTGTGAACACATATTTTTAGAAAAGAAATAGTTACTTTTGATTTAATATTTTTTTCTTTTGGGAATTAGTTCATTTCAGCTTAGATTTCCAACACATTGGTATGCAGTTGCTCATATATAACTTACAGTTAGATGATGAGACCTATTGTACCGTTGATCATTTTTGGCAAATGCATGTGTTGGTGCAGGGCACACTCTTTTAAAGCAGTGAAACATGCCTGTGAGTCCAGAAAGCTCCATGTCCCTTCCAGTTCCCAGTTACCCTGCCTATCACCACAGACTGCATACCACACTACCATATTGTGGCATTTGTTCCTCAGTGCCTAGGATGGCATGTCTGGGTTGCATTTCTAGGGCCACTGGTGTTGTGTGTATCTGTAACTGGGGGCAGGAGGGTGGGGTAGATATTTAATGGCTGTTGGTACATTTCCCTGTGTCTGGTTTGGGTTTATGGCATGGCTGGAGTTCTTAGTAGAAACAGTGAGTGAAAAGAGCATAAGAAAGGGCTGAGGCCCCCCAATCCCCTTTGAGGGCCTGCTCCCAGTGGCCCCACTTCCTCTCCACAGACCCCATCTCTCCCAGGGGCACCACAGGCTGGGACTAACTCTTTAACACAAGAGCCTTTGGAAGACATCTATACAAACCATAGTAAGGACACACCTATGTGACCTCATTTTACTTTAGTTATCACCAAATCCCTCCCTCTCTCCAAATTCTGTCACAAGCTAAGGTAGTCTGGGCTAGTACAGAAACATGTGGGTTTGGAATGGATACAACTCATAAGCTTATGCAGGTTTTGTGTGTGTTATGGTATTAGGGTTAATGCTAGGCAGACTCCAGAATTGCCTGGGAGATGGACCTCTGGGCATTGGACCTTGGGAGATTATCTTGATGTTAAGTTTTAACTGAGATGGAAAGACTTGCCCACTGTGGTCTGTGCCATTCCGTGGCTAGTCCCCTGCCTCATATAAATCAAGAAAGAGCTGAGCAGCCTATGCGTCTGTCACTCTCTGCTTTCTGTTTGTGGATGTGATATGACCAGTTACTGCAAGCTTGAAGCTTTGACTTCCCCACCATGAACTATGGCCACAATAAGCTCTTTCTCCTTTAAGATGCTTTTGTTGAGCTATTTTAGCACAGCCACAGAGAAGAAACTAGACAGTTGCTAAGCCAACCATGTCTTTTAAGGGTTCCGTCAAATTCACTGGTACAGGCTGCTTATAATATTTTATTGTTACCCTTTTAATGCTTCCAGCATATGTAGTGGTGTATCTATCCCTTGTCATTCTTAAGGGGATAATTTATGCTTCTGGTCTCTTCTCTAAATGCAGGTTTTGTTAGCAATTGGTCGGGAATCCTGTACAAGGAAGATAGGGCTGGAGAAGATCGGGGTCAAAATCAATGAGAAGTAAGTGTAGGGTTGTGGCACTATTACTGCACATAACCTCATAAAAACCGTTTTAAATTGCTAAGATATAACGTTCTGATGCTTAAGACTTCTCACCATAAGCATTAATTTCTGGATCAGCCAATTAGGAACTCTTAGCATAAGCCTTAAAGGGCTCATGTATTCAGTAGCAATCTAAACGCATATTCACAGAAATATGTTCTCCCACTGTCTGTGATTTAGAGTGAATTTTGATGTCTTTGATTGGTCAAAGAGAAAAATTCTGAAGCCCTGGAGGTGATCGTGGGGAACATGAAAGCTTCAGATAGGCAGGAAGCACGGTCTAAGCTGTTGTCTTCTAAGTCACTGGGCATCTCGGTGCCTGGGCTCTGGAAGCTTCCATGTTGTTGATCTGCATGGTACCACAGTCAGCAGTATGGGCATTTATTGTGTGCTCTCCTCCTCACTCCACCAGGAATGGCAAGATACCAGTGAATGATGTGGAACAGACCAACGTGCCTCATGTCTATGCTATTGGGGACATACTGGAGGGCAAACCAGAGCTCACACCTGTTGCCATACAGGCAGGCAAGCTGCTAGCTCGAAGACTCTTTGGGGGCTCTTTGGAAAAAGTAAAGTTCTTTCCCCCCTGTTATTGACCTGTGTGTTTGTATCTATGTGTGTCTCTGTGTCTCTCTATGTGTATGTGTACATCTTTGTGTCTCTTTATGTGTCTGTCTCTATATGTGTGTATATGCATGGGTATATGTATGTTTCTCTGTGTGTATCTCTCTTCCTCTCCCTATCTCCCCCTTCTTCCCTCCCTTCCTCCCTCCCCCTCTGTGAATGTGTATGTATTCTCTGTGTAAGTATAAGTGTATATGTGTGTCCATCTGTGTGCATGTATTGGTGTATGAATGTGTTGCATATGTGGGTATATCTGCATGTGTTTGGAGCTGAAGTCTGGGTCTCATGAATGCTAAGTAAGTACTCTACCACTGAGCTTCATCCCTATTCCTGAGAGAGTGCCTTGATCAAAATTAGGATTTCACAATTAGTAAGTAAAGTTTTGTTATTAGTAAGTAAAGGATAATTTGCAGTTGAGTTACTACTAACCCAAGAATTGACAAAACTTGTGTTTTTTACATCATTGGGCTGTCCTGTGACAGTGGAGGATTACTGTGGGTCCAGCCCCAGGACTCATCAGATGGGTGGACCTGAGTCCAGCAGGCTGAATCTACAGATGACAGTCCACAGATGTGGTTCTGTGTCAGAGTGCTGTGAGAGCCAGTTGCTCCAGGGCAGGAAAAGATGCCTGGATGATCTGACAGGCTGCAAACAGGTTTCATAAGTGGCCTGCTGCAGCTGACAATGCAGAGTGTCCCCTCCTGAGCAGGGCGCAAGCCTCTTACACTGCCTGCTTGATAAGCCCCATTTTCTTGCAATTTCACTTACATCTTTTGTAAAAGGAAACAATGGACTTTTCTAGGAGTTGTGTTGTCGGATAATAGCTCAAGGTTTGTGGGAATAACAGTGTCCTCTGGGGACCTGTGGCACTGCTAGCAGATGACAGGTCCTCAATGTACTTGGGGTGCGTCGTGGGGGAGACAGAAGGCCATATGTCCCTCAGCTTCTTTTAGAAGGGCACCAGACATCAAAGATAATGCATGAACATCTCACCTCAGGTCTCTCAAGCTGTACTACTCAGCCCACTCTCCTCTTTGAAATAAATTGAAATAACTCTAGTAAGTACACTTTCCTCTTCTTTGAGTATTTTGAAGATAAATCAGCCTAATTTGTCTCTAGCTGCTAGTGCTTGGGCTGCTTAAGTACAAATGATATTCATTTTTTTCTCAGACAGTTCAGATGCTGTCTGAGAAAACTCAAAGTTCAGCAAAGTGGGGAGGTGGGACAGTGGTTAAATTGCCACAAAGTGTAAGGATCAGAGTTGGGACCTCTCAAAACCTATGTGTGGTGGCACATGTGTTAATTCCAGCCTTGGAAAGTGGAAATGGGGTCCCTAGAGCAATATGACTAACTGTACAGCCAGCTCTGGGTTTGACTGAGAGACCCTGCTTCAATAGATACGGAAGAAGAGTGCTGGAGCATGATTCCTAGCATCAACCCCAGGCTTCTACATGTGCATTGTGTGTGTGTGTGTGTGTGTGTGTGTGTGCGCGCGCGCGCGCGCGCGTGCATGCATGCATGCGTGCGCACGTGCACACACACACATGTGAGCACACACATTCACACACTAATACACATACCTATACACATGAAAAATATTCAGACACAAGGGCTGGAGAGTTGGCTCAGTAATCAAGAGCACTTACAGCTCTTGGAGAGGACCCAGGTTTAATTCCCAGCACCCACATGGTAGCTCACAACTGTCAGTAACTCCAGTTACAGCCTTTGTAGGCATCAGATACACATGTGGGATACAAACATCCTTTTAGGAGAGTACCCACACCCATCAAATGGAATAGTGAGCACATTTTGGGCACATTCACTCACATATTCAGCAGTACATTTAGACATCTCCAGTCTTCCATCAGTTGGCTCTCATAATGACCAAGTCCCTTTTGATCTGACACTGCCTTTTATGAATCCGTGTTGTAGAAATTTTCTGGGAAGCAGGTCATAGGAGTGTTGTGTGTTTCTCTTCCAGTGTGATTACATTAACGTCCCAACAACAGTGTTCACACCTCTGGAATATGGCTGCTGTGGGCTGTCTGAAGAGAAAGCCATTGAAGTGTATAAAAAAGAGAATCTGGAAGTAAGGACCATGTCTCCTTCAGAATCAACCATCCTTCCTTGAAGCTACTTTTTATGTTGTAACTTAAGTTAGAGAAATCATCCTTCTATTTGGGAGAGTTTGAAGTGAATTTGTCTCACTTTCAAAGTGATAAAATAACACAGCTTTGGTGAGAGAGCAGTAGGGTGTGTGCATTGGGACTTTGGAGGTATAGTACAAAAGGCCCTTGTCCCGTGTGTAGTGACTCAGAGGATCCTCCCCAGAGACTTGGCTGTCCCAAGTGTGTGTGTGGGTGCTAGGCTCTGCTGGGTCAGTAGCACAGGTGATGCACTTCGTCTTGGAAGACAGAACAGTTCCATGTCTTCTGATCTGGGTTTGGGGTGGACGTGCCACTAGGTGGGGTCTCAGTTGTTACCTTCTCAGCCCACACAGGAACTAGTGTGGTACCGTGGGCCAGCAGCACTATAAATGCTTGAAAATGGAGTGTTGCTAACAGGAGGCTGTTTCTTTCTCTGACTAATGGCTGCCCAAAGCAGAAGGGACACGTTACTGGCATTGTGGGAACCTGGCTCCAATGCAGCCATCAATGTGCTCCAGGTGGGGCCTCGGGCTTCCAATGCTGCAAGCTGTTTAATCTGTCACCTTGTGTGTGTGTGTGGGAGGAGGCTGGGGAGGGGGACTAAATAGCATATCAAAGAGTGGGTTACATACAGTCAGTGTTCATGCCAGCCTCTCCCTTCTGGTCCAGGTGTATCACACCTTGTTTTGGCCTCTGGAGTGGACAGTCGCTGGCAGAGACAACAATACCTGTTATGCAAAGATAATCTGCAACAAATTCGACAATGTATGTAGATACCTGGATGCTGTGGCTTCTGCTCTACTGTACTCCATTTTCTCTGGGGAGTGGGCCCAGGGCTTCATTTGTGTAATGCACACCCTCTACCCCAGGCTGCCCCCCACAAGCCTCATACCCTCTACCCCAGGCTGCCCCCCAAGCCTCATACTCTCTACCCCAGACTGCCCCCCCCCCCAGCCTCACCCACTGTGGTTTTAGAATGCAGCTTGGATTTATATGAATATATAGAATGCAGCCAGTCAGATTTTTATGACATCTTTAACGATGGAATTGGGGCAGGAGCGAACTCTCAACTGATTGCAGAGGCTGAGGCAGGAGCCGGTTCCCAGCTCCTGTCAGGCAGTGGGAAGATGACTGCCCAGAACCAACAGTTTAACTCTGATGGTTTAGAACTGTGAAGGCTAACGCTGGCCACCATCCATCACTGTGCATGGTGCATGTTTGTATGTGCTTCACTGGGGGTATGGCATGGGTGGAGTGCTGAGGAGAGGCACGCCAGAGGGTAACAGGCAGGTGCTAACAGAGCTGAGATGTGTCCTGTGCCTGGCTCTGTCATCTGCTTGCACACTCCCTTCATCTGGCCTCATGGAGGATCAGAATGGAGGCCAGACTCTGATGAAAAGGCTTGTCAGTGGACAGCCTGTGGCTCACTGCTACTCTGGACACCCACCATGTGCTGCCCTGCTGACAGCCTCTGCGAGCCAGAGGCTTGCTTGAGCTCTGCCTGGTGTCAGGAGCAGGCCGCTCTTCACTAGGCCCACCAACCCTCCTCTGGGAAGACCCAATGCCTTGGGTCCTTCAGTGCAGGCCCTTAGTTCATATGTGCAGTGTTTGTGTGGCCCTGTCTCAGCGTAATCCAGACGTCACATCCCACCCACAAGCTCCATTGTGGGGACGGGGTTAGGAGGGCAGATAGAATGCAGTAGTAAATCACAGTGTGAGTTAGCTCTGACCACACTTTCCCAGCTCCTTTGAGAAGCTGTTCTCTGCTCAGTTCCTTTCCTGTGGGAGACCCTGTATATCTTAGCTGTGAACAGCAGGGAGTAGATTTCCGTTCTGGCCCTAGGCTTATGGGAATCCTCTGTTCTGTCCCTGTATTAAAGGAGCGTGTGGTGGGATTTCACCTTCTGGGGCCAAATGCTGGTGAAGTCACACAGGGATTTGCAGCTGCTATGAAATGTGGGCTCACAAAGCAGCTACTGAATGACACCATTGGAATCCATCCCACATGTGGTGAGGTAAGGAACAGGACGGTGTGTGTATGTTTGTGTGCATGTGTGCAAGCATGACTGAGTGGACAGCCTTGAATGTCATTCCTTAGGTACTGTTCACCTCTTTTGGAGACAGGGTGTCACACTGGCCTGAAGCTTGCCTATAGGCTAGGCTGGCTGGCCAACAAGACCTGGCATGTACTTATATCTGCCTCCATGGCACAGAGACTTTACAAGCATGTGCCAGCACATTCAACGTGGGTTTTGGGGCTTGGATTTGGGCCCTCCACTTGCGTGGGTAGCTCTTTACCCACCAAGCTTCTTCCCAACCCTTTACCTACTGCGAGTCTCCCCAAACCTCAGTGAGGTTCTTTGAATGGGCTTCAAGTAGCCTAGCTTTGCAGTTATGAAACACATTGTCATAGTTTTTAAATCCTAATATATTTTATACTAGCAACCTAATGTGTTCTGTCAGTGCAGCTGGAGCACATCCTTGTAAAGCAGCAGTGACATCACCATATGTTGTCTTCTTCCTTGTAAACAGGTATTTACGACGTTGGAAATCACAAAGTCCTCAGGGCTGGACATTGCTCAGAAAGGCTGCTGAGGCTAGCCCTGCTGTTGTTGGGTTTTCCCTGTCACACACACTCTCTGTGCCCATGACATCTGCTTGGGCAATGGAGGACCAGTTCTGGGCTTTCTCCTGGCACAGAGATGGGAAGGTGGCAGAGGATCAGCAGCAGCAGCACCTGCAGTCTCCATTGACGGCATGCAGCAGCCAGGCTGCATCCTTGACGCCTTGGCTCGTAACCCCTGGAGGTGAACCAAGGCTGACTCCTGCACGTCAGACTGGACTACCACTCCCGCCGCTCCAGACTTAGATGTCACAGTGAGCCCACTCACTCCCTTTCCCAGTTGCCAGTTCTTTGACTTTCACTTTGTTTCCATGAAGATATTATATTTTTCAGGGTGCACTTGTCTGAAAGGAGGCTTGCGGGCCTAGAGCATAGCTCTCTGGATTCATGGCATCTGGAGAACTAGGTTAGAGCAGTCGGCTGCACAGGACTGCTGCATTAGCCAGAAGTCCGTGCACTGCATAGCCTTTAAAAGGCACACTTAACCTGCTGTCAGAGACCCAGCTCGTACTCCATCCCTTGCACATCTGAGGATGAGAACCCTGACCAGTCTCCCCCTAGTCTCTGGACTAGCAGAGCACCACATATAAGAGAAAAATTGTTGAGTAGTTTTTCCATGTTAATCTTAAAAGTACTATTAAAAAGATTTTACTACAGTCTGTGTGATCTCATTTCAGCCTGTTAAACATGATTTTGTCATGGTGTGTGTAATAGGGTAGTTAACGAACAGCTAACCTCAAGGGTTTCACTTAACTTACGCATGGTGGCATTAAGCAGGCCTTTGGAGAGGGTGGGCGTCTCTAGGGTCTTTCTGGAAAACTTCAGAGGAACACAGTGGCCCATTGCTGGGGTATTTGAAGTCACCAACTCTCTTGAGTGTCACTAGTCATTTAAGCAGAGTGCCTCAGGCTTGCATGGTTCTGTGGTCAGAATTTCTAAATATAAGGGTTTTGTTTTATTTAGATTTTGAGACAAGGAAGGTCTTGCTGTGTAGCCCAGGCTGTCCTTGAACTTCTGATCTTCCTTCCTTAGCCTGCAGGTTGAAGTTACAGTTGTGCATCAGGGGTGGAGTGAGGATAAGAGCCCAGGGAAACCAACACAGGATCCCTGTGAGTTGCTTTTCATTGGAGAGAGAAAACTACCAAAGCGAGGAAGGAGAACAGTGGGAGCGGCCTCTCTGTGAGTGGTGCGCCCATAGCGCAGTGTAAAGTGGAGACAGTGTGTCTCTCACTGGACATGGTGCAGGCAGGGAACTGAATGAAAGTTAAGGGAAGTAGAGATATTTGAGCGGATAGAAGGGAAGGATTTATAAGCTAAGAGGCAGTATGATCTCATCATCTTAGGGTAGACAGAGCTGTCCATTAAAAAATATTTCACTAAAAAATTAAAAATGACAGCCGGGTGGTGGTGCATGGGAGGCTGAGACAGGCGGATGTCTGTGAGTCTGAGGCCAACCTGGTCTACAGAGGACAGGTAGGGCTGTTACACAGTGAAACCCTGTCTTGACCCCCCCTCCTGTTTTTTGGTTTTTTTTTGTTTTTGTTTTTGTTTTTTTTTTAATCTTTATTTTGTCTTGTTTTTGAGGCAGGGTTTGGGAGGGTCAGGGAGGCCATGCAACCAGAGGTGTAGAAAGTAAAAGTATTGGGTGCGCCCCCTTGAGGTAAAGTGGACTAGTGCCCAGACAGTTGTCTTCTTGACTTACTTCATGTGTGTGGGTATTTTACTTCACATGTTCTGTGCACTATGTGCATGCCTGGTACCTGCAGAGGCCAGAAGACGACATTGGATCCCTTGTGGCTGGAATTTCAGATGGTTGTGGGCCATCATGGGGATACTGCCGACAGAACTCTGTTCTGGAAGAGCAGCTAGTGCTCTTAACCACTGAGTCATATCTCCATCTCCCAGATGTTTCCTCAGCGTGTCTGCTTTGAGTGGCCAGTGACCAGGAATGACCAAATCAACACTTTCTGGAGGTGGCCTATCTGCCATGTAGAAAGACTTCTTTGCAGTTGAACTTGGCTTGTCCCTTCAGAAGCAAAAGCAGCAAAAGAAGCCTCTGGTGACTTGAAAAGGTGTGTTTGTGGGACTAATTAAACTAGAAGTGGGTGGATGCTCTCAGAACCATTGACAACAGTGGCCTTCCTTAAGGCTGCCTTGCCACTCAGCCCTTGTGGATTCAGCCTCGGCTTGGGTATGTGGTGGTGACTTGCCTGTATAGGGCCTTGTACATTGTGCACCAGAGTAGGTATGCCGGGTAAGGTGAGCACACACTTACAGGGATAGTTTCCTCAGGTCCTGGAAAGGGGATGGGCACAGTACTCTCCAAGGATTAACCAAATGGGCTTATTCCCAGAGGAAACCTGTGAGGGAACTGTCCTCAGGGAGGGCCGTGTGCAGAGCCTGGTTCCCGAGGGGACCCCCAACTTTTCCACTGTGCCGAGATAACTCCCTCCTTCCCACACTGCGTCCCTCCCTTTATTCCTTCCTTTTTTCTCCCTCTCTCCCTTTATTCCTTCCTTCCTTGTTTCTGTTTTTTTGAGACAGGATTTCTCTGTGGAGCCCTAGCTGTCATGGAACTAGCTCTTGTAGATCAGGCTGGCCTTGAACTTACAAGATCCTTGAGCCTCTGCCTCCGGAATGCTGGGATTAAAGGCGTGTGCCACCACCATCCAGCTCTTTCCTCATTGATAATTTCTGCCATCTCTCCGGGGAAAGCTGCTCCAAGGCAAGTGTGAATCTCTGGGGTCACTGCTTCTGGGACAATAGTAAAACAGGGTCAGTCCAGAACAGGCATGGTGATATCTTAGCACCTGATCTGACGAATGGGAAGGTAGAAACTATTGTGGGAACACTTAGAGATGGGAGAATCCACATTACAGTTCAGGGGTGGGGTGGGGTGGGTGGGAGGGTCTGTTGAGAGTGGAGCATCACTTGAACTAATGAACTGTGTATCACTGGTCTTCTAGTTAATATTTTCAGACTGCAGTTGGTGAGTAACTGAAACTTGGGCAACCTCACATGGGGAAGCATGGTTGATGTTTCTGCATTCTTATCCTTTCTGGACTTCTTTTATCAGTGATTTGATATTTCAGTTTGGGAAAAATTTCAGCCATTTCTTTCTCAAGTATTTCTTCATATGTTTCCCGCTTAGATTTCCAATCATGGATGCATTAAACTTATTGCTTCATATATGTCAGTTTCCTTTTGTTTCCACATTGACTTGCCCCAATGAACCCTGTCTCTTTCCCTTGGTGTATCCCACCTACTGCTAAACCCTAGCATAGATTTATGTGGTGCTGTGCTGTATCTGTGGGTTTGGGTTTTCGTTGGTAGAACTGCCATGGTTCTTTTTTGTATTTTTATCTTTCTGTTGAGATTCTTCATCTATTCCCGTATAGCATCTATCCTTTCTTTTAGGCCACCTGGTGTGTTTATAATTTCAAGGTCTCTATCTATTTCCCAGAGCTGGGCTGTCCTCATCTGGCTTTTATTGAATTTTACTCTCAACAAGTTACATCTTCTTGTGTCTTTGCACTTCCTAAGTCCGTGTGCAGATGTGATGTATGGCTGTGCTCAGAAGACAGTGCTCATGTTTTCCTGTCTGCTTCATCGTGGCTCAGTCCATCCTGATATAGTCAGGCAGGGCTGTGCCCACAGAGCCTCTGGTTAGAGTCAATTTCTGTCCTCCATATTTTGAGGGTGCAATAGGGCATAGGGTTTGGGGAGACCTTGTGGCCTCTGGTCTGTCAGCTGAGCCCTGCTTTCTGATGACAGAGCTCTTTATGCCTTGTGGTAGTTACTGGATTGTTTTTTCTCTCCAGTCCTACCTCTTGATATTCTATGGCCTGATTTTTTTTCTACCCATCTATATGGCTTGAGACTTCATTGGGTCACTGCAGGATATCTTGTAAAAGCCCAGGGTGCCCTGGAAGGATGCCACTCAGCTCTACCCCAGCCATTTTAGAGCCTTTCTGTGTCAGGATGGATGGTAGTGATCCACTGTTATTATTCAGACATCTGTACTGGCCTGTCCTTGGGGTTTTGACAGGATGCACCCTCATCTGCAGCCACTAAGAGCATCACCTGTGCACATTCACTATGCTCCCTTTTAAAAGGGCCCCGCCCACCTCCCATCCTCCTCCTCTCTCTTTCTCTCCTTCTCTCTGTCTGTTTCCCCTTCTCTCTCTTCCCTCTCTCCCACATTTCTTCTCTCCCCACTGCTCCTGTCCTCAGAGGCCAATCTTCCCACTCCCCCCCAAAAAACAAAACAAAACAAACAAACAAAAAAAAAAAACCCAAAAAAACCAACCCTCTGCTTGAACCCTGTCTCATGGCATCTTTCTCTTGAGTGCTACTTTTCTTAAATTGTGACACCCACACCCCTAAAACTAAGGGCCTGGTCTCCAGCTAGTAGATCCAGTCATCATGGCAGGTTTGGATTCTGAGGGTTCCTGGTAGATAGATGACTAGCCCACAGATGGACTAAGAATTTGATGACATCATTGAGAGATGGTAGAGCCAGGAAGATGGAGCCTGGTTGGAGAAAGTAGGTCATGGGGAGGGGGCATGCTTTTGAAGGGTACATCTTATCCCTGCCTTTTTTCCCTTTTTCCTCCCCCCCTCCTTTTCTGGTCCACATCTCCATTGTTTGCCATTGTATAAGCCACTTTGTTCTGCCACATGCTCCCTGCCATGGATCCAGTCTCATGTGGATCCAGAGGCAGTAGAGCCAACTCAGGAGGGGCTGAGGGACCCTCCGAGCCAAATACACACCCCTTCAGAAGTTGCTTATCTCTGATGGAAAGTTGGCTTAACACTGCCCTATCCCAGGGCTCTGGGTAGAGCCTCTCGCTCCTGCCCTTGGCCCTGCTGCCTTCTGCCACTTTGCCTGCAGGGCAGCAGCTTTTGGGTCTCTTCTAGAAGGCTCCTCACTTTTCGGAATGTATTTGAATTAGGTTTGCCTTTGACTGTGATAGCTGCTTCTCAAACACTCACTTCTGGAGCTTAAACAGAGTTCCTGTTTCTGGAGTAGAACTGGTGACCTCTGACTTGCTCCATTTAACAGACATTCTACAGTACATGTCCTGCTTTACATAAACTACTCCATTCTGTGTGGGATAGCAAAGTCTTGGATCCGTATCTTGCCAGCTGTCTGTCAATAGTGCTTTACTTCCCTGAGGTCCATGTCCCTTTCTAAAGAGTAACCAGAGGACACCCCTGGTGACCCTTTTGGGGCCCAAGCTATCTCACCCAGTAAAGGGACATGGAATTTATAAATTCAATGGTAAAAGAAAAAAGTAGGCCACACTAGTCTATATTTAATTTTTAATTGGATTTATTTATTGTGTGTTCTAATTCATTTGTTTATTTATTGTGGGAGTCAGTTATATCCTTCCACTATGTGGATTCTGGGGATTGAATTCTGGATCGGCATGACCCTGCAGCCCCATCCTTTGCCCTCCTGCTGTTCTGTGCTGAACCAGATAATCTCCAGAGCCTCATTGCTCAGACTTGGCTTCAATTTCCAGACCTGCTTGTGACAAACAGTGAAAGGCAGGAGAAAAATCTCCATTGAACGATGAAGGACAAGGGGTGGTTCTGAGCTGTACTGTCAGTCATGAAGCAGGGCCTTCTATGTCCCAGCTGACATCTGAAAATGACCAGGCTCCTGATGGCTAAGGAATGAGTGTGTCTGGGCCTCACTCAGGGGATGAGGCCATGGGCTGAGTCTGCCTCCATCTTGCTGCTCCCAAGGCTTTGGGTGGGCTTGTCCCCCTCCCTGGACTCTCACCCTCTTGGCTACTCATCTTCCCTAAAGAGGGAGATGTCAGCTTTCGTGGTCCTTCCATCTTCCAGCCACACTCTGGCTGGATTTGATATTTAGCAATATGTGTGAGTTTCCTCTTTAACATACCCACAGGCCCAGGATTAGATTTTTAAAGTCCCAAGATGCCTCAAAGGACACCCCTTCCCCCTCCTGCAGCCTTAGAAATGGCTGGAGGGAGTGACAATAGTTATCTCAGATATCTAGACAGAGCCCCAACTCACAACAGCCACGTCAGAAGAGTGTACAGTTAAAAACTGCGCAGGATGAGGAGAGTTCTTTTTGCATGCTTATTAAGGGTGCAGCCCCACTGTGTGCCAGAAAAGCGAGGGCAAGCCTGCTTACCCAGACCCTGCTCCAGCACAGAAGAACCCAGGGAAGTTCAGCACCTAGGACTTCTGGGCTGCTTATTCACTGATGGTCAACATCTCAAGAGGCTGCCAGCGTCCTTGACCTCTCCTGAGGATTCTGGACACTTTGAGCCTGTCCGCCCCTCCTGCTGTTCCCCCTTCGTACCACATGGTGGCACAAGATAGCAGCATATGATCTGTAGGACGCCGGGAGAAACTTTGGGGAGTGTTGCTTCCAGAATAGACATAGTGAATTTTCATAGACTCAGCTCATGTTCCCATCAGGGAAGTCAGTAGTCACTTCCTGTGATTTCCCTGACACTGCCCTTGGTGGGAGGTGTGTCTCTCCCTCATCCATTTCTTCACCCAGCGCAGTGCTCCTCCCAACAGCTTCAATCCCCCCCCCCCAGTCTGTTTTCCTGAAAATCACACATACGACCAAATACACATGGGAACTGCAACCTATGCAGGGGACCTGGCAATAAGGCCTCGAACGCGATTTTCTAGATCAGCGGTCGCACCATGAGGCCATTGTGGATCCCTTAACCTCATCACTCTTCAGATGCCTCCTTATGGCAGCACATGACAGTATCTCAGCCCTCACAGCAACCTAAGGAGGTTAGAACCATGTTATTCCAGTTTACGGATGAGCAGGAAAAGAGACGCGAGTCACTTTGCCAAGACCACAGAAATAATGTTGGTGCTGGAATTGACATTCCAGCCCTAGGGTCAAGTTGACAGAGCAGGTGGGGGCTTAGAGGCATGGTCCGCTGCTGCCCCCTTAGCACTACTTAGCACCTGTTATTGCTGTTTTGGGACTTAGGTGGCTTTTTTTCTGCCGCCAGCAGGTGGCGACAAAGCACAGAGCCAAGCTTGCTCCTGCCCTGGTGTGATGCGTGGTTTGTCACAGGAAATGCCTTTTTCCTGGACCCAAATAGAAGCTGAATGTGGGGAGAGAGAGACCCTAGAGAATCACGAATCCGCCATAAAGAACATCTGCAGTCAATTCCAGAACAGGTGACCACATATCATGTGGCTCTGGATCTTAGGGTGGATCAGACTGTTTCCCCTTCAGAACTTGAAGACTCTGAAGGAAGTTACCTGGACGTTGCTAGCTGCAGAGCACGCCCAACAAGTTCATGTTCACATATACTCACACACAGAGAGAAACTGTCTTGGGTCATGAAAGCAGTAAGTGGCAGAGCTGGAACCCAAGCTTGTGATAACAAAGTCCTACAAACTGTGGATTAGCCTCAATGGCTGTACCTCCAGGACCCAAGCAATCATCTGCTCAGTGAGTGGACACACACACACACACACACACACACACACACACACACACACACACACGAGAGAGAGAGAGAGAGAGAGAGAGAGAGAGAGAGAGAGAGAGGTGGGAGGTGGGAGGTGGGGAGGCAGAGCGGGTTCCGGTAGCTGGTGATAGTCATTTGACTGACTGATGTGCACAGAGCAGCCACGCAGAGTCCAGTAACTGTTAAGGAATGCAGTTGCCCCATTCCCCTACTCTTTCATGAATTCAAAGGAACCGAACTCCAGAAGGCAGAGCTTACAGTAAGAACTTGTCCATAACAGTGATTTTAAACAGCTCAAAGCCCAGTGCCACGGGGAGAGGGTCACACCCTTCTCACCCACCCCAGTTCATTTGCTCATCCCAGCCTGAGACAACACTCCAACCTGAGAATTTGTCCTCTGTATGGGGAAAGGGGACTCTCATCCCCTCTCCCATGCTGCTCCAGAGCCCCACGGAGGGAGCCCCACATTATTGAGGCGTGCGGGGCGGAGGGGGATGTCCTCTTGGAGGGGCAGCAGCGGTTTTGCATGTTTCTTTCCACAATGGCTCCCACTACAGTGAGTTCCGGGCACCAATCGCACCGACAGATGGTCTGGGGGTGCCTAGCCCTACTCCCAGAGGGCATCTCTCAACTCCACCTGGCAGGGACCAGTGAGGACCCATGCAAGCCACATGCTCAGCTGTGGCTCCGGATTCGGTGAGCACTTTTTACACACCAGGTTGGGATGGTGTCAGCTTCTCCCAGGGCCACAAGCACAGCAGATCCAGCAGGACCATCAACCCAGGACCACAGCTGCCGCCAGAGCACTCTGCTCTTTGCAGAAACGCCATGCATGTGGTGTGAAGGCACAACCCCTATGCAGACAGGGCTTTTCAGGTAGCAAAGGGACATTCCCTGGGAAAAGCATAAACCAGCTCTCAGAGCCCAAGCACTGCCCTACTTCCAGGAATCTTCTCAGACCCCTTTCCAAAGCCAGGAGAACAGCACCCTCGACAATCAAAAACAAGTAGTAAGTACAGAGATTGTCAATGAATGGTCGAAGACACCTGGGCGAGATGCTCTCTAGATACCAGCAAAGGGAAGCCCCTGGGGTTGCTGGCATGGGAGCTGAGAAGCCCAGAGACTTCAAGTGGTGTTTTAGGAATGGAACAGGTGACACCCTTACTGGAAAGCGGAAGCCTGTAGCTCAGGATGTGACTTGTTCTGCGGTGCATGGTGTCTTAACATAGTAACATATATCACACAACATTTATCAAATAAGAATCACAGTTAACAATATTTAGTCCATTAACAATTAGTAAGACTTAAAGAAAATATCATCTATCCTATCTTTGTGAGTCTAAAGTCTTATATGTAACTTATCTTTAATCCTAACTGAGGAAAACTATAACCATAACTATCTGTCTTCAACTCCTTCAAAGACCACAGAAGGATAATATATAAACTCTAGAAATGACAGAGACAACTCAGCCTGGTCAGTCACCCGAAGTTCTTTTGTAATGTTCCATCTTCAGCCTATAGGCCATAGTGTGTCTGGCAGACTCCTCAGCAAAGCAGGAAACTTTAAACTGTCCACCTGTATTAGCAGTTTGTTAGTTACTTTTCTCTCTGTGTCCTGCAAACTGTCTGGCAGACTCTTTCATGAAGTGGGAATCCTGTAACAATGTCCATTTTGTATCAGCAGTCACTTTCCTGTGGGTCCTGCATGTCCAGTTTATATAGCATAAAGTCAAACAGTCCAGACAAGAGCAGTATCTTGTCCAAATGGCTAGTCTTGCCATATTGAAAGCAAATTCCATATCACGTTTCTTCAAAGTTCATCTTCCTTTCTGACGCAGGTGGTGTTGCCAGGAGCAGTTGTGCCTCACTGTTAAGAAAAACCCTAAACAATTTTAAATGCCATATTCTGTAGGTCTTTGAAAGGTTTGAAGAATGCCTATTTGTCTCAAATACATCTCTGTATATCTAGAAATCCTAAGTAACAACTATAAGTTTTGACTATTATAGGTAACTATCTATAATCTGTACTAAGTTATACATTTTTAAATGAGCTATATAAACACAATACCTAAACAAGAGGAGAAATATACATATCACAAAATTAACCTTAAATTTGTATCAATAAATGAAAATCCATTCCAAAACAAAGTATTCATATCTATGCCATAATCCCCTTTTTACCTTTAAAAAGAGATTAATTGTGATCATTAACCATTTATAACCAACCCCATTTAAATGAAAACAAACATTTATAGACAATATTTGGGAATTTGGGCATTGTTCTTTCCAAACTGTTTCCTGCTGTCAGGGGGCGCTGTCATGGGGATCCTAAGAAGATGCAGAAATCCTGACTGTAGTGGTCTGCAAGGCTGCCTTGTCCCAGGGACAATGCTTCAGGGGGTCTTGCTTGATCAAACCATGTTAGTCAGGAAGGAATCCATAGTTTTTTATTTTCTGTGGAAACACAAATAGAAATCCTTTTCCCCAGTAACCTGTCCTTGGATTAAATTTTGAAGTCAAAGCATTTTAAAAATATATAAATTGAATTAATCCAGCAGCATTTCCTTTAACAGTTGTTGTTTCCTCAGCAGTCAAATGATACAAAGACAATATAATACCTTATAGTATCCAGATTTTCTCAGTACTTTCCATCTTTACGTGGCTTTTTTATTACTCTATTTCATCTATTTCTATATTTTTATTTTTCGAGACAGGGTTTCTCTGTGTAACTCTTATCTGTCCTGGAATTCACTCTGTATACTAGGTTTACTTTGAAATCACAGAGATTTGTTTGCCTCTGTCTCTAGAATGCTGGGATTAAAGGAGTGTGCCACCACACCCAGCTACTCTGTCTTTTTATTATTGTTTTAAACCATTTTATCCGGTTTCTTTTTCTCTCCCAAGCCTACATACATTTTAAAACACTCTGTAAACCTTTAGAGGTTTTTCTTAATCTGAATCTGTTTTTACTGTAAATCTTTATCTTTTTGTGGCCACGAGTCTTTTATCTGGTAAACAACAACATTGTTAAACTGAAAGCCACAGCTGTATTAGTTGTGGTCTATCAAAGATGGCAGCGGCTGTTTTACCGCCAGAACTGAGAGCTGTGCTCACTGCCTTGGTCTACGCTGCCATCCAGCAGCATGCTGCCGGCTTGGAGATGTGGTCATTGCCATTGCCAGCTCTCATACACACCAATGAATTGTTAGCAGAGCTTCTTAAAAGCCTTGCGGTTTTTTTGCCGCTTATGCTGAGTCAGGAATCCTCCCATAAAAAAGCTGCACAAATTTCTGCTTGTCCTCACAAAACAGAGTCCAACCCAGAAAAATGCTCTTGGCAAGAAGCCTTGCATGTCTTTGTTCTTTTGTTCCTAAAACCCTTTTTAAAGCTTTTGTTAAATTTTAAGCGGAAGTTCTTATTAGCCACATTGCGGCGCCATTGTTATGAGTTGTTTCCTACCGATCTGTTCCCACCGCCGCACCAGCCCCCCAAAACACCCAGAGACCCTGTATTAGATATAAAGCTGTTGGTCAGGTACTAATTTCTTATCGGCTAGCTCTGTCTTAATGATTAACTCATTTACATGTGGTCTCATCTTACTGGAGAGAGTGGCCAGCGTTCTGTTCTCTCCAGTCTCTACTCCCTACTACCCTAGTACCTACCCCTCCCTACTACTTCCTCGAATCCTCCTTGTCTCCTAGTCCCGCCTATCTTGCTTTCCTATTGGCCAACAGTGCTTTATTCATTAACTAATAAGAGAAACATATTTACAGAATGACATTTTAATAGCTTGTTTCCTAATAAAGCACAAAAACAAGCATACCCCCCCTAAAACCTTGTATTTGGTGGTTGATCAACTTAATTCTGTATGTGATGTTGAGGCCATAATTCAAAAAACAATTCTTTGGCTTTCAGATACAGGTGACCCAACACCATTGTGGATTGTTTGTTATTTTAAATTTGAGTTTAAATATTATGCGTATGAATGCGTTACCTGCATGTATGTCTGTGCGCCACCTGTGTGACATGTCTTTAGAGGCTAGAAGAGGTTTTTGGTCATTCTATACCAATTAAGAATTCGCCACCACCATACCTCAGTCCCTGGCAACCCCCCCACTCCCTCTACCCCATCCCCACAGTTTTCTGTCTTGAGAAATTACAGTAATGTCAGTTACGCCCTCTACATGCAGGTGTATAGAATGCTTGCCATTTTGTGACTGACATTTCACTTGTATGTATTCTAGTTTATTTTCATTTCTGTTTATGCTGAGTAATAGTCCATGGCATACATACAGAGACCCTACATGGTTGGTACATTCATCTGCTTATGGCATCCAGTTGTTTGCATCTTGGCTGTTGTCAAGTGCTGTTAGTATGAACACACAAGCATCTGAGACTCTTATTTTTGTATAATTATGAAAGAACTTTTGATGGATGACATGCTAATTTTGTGGCAATGCTTACATATTTAATTGGGTAAAATGACAATTGTTGAGATGATTGACTTATTAAAAAGTGTTATATACTTTAGCTTATTGATAAGTGCATAGGTTACCCTAAGCTGTTAAAGTGTCACAGGTGTCCCCTACTGACATCAAGCAGAAATGCACGGAAAGATGTTTTACTCAAATATGTAGAGGTGTTGGTCATCCATATTTCAAAGGAAGCAGGTTAACCAGAGCGTGAGTCATATATTCATTTATCTGGAAGCACATGGGCATTAGGCCAGGGCTCACCATTCAGCAGATGCTGGCTCCTTAAGTGAATCCATCCTCCTCTCAATAGTTAAGCATTTACTACCCGCCCACCCCCCAAGGATTTCAAAAAGTAATTCATTTTTCAGAACAAATTAGCAGTAAAGGGCTGATGGTGGCATAGCTGTTGCAGACCATCATCTGAATACTGTGGTAGATTGTGTCACTGCTGTGCATAAGTCTGGAGGCAGATAGGATGCAGTCCAAGCAGTACATCACCACAAAGAAGCTCAAGAGCAGCAGGATGGTCCGGGTGGCCCTTTGCTCTGGAGATGCTTTAGGAGAAAGGCTGGTGCTGTGGAGATGCCGGACCTGCTTCTTGTGCCTGCACAGGAGAGCCAGCATGTACCCGCTGGAAAGGACCATGAGACCTATAAGGGACACATCCCAAAATATCCTCACTATGGAATTTAAGCGCCTACTGATAGAACTCATGGGTAAAATAATGCAGGATTCAGTGATAGATGTGAGCCCATGTGAGGTAACGTAGTCAGCAACAGAGGAGAATGGGAAGTGAGCTCCACAGGACATGTAGAAGACCCACAGCACAAGAAGGGAACACAGGCTGTGCTGTGGGGATTTATGTTTGAACTTTGCCAAGTAGGAGCTTCTGGGGCTGAGGGTGACAGCCTGGAGGACACTCAGCAGGCAGGTAGCACAAAGAGAGAGGCCCCTCAGAAACCTGTGCAAGTGGACAAGGGATTGACATGTGATGCAAAAATGTCAGCAGCTGTGATCTCCATGATCATTGGCATCCCAAAATGGATGAGAGCCAAGAGACTGATGAGCAGGTCAATGGTCCGGGGCCTGTTTTCAAGAAGAAACTCGAGGATATGGAAGAGGAGGAGGATGCTGTTGAATGAAATCCCAGTGCCAACTTCAGAGAAAAATATATTTTGTATGTCCCCAATTTCATAAAAATAGTTGATTCTTCTCATTGTATGGGACAAGGAACTAGAGTAAGTGACTTTTTGGTATTTCTATTATTAGAGAAATTGTGAAGGAAACACAGGAAAGATTAATGGAGATAACTGTAGCCTCCTTTAGGACCATGATCACTGTGTATTAGTCAGTGTCCTGTAACCTCATCACCAAACTGACTCAAGTGACACCAGACAGACCAAGGATAAGGGGTGACATCACTAATTTGTAATTTGTGAAATTGAACAGGGAATTCAAAGGCTCTTAATAAAACTCTCATAGATAAAGGTCAGTGATGAGCTGTCTGTGAGATGAAGTTTAAACACACAACCCATTTCTTTCAAAAGGCTTTTAGAATTTCTAAGTATGCACACTATAGAAGTCAGTACATCAACAACTGATTCATTTGAGGTTGCAAAGCAGGAGCAAAACGAAATTATTTGTTTAAAATGTGAAATTACAGCATCACTTCCTCAGAAGTTCCATACAAGTGAGCAATTCTTGAAAATATCTAGAAATTATACCATACATGTGGATGATAAAGTAAATTTGGTAATTTAGTTTAGAAAAACAAATCAAACATAAATTAATTGACATCCTATTAAAAACTTAGCTAATTTCAGGAGTTCAGGAAATATCCTAAGAAGAAAACGTTCTCGTTGAGCCTCTCCTCTGCAGATGCTGAACACCTCCCTGAGCCGCACTGCTCCTCCTCCCACAGCCTGCCTGGCCCCGACCACCTTCTGATTCTGCACTTGGGTGCAGAGCACTTACCCAGATGGACGTGGCAGGGGAGGACTCCGCCTGTGGAGACCTGCACAGGCTTAGGTGAGGGGGTTTTAATGCATCTCTGCAGTTTGTAATTTTAGTGTTCTTAGAAGGTGACAAGTTCTGGCTGGGGACATGGAAATGTGACATCCCAGTGGAACTCCATACCTGCCTGTCACAGTACTTTGTCCTGGATAACAGCCATCTGGGGTGGAGTTGGGGTGAGCAAAAACTTTATCTGAGGTCCCTTGCCACATATGTGGGAGAGGTCAGGCAGAGAGGCAGAGACAATAAGAAAGAGAGGTAAGGCGGAGGATCCAGAAAAGGAGGAGAGGAGGGCCACACAATCAGCCGTGAAGAAGGAAAGAAAGGTGTATAGAATAGAGAGAGAAAGGTAAAAGCCCGGAGGCAAAAGGTACAAAGGATAATTTAAGAAAAGCTGGCAAGAGCGCAGAGCACTCCCGCTCTTCTCCTGGCGTCTCTCTTTACATGTGGACAGCGCCTCTATCCCCATCTTCTGAGGTTTCAGAGAAAACAACTTAGCACAAAATCTCTTCACTTCTCATAACATGTTGGGAGCCAGACTGGGGAATTGAGCTGTCAACAGGTTGATTCTCAGCCTCATGCATAAAAACTTAGCCCAGTTCTTCAAATCCTGAAAAACTTAAACTCTTCCTCTAATATTCCAATTTTCAGAAAAGCAGCCGGTGAGAAACTCTGGGCGTCGGTCACGGCGGGGTGGGGGGTTAGCTCAGTGCCCTCAGCCTCCTCTCTTGCTGCAGCAGAGAAGGGCACACTGCTCTTCTCCTGACTCCGAAGGTGTGGGATGTCCACATTTTCTTTGTCTTAAATTCAGTCAGCCTCGGCTCAGAAATGGAAAAACAACAAAGCATCTCATGGACTTCTGTTGAGACACACCCACATCCTGCACCACGATGGCTTTGTTTTGTCACAGCTGAAGAGTCCAAAAAGGGACCCTACCTTCTCCTATGCCCAAATCAAGGGGGAGGAAAAAAAATTTTTTTTTTTTTTTTTTAAATAAAGAAATCTACCTCAGTTGACAGGATTCCACCCATCCTTAGGGTTCTTCAGCTTGTAAGTTTAACCTGCTGAGTGTAACTCTGGCAGCGCCCTGCTTGGTCGACCAAGCAGGCTAGTGAGGCACAGCAGAGCGGAAGTGTGTAAGCGTTCCTGTGATGACCTCTTTCTAGCACGTTGCAGTTTTATATTTGATAAGTTGGTAAGTAATATGAATGTATAGGTAATTGTGTATGTTTTAAAAATGGCAATGAAAATTGAAAATGTAGCTTCCATACTTGTGTGTAATTCCAAAGTATCTTATTTTATCAGTTTTAAATAGCTTTTGGACAGCTTCAGTCCACTTTTCAGAGGTGTGCTGCTTTATTATGGAAAGGAACTTGTCTTCTCACATCTCATGGAGCTGCCGTTTACACATCACAACTTTTTAACTTACTGTATTTTTTCAGAATTAACTTTTTTGGAGGGAAGAAATTCCCCACTTGCTAAACGATACTAAATTGTTGTCTGAGCTTTTAAAATCAGGTCTTCAGATTTTATAAACTAGTTTGTAGCTTTTTAGGTTCTTTGTTAGTTAGACGTACATAAGGGATATAAAATGACCTTCAAATTGTTTTAAATGTCTGTTTTTTTCCCACTGATGCACACTTGGGGACGTTGTGTTCGCACATATTTTCATCATTAACTGAAAAGGTCCATTGCTTCTTTTAATGTGAATCAGTTTATTTTTGGATTTTTAAAAAATACTGTGCTTGGTGGAGAGGACATTTTAATACATCTTTTTTTGCCTAATGCAGCCCCCTCTGAATGTTAATTTTTAAAATGTTAAAATTTGGTGAACAACTGGAACATGTGTTTGCATTATGTTTATGTTTAAATTTCGGTGTTTTACAAAGGAGAAAATTCTGGGATGTATTATTATTGAACTTCCATTAAAAGAAATTGATAGGACTGTTTTAAAATCAGTTGAATGAATACCTGTGTTGGTATGTGAAAGTTTTTCCTAAAACTACATTCATGTATTATTTTAATCCATTTTTCTGTGACATTTGGTGCAATAAACTTTTTGAATTTATCTTGAAAAAAAGAAAAGAAAAGAAAAGCTGGCAAGAATTAAACCAAACTAAGACCGGACATTCGTAAGTAAGAATAAGTCTCTGTGTATTTACTTGGGAATTGGGTGGTAGGCCGAGAGAGAGAGAGAGAGAGACAGACAGACAGACAGAGAGAGAGAGAGAGAGAGAGAGAGAGAGAGAGAGAGAGAGAGAGAGAGAGAAACTACAGCACCCTGTTTCCAGGAAATCTTGGTCCTATGCCTCATGACTTCTAGTCTCCTGCTTTAAGCTCTATTAAAAATGAATTTAAAGAATGTTCAGAAGTAAAGGAAGATGTGTGGAGTTTGGGGCTGAGGGTATCCTGGGCAGTGGCTGTGGCTGAGGCCAACCCTGAGCTGGAGCCTTCTCCCAGAGGAGCTTGAATTGAAGGGCCAACTTCCTCTCATTGATGGAGGCAGGAAGTTGTGACAGAAACAAAATACAGTCATATTTGAGTCCCCTGCATACTTAACACTGGTAATATGAAGCTCCAGACAAAATGGAGCCCAGAACCCACAGTCTGAAGAGAGTCCTATCACCCAGGTTTACCTTCTCCCATTCTGGGACTCAAAGACAGCAATTTATAATAACTGCTCAACATGTCAGAGATTCAGACAGGCATAAGAGAAGAAAGATTAGCTCCTTCCAGAGAGGACTGGAGACTTCAGGAACTAGAGGCATAAATATGCAAGGACTGTACCATCTACTGTCTAAGATTCCACCCGAGGTACCTGGGGGTTGGGGGGAGCGGATCCTTCAGCATACACTAACAGAACTCAGCTCAGGCTGGGGGAAGTCCAAATGCTGTCCCAATGCTTCCATGAGCGTGTCAACGACAGGCAGAATTCAGCTGGCAAGAAGGAAGCCCACAGCATGTAGAGACCGGAAAACTCACACCCCATGCTCATCCTCTCTGTCCTCTTGCACAGGCCATTTGCCATCCAGTTGTCATTTTGCTCCTGAAAGACTTCTGGGGCTGGTGTGGCAGAGGGGTTGGCCTGCCAGAGATGGTGGCCTTCGTCTCCCCTGCCACTGTTGTCTGGAGGAAGACTCCTCTTGGAGAGGGAACAAGATACAGACACACATTCCAGATCCACCATGAATTTGCTGTGTGAGTCTACCTTGTGAATTTTCATTTCTCTGAGTTTTTAAAAACAGATTTTTATTATGAGCATTTTGCCTACATGAATGTAAGTGCACTGGATGTTCATTTGGTGTCTAATGAGGAAGTGGATCCTCTGGAACTGCAGCCATGATGTTTGACAATCCCCCAAAAAAAGAACAACCAGTGCCCTTAACCACTGAGATTTATTCACAGCCCATGAAATCAAAAATATTTTATGATAAATATTAGTTGTGCATGGTATTTTGTATTTCCATATAAATCCTGAATATTTTTCCTATTTCTGTAAAGTATATCTTTAGAATTTTCATGGGAATTGCTTGAACCCATGGACTGCTTTCTGTAGTATAGCTATTTTTACAATATTCATCCTGGAGCATGTAGGATTTCCTTTTCTTCTTGTATTTATTTATTTGGTGTAAAAAATTTTCATTGTGTTAAGTCTTTCACTTCCTTGGCTAGATTTATGCCAAGGTAAGTTATTTATTCACTTACTTGAGGTTCTTGTGAATAGGACTGTTTCTTTCTCAACAAGTTTGTCACACCGAAAAAGCCACACACACACACACACACACACACACACACACACACACACACACTTGTGTATCCTGCTACTACTTTGTAGAGATTTTTGTCACCAAAAAGGTTTTTTAGGGTCTCGGATCATGCCATATGCAAATAACTTGACTTTTCCACTTGTATCTTCCTTATTTCTTTCTCAAATCTTGTTATAGCTAATATTGAAGGATTGTAGTATGTAAAAGTGGAGAAAGAGGAACCCTTTTCTCAATCTTGAATTCAGTGGAAATGCTTGGGTTCCCCCAATTTAGTATAATGTTGACTATAGGTCTGTCAAATATAGCAATTATTATATCAAGGTTTGTTCATCTCTCTGGGTCTCTTTAGGGCTTCTATCATGAAGAGTTGTTAGATCTTCACAAAGGCCTTTCTGCATCTATGATCCTGTGATTTCTTCCTTTGAGACCTATGTGCTATACACAGATACTCTGTCAATAACTAATATATTGTGGGGAGTATGTCTCCTAGAAACTAGGATGTAGCCACTAGTCTGAAATTCTTGTTAATGGCCAGCAGTTCAGAATAGGGCAGAATGGATGTTAGGCTCTGTCATGTACTGATGGGACTGAAAACACCATCAGCCTCAAGAACCTTTGTTACTGGTTTGTTAAACTAGGAGGGAAGTGATTACTTCCCAGGGTGTTGGGGAATTAAGGGAGTAGTAGATTGTGTTTTTTACACAATGAGTGATCCCTAAGGAAGCCAAGGGAAGATAAACTTTGTGTATTCTCACGAGAGGATACCCTGAAGGAAGCTATGTGTTTGGCCCATGCGGGCATCTCAAACAGATACCTGTGAGTGAGTGTGGATGTTGTCAGAGTAGACAAAGCTATAAGGAAGTAAACACCATTATTGTAGAGACAGCTATTCTTGTCCTTGAGAATTCTGTGGAAGCCAACATTTAGTTTAACTTCCTTTCCCTGCTCTTGCAGACATGTGTTGAGTAATAATTTGGAATGGAAATAGAGGATTCTGGTCTGTGGTGGCTTGGTGCACACCATGGCAGCCTACACTGCCTCCTTCAGGGATTATTCTTACAGTGCAAAGGGTCCCTCAGTTTTAGCAACCCCCACTCCCCCACCCCCGCCAGTGAAAGTTAACAGGCTTTGGATTTCCTTATTGCCTTCTATTCTGTTCTTTGTGTTCAGGCACTGGGAAAATCTAAGCCCAGAAGATTGGCAGCCTGTTTCACTAATTTCCTCCTTATATTCCTGGGATAGAGGCACCACACCTGCCCAGCTTTCCTGATCCCTTCCAGGTTGTTCTTACTCCTAAGAGGGCACACATGCAAACAGTGAGTCTCCTCTATGGCACCAATGCCCAAGATCAGGATCCCTGGGTTCCTGTGGCTCTACTGAGCACTATATCTAGATCCCACAAGTGCTGTTCAGGATGACATGAAAAGAAAAGGAACATGACAGAGCTTGTCATTGATGCCACAGCCTAGCAGCCATGTACTGGCCAATACTGTCAATTTCATAGGACCCAAAGTCCACTAGGAACCCGAGTTCTAGACATGTCTGTGACAAGGTTTCTTGACATACAGGTTTCCCTCACCTACTCCAGGTTTTGCCTGATAGGAATTGCCCTGGGAGGATCGCGCACCTCCCACAGTGCTTCATGAGACTAAAAAGCAGTGACGTCTCTGCTTCCTGCCTGAGAAGCCAGCGTTGCAGCATGATGCGAACAGCTGAACCTATTCTGCTCTGTCAGGTGATATTGCATTAACGCCCCAGGCAGAGGGCGGGAGGTTCTCCTGCTGGCGTCCTGAGTTCTGGCACTCCAGCCTTGGTTAGTGCTCCTTAGCGACATTGTGGGTGATCGCGGGGTCAGCACCCACCAAGCTTTCCTCGGAACCTGGTAAAGCCTTTCTTCTTGTCTCACAAGTTACAAACATATTTCGGGGGATGAGTTAAGGAATGAAAGGTGTCTTGCACCTTCCCTTTTTCCCATAAGGCCACCGTTTGTTTACATTGTTACGAGAACACTCATAAATCCTCCTGCCCCAGTTTCCAGAGTGCAGTGTTGACAGCCCTGAGCTAGGACTCCTGCCTTTTAAATCCAACTCTTGGTTCCTCCTTACTCCTGGGAAGTAGCCATCTTAGAAAGCAGAGGAGGAAGAGAAATTAATAAGATATATTTGAGATGGGGAGAAACTAGTGGGACACTGTAGGCAAACAGGCACAACGGAGTACCCAGCTTAGTTAAAGATTTACCCCCTGCCTCCAAGTCCTGATACTTCAGATTTTTCTGGCCTGTGGGAAATGCTTCCTGGAATGCTCTAGAATGTAGGGTGTGGGAACCCCCCTCTTACAACATGCTGAGGCTTGCCGCACACAACCCTGATAGGACCTATTGTTTTCTCGGCATTTGCAGTCTCAGCTCTGCATTTTATCCCCTCTCCCCATGTCAACAAGGCTGTCTGTGGCATGAACTATACATGCCCAGGAACAAGCTATGGAAGGCCCCATTTTACCACCGACTACAGCAGGCACCAACACAAATCAAGAGGCGACCAGTCAAAGGTGCCAGACCATTTGGAAGTGCACCTAACACACCCCAAATGCTTTCTGGAATTAACCCTGGCACCTGACAAGTGTGAATAATTGAGTACCCCACAACATGACCACAAAACAGTCAAGTAATGTACAACCTGAGAAGTTTTTAACCACTGACACCTTTTCTGTGAATACCGAGTTATTTTTTTTATTGGAGGAAAACTGTACATGCAAAACATGACTTAGTAAAATCCATGGCTTCTCATTGTGGGCTAGAACAGTGGGTTTAGCTTAAATCCCAGAGGTGGAAAGTGATTGTCATCAGGGGGAGGAGAGAAATCCCTTCAGGCCCTCCCTGGCTGTGGGTGTGGTGCCTTGTGGGTCTATGGGACTCAGCAGAATTTGCCAACATCTCAGGAACAGGAGTGGACCCAGGGGACAGTAAGAATGACAGGTTCCTTCCATGCTCCTGTGCCTGGTCAGCTGGGGCAGTTCACGGGGGTTCTATTTTGATTTCTATTGTGATAAACACCATGACCAAAAAGATCTTGGAGAAAAAAGTTTTTTTTTTTTTTTTTCAGCTTATACTTGCACATAACAGCCCATCATTTGAGGGAATTAGGCCAGATCCCATGGCAGGGGCCATGGAGGAACAGTGCTTACTGCTTCTTCTGATGGCTCACTGTGGGGTCTTCACCCTTTCACAGGTCCCATATCAGTTATCCTGCATACCAAATACTTACATCATGACTCATAACAGCAGCAAAATTGCTGTTATGAAGTAGCAACAAAATAATTTTACAGTTGGGGATCACCACAACCTGAGGAACTGTTAAAGGGTCACAGCACTAGGAAGGGTTGGAACCACTGTCCTAGTACCACTTGCCCAAGTGTGGCACCATCCACATCAACAATGAAGAAAATGTCCCACAGCCAAGCTGATGGAGAATCGAGGTTCTCCCTTTCCAGATGACCCTAGCCTGTGTCTTTTTGATAAAAACTAACCAGCAGAACAGTGCAGCATGACACTCCATACTGTGAGGGGACCTTGCAGAACGGTCTGGAGAAGGAAATCTGCCAGTAGCATCAATTGTCAACTTGATACAGTCTACAGAGTGATCTGAGGGAGTCTCAATAAGAAAGGTAGCTGCAAAAGTCAGGGTAGAGAGCTGGTAGGGAGCCTTCTGGGTTTCTGCTTCAGCCCCTGTTTGGGCTCCTGCCATGCTTCCCTCACTAATGGGCTACAGCTTGTAAGGTGACATAAACTATTCCTCTCCAAGCTGCTTTTGGACACAGTGTCTTATCACAGCAATAGGAATGCAGACTAGCACAGGGACTGAGTTGACTAATGCTGGTGGTGGTCTTTATTTGCTTCCCACAAATAGTAATGTAGTCAGAAAAGATATCCGAAGAATTAACAGTTTGTCTTTACTGTTGTAAGAATTATTTCCATAAAAACCCTTTGTGATAAAACCACATACAAAAATGCATCCTGGAAAAGCCTTCAATGTCAAAACTGAAAGCCAGGTGAACTGTGCGAGATGGTGGGAAGTATACTTGTGTTTAATTTTGCTCCCTTCTTTCTGGGTCAAATATTAGAATATCTTGACAAAATGTCAATTGTGGAAGGCAATGATCAAAGGAAACACTGGAAAATATATTGAGAGGAAATAATGAATTCTGAGTAAAAAGACATTAAATGTCCTTACCATGGTGTGATGTTGCATTCCTGTGATTCTAGTACCTGGTGATGCTGAAACAGGAGGATTGCTGGAATTGAGGGCAGTCTGGGATGCAGAATGGAATATTGTTTCAAAACCAACATGAGCTCCGTGCCTTCAGAGAGGCAAGAGAAGATTTAAACTCAGGCAAGAAAGAAGGTTCTTTTTAAAAGCAGCAGACAATCAGTTCACAGGTCATAGGTGCTAGATGCCATTTCTTCCCATTTACTGCCTTTGTTGCATAAAATTGTAATACAGTCACAGAAAAGGCAGAGAAAAGCTGCAAGTAACTTTCCCCAGTTTTGGTCAGTGTGCCAATAAATCCATTTCCCTCTCCTAATTAATTTTGAAATGCAGAATAATTAAAGCTATGGCTGTGCTGACCTAAGTACCAAATAACATTTTTTTATAGGAACCATTTCTTTCTTTCTTTCTTTTTTTAAAAAAATGTGTGTGTATGAGTGTTTTGTCTGCATGTATGTATGGCTATTTGCCACATGCACTCCTGGTACCAGCAGAGGCCAAAAGAGGGCATAGGATCTCCTGGAACTGGAGTTACAGACAGTTCTTTGCTGCCACATGGGTGCTGAGAATCGAATCTGGGCAGTCTTCAAGGGCAGCTATCACCTTAAGCACCAAGCTGTAGATGCAGCTGACCTGACCATTTGTCCTTCAAGCCCGTGTTATTCTTTTTCAACTCTGTGGAGCTTTGAGAGTTTCTTGCATTTTTTTGTCCTGTAGTGATCAGTGAAGACACAAGCATATGAAATCTGTTCTTTAAAATCTATTGAGATGTAAATTACAGTCCAGTAAAATGTTTGTCTTAGAGAAAGCCCTGCATCCTCCTCCTGAAAGAATAGACATTTTCCTAAGTGTGCATGAAAAGTCCTATCAATTAGCTCTCACTGGCATCTAATGTTTTCAAGCACTCTATGCTTTATCCTTCATCCTTTGTCTGTTTGCCCTACTTGTTGTGGAGCACATGCTCCCAGGATCTTACTATGGTTTTCCTCAGGCTCCCTGAACCTTGTAACTTCAGTTGAATGATCTCACACAGAACACAATGTAGAAGACAGCAAGAATTTATTACAGAATACCATGAGTCATTCTCAAGAGCAACAGTGAGGAAAGGCCAGTGTCCATCATGGAGAAAGTCTACTGTCCAGGAATGAGAGCCAAGGAGCCCATTGTTAGGCTCTGCATGTTGGGGTAGGCTTTATACTTTCTCAAAGTCTCTGGAACAGAATGATCGCCCGATAGCTCTTTTCTGTTCATGGTGCTGACATGCCCACTTGTATTTACTCTTGAGGAAGGGGATAGTGGTATGTCTTTGTTCCTTAGATTCCTTTGATTACTTCCTTCCAGATAGTTAGCAATCTATCAAGATGACAGTTACTAGCAGTTCAGAGACACAGTCTTCATGGAGAGTTAGATGTGCCTCTCATAGCTCACTATTTTGACTCGAGACCATATAACAGCAGCTTGAAAATAATTACAGAAAAATTGTGTGTGCTGGAGACTACCTACATTTGCTGGGCTCCAGTAAACCCTGCTACCTCCATCATCCTCTATTTTGTCTAGTCTGTGTTTATCCTTTCATTTGTTTTTGTTTTTAATTCTAGGGAGGAAAATTTGTAGTAATCTCCCCTTCCTTAAAATTAGTGTGATAACAAGAGCACATGATGTGAGATTCAAAGCTGGTTTTAAAAGAAAGGGTAAGGACATACACACTGCCAAATGCTGGAATATTCTACTTCTTACTCCCCATAAACCCACTGAAACATTTCCCTTAGGGAAAGTGAATTGCTGTTTGTTGAGACAGTCTTTATCCTATTATACTAACCCCAAGCTTGAACAAAACTCCCCACCATGGTTTCTGTCTTCTGGTTTGTTTTTTAGTGGAAATTCTATGGCTTGGTAACTTAGCATCCTACTGGTTCAGATCTGGAGTTTACAAATTGTTGATCATGGTGGAGGACCCATCTTTACTGCCCTTCCAAACTGTGGTATACGACTAGCTACTTAGCATCTCTAACTAGGTGGAGAGTAACCTCACAATCCTTCATGGTGGCCTTGCTTTCATCCCTAGATTTGATAGAAAATGCTTAAATATGGCTGTGAAACCTCATCTTTTGGTGATGTTGAACCTCATCCTAATCCATGCCATTACACAGCTTGGGTTCTAGAATACTTGGGGTGTGAGTCAACAAAGAAATGACAGACAGACAGACAGACAGACGGACACACACACACACACACACACACACACACACACACACACAAAATACAGAAAATCTAGTTTTGGGTGGATTGCCACAGCACCCAAGAAGCTCAATGTGCTTATTCAGTTGAACAAGGAAGTGATGTTATTGCAGACATAAACAAGGATACATGTTATTGCATACAGTGAACAAGGAGGCAGGTGTAGCTCATCAGTCTCTGGAGCAGTCTTTGGAGGGGAGCTGTAAACATCTCAGGCAAGAAGGCTATGGTGGATGGACATTTTGTGCACACATATTCCTACTTGGACCAGCGAAAGGCTTTGCCAAACCCCTGAGCCTCAGGGAAGATTTTGCTCCTATCATGGGTCTGAGACATTGGTTCTTGACACAGCCAAGCCAGTGTCAAATAATATACATTCACTTAGGGCTTCTCTGCCTTCCTTCAGAACCATTTATTAGTCACCTTTTTCTTGACCTCTAGGACATGCTCCAGTTCATTTGGGCTAATGATCATGATGGGAAAGGATGACAGCAAGCAGCAGGCATGGCAGCTGCTCTATGTTACTGGTAATTCATGTAAAGCAGAGAGAGGTATCTGGAAGTGGTGGGGGATGTTGGTGTAAAAGGTGCCCAGCAGCCTTCATCTGCCTGTGACCGCCTCACCGAAGGCTTCCAGCTTTGCCTCACCTCCAATACCTTTTCATATTACTTCTTTTTAAATTTCCTTGTAAAGCCCTCTCACAGCTCATGTCCGAAGCTGAGAGTATAGAAACTGAGGCACACAGAACAACGCTGTGTGGGAACCAGGTGTCCCATGTGAGGACTGACCCAGGGAGAGGCTGCCTGTTTACACTGCGGGGAGAGAGCCTCAGGGCCATGGGAAGTCATAGGAGAACCAGGAGTCTCTACCCCAGAGCAGACACATCAAAAAGGATGAAATGGGTTAGGACTGATTACATCTCAGTTCAAAAGGTGTCAAGTTAGAACTGTCTATTTGGTGCAAACCTCTGATCCATTCAGCAGCTATAGCAAGGGAGCTCAGATAGTTTGTGCTCAGCTCTCCCCAGATGGCTGTTAGCCAGGACAGAGTAAGTACTGTGACAGGCAGCTATGGAGTTCCACTGGGATGCCACATTTCCATGTCCCCAGTGGGAACTTGTCGCCTTCGACTGTCAATAAAATTACAAACTGCAGAGATGCATTAAAACCCCCTCACCTAAGCCTGTGCAGGTCTCCTCAGGCAGAGTCCTCCCCTGTCATGTCCATGTGGGTAAGTGCTCTGCACCCAAGTGCAGAATCAGAAGGTGGTCAGGGCCAGGCAGGCTGTGGGAGGAGGAGCTCAGGGAGGTTTTCAGCATCTGCAAAGGGAACACTGAGCTCTGAACAGCGCCTGGGCACAGGGGCTGTGTGCTGCATGGACAAAAAGTGTGTTTTTTCCTTGGGATATTCATTTCCTTAAATTCCTTAAATCTATCAATTTTGCACAGAGACTATCAACAGATTTTTTGATTTGCATTTTTCCTAAAGTAAACAACTTTCTGTATTAGCATCCAAGTTACACAGTGTGTTTTTATGATTTATCCTTTCATATAAATGTTCTAAAGTTATTAAGCAAAGCTTAAATCCACAGCAATGTAATGCCCTCAGCTCTGTATTATCTGGAGCTGTTATTGATGGATATTCCTTCTGTGATTTGAATAATTAAGAGATTTGAATCTTCATGAGGAAATGAGGTTGTAGGCTCAAAGCCCCATGGAGGAGAGTCTTACACTGGGCTGGATTACTCCCTGCTCATCTTTAGATACTAGAATGTAATGCCCTCAGCTCTGTATCTGTCTGGGGTATCTCAGCTGAGGGCCACGGTTGCCAGTGAAGACACATCACATTCATGTGACCCTCGTGGTGGTTTCCCCTCCCAAGGTCCTAAGTGCAGGAACCCATGACTTCTGGGACTTTGGAGAAACATTTGAAAAGTACTCAGACATTGAGAACAGTTGGATTTTGGTTCTTTCTCTAGGCCTGCTCTCTGTTCTTAGCTCTCCCTCAACTGTATCTTCTCATGGAGATAGGAATAGATAAATGGGAATCTATGTCCCTTTTTGTTACAAAGGGACCATCAAAGCTGCCTGGCAAAAAAAAAAAAAAAAAAAAAAAAAAAGCCCTGTAACCCATGTCTCATCATGTGTCCATTAGGAAAACAAAACTCATTCAGGACAGTTGGGGGTCTCTGTAATAACAGCAGGTGTCTGTGACAAAACTCCTGTTAGATTGCTGTGATTGCTGTTAGAGGCTGCTCTGGGATTTCCTGCACCTTCACAGCAAGAGTCCATTGTTTTCTCTTGCTGTTTCTGAGGATGTGTTTTGAAATATTGTAACAGTCTAGCTAAGAGAATGAGGCCAGAGAACAATGAAAAGAGTTTCAGGCATTCCTTATCCCAAATATTTTTCATGCTTCCCACATTACATCCCTACAGTTCCTTTACTTCATGGTTTCTCCAGACACCAGACCAACATCTACTTTTCCTTCCAGAAAGCACTCGTAGCCTTCCCAACTGCCTTTTGAGTTTGCCAAGTTGAATCGACAGATAGAGAATACTGCCCATTGTAACTCAATTCCAAACACAGATAGAGAATACTGCCCATTGTAACTCAATCCTAAACATAACCTGCCTTCATCAAGCAGAACCAATCCCACCTTCCAAACCCGTGTTCATCGTACATGAATGTACAGCAGGGGATGAGGATTATGACAGCATGGTCTAAGTGAGCTGGGTGAAAATGACAAACACAAGCATACACTTTCATCAACATAAGGTTGGACAGGTATCTTTGAGCCCTGACAGATCCTCTCAACACATGGACAGGTGACTCCATGGTGTAGAAGAGGAAACACATCATTTCCCTTTTTTCCTCCCTGGATGCAGTGGGCTCACAGGGCCATGAACATCCAGCATCCAGTGGCATCTGCAGAGGGGTCTCCTTCTTTCATTCTACTCTCTACTTCCCTCCAGATCACATGGTCAGGTCATTGTTCTGAGCACTTGCCTTTGTTTGAGGCCTATTTAATGACATCATTGATTTCAGGTTATCTGTGATTGATAGACTTTGGGTAACTGCAGGATGACACAGTGTCTACAGTCATGGCTTCCTGGCTCTGTGCAGTACAGGGGGCTCTATCTCTGTTGTCCTGACCAGCTGAAACCTTCACAATCGGTTCTAACAAGGAATGCTCAGGATTCTTCTGGATATTTCTTACTCTGGGTATGTTTTGTTTTCCTCTTCTGCCCTTTTTAAGCCTTTTCTTCCTCTTCCCCAATATGGCCTCTTCATATGGGACCTAATTTATGAACCCATGTCTTTTCATTTTGCTCACATCATTAAGTCTTTCTGGAGGCACTGTAAATAAAAACCCAGAGTCAGATATAGAGGAAAATGCTGAGAGATCAGAGAGATGAAGGAGCAAGCTAAAGCCACCTTTATCTCACTAGCTTCCCAGTGGAAAGAGAGCAAGTTCCTGCTTCTTCCTGCTTATAGTCTCCCAGCCCAGCCATCTCATTTCCTGTCTGTCTGTACAGACCTCCAGACCTCTATGGTTAGTTAGTGGCAAGCTCCATCCTCTGATCTTCAGACAAGTTTTATTTGTACAAGCAAGATATCAGCACAAGTCACTCTGATGGACCAGAATGTAAAAAGGGAATTTTAGGGTGTGGTACAATTGTATCTCATGGACACAGAGAGCAGTTGCATCCTAGACTGTTGTGCAAAGGGCTGTCTCTTAAGTCATTTTGCTGATGGTGCAGAGCCACTGTCTTGTCTGATCACCTGTGCCAGTGAGTATCTTGTCCTTATATCTCTAAGGCAAATGGAGCCTTGATTTGAAGGTGCGGGTATAATGATTTCACTAGATAAATGGGTGTTTATTGGGGAGCTGGGGGAACAGTTCTCTGCCCTTCCTGTCAGATCATCTGACCCAAGAGCCTGCTAAAAGTGAGACCACACCTCATGCTTCCCTCTTTCCACTTTCATCTGTCTGAAGCCACACCCAAAGGGGTGTGGCCACTGTTACAGGTTCACTGGCAAAACGCTGCTACAATTCCTCTTAGTCTAAAGAAGAAGGTTTCTCTTTTACGAATGTGGGTGACTTTGTATTAGTGGCATAGATGTTCAGAACTGAGACTTTGTGTTGATGGATTTCTCCTGCGATGAATATGAAATGACTGTCTTCATCTCTTTTGACTGATTTTGGTTTGAAGTCTAACTTGTTAGATATTAGAATAGCTACGCCTGCTTGCTTCTTATTTCCATTTGATTGGAAAATCTTTTCCCAATCTATCTTTGAAGCTTAGATGTGTTTCTTGTATGCAGCAGAAGGATGGATTCTGTCTTCATATCCATTCTGTTAGCCTGTGTCTTTTTATAGGTGAGTTAAGACCATTAATGTTGAGGGTGAGTAAGGACCATTGCTTGTTGATGCTTGTTTGACTTAGGATTGTTGTTGGCAGTGGTATTGTGAATATATTTGTCCTGCTTTACCCTTGGTTTCTGGTGTAGTTGGATTATCTGTTGCCTACATTTTTGTGGGCATAGTTACCTTCCTTGGGTTGGAGTTTTCCTTCCAATACTTTCTGTAGGGCTGGATTTGTAGATACGTATTGGGAAAATCTGGTTTTGTCATTAAATATCTCGTTCTCTCCATCTATAGTGATTGAGAGTTTTGCTGGATATAGTAGCCTAGGCTGGCATCTGTGTTCTCTTAATACTTTTAGAACATTATCCAGGACCTTCTGGCCTTGAGGGTTTCCATGGAGAAGTCAGGTGTAATTTTGATAGGTCTCCCTTTATATGTTACCTGTCCTTTTTCCTTTGCTGCTCTTAATATTCTTTCTTTATTCTGTATGCTAGGTGTTTTGATTATTATATGTCGAGGGGTCTTTTTTCTTTGGTCCAGCCTATTTGGGGTTCGGTATGCTTCTTGTACTTTCATGGGCATGTCCCTCTTCAGATTTGGAAAGTTTTCCTCAATGATTTTGTTGAATATGTTTTTGGCACCTTTGGGCTGGGCTTCCTCACCTTCCTCTATGCCTATTATTCTTAGGTTTGGCCTTTTCATGGTGTCCCACATTTCCTGGATGTTTTGCATTAAGGATTTGTTGGATTTATGATTTTCTTTGGTCGATGAATCTATTTCTTCTAGTTTATCTTCTGTGCCTGAGATTCTCTCTTCCATCTCTTGAATTCTGTTGGTTATGCTTGTGTCTGTAGTTGCCGATTTTTTGCCTACCTTTTCTATTTCCAGCATTCCTTCAGTTTGTGTTCGTAAAAGAAACACTACTAAAATTCAAAGCTCATATAAAACCTCACACACTTATAGTGGGAGACTTCAATACACCACTCCCAACACTAGACAGGAACACAAATCAGAAATTCAACAAAAAAACAAAAGAATTAACAGAAGTTATGTCTCAACTGGGGTTAACAGATATCTATAGAACATTCTATCCAAAGACAAAAGAATATACCTTCTTCTCTGCTCCACATGGAACCTTCTCTAAAATCGACCACATACTAGGTGACATAACAAACCTCAACAGATACAAGAGAATTGGAATAGTCCCCTGTATCTTATAGGACCACTATGCTTTAAAATTGGAATTCAACAACAACACAAATAGCAGAAAACCTGCAAACTCATGGAAACTGAACAATGTGCAATTGCACCACTCCTGGGTCAAAGAAGAAATAAAGAAAGAAATTAAGGGCTTTCTAATATTCAACGAGAATGAGGATACAACATACCCGAACTTATGGGACACATTGAAAGCAGTGCTACGAGGGAAGTTCATTGCACTAAGTGCCCATATGAAGAAAATAGAGGATAGTCACATAAGAGAATTACCAGCGCAACTGAAAGCCTTAGAACAGAGAGAAGCGAATTCACCCCGTAGGAGTAGACGCCAGGAAATAATCAACTTGAGGGCTGAAATCAACAAAATAGAAACCAGGAAAACAATACAAAAAAAAATCAATGCAACGAAGAGTTGTTTTTTTGAGAAAATCAACAAGATAGACAAACCTTTATCCAAATAAACAAAAAAGCACAGAGAGAACATGCAAATTAACAAAATCAGAAACGAAAAGGGTAACATAACAACAGACACAGAGGAAATCCAGATAATTTTCAGGTCATACTTTGAAAATCTGTATTCCACAAAAATTGAAAATTCAAAGGAAATGGACAAATTTCTGGATAACTATCACTTACCAAAATTAAATCAAGAACAGACAAACAACTTAAATAGACCGATAACCCGCAATGAAATAGAAGCAGTCATCGAAAGCCTTCCAACCAGAAAAAGTCCAGGGCCAGATGGATTCAGCACAGAATTCTACCAAACATTCAAGGAAGAACTAATACCACTACTCCTCAAACTGTTCCACAAGATAGAAACAGAAGGTTCATTGCCAAACTCTTTTTATGAGGCCACAATAACTTTGGTACCCAAGCCTCACAAAGACACAACTAAGAAAGAAAACTACAGACCAATATCCCTGATGAACATCGATGCAAAAATAATAAAATACTGGCAAACCAAATTCAAGAATACATCAGAGAAATCATCCACCATGACCAAGTAGGCTTCATACCTGGAATGCAGGGATGGTTTAACATACAAAAATCTATCAACGTGATCCACCATATAAACAAACAGAAAAAGAAAAACCATATGATTATCTCCCTAGATGCGGAAAAAGCCTTCGACAAAATTCAACACCCTTTCATGATAAAGGTCTTGGAGAGGTCAGGGATAACAGGAACATACCTAAACATAATAAGAGCAATATACAGCAAACAAACTGCCAACATCAAACTGAATGGAGAGAAACTTAAGCCAATTCCTCTAAAATCAGGAACAAGACAAGGCAGCCCTCTCTCTCCATATCTCTTCAATATCATACTAGAAGTTCTAGCTAATGCTATAAGACAACAAAAGGAGATCAAGGGGATCCAAATTGGAAAGGAAGAAGTCAAACTGTCTCTATTTGCAGATGATATGATAGTTTACATAAGTGACCCAATAAAATCTACCAGGGAACTGCTACAGATGATAAACACCTTCAGCAAACTAGCAGGATACAAGATAAACTCAAAAAATCAGTAGCCCTACTTTTTTCAGACAACAAAGAGACAGAGAAAGAAATCAGAGAAACATCACCCTTTACAATAGCCACAAGCAACATAAAGTATCTTGGTGCTTACCAAACAAGTAAAAGACCTATATAATAAGAACTTTGTGGCTCTAAAGAAAGAAATTAAAGAAGATACCAGAAAATGGAAAGATCTCCCATGCTCTCCGATAGGTAGGATAAACATAGTAAAAATGGCAATCTTGCCAAAAGCAATCTACAGATTCAATGCAATCCCCATTAAAATCCCACCACAATTCTTCACCGACCTTGAAAGGATAATAATCAACTTTATATGGAAAAACAAAAGACCCAGGATAGCCAAAGCAACCCTATACAATAAAAGAACTTCAGGAGGCATCACCATTCCTGACTTTAAGCTCTACTACAGAGCTATAGTTCTGAAAACAGCCTGGTATTGGCTTAAAAATAGACAGGTAGACCAATGGAATCAAATTGAAAATCCTGATATTAATCCACGCACCTATGAACACCTGATTTTCGACAAAACAGCTAAAATTATACAATGGGAGGAGGAAAGCATCTTCAACAAATGGTGCTGGCACAATTGGATGAGGGTGTGTAGAAGACTGCAGATAGACCCATGTCTGTCGCCATGCACAAAACTCAAGTCCAAATGGATCAAAGACCTCAACATCAATCCAGCCACATTGAACCTCTTAGAAGAGAAAGTAGGAGGTACCCTTGAACAAATTGGTATAGGAGACCGCTTCCTGAAAATAACTCCAGGGGCACAGACACTGAGAAAAACAATTAATAAATGGGACCTCTTCAAACTTAGAAGCTTCTGTAAGGCAAAAGACACAGTCGACAAGACCAAACGGCAGCCCACAGACTGGGAAAAGATTTTCACCAATCCTATATCCGACAAAGGGCTGATCTCCAAAATATACAAAGAACCCAAGAAATTAGTCAACAAAACACCAAATAACCCAATTAAAAAATGGCGTACAGAACTGAAGAAAGAATTCTCAATAGAGGAAATCAAAAAGGCTGAAAGACACTTAAGAAAATGCTCCACATCCTTAGCTATCAGGGAAATGCAAATCAAAACAACTTTGAGATACCATCATACCCCTGCCAGAATGGTTAAAATTAGAAACACCAATGATGACTTATGTTGGAGAGGATGTGGAGAAAGGGGAACACTCCTCCACTGCTGGTGGGAGTGCAAACTCATACAGCCATTTTGGAGATCAGTATGGAGGTTCCTCAGGAAAATGGGAATTAGTTTACCACAGGACCCGGCAATCCCCCTCTTAGGCATATACCCAAAGGATCCACATCCATGCAACAAAGACATCTGTTCAACTATGTTCATAGCAGCACTATTTGTAATTTCTTTTTTTTAATTTTTTTATTTTTTATTTAATTTTATATAACAAAGTCCAATTAAATGAAAACAAACATTTATACACAATATTTGGGAATTTGGGCGTCGTTCTTTCCAAACTACTTCCTGCTGGTAAGGGGCACTGTCTTGGGGGATTCGAAGAAGATTCAGATATCCTAGCTGTAGTCTGTAGGGCTGTTTTGTCCAGCTGTTTGGAATGTAGGATCAGCTTGTACTCTGTTTCAGGCGGTCTGGCGTGATCAAACCACATTAGTCTGGAGGGAATCTACATCTTTTCATTTTCTGTGGAAACAAAAATAGAAATCCTTTTCCCCAGTAACTTGTCCTTCAACTTAAATTTTGGAGTCAAAGCGTTTTATTTTTTTTAAATTTATTATTTTACATGTCGATCCCAGTTCCCTCTCCCTCCCTCCCCCCAAACCCTCCCTCCCTCCTTCCCTCCCTTTTGCCCTCTCTGCCCTCTCACATGCACTCTAAACACCCTCCCCTCCCAACCCCCCACCACAATACCATATGTAGGGGAATGCCATCCAGTTGGGGTCATGTAGATCTGACAGGTCCTGTGAAGTAGGGACTAGGGCTTCTCTCCTATCTCTAGAATAAGGCAGTTATCCCTCCATGGGGGATATGTTTGCAAAGTCCTTTTGTGCACCAGGGATACATCCTGGCTCCACTGTCTGAGGTCTCTCAGACTGCTCAGACCTTCTGGCTGAGACCCATATTCAGGGGGGCCTGAGTCAGTCCCCTGTTGGCTTCCCAGCTATCAGTCTAGTGGCCATTAGCTCCTCCTTGTTCAGGTAAGCTGTCTCTATGTACTTCTACCGCATGGTCTTGTCCTCTCCATCTGCTTCTGGGTTCTACTTCAATTCAATGTTTATGTATGGGTGTTTGCTCCTATTTTCAACAGGCATTAGTTGAGGACTCCATGGAGAAGTTAGTTGTTGATCTCACTCTTCGGGAAGGGCATTTATGATAGCCTTTCCACGGGAGCTGAGATTGTTAGTTGGGAGCAGTCTTGTAGTTCCCTCGACCTTTCTTTGTGTTCAACTTTATCTTCAAACCAATATTGGCTCCATCTTTTATGTTCTCTCTCTCTGTCTCTGTCTCTCTCTCTCTTTCCTATTTTCCATTCCTAACCAGGCTCAATCCTCCTGGTCGCACATGCCTTCCTCTCCTCCCTCTCATTTTCTCCTACTTCTCCTACTTCTCTCTCCATTAGCTGTCCTCCCCCACTTTACCTGAGGTCTGGGGGACTTGTCCCTTCCCAGTTCTGTGAGGGACTTTATATGAATCTCTCCTGAGAGAAAACTAGGGGGAGGAAAGGAAAACATGTACAACCAGGAAGATTGACCAGGAGCCTGGCTAGGAATAGAAGACAGGAAAGAGAGAGAGAGAGACAGAGACAGAGAGAGAGAGAGAGAGAGAACATAATAGAGGGAGCCAATATTGGTTTGAAGAAAGGTCTAGAGAACTACAAGACTGCTCCCAACTAACAATTTGAGCTTCTGTGGAAAGGCTATCATAAATGCCCTTCCCGGAGAGTGAGATCAACAACTAACTTATCCATGGAGCTCTCAACTAATGCCTGTTGGAAACAGGATCAAACACCCATACATAAACACTGAGTCTAACTAGAACCCAGATGCAGATGGAGAGGACAAGACCATGTGGCAGAAACACATACAGACAGCTTACCTGAACAAGGAGGAGCTAATGGCCACTAGACTGATAGCTGGGAAGCCAGCATGGGACTGACTCAAGCCCCCCTGAATATGGGTCTCAGCCAGAAGGACTGAGCAGTTTAAGGGACCTCAGACAGTGGAGCCAGAATGTATCCCTGGTGCACAAAAGGACTTTGCGAACACATCCCCCATGGAGGGATAACTGCCTTAATCTAGAGACAGGAGAGAAGCCCTAGTCCCTACTTCACATGACCTGTCAGATCTACATGACCCCAACTGGATGGCATTCCCCTACATATGGAATTGGGGTGGGGGGATGGGAGGGGAGGGTGGTTAGAGTGCATGTGAGAGGGCAGAGAGGGTAAAAGGGAGGGAAGGAGGGAGGGAGGGAGAGGGAACTTGGATAGACATGTAAAATAATAAATTAAATTAAAAAAATGCGTTGACTCCAAAATTTAAGTTGAAGGACAAGTTACTGGGGAAAAGGATTTCTATTTTTGTTTCCACAGAAAATGGAAATATGTGGATTCCTTCCAGACTAATGTGGTTTGATCAAGCCTGACGGCCTGAAACAGAGTACCAGGTGATCCTACATTCAAAACAGCTGGACAAAGCAGCCTTACAGACTACAGCCAGGATTTCTGAATCATCTTCGAATCCCCCATGACAGCGCCCCTTACCAGCAGGAAGTAGTTTGGAAAGAACAACGCCCAAATTCCCAAATATTGTCTATAAATGTTTGTTTTCATTTAAATGGACGTTGTTATATAAAATAAATTAAAAAAGAAGAAGGTTTTAAGCCTGTTGAAAAAATTATATACAATGATAACAAATGTCAAGTATATTCCAGGAAAAGAAAAGTAAACTACTCAAATTAAAACCTACTACTAGAGAGAGCAACATTGAGCAATAGATACATACTACATGTCAGTCCTAATCTGGAAAGTCTAAGTCTTGTCTATCTAAGATAAGAGAGGATATAGCTATGGCTGCCTAGTCTTCAACCTCATCAAAAACATGAGAAGGGAAATAACAATACTAGGGTTGGCAGGAAGTGCAAGAATGTGACTTCCTAAAGGTGCAAGCAAAGACAGAAACATCAGGCTACCTGGACAGTCAGTCACCCAAGGTCTCAAGACAGCGTTGGGGCAACCAACTGTGGCTGAGGACTAATGTATCAGATGGACCATCTCAGAAGAAGGGAAATTGAAAAACTGTCTTCCCAGACTTGGCAAGGTTCAGTTAGGATAGCATGTCCAAGGTTAGTGGTCAAGGTGGGGGCAGTTCTTTGTCCAAGAGGCCGGTAGCCTAGGGGAGAACGAACTCCAGATGGAGTGTCATCAGTGCCCAACACACTCTTGGGAATAGCTCTGTGCTGTCAGGAGCAATTGTGTCTCATGTCAATGGAGTACTAATTATTAAAACATTTAAATGCCATATTCTGCAGGTTTTAGAAGTGTTTGAAGATCAAATATCTATGTCTGACTAACCTCATAGGTATAAGAAACATGGGCAACTATAATTTGTAATTCTCAAAAACACAGTTGCTCAATGGCTGGAGTGTCTCAAAATAATTTAGCAAGGACAATGTTATATATATCAACACAGAAAGTTTAACTTTTATAGGTATGCATATACTGGGGAAGATAACATTAGGATGAAATTAAGTGTGAGGGAAATTAGGATTTTAGAGAGATAACAAGAGTTTTGACAAATAATAGCACCTAGATTTTGTTTTCTTCTGTTTTACACCAATTGACTTTTTAAAAATATCAGAATTTTATTTTAACAACATGCTTGAATTTAGAGAAGGAAAGCCCAATCTAACTTCAAAGCCAGCATTGATTTTATGTGGAAAAAAAGGGATGTGACTGTACTGGGAAGTAAGGAGATATAGTTTTGGTTAGAAAAATTTTACTAAGAATAGATATTGGTACCATGAGTCGGATTCTTCTTTGTTTGATGGTTCTTTCTAGATAGCTATCCTTTCTTCTTTAGGCATCTAGACATCTGATGTTTTTTGGGTTCTTGAAGATGGGTGTTTTTCTTAAGAACAAGAACAGATGCTCCCCCTACCTTTGTGAGTTCTCCATACAACTTGTGGGAAGTACCTTGGTGGATGACCTATCATTTCTTCTCATCAAGAGGTTTCTCCTGTTCAAATCAGATTGTGGTCAACTTTGATGATATCCAACCTTTTCATCTCTTGTAGAAACAAAGGTGAAACCCCTACCCCAATGTAACACATATGCTGGCTTCCATACATCCTTGAAGTACACTGGTTGATTTAGCTCAGAAGTTTTTTCTATTGTCCAATGTCATTCTGCACATGTTTTTCCTTTCTAGTTAGCATTAAGAAAGTTTAAGGTTAATAAAGCATTATGCAATCTGTTTTTTGGAGGGGAGGTCTTGGTTCCCCCTGCCTGTTTATAGAGCATTTCCTTTAAAGTGTGATTAGATCTCTCAACAACTGCTTGTCCTGTAGGATTGTGTGGTATACCAGTAACATGCTTTATGTTATAATATTTTAAAAAATTGTTTCAATTTACTGGAGACATATGCCGGAACATTGTAAGTTTTTATTTGTGCAGATATAGGTGTGTAATAACAGAATCATCCCTTTCAGAGCTCAGAGCAGTTGCCCATTGAAATCCTGAAAATGTGTCTATTGTATGGTGCTCATATTTTAATTTTCCAAATTCTGCAAAGGAAAACATATCCACTTGCCACATTTTATTTCTATGTATACTTTTAGGGTTACTACCTACTGGTAAAGGAGTTTGGTTATAGAAGGAACAAGCAGGACTTTTTTTTTTTCTTTTGCTATTTATTAGCTTGTTGCCAAGTAATGGAAAAATCCTTTTTTAAATGAAATTCTGAGGCCTCCAGCACACTTCCTATTAATAATCAATCAATCTCATCATTGTCTTGTGCTAGAGGACAATATGGCAGACCCATATGGAATCTGATGTATTTAATATATATAGGATGAGTTCTATTCCTGATTATTTCTTGTAATTGTATAAACAATGAAGTTAATTCTGTATCATCAGGAATAAATTCTGCAGGCTCAATGTGTAAGACGACTCTCTCTGCATATTGAGAGTCAGTAACTATATTGAGAGGTTCTGTAAAATCCATAAGTACCATGAGAATGGCATACACTTCTACCTTTTGTACAGTAATAAGGGCTTTGAACCACTTTACTTTTATTTCCTGATTTGTATCCTGTCTTACCTGATTTGTTTGCATCAGTGTAGAGTGTAGGGACTCTAGAGATTGGTGTTTTCCTTACAATGCGTGGAAGGACCCAAATGGTTTTCGTTATAATTTTATTCTCTCACTTTTGGGATAATTGTTGCTAATCATTCCCAAAAAGTTACTGCAAGCTCTTTGTCAATATTTATTATCTTTCCATAAGGAGGAAATTTCCTCATTAGTTAAAGGTACTATAATTTCTGCTGGGTCCATTCCTGTCAGTTGACAAAGTCTTAATTTTCCTTTTAAAATCAAATCAAAAACCTTTTTATATGTTTTAATTTTCATTCTGTTTATGTGGTAGAAATATACATTATAATATGATACCTTCCATCTGCATCAAAATCCCTGAAGGGTGTTACCTAGATGGTAATATAACCAGAACGCAGTTGAGCTTTGGATCCACACGGTCCACATGTGCCTCTAGTATTCTCTTTTCTACCCATTCCAATTCCAGTCCCTAAGAATTGAACATTTATCTCCTGAAGAGGCCAACTTGGATGCCAAGATTCTTGAGTTATCTGTACTCTTAGTTTTGGTCTTTGGTCATTTATAGAAGTCTGCCAAAATAAAACATTTTTTATTTCCTCCATGAATATCCATCCAGAGAAGTATGATTTTTGCAATAGGCACCAGATTTTCTAATTGTTCTGTGGAGGATTTTCCTCCACAGTGACTGGGAATGACTGGGCCACATTTGACATGAGGGCCTTCAAGATGTCTCCCAAGGAGTTTCCTGAGGGTAAAGGGTTTCCTTGCTTGTCCCTGGTCGATCTACATTTACTGGTCCAGCATCAACCTTTGCTGCACCTTCTACAGAAGGTTGGGTCCTTCTGCTTGAGTTATTCCCAGAAGAAGCATTATTTCTAGGAATGCCTTATCTACAATTTCTTCTCATATGTCCTATTCTACCACAATAAAACATTTGGTTTTCATACCTTTGGAGATTGTTTCTCCTACCCAAGCATTAGTGTTATAATAAAAAGACTCAATATAGGCTGTGTGCAGGATCCATTCATCCATGGGTGCTGATTTGATCTTTAAGTGCCCAAGCACCTTTTTGCATTCTAAATTAGCATTCTCAAAAGCTAGAGATTCACTGAGTATTTGTCAAGCATCTGGATCTGCTACCCCTATTTGTACTGCTTTAGTCAGTCTTTGCAAAAATTCACTAAAACGTTCTTTGGGGCCTTGTAATACCTTAGTATATGATTCAATTCTTTTTGTTCCAACCATTCAAGGCTGCTGTATGGCATAGGGACAAGATGTGTTCATCTTATGTAGGTTAATCTCTGCATCAGCATAAAGACCCCCACCAAAATTTTTTATCTTAGTCTTGTGTAGTAATATTATCTGCCATTGTTGTAGAGTAGTTAATTGTTCCTGGAACTTTAAGGTCTGGGTGATGGTTGGCTGGCTGGTGTACTGCCTAAACGATTCCAGTGGCAAAAGGATCCTGCCTTTCTTGTCTCTAATATTTAAAATCTGTAATTTCTAAACAACACTCAAAAAACACAAGCCAAATGAAATTTTTTTAGAGAGAAGAAAGGGGATTCAGTCTGTGTGAACCACCAATGATGCTCATCCAGCCGAGCAGCTGTTTTAGTGTCTAGAAGCTTCTTACCAGTTGCAGCAGCTGGCTTAGTGGAACTTGAGGCCTGTCAAGAAAATCTGAGTGGAAAAAGAAAAAAAAAAGAAGAAATAAAGAAAGAGAGAAAGAAAGAAAGAAAGAAAGAAAGAAAGAAAGAAAGAAAGGAAGAAAGAAAGAAAGAAAAGAAAAGAAAAACGCTGTACCCCAGGAAGCTTTGGCTGCTTCCTACACGCATACCAGTAAATCCGCAGCATGGCACAGGGAGTGCACAGGGAAGTGTGGCAAACACAAAAGCTGCAGGCCAAATGACCAGCCATGCAGGCCAGCTGTGGAAACCAACCCAAGCATGTTGGGCACCAATTGAAGGTGAGGGTGTAATGACTTCACTAGACCCAATATAAATGATAAATAGGTGTTTATTGGGGGAACACTTACACAGATAATAATAAAGAACCATGAGAGTATTTCTCTGTCCTCCCTATTGGATCAGCTGACCCAAGAAAAAGAGCCTGCTTAAGTGAGACCATGCCTCATGCCTCCCTCCTTTCTCTTCTGTCTGCCTGAAGCCACACCCAAAGGTTTTACGGGCAAGATGCTGCTACAGCGATTACTGTTATTATCCTGGGGTTAACATGGCACAAACTCAAACCTGATGGATGTGTGGTGTAAACCGTTATTTCACCTTATTGCTGGAACTGAACTTCCTCCCCACCCTTTTCTTTTTCCCCTTGTCCTCCCTTTTCCCCAACCCCAGACTTCTCTTTGTTGAGACTAAGGTCAAGGACCAGCCCTTGTATTATAAGGAATTTTACAATTCAGTAGAGTTTAATCAAGACTCTTACTCTTTGGGACTAATGGCAATTGATCTTTTGAAGGATGAGCTTTTTGTACTGACAGATACTATAGAATTTTTATTTTATTTGTTTTTTTTTTTTTTTTTGAGACAGTACTTCTCTGTGTAGCCTTGGCTGGCTGTACCGGAACTGGCTCTGTAGACCAGGCTGGCCTCAAACTCACAGAGATCTGCCTGCCTCTGCCTCCCAAGTGCTGGGATTTAAAGCATGCACCACCAACGCCTGGCTAGAAACTAAAATTATTAAATGTTTTCACCAGCTATCCATCTCTACCCTGAATTCTTAAATCATATCCAGAGTTTGTGAATTTTAATATTTTCCCCTTTTGCTTTTTAAAAATATATCTTTGATTTTTTGAGATTATAATTATATGGTTTATCTCCTCCCTTTCCTCCCTCCAAACCCTTCCAAATAGCCCTCCTTGCTGTCTTTTGTTTTCATGGCTTTTTCATACTTAGTCTTAAATGCATAAATGCAACCTGATCAGTCTGTAAGATGTCACTTGTATGTATGCTTTCAGGGCACCTCATTTGGTTTTGGACAACCAATTGGTGTATTCTTCCCTGGAGAAGACTATTTCTCATGCTCTTAGCTTTCCTTAGTTTCCCAGAGGGCTCTGTGTAGAGGCGAGGAGTGGGCTCTCATGTATTTTGGCATGTCTAATTGTTGTTGTCCTCGTTAAGCTCAGGGATTGTCAGTCATGCTGGTAAGATTTTATTGGTGTAGCTCCTTAACGCTACCAGGAGGCACACTACTGTCACAGCACAGTCCCTCATATCCTGCCTCTTCAGCCTTTCCACCTCCACTCCCTTTCCACCCTCTCTTCTGCAATGTTCTCTGAACCTTGGTTACAGGAGCTCTTTTGTAGATGGATCCACACAACTACATGTTGATTAGTCAAGGTTTCCTGTAACGGTGTCCATATGTTGCAAAGAGAAGTTTTCTTGCTGAGAGGTGAGGACTACACTTATCTGTGGACATAACAAATATTTAGAACATTTTAAAACATCTTTGCTTCTTGTTAATATATTACATTATAGTACCATATGGTATGAATAACTATAAAATTATTTCATCCTATACCCTCAATTTTCAGTTGATAATACTTTACTATGCATCTGGGGATATATTTTACAATATCATATATCTCATATGTATGATAGTTTATTAAAGGAAATGATGAGTTCTACATCAAGTGATCACTGAGTTTTTTTTTCACTTATTTTGGGTTGGCTTCTCTGAAGTCTGGATAAGTCCCCTCCCTGTTCCCTGAAAGAGATGGAAAAATAAGACTTCTGTGGATCCACTCCTTTGAGACTGGGTAGATACTTCTCATTTAACTATTACCTTAGACTGGGATGACCCTAAATCTATTTTAATTGTAGATTTATGTACCACCTTGATTTTATATCCCAGAAGAGAAAAAAGTAAGAGTATACTCTTACTGATACTGGATTCTTGGGGTATTTTCACAGAGTCCACTCATTGTAGCAACAGGTTAAAGTCATAGGTTGGATGAAGAGTCACTTAACAGAGCTGCAGTTACTACCCAGGCCACTTGTAGGTACTGTATGAGAAATCCAACAGTTGACACGTCTACAGATATCAACATGTACTGGAAACACTTCCATACTTTCTGTGTATACAGCACCTTTTTTCACACCCAGAGTCTTCTCATCACAGGCAGAGGAAGTGACTAGAGCTCAGCCTCAGAGTGCTCAAGAGTCACACTCCAAGGAAATGGCAGAAGTGATTGGACTTGATTCAGAGTCCAAACTGGTAATCGCTTGTTCTTGAGATTTATTAAGAAGATTTGTACAGGAAAAAATAAGGACATTGAAATAAAATGACCCTGTGTGTGTGTAACCCCCGGGTACATGTTCCATGGTAAGGTCATCTTCCAGGTTTTGTGCAATCTTCTCCATTCAAATTCAGCAAACAGGTAGAACTATTGTGTGTCTGTCAATCAAAATGATGCAGATGAAAACCAAGTAATATGCAGCCCTTGCCCCCAGAACAAACCAAAGACATGAATTGGGAGAGGAAATGTTTCTTATAACTTGTGGACATGGTTAATGGATAAGAAAGCTTATATTGTGAGGTTTATACCCAGCCTTGATTGGGACAGTGGAGACAGTGGGGATGCTCTGAGGGGTATGAGCTGCAGCTGAGTTCTAATTGGATGACATAGAATTGGGATGGATTGACATCTTGTTGCCAGCTTGATGTTGTTTCTTGTTCATGAACAAGGCAATATTTGTGGTATTTGTAATGAAGAGTTTTCTTGTTTTTCCTCAGAATTTTGCTGTTTGCTTTCTATCCACATACAATGAATAAAGCTAACACACGCCACAGTAACACAGCCCTAAAAATCACCTTGTTCTCCAAAGTGAGTGTTGGGATCTTAGCTAACAGCATCTTTTTCTCTCTTCCACCTCTCTTCCACCTCTGCATGCTCTTTGGTGGGCACAGACCTAAGCACATTGATTTCCTGTCCATAACACAACTAATGATGCTTATAACTATGGGCCTCATAGCTGTGGATATGTTTATATCTCAGGGGAGATGGGATCCACCATATGCCAATCCCACGTCTAATTGCACAGGTTTTTGAGGGGTCCTTCTCTTTGTGCTCCTTGCCTGCTCAGTGTCCTTATACCATCACCCTCGGCCCCAGAAGCCCCTGTTTATCAACATTCAAGCATACATTTCCCTATCACATCTCATGCGCCCGTCTTCTCCTCTGTAGCCTCTATATGTCTCTTAGCAGTCATCTCTTAGTATCAATTCCTGTCACTCCCAATTTGATCTCAGATAATTTTATGTATGTTACTTAGTCTTTCTCACTTCTACCCATGAGCTACTCCAAACAAAACATACTTTACATGCTGCTGTCCCTCAGGGAAGCCTTCCTGATGAGTCTCATGGTCCTCTCCAGCGTGTACATGCTGTCTCTCCTGTGCACAAGAAGGCCCAGCATCTTCAAAGCACCAGCCCTTCTCTGAGCATCTTCAGAGCAAAGGGCCACTCAGACCATCCTGCTGCTCATGAACTTTTTATGGATTTCTACATTTTGAACACTGTTATCTTCCACTCAAGAATGGAGTTCAGGGTGGCACAATATTCTAATGTATCCAGATTCTTATGTCCCATAGTTATGCCACTGTCAGTCCTTTTGTGTTTATTGGTACTGAAAAGCATATAATTAAGTTTTTGAGATCAATGTGTGGGAGGATAGTAAATATTTACTTATTGAGTAATGGGTATGATTCCTTAATATAAGTGATATGCTGTCACCAGAACTGTGAATCCTGGCATGGTGGGAACATTCTGTGACTTAAACTGAAATAGGGAGTCATCCTTTTTCTGTTGAATCTGTTTAATATGTATGGATGGCAGATTATATAAAGAAAATTAAGCCACAAGCCTCTCAGATAACACATGAAGTTTATATTTCTCAGTGGGTTTTCACAGAAGACCTGTGAGATGACTCACTTGACCTGGGTTAGCAAATTGCTACGATGGAGGCCAGGGGCTTCAAATACTCTGGAGCTAGAGTTATGGGCAATTGTGGGCCACCCAGTGTGGGTGATGGTAATCAAACTTGAGTCTTCTAGGAAGCAGTATTAACTGCTGATCATCTCTGTGGCACAGTTCATTACTTTAAATATGCGAGAGCTTATGACAGTTTCAATAATTCAATTACTACCAGTTGTTTATATTTTGGAAAACTACATAAGGTAACATTGTTTTGAGAATAAATTATCACATGATCCAGAAAACACATATACTGATGGAGAAAAAAAACTATATGCAGAGGACCATACTGCTATTTGCACAACGATGCTCATATAGATGGATTTAAAGTAGCCAAAGGTAGGAAGAACCACTGTCTAGAGGTGTCAGCTCATGGGATCAGAATATGACTTCCTCATGCTGAAGAATGTTAGTCTTGGTACATGAGGAACATCATGAACATCTTAAATGGCAGTAAGAGATGTGAGTCCACAGCACAAACACAGAAAAGAGAACTTCAAAGAGTCAAATTGATAGAGACAAAAGACTTTAAAGTGATTTTTATGGGGTGAAGTCATGCAAATTTAAATGTGAATTAGGCATAGATATGTTGTGCAATGTTTTATTATTTGGCTCTTTTTGGGGGCCTGCCACCCAAAATTCAAATAAATCAATCACACCCTGAGTCTTATTATTTATGAATGCTTGGCCTTAGCTTGGCTTTTTTCTTGCCTGCTTTTCTTAGCTTAAATTATCCCATGTGCCATTTGCCTCTGGGCTTTTATCTTTCTCCTCTGTAAATCTGACTTTCACTCTTACTCCATGGCTGGCTGGGTGGCTGGGTGGCTGGGTGGCTGACCCCTGACGCCCTCCTCTCCTTGTTCTCTTGCTCCTCCTCTTCCTCGGGTCTCCTTCTACTCATACTGTCTGCCTGCCAGCCCTGCCTATCCTTGCTCCTGCCTCCCTATTGGCCGTTTAGCTCTTTATTAGACCATCAGGTGTTTTAGATAATCAAAGAATCACAGCTTCATGGAGTTAAACAAATGCAGCACAAACAAAAGTCACACACCTTAAAATAATATTGTACTGCATAGATAAATGTCATGGGAATTGTAGGAGTCTAGCATACCTACATATTTGAAAGGAAACCAGTACTTCTTCAGAGACTTCATGCAGGGGAGCACATACACAGCCACACATTTCACACAACTGAACACACTCAGAGGCACACTTCACACAGATGAACACACTCAGGGACACAGTTCACATAGCTGAACACACTTAGAGGCACACATCACACAACCTAACACACACTTAGAGACATCCTTCACACAGCTGAATACTAAACCAAATATTTCCCACAGATGAACACATTCAACAACACACACTTTGAATAGGTGAACATACACTCAGTAAAACATTCATGCAGCTGAGCACACACTCAGAGGCATACATCATACAGTGAAAGTGTTTTCTGTCACCCAAAGTTAGCTAACATCACACACTTGAACCCCATTCACACCTACAGTCGAGTATTTTCACTGTTGACACTTAATATAATCTAAAGAATACCTGAACACTAGTTGGTGGGAAGAGAAATATTGGACAAGATCTCTTCCATGTCCTGTGTACACTTTGAGTGAGTCGCAGAGCCTGAAACAGGTTGCACATTAACAAATGGTATGGTGTTTAACAAGGCGAAGTGAGAGCACATTTAAAGTATCAAGAATGTGGATGACTATGAAGAAACCACACAACAGTAAGATGTGTAAAATACAGGAGCAGAGGGGGCCAGGTGGCTCCAGTCTGTAACCCTGGGGTTGTAACAGGAGGATAGTGAGAGCAAAGTCAGCATGAGCAACAGGAGTCCAGGACAGCACACAAACAGCAACAAATTTAAAAATAAAAAATAAAGACATGGAAATATGCAAGAGAAAGATTTAGTCTTACTTCATGTCACTGGGTGAATAGCACAAAAGCTACAATGAGACACCACAATTACACATCAGAACAGCACCAACACTGAATGCCAGAGGGATTGGCAAACACTAGGAGCTTTGGGGAAAGTGTGGGCATTTCTTATCCATAACACTGGAGAGAACACTCTCAGAGCTACAGGCAACTCATGGGAGCATCCAAAGCCCCTCATCCTAATGCAGAGAAATTAAAATGTCTGAAACAAGTGGAGACCAATTACATATGAAGTCCAGAATGAGCGAAGTTTGGGTTGCCTGTGTGATGTGATGCTTCCATTTCTCTGGCAGATGTATCATGGGAGTTTATGAGAAAAGTTTGAGATCAGCCCTTACCCCCACCCTAGTTTGGTGTTTTCTAGAATGCAATATAGCAAAACTAAGAGGCAGACAAAATTCCCACCAGGGAGACCATGTTTCTGGAAGCCCCAGTGGAATCTTTATCCTGTACAGACAGAATTGCAGGCTGCAGAGAGGCATTAAAGGCACCAGTAGCCCAAGTCTGTGCAGGTCTCCTCAGGCGGAGTCCTCCCCTGCCACGTCCATCTGGGTAAGTGCTCTGCACCCAAGTGCAGAATCAGAAGGTGGTCAGGGCCAGGCAGGCTGTGGGAGGAGGAGCAGTGCAGCTCAGGGAGGTGTTCAGCATCTGCAGAGGGGACGCTGAGCTCCGACAACCCCTCAGCACAGGGGCTGTGTGCTGCACAGACAATAAGGAGTTTGCATTGTAGGATATTTGCTTCTATAATTTAGAATCTTCTGATTATAATGCATCAATTTTAAGCCTATTTTTCCTTTTTGATTGTAAAAATTCATGTTTAGCTAGCTGGGTCAGCATTTATGTTACATATGTGTACTTTTACAAACATATCCTCATCGAATTGATGTCTCATTTTCATATTTTCATTGTAAACCCTGTTAGCATCTGTGATTGTAATATCCCAAATGTGAGTATTATAAGTGACTTCTATAGATTGGGTAATTAAAAATAATTTCAGGATCTTTAGAGGTGAGTCCTACCCCAATTTTATATTTTAGAGGATATCCTCTCATTGCTACAAAGTATATACCTATATTTTCCTCATTACATTTTTGTCCCTCAATTCACCTTCAGAAGTGACCATACCAACTAGTGGTGCTGGTCCCTGCTCACACTTTATAAGTTAAGAAATGCCAGCGGAGGGGACCATGGAGGTGAGGCTGCAGGCAACTAACCATCGAACACACAGAGAATGTGGTATTCTGTCTGGATCCTGAGGAGCCAGGAATTGGTAAGTTAAGTTGCAGAACTTGGAGAAAAACAATCTTTATGTTCTATTAGTTGAAATAAATATTCCTTCCAATTTCTCTGCTAGTGGAAATTCATTGCCCTTCCTTCAGAATGGTTAGTGAGGCAGACTATCTCATTAATTTCCTTTGCTCTTGGCATAGCTTTCATATTTTTCCAAACTGCATCTTTTTCTAGATAGGTAAACCATAACCTCCATATTTTTTAGTGCTATTTACATACAGTATATGTGACAAGGAGGGTAAAGTAAAGCTGGTTAGGGAGAAAGCCAGTCTCAGCTGTGACTGCATCATGGGGAAGGTCAGCAAGGCAGGTTCTTCTGCAGCCCAAGTGAGTTTCCCAGGGCTGAAAGTGGTATCTGTGACCAAGCTCTCCCAAATTTCTCTTTCTTCACTGTAAAAGAATGCTGATGTACTTCAGTTTCTGGAGGAGTATGTAAACCCATTAGTGAGCATTCTGGCTGCAGGTCTGAGCCCTGCAAAGGCCTGTAATCATTTCAATTACAAATGCAAGTGCGAGAGCTAATTTCAGCCATTTTCCAGAAATAGCTGTCATTCCTTAGCACAAATTCTGCATGATTTTGCTCATCATATTACTGAGGTCGATTTACTTCATGGCCTCTCTGAACACAGAGCTGGCATCTGCTTGATGATGACTTTCCTTTCGTGAGACACCAACCATCTGTCTAGTATAGTTTCAGCTTTCCAGGTAGAACTGTGCAACACACAGAGCATGCTGTTCAGCCCCACCTCATCCTAAACCCACTTGCACGAGGTGGGAGCAGTTTCCCTTTCCAAACCACCACATGCATTTTGCGTTGTCTCACAGCAGGAGTGAGACTGAAGACCACATGGTAAATGAGTGATGAGGGATATTTGATCATATCGTAACCCTGAGATTGTGTTAACAAAATAAAAACCTGAGGTCAGAAGGCAGAGCCAGTGGCTAGTTGACAGGAAGTAGACATAGAGGGAAAAGAGGGAGAGTATTTATTGGTAAAATCCTAAGATACAAATTTAGATATAAACAAAGGTGAGCTGTATGAGGATGGAAAATTAAGCATATGGTTTTATAAACATAAAGGTGGGCAGGTATTGCTCAGCCCTGACACTTTCACCTGCTCACTTTCACCATCAGGTGTGGGTGGCTGTATGCATGCTGTAGAGGAATAAGCAGACATTACTCCTGCCTTTCCTTTCCCTGCATGCAGTGCACCCACAGGGCCATAAGCACCCAACGTTCACTCGGAACTGCCTTTCACTCTCCACTTCCTCCAGATCACAAGTCCCAGTCACTTGCTTGAGGCCTATTTGATGATGTTATTGATCTCAGGTTGTCTATGACTTGGGTAAAGACATAATGACACAGTTTCTACAGTCACAGCTTCCAGACTCCATTCAGTACAGGGGGCTCTAGCTCTGTGGTCCTGAACAGCTGAAGCCTTGCTAAGGATTCTTCTGGATATTTCTTGCTCCAGGTATGTTTTGTTTTCTTATTCTGCCCTTTTAAGCCTTTCTTTCCTCTTCCCCAGTGTGGCCACTTCATAGGGTACATATTTCACAAACACACATTTCTCTGTTACTTATGCCCTTATGTTCAGAATACCAGTTCGTTCTCTTTGTATGATGTAATAGGCCATCCTAGGGCCATCACAGCATATTTACTCCCAAGTTCTATGTTTGAGAAGTGCCTCTTACATAACCTTACTGAGGTCATAGAGTATCTGTCTTGTCTGCTGACCACAAAGACCATGCTTAGCTAGGCAGATATGAGCTGAAGTGCCTGATCTGGGAGGGCAGGACAGGCTAGGAGACACCTCATAACTTGTTTCATGAAGGGCACACAATTCTAAGAATGCTCTCTGTAAAAGTGACATATTAACCCAGAATTGCAGCAGCTTTCTTTGATGGGCTTTGTAATAGGAAAAGAATTTGACACCATGTAGATTTTGATGTAGAAACTGAATGGATACAGTTGGGTGTCCTGCAAAAGGTGGACATCGCAGACAACTAGAGGGAACTTTGTGTCTCCTGGCAAGCTGGTGTCCTTGGTTACATGAAATCATGTCCCCATGTTGATCTGTGCTTTGAAGAAAGGAGACCTTTCTCTTGCTCTTGTGGAATTCCACCTCTTCCAGTTGTTTCAAAGCAAGGTTCCCTGAAGCCAAGATGTTAAGACTGTCACTGAGAGTTCAAGGCCTGACTTTCCCAACAGATTAAGGTTGCAGGGCTATGGCTTCTGTCACAGTGAACATGAGGCTTTACAGTAAAGAAACCCAGTGCACACGAGTTTGACAGCAAGATATTTGTGTAAGAATCAAGGTTCTCTCCCCCCTCTCTTTCTCTCTCTTCTCATTGGTGAAAATATTTCTTTTCATGAACTAAAAAGAATTTAGTAAAAACTGGGTATTCCATAGGAATAACATGCTGTATAACAAGGATAAAATGTATGTTTCTGGTTAGCTTGGCTTTAGATTCTTATTTCATTTTTAATTACGTGTGTGTGTGTGTGTGTGTGTGTGTGTGTGTGTGTGTGTGTGTGCAGGTGTCCACAGAGTCCACAGTAAGGTGTAATATCCCCTGGAGCTGGAGTCAGAGGCAGTTGTAAGCTACTTGATATGGATACTGGGAACCAAACTTCTCTGCAAGAGAAGTTTGTGCTCTTAACTGCTGAGCCTTCTCTCCAGCTCCCAAGCTAGTCTTTCTCTGTGGGTGTTGGGGATCCAAACTCAGATCATATGCTTGCTCAACAAGTGCTGTTATCCATGGAGCCATTCCCGGGCCCCTTCAAGCTAGTCTTTTAGAATGTTCCAGTGCATGCTTTATCTAACACAAAATGCATGTATTTCAACACACACACACACACACACACACACACACACAATCTGTTCTGTAAGTCCTATAGACATTACTATGGATTGATGACAGTGTGTTCCATGGAATTTGGAGACTCATAGAACCCTTATTGCTACTTCACTATGATTTTCCTAGGATCATCACAAGAGAATTCAAACACAATGAATGTGTACAAAACTTATTTTGCTTCTCTTTACTTTGGAAAAATTAATATTTCTCCTCCTTCCCCTGCCCCCCCCCATTGTGACTGGGACCTGAAAAATACCTTTATATGTTATAAAAAATTTCACAATTAAATGGAAATAATTCAATAAAACTTATTTACCCAACATGCTATTGCTATATAGGATATCCAGTCTATTTATCTAGCAAAATAATTAGCTCTTCTAATGATAGGATAGAATTTTTATTTTTGAACATTTTCTTTTAATTTTTTTTCAAATTACTTATTAAAGTTCTGAATTCTGAAATAGAAACTCATGTTTATGAATTTTAATAGTTTTTTCTTTCCCTTAATGTCATAGTTGCATGGTCTAAATCATTATAAAATAGTTTCATTTTACAATCTTGCCTTTTAATGATATTTCTTTTAATACCATTTCACTTGAAAAATTATAAAGTGCTAATGCTCTAGTGCATTCCAGAAGACAGTTCTCTCTCCCTTTCCATGGGTTCTGAGGATTGACTCAGATGAGCAACCTTTCATACCCGCTGACTGAAAGTTGTGATCCTCCTGTCTCTGCCTCTTAAAAATATCCTACCAGTGTGTTTCACCAGGTAAACTTGTTGGTTATATCACTGCATGTATGATGCTATGTGGAAGCAATTGAATGTGTTCTATTAGAGACATTCTGCCAGCAGACCATTTGACAAACTTTCTGGTACAAATCTCTCACTTGAAGGAGAGATGATATCAGAATCCTGAGCAGTCTACCTTTCATGTTGGCTTGGGTACTTTTCATTTCATTGGAACCATGTGATGGAATGGCCCAGAAGGACTATAACTATTGTTTCATTTGAATTCACAAGAACCCACACTGAATTCTCATACTAACGGAGAAAAAGAGTTAGAATCTTAGTTTTGCTAGTATTTGATAACTACTAAGAGCTAACTGGTACTGAAACATGGCCAAGGTGAACAAACACATAGCAGGATTTCAAAACAAGCAAGCTCATTGGAGCTCTGTGAAGGACTGCTCCTCAGGAGTTATGTTGTTCTTAGTCTCCTTCCCCAGTTCTATCATTTACATTTAAGGCGGGAGCAAGCTGAGCAGTCATTAACAGAGCTGCCATAACTCTCCAATGTCACATGCATAAGGCGTGCATGAGAAAAGCAGCAGCCAACACCTCACAGAGACCATCACCTGCTGGACACACTTTCATGACTAATGTGTAGACTTCATCTCATGTCAATCATGATGTATCCCAGATCCAGGCTGTCCACATGGTCTAGAGGAAGTGATTGGAACTCAGCTCAAAGTCACACTCTGAGGCAATGGCAGGTCATGGGTAGGATTTGAAGTAGTCTGTATTTAGAGATCACAATAAAACTTTATTAAGAATATTTGGTAGTAAAGGAACAGAATAAAGAGGGCACTGAAATAAATGACCCTATCCATGTCAAATCCTGGGGCTTACTGTCCTCAGGAGGGTTGCATTTCTAGTTGTATGTGATCTTCCAATTCAAATTCACCAAAAACAGCTCTTTGTGTATCTGACTATAAGAACACTACAGAGGAAAACAAGGACAGTTCCCAGAGATGCTCTCCCAGCAGGCAGTGGGGAAGTCAGTGTGTCCTGTGAGGCACAGCACTTGTTAATTTGTGTGAGCGCTCATGTGCACAGGAACCTCACAGAGGACCGGCAATGCACTACACTTGGAAAGCATTAGGACAATGAGGACAAAGGGGTGTCTTCTGAGGTTGGGGTGAGCTGAAGTGGAGGATTTCAATAGAGAAGGATAAATCAACTGAACTGATATGTTTGCCCAAGGCGATAGATAGCCGTGGCTAAGATTTATGTTCAAGGTTGTCTGGGATGAAGGGCATCTCTTGCTTTTTTTCCATTAATTTTTTTTTAAATTTCATTTTACATTCCAACCACAATTCTACCCCCCCCATTCTTCCTCCTACCCGCCTTGCCTCCTCCCAACCCCCTCACCCTCCCCCCAGACCACCCCCCAGTCCACTCCTCCTCATCAGTAAGGGCTTCCATGAGGATCTACATAGTCTGGAACAATAGAATGAGGCAGGGCCAGGCACTTCTCCCATGCATTAAGACCAAGCATGGCATTCCACCATAGGGAATGGGCTCTAATAAGCTAGCTCATGTACCAGGTTTGTATTGTTGTCCTACTGTCAGGGGCCCTTCACCTAGTCCAAGCTTCACAACTGTCTCCCACATGCAGAGGGCCTATCTCAGTTCCCTAGAGTCTCCACAGCTGTAGGGCCAGTGTTCATGAGTTTCATGAGCTTGGTTCAGCTGTCTCTGTAGATTTCTTCATCATGACCTTGCCCTTGCTCATATATTCCCTCCTCCTTCTCTTTGACTGGATTCTGGGAGCTTGGTCAGGTTCCATTAATTACTAGATAAGTGTACTATTATGATATTTGAGATATTCAATAATCTGATTACAGGGATAGGCCAGTTCAGGCATCTTCTCTACTATTGCTAGGATTCTTACCTGGAGTCCTCCTTGTGGATTCTTAGGAATTACCCTAGTGCCAAGTTTCTCTCTAAGCCCATAGTGGCTTTCTATTAAGATATCTCTTTCATTGATCTTCCACTGTATCCCTCCACACCTCAGCCATCTTGTTCCCTCCTTGTTCCCATTCCTGTCTCATTCTCCATCCCCCAGTTTGCCCCATGGATCTCATCTAAATTCCCTTCCCAGGGTGATTCATGCATCCCTCTTAGGGTTCTCCTTGTTACCTAGCTTCTCTGGAGCTATGGATTGTAGTCTGGTTATCTTTTGCTTTACATATATATCCACTCATGAATGAATGCATACTGTTTGTCTTTCTGAGTCTGGGTTACCTAACTCAGGATGGTTTTTTTTCCCAGTTCCATCCATTTACCTAAAAATTTCATGAGGTTATCTTTTTTTTTTTTTTTTTTTTTTTTTTTTAACCATTGAGTAGTACTCCATTGTGCCAATGTAGCGCATTTGTTTTATCCACTCTTTGGTTGAGGGGTATCTAGGTTGTTTTCAGGTTCAGGTTCTGGCTATTATGAATAATGCTGCTATTAACATTATTAACATTATTTAGCAAATGTCCCTGTGTGTGGCTGGCAGTAGTGGTACACGACTTTAAGCCTAGCACTGGAGAGGTAGAGGTAGGCGGATCTCTGTGAGTTTAAGGTCAGCCCAGTCTACAAAGCTACACAGAGAAACTGTCTTGAAAAACTAAAATAATAATAATAAAAAATGTCCTTGTGATATGATTGAGCATCCTTTGGGTAAATGCCCAAGAGTGGTATTGCTGGGCTTGAGGTAGACTGATTTCCAATTTTCTTAGAAACCACCATATGGATTTCCAAAACGGCTGTACAAGTTTTCTCTCTCACCATCAGCAGTGCAGTGTTCCTGACATCACATCCTCTCTCTTTTCCCTCAGATGAGAGAGTCCTCCCCTGACTCAATCTTTCTAGTCCCAGGTGCTTTCCTCTCCTCCCCTTTTCTTTCTTCTAGCTCCCGCTCCACTCACTGCCCCCCACCCACTCCCAATATGCTCAGGAGATCTTGTCCCTTTTCCCTGCTGTGAGGGATCTGGTATGATCTCTAAGAATCTGGCTTGTATTCTAGTTTCTCTGGTGGTGTGAATTATAGGCTGGTAATCCTTTGCTCTATGTCTAAAATCCATATATGAGTGAGTACATACCATGTTCCTCTTTTTGTGACTGAGTTACCTCATTCAGGATAGTTTCTTCAAGTTCCATCCATTTGCCTGCCAATTTCAAGATTCCATTATTTTTTTCTGCAGAGTAGTATTCCATTATAGATGTGCCACATCTTCTTTATCCATTCTTCAGTTGAGGGTCATCTAGGTTGCTTCCAGTTTCTTGCTATTACAAAACATGCTGCTATGAACATAATTGAACAGGTGTCTTTGTTGCAAGGATGTAGATAATGGGTATATGCCTAAGAGGGGTATTGCCAGGTCCTGTGGTAGACTGATTCCCATTTTCCTGAGGAATCGCCATACTGATCTCCAAAATGGCTGTACAAGTTTGCACTCCCACCAGCAGTGGAGGAATGTTCCCCTTTCTCCACATCCTCTCCAGCATAAGTTGTCGTTGGTATTACCAATTTTAGCCATTCTGGCAGGAGTAAGATGGTATCTCAGAGTTGTTTTGATTTACATTTCCCTGATAGCTAAGGATGTTGAGCACTTTCTTAAGCATCTTTCAGTCTTTTTTACTTTCTCTATTGAGAATTCTCCATTCAGTTCTGTACCCCATTTTTAAAATAGGTTATTTGTTGTTTTGGTGACTAGTTTCTTCAATTCTTTGTATATTTTGGAGATCAGCCGTCTGTCAGATGTAGGATTGGTGAAGATCTTTTCCCAGTCTGTGGGCTGCCATTTGGTCTTGTCAACTGTGTCCTTTGCCTTACAGAAGCTTCTAAGTTTGAAGAGGTCCCATTTATTAATTGTCAATCTCAGTGTCTGTGCTACTGGAGTTTGTTCATGAAGCAGTCTCCTGTACCAATTTGTCCAAGGGCACCTCCCACTTTCTCTTCTAAGAGGTTCAGTGTGGCTGGATTTATGTTGAGGTCTTTGATCCATTTGGACTTGAGTTTTGTGCATGACGATAGACATGGGTCTATCTGCAGTCTCCTACATACACACCATCATCCAGTTGTGCTAGCACCATTTGTTGAAGATGCTTTCCTCCTCCCATTGTATACTTTTAGGTGTTTTGTCAAAAATCAGGTGTTCATAGGTATGTGGGTTAATATCAGGATTTTTGATTCAATTCTTGTGGTCTACCTGTCTATTTTTGTGCCGATACCAGGCTGTTTTCAGGACTATAGCTCTATAGTAGAGCTTGAAATCGGGGATGGTGATGCCTCCTGAAGTTCCTTTATTGTACAGGGTTGTTTTGGCTATCCTGGGTCTTTTGTTTTTCCATATAAAGTTGATTATTATCCCTTTCAAGGTCAGTGAAGAATTGTGCTGGGATTTTGATGGGGATTGCATTGAATCTGTAGATTGCTTTTGGTAAGATTGCCATTTTTTACTATGGTTATCCTACCTATCCAAGAGCATGGGAGATCTTTCCATTTTCTGATATCTTCTTTAAAGACACAAAGTTCTTTCTATATAGGTCTTTCATTCGTTTGGTAAATGTTACCCCAAGATACTTTATGTTGCTTGTGGCTATTGTAAAGAGTGATGTTTTTCTGATTTCTTTCTCAGCTCCTTTGTCATCTGTACATAGTAGGGCTACTGATTTTTTTTTAGTTTGTCTTGTATCCTGCTAGTTTGCTGAAGGTGTTTATCAGCTGTAGGAGTTCCCTGGTAAAGTTTTTTGGGTCACTTATGTAAACTATTATATCATCTGCAAATAGTGTCAATTTGACTCCTTCCTTTCCAATTTGTATCCCCTTGATCTCCTTTTGTTTATTGTTTTAACTAGAACTTCAAGCACAATATTGAAGAGATATGGAGAGAAGGGAAGCCTTGTCTTGTTCCTGATTTTAGAGGAATTGCCTTAAGCTTCTCTCCATTTAGTTTGATGTTGGCTGTTGGTTTACTATATATTGCTTTTATTATGTTTAATTATGTTCCTGTTATCCCTGATCTCTCCAAGTCCTTTATCATGAAAGGGTGTTGAATTTTGTTAAAGGCTTTTTTAGCATCTAGTGGGATGATCATGTGGTGTTTCTTTTTCAGTTTGTTTATATAGTGGATCCCCTTGATAGATTTTCATATATTGAACCATCCCTGCAACCCAGGGATGAAGCCTACTTGGTCATGGTGGATGATTTCTCTGATGTGTTCTTGGATTCGATTTGCCAGTATTTTATTGAGTATTTTTTGCATCTGTTCATGAGGATTATTGGTCTGTAGTTTTCTTACTTAATTGTGTCTTTGTGTGGCTTGGGTACCAAGGTAATTGTGGCCTCATAAAAAAAAAAGTTTGGTGATGAACCCTGCTTCTATTGTGTGGAACAATTTGAAGAGTATTGCTATTAGCTCTTCCTTGAGCTAATTTCTGGTAGAATTCTGCACTGAAGCCATCCAGCCTTGGGCTCTTTTTTTTGAGGGGGAAGCTTTTGATGACTGTTTCTATTTCATTAGGGGTTATAGGCCTATTTAAGTTGCTTATCTGTACTTGACTTAATTTTGGTAAGAGATAGTTATCCAGAAATTTATTAGATATTAGGATAGCCACACCTCTTGCTTCTTGGGTCCATTTGATTGGAAGATCTTTCCCCAACCCTTTACCCTGAGGTAATGCCTGTCTTTGAAGCTTAAATGTGTTTCTTCTCTGCAGCAGAAGGATGCATTCTGTCTTCGTATCCATTCTGTTAGCCTGTGCCTTTTTATAGGCGAGTTAAGACCATTAATGTTGAGGGAAAGTAAGGACCATTGATTGTTAATGCTTGTTTGCTTTAGATTTAGGGTTCTGGTGAAGTGTGATTATCTATTGCCTATGTCTTTGTGAGCATAGTTAACTTCCTTGTGTTGGAGTTTTCATTCCAGAACTTTCTGTAGGACTGGATTTGTAGATATATATTGTGAAAATCTGGCTTTGCTAATGCAAAGATATTTAATAATATCTTGTTTTCTCGGTCTATAGTGATTGAGAGTTTTGCTGGGTATATTAGCCTGGACTGGCATCTATGGACTCTTAGTACCTGTAGAACATCTATCCAGGACCTTCTGGCCTAGAGAGTTTCCATGAAGAGATCAGGTGTAATTTTGATAGGTCTCCCTTTATATATTACCTGGCTTTTTTCCCTCACTGCTCTTAATATACTTTCTTTATTCTGTATGTTAGGTGTTTTGATTGTTATGTGTCTTTTCTTTAGTCCAGTCTATTTGGTGTTCGGTATGCTTGTTGTACTTTCATGGGCATGTCCTTCTTCAGGTTGGGAAAGTTTTCTTCAATGATTTTGTTGAATATGTTTTCTGCACCTTTGAGCTGGGATTCTTTGCCTTCTTCTATGCCTATTATTCTTACGTTTGGCCTTTTCACAGTGTCCCACATTTCCTGGATGTTTTGTGTCAAGGATTTGTTGAATTTAAGATTTTCTTTTGTCGATGGATCTATTTCCTCTAGTTTACCTTCAGCGCCTGGTGGGCTTAGGTGGTTCAGGAATTCTATGTCTATAGTTCTTGGTGGTCCAAACTCTCTAGGACGTCTCTCCTCAGGCAGGGGCCAGTGATAAGGGTCAAAGATCAGGCAGGCAGGGACTCAAGAGTGGTCCAGTGTGGATAGGCGGGTCTCCGGTAGACGCCTGGTGCTCTAGTAGAGGGGTCTCTGGCAGAGTCATGGTGATGGGGGTCAAAGATCTGGCAGGTAGGAATTCATGGTGGTCCGCGGAGATAGGCAGGTCCAGTGTGCCCAGAGCAGATCCAGGAAGCTCCCAGGAGGCAGCGAGACCGCTGGACCCACCCTCTGGTTCAGTGCTCAACCAGAGCAGTGGGGCAGTGTGCTAGGTAGGGCACAGGGTAGGGGGGAGGGCAGGCTCTAGTTTGGGGGTTTGTGGATCAGAGCACCAGGAGTGCTCTCCCTGGGGACAGGACATGGGGGGGGGGAGCGAGATTTGGGGCCAATCCAGGGAGTTCCCAGGGAAGGGTGTATGTGTGTGTGTGTGTTTGTGTTTGTGTGTGTGTGTGTGTGTGTGTGTGTGTGTGTGTTTTCCTCCATTTCTTTCAGGGGATTCTTCATTTCTTCTTCAATGCCTCCATCAAGTTATTTTTATGGTCATTTTCTCCTCCTCCTCCACCTTCTGTGTTGGGATGTTCAGATCTTCCTGATATAGTCACACTAGGTTCTGGTGTTGCACATTGTTCAATAGGTTGTTTAATGTATTCTTGTATTGACTCTTCTTCCCTTTGGCAAAGGCAGTGTCTTCGCCTCTTGATCCAACTGTTAGTCCTCTCTCTCTTTCTCTCTCAGCCTTCTCTGTGCAGTAGATGTCTGTTTTCCAGGGAGCCACTTCCCAGGGAATCTCAGGGAATAGGTGGGATTGTGGGTGGAGTGGGATTTGCAGGGAATGGGTGGGATTGTGGGTGGAGTGGGATTTGTAGGTTACAGGGTCCTGTGGGGGGGCTGCCGGTATAGCCTGCCTGAAGAAATCTTTCCTGCTGCCCTGCTAGTGTGGCTGAGATGGGCGGGACAAGGGCCTGTGGTTTTGCCCTGGGACCAAGGGGCTAGATGCTGTGTGGTCCAGATGAGAAGCTGGTCAATCATCTCTCAGTTCTCTCTGTGCATTATCTCTTGCTTTTTCCCCACAAGGTTTGTTCTGTGCTTCTTGACCTCACACGATGAATCAGAACAGCAAGCTGTACACTAACACTAACATTAGAAACACCTTTTTCTTTGGGATAAGCATTGGGATCTCAGGCAACAGTGTCCTTCTCCTCTTCCATGTCCTCATGCTCTGTAGTGAGCACAAGCCCAGACGCACTGACATGCCCATTGGCTTCTTGGCTGTGATCCACCTACTGATGCTGCTGGCTGTGAGTGTCATAGCTACAGATATATTCATGCTTCACCAAGGATGGGATGATACCACATGTAAATCTCTTATCTTTTTATACAGATTTTTGAGGGGTCTCTCTGTTTGTACCACCTGCTTGCTGAGTGTCCTCCAGGCCATCACTCTCAGCCCCAGACACTCCTGCTTAGCAAAGTTCAAAGAAAATTTATCCCCATGTCACAACTTATGGTCTCTGTTTGCCCTTTGTTCTGTCTATTCATTGATTTCCAGTTACCTTTTCATCTCCATGGTTATCACCCCTAATGTGACCTCAGACTACCTACTTTACATTACTGAATCCTGCTCTCTTCTACAATTCAGCTTCCCCATGAAGTACATAATGTCCACATTGTTCATCTTCAGGGAAGCATTCCTTGTCGGTCTCATGGCCCTTTCCAGCGGGTACATGCTGGCTCTCCTGTGCAGGCACAAGAAGCAGGTCCGGCATCTTCACAGCACCAGCCTTTCTCCGAAAGCATCTCCAGAGCAAAGGGCCACCCGGACCATCCTGCTGCTCTTGTGCTTCTTTGTGGTGATGTCCATCCTGGACAACTTTATGTTATTCTCAAGGCATATGTTCAAAGATGATCCAGTATTCTACTTGATCCAGATTCTTATGAGCCATAGCTATGCCACTGTCAGTCCCTTTGTGTTCATCAGCACTGAAAAGGATATAATTGGCCTTTTGAGGTCCATGTGTGAGAGGATAGTGACTATTTGATTATTCAGTGATGGATAAGTGTCTTCCAGATGAGACTATATTAGCTCAGAACTATGAACCACTATTACCATGTTGTGTGGCCAAGACTTTCTCCAGCAGGATTCAGTTCACACCACGCTGTGTGGCTCCATCATGGAAGACCAGTCCTGCCTCAGGGCTCCAGTATCATGCCTTCTGAGTGAAGGGTTCTCTGTTTTCTGTTGAGTTAAAACTCCACATTTATAGGCTGAGGGGTGGTCTGTGGGTAAGAAGACTTGCTATGCAAAAGCAATGATCAGAGTGCAATACCCCAGCTTACATAAAGAAGAGGGTTTGGCCATGAATATATGCCATAAAGGAAGAGGAGGGTCCCTGGGATTCCAGATATACCTAGGCAATAGGCTATATCTGGAATCAGTGAGAGACCTTGTGTAGACAGATAAGATAGACAGCAAAAGAGAAGGACATCTGAGGGCCTTTTCTTACTTCAGCACCTGTGCAAGGACACAGACATGAAAACACATACACACAATGACCCCTCAAAGTCAAAGTTTAGATAGTGAATCAGATATGAAAAATTACCCAGCTTTCACATTAGCTAATGTCATGAAAAGTACGGTCTTGCAATATTATTTCTAATTAGAAAAACAAATAAATGTAAGAATCTATTCAAGGTGTATTTTTATGTTGATGACAGTATCATGTGTCATTTTAAAAGAACCATTTGGGGCAGTGTTACAAATGAAAAATACAACTCATATCTATGAGCAGTGATGTCACTGTTGATGCTTGGATCCCATTACTTAGCCTTTAAGATCATGTAAAAATAACAAGTCCTGGGCAATGCAAATAGGACATCTGGAGAAAGATTGTGGCATGTCCTTTCTACCTTTTGAGCTAGTGAAAATGCTGATAATGGGCTATATGCTAACAAAGTTGTATGTTGTGAATGACTTAACAGGAGAGAATATTTGCAGTTATGTAAAGAGAATACTGGAAATTGGTGGGGGGGGGTGAAGAAACTTTCAAACAGAAATGTATAAAAATGTGAACATATCCAAATGTTGTGGCACAAGCTTGTAATGCCAGCACTTGTTTTGAGGGGCAGAGGCATGCAGAGCTCTGTGAGTTCAAGGCTAGCCCAGTGTATATAATGAGTTCTGGGACAGTTGGGGCTACATGGTGAGATCTTGTCAAAAAAAAAAAAAAAAAAAAAAAGAGAAAAAAGAAAGAAAGGAAAAGAAAAAAACATTCAATCCCTCCTAGACTTCCTGTTCTTTCTAGAATGTTTCCATATATAGTGTTCTATTTAATTGTTGACACAAGACACACATTGTTTAAAGCAGTCTGTTCAAATTATAAAGCCAGGAATAGTAATCACTCCACGGAACTCATTGTACTTGTTTCCTTTTTTTGAAACTGAGTCTCTCAGCATAGCCAAGGCTAGCCTTGAACATATAATCCTCCTGCCTCAATGTGGAGTAACCATATAATTCAAATATCGTGAATGCACCACCAGGTGACTGAGGCTTCAGCTGCAGGTCAATCAGTCCTGTTTTGTCACAGGGTGCATAATGCTTTTGATAAGTGTGTTTTAGCTCTGTGGGTGATGAAGCAAAGTTGTGTGTAACTTCAGAGCTTGTTCCTGCCTCTGTCAATGAGGCCAATGCTGATCTTTCAGGGAAACAGAATCAACACTGCCTGGAAAACAAGAGTTCCATGGGAAAACTGACCCGGGAGAGGTTGCCTGTCATACCATCAGGTGGACAGGGAAATCATAGGAGGCCCAGGAGGCCTGCATCCCAGAAGACAACACAGCGATGAAACTGGTCCAAATTAAGTCTAAGGAGTAAAGTGAGAAAAGTTAGGGTTGTCAGATCTCTCCTGCAGCAGGGGAGCTCAGATAAAGTTTCTGCTCAGCTTTCCTCAGGTGGCTGTTATCCAGGACAAAGTACTGTGACAGGCAGGTATGGAGTTCCACTGGGATGCCACATTTGCATGTCCCAGGCCGGAACTTGTCACCTTCTAAGAACACTAAAATTACAAACTGCAGAGATGCATCAAAACCCCCTCACCTAAGCCTGTGCAGGTCCTCCCCTGCCACGTCCATCTGGGTAAGTGCTCTGCACCCAAGTGCAGAATCAGAAGGTGTTCAGGGCCAGGCAGGCTGTGGGAGGAGGAGCAGTCGGCTCAGGGAGGTGTTCAGCATCTGCAGAGGGGACGCTGAGCTCCGACAACCCCTCAGCACAGGGGCTGTGTGCTGCACAGACAATAAGGAGTTTGCATTGTAGGATATTTGCTTCTATAATTTAGAATCTTCTGATTATAATGCATCAATTTTAAGCCTATTTTTCCTTTTTGATTGTAAAAATTCATGTTTAGCTAGCTGGGTCAGCATTTATGTTACATATGTGTACTTTTACAAACATATCCTCATCGAATTGATGTCTCATTTTCATATTTTCATTGTAAACCCTGTTAGCATCTGTGATTGTAATATCCCAAATGTGAGTATTATAAGTGACTTCTATAGATTGGGTAATTAAAAATAATTTCAGGATCTTTAGAGGTGAGTCCTACCCCAATTTTATATTTTAGAGGATATCCTCTCATTGCTACAAAGTATATACCTATATTTTCCTCATTACATTTTTGTCCCTCAATTCACCTTCAGAAGTGACCATACCAACTAGTGGTGCTGGTCCCTGCTCACACTTTATAAGTTAAGAAATGCCAGCGGAGGGGACCATGGAGGTGAGGCTGCAGGCAACTAACCATCGAACACACAGAGAATGTGGTATTCTGTCTGGATCCTGAGGAGCCAGGAATTGGTAAGTTAAGTTGCAGAACTTGGAGAAAAACAATCTTTATGTTCTATTAGTTGAAATAAATATTCCTTCCAATTTCTCTGCTAGTGGAAATTCATTGCCCTTCCTTCAGAATGGTTAGTGAGGCAGACTATCTCATTAATTTCCTTTGCTCTTGGCATAGCTTTCATATTTTTCCAAACTGCATCTTTTTCTAGATAGGTAAACCATAACCTCCATATTTTTTAGTGCTATTTACATACAGTATATGTGACAAGGAGGGTAAAGTAAAGCTGGTTAGGGAGAAAGCCAGTCTCAGCTGTGACTGCATCATGGGGAAGGTCAGCAAGGCAGGTTCTTCTGCAGCCCAAGTGAGTTTCCCAGGGCTGAAAGTGGTATCTGTGACCAAGCTCTCCCAAATTTCTCTTTCTTCACTGTAAAAGAATGCTGATGTACTTCAGTTTCTGGAGGAGTATGTAAACCCATTAGTGAGCATTCTGGCTGCAGGTCTGAGCCCTGCAAAGGCCTGTAATCATTTCAATTACAAATGCAAGTGCGAGAGCTAATTTCAGCCATTTTCCAGAAATAGCTGTCATTCCTTAGCACAAATTCTGCATGATTTTGCTCATCATATTACTGAGGTCGATTTACTTCATGGCCTCTCTGAACACAGAGCTGGCATCTGCTTGATGATGGCTTTCCTTTCGTGAGACACCAACCATCTGTCTAGTATAGTTTCAGCTTTCCAGGTAGAACTGTGCAACACACAGAGCATGCTGTTCAGCCCCACCTCATCCTAAACCCACTTGCACGAGGTGGGAGCAGTTTCCCTTTCCAAACCACCACATGCATTTTGCGTTGTCTCACAGCAGGAGTGAGACTGAAGACCACATGGTAAATGAGTGATGAGGGATATTTGATCATATCGTAACCCTGAGATTGTGTTAACAAAATAAAAACCTGAGGTCAGAAGGCAGAGCCAGTGGCTAGTTGACAGGAAGTAGACATAGAGGGAAAAGAGGGAGAGTATTTATTGGTAAAATCCTAAGATACAAATTTAGATATAAACAAAGGTGAGCTGTATGAGGATGGAAAATTAAGCATATGGTTTTATAAACATAAAGGTGGGCAGGTATTGCTCAGCCCTGACACTTTCACCTGCTCACTTTCACCATCAGGTGTGGGTGGCTGTATGCATGCTGTAGAGGAATAAGCAGACATTACTCCTGCCTTTCCTTTCCCTGCATGCAGTGCACCCACAGGGCCATAAGCACCCAACGTTCACTCGGAACTGCCTTTCACTCTCCACTTCCTCCAGATCACAAGTCCCAGTCACTTGCTTGAGGCCTATTTGATGATGTTATTGATCTCAGGTTGTCTATGACTTGGGTAAAGACATAATGACACAGTTTCTACAGTCACAGCTTCCAGACTCCATTCAGTACAGGGGGCTCTAGCTCTGTGGTCCTGAACAGCTGAAGCCTTGCTAAGGATTCTTCTGGATATTTCTTGCTCCAGGTATGTTTTGTTTTCTTATTCTGCCCTTTTAAGCCTTTCTTTCCTCTTCCCCAGTGTGGCCACTTCATAGGGTACATATTTCACAAACACACATTTCTCTGTTACTTATGCCCTTATGTTCAGAATACCAGCTCGTTCTCTTTGTATGATGTAATAGGCCATCCTAGGGCCATCACAGCATATTTACTCCCAAGTTCTATGTTTGAGAAGTGCCTCTTACATAACCTTACTGAGGTCATAGAGTATCTGTCTTGTCTGCTGACCACAAAGACCATGCTTAGCTAGGCAGATATGAGCTGAAGTGCCTGATCTGGGAGGGCAGGACAGGCTAGGAGACACCTCATAACTTGTTTCATGAAGGGCACACAATTCTAAGAATGCTCTCTGTAAAAGTGACATATTAACCCAGAATTGCAGCAGCTTTCTTTGATGGGCTTTGTAATAGGAAAAGAATTTGACACCATGTAGATTTTGATGTAGAAACTGAATGGATACAGTTGGGTGTCCTGCAAAAGGTGGACATCGCAGACAACTAGAGGGAACTTTGTGTCTCCTGGCAAGCTGGTGTCCTTGGTTACATGAAATCATGTCCCCATGTTGATCTGTGCTTTGAAGAAAGGAGACCTTTCTCTTGCTCTTGTGGAATTCCACCTCTTCCAGTTGTTTCAAAGCAAGGTTCCCTGAAGCCAAGATGTTAAGACTGTCACTGAGAGTTCAAGGCCTGACTTTCCCAACAGATTAAGGTTGCAGGGCTATGGCTTCTGTCACAGTGAACATGAGGCTTTACAGTAAAGAAACCCAGTGCACACGAGTTTGACAGCAAGATATTTGTGTAAGAATCAAGGTTCTCTCCCCCTCTCTTTCTCTCTCTTCTCATTGGTGAAAATATTTCTTTTCATGAACTAAAAAGAATTTAGTAAAAACTGGGTATTCCATAGGAATAACATGCTGTATAACAAGGATAAAATGTATGTTTCTGGTTAGCTTGGCTTTAGATTCTTATTTCATTTTTAATTACGGTGTGTGTGTGTGTGTGTGTGTGTGTGTGTGTGTGTGTGTGTGTGTGTGTGTGCAGGTGTCCACAGAGTCCACAGTAAGGTGTAATATCCCCTGGAGCTGGAGTCAGAGGCAGTTGTAAGCTACTTGATATGGATACTGGGAACCAAACTTCTCTGCAAGAGAAGTTTGTGCTCTTAACTGCTGAGCCTTCTCTCCAGCTCCCAAGCTAGTCTTTCTCTGTGGGTGTTGGGGATCCAAACTCAGATCATATGCTTGCTCAACAAGTGCTGTTATCCATGGAGCCATTCCCGGGCCCCTTCAAGCTAGTCTTTTAGAATGTTCCAGTGCATGCTTTATCTAACACAAAATGCATGTATTTCAACACACACACACACACACACACACACACACACACACAATCTGTTCTGTAAGTCCTATAGACATTACTATGGATTGATGACAGTGTGTTCCATGGAATTTGGAGACTCATAGAACCCTTATTGCTACTTCACTATGATTTTCCTAGGATCATCACAAGAGAATTCAAACACAATGAATGTGTACAAAACTTATTTTGCTTCTCTTTACTTTGGAAAAATTAATATTTCTCCTCCTTCCCCTGCCCCCCCCCATTGTGACTGGGACCTGAAAAATACCTTTATATGTTATAAAAAATTTCACAATTAAATGGAAATAATTCAATAAAACTTATTTACCCAACATGCTATTGCTATATAGGATATCCAGTCTATTTATCTAGCAAAATAATTAGCTCTTCTAATGATAGGATAGAATTTTTATTTTTGAACATTTTCTTTTAATTTTTTTTCAAATTACTTATTAAAGTTCTGAATTCTGAAATAGAAACTCATGTTTATGAATTTTAATAGTTTTTTCTTTCCCTTAATGTCATAGTTGCATGGTCTAAATCATTATAAAATAGTTTCATTTTACAATCTTGCCTTTTAATGATATTTCTTTTAATACCATTTCACTTGAAAAATTATAAAGTGCTAATGCTCTAGTGCATTCCAGAAGACAGTTCTCTCTCCCTTTCCATGGGTTCTGAGGATTGACTCAGATGAGCAACCTTTCATACCCGCTGACTGAAAGTTGTGATCCTCCTGTCTCTGCCTCTTAAAAATATCCTACCAGTGTGTTTCACCAGGTAAACTTGTTGGTTATATCACTGCATGTATGATGCTATGTGGAAGCAATTGAATGTGTTCTATTAGAGACATTCTGCCAGCAGACCATTTGACAAACTTTCTGGTACAAATCTCTCACTTGAAGGAGAGATGATATCAGAATCCTGAGCAGTCTACCTTTCATGTTGGCTTGGGTACTTTTCATTTCATTGGAACCATGTGATGGAATGGCCCAGAAGGACTATAACTATTGTTTCATTTGAATTCACAAGAACCCACACTGAATTCTCATACTAACGGAGAAAAAGAGTTAGAATCTTAGTTTTGCTAGTATTTGATAACTACTAAGAGCTAACTGGTACTGAAACATGGCCAAGGTGAACAAACACATAGCAGGATTTCAAAACAAGCAAGCTCATTGGAGCTCTGTGAAGGACTGCTCCTCAGGAGTTATGTTGTTCTTAGTCTCCTTCCCCAGTTCTATCATTTACATTTAAGGCGGGAGCAAGCTGAGCAGTCATTAACAGAGCTGCCATAACTCTCCAATGTCACATGCATAAGGCGTGCATGAGAAAAGCAGCAGCCAACACCTCACAGAGACCATCACCTGCTGGACACACTTTCATGACTAATGTGTAGACTTCATCTCATGTCAATCATGATGTATCCCAGATCCAGGCTGTCCACATGGTCTAGAGGAAGTGATTGGAACTCAGCTCAAAGTCACACTCTGAGGCAATGGCAGGTCATGGGTAGGATTTGAAGTAGTCTGTATTTAGAGATCACAATAAAACTTTATTAAGAATATTTGGTAGTAAAGGAACAGAATAAAGAGGGCACTGAAATAAATGACCCTATCCATGTCAAATCCTGGGGCTTACTGTCCTCAGGAGGGTTGCATTTCTAGTTGTATGTGATCTTCCAATTCAAATTCACCAAAAACAGCTCTTTGTGTATCTGACTATAAGAACACTACAGAGGAAAACAAGGACAGTTCCCAGAGATGCTCTCCCAGCAGGCAGTGGGGAAGTCAGTGTGTCCTGTGAGGCACAGCACTTGTTAATTTGTGTGAGCGCTCATGTGCACAGGAACCTCACAGAGGACCGGCAATGCACTACACTTGGAAAGCATTAGGACAATGAGGACAAAGGGGTGTCTTCTGAGGTTGGGGTGAGCTGAAGTGGAGGATTTCAATAGAGAAGGATAAATCAACTGAACTGATATGTTTGCCCAAGGCGATAGATAGCCGTGGCTAAGATTTATGTTCAAGGTTGTCTGGGATGAAGGGCATCTCTTGCTTTTTTTTCCATTAATTTTTTTTTTAAATTTCATTTTACATTCCAACCACAATTCTACCCCCCCCATTCTTCCTCCTACCCGCCTTGCCTCCTCCCAACCCCCTCACCCTCCCCCCCCAGACCACCCCCCCAGTCCACTCCTCCTCATCAGTAAGGGCTTCCATGAGGATCTACATAGTCTGGAACAATAGAATGAGGCAGGGCCAGGCACTTCTCCCATGCATTAAGACCAAGCATGGCATTCCACCATAGGGAATGGGCTCTAATAAGCTAGCTCATGTACCAGGTTTGTATTGTTGTCCTACTGTCAGGGGCCCTTCACCTAGTCCAAGCTTCACAACTGTCTCCCACATGCAGAGGGCCTATCTCAGTTCCCTAGAGTCTCCACAGCTGTAGGGCCAGTGTTCATGAGTTTCATGAGCTTGGTTCAGCTGTCTCTGTAGATTTCTTCATCATGACCTTGCCCTTGCTCATATATTCCCTCCTCCTTCTCTTTGACTGGATTCTGGGAGCTTGGTCAGGTTCCATTAATTACTAGATAAGTGTACTATTATGATATTTGAGATATTCAATAATCTGATTACAGGGATAGGCCAGTTCAGGCATCTTCTCTACTATTGCTAGGATTCTTACCTGGAGTCCTCCTTGTGGATTCTTAGGAATTACCCTAGTGCCAAGTTTCTCTCTAAGCCCATAGTGGCTTTCTATTAAGATATCTCTTTCATTGATCTTCCACTGTATCCCTCCACACCTCAGCCATCTTGTTCCCTCCTTGTTCCCATTCCTGTCTCATTCTCCATCCCCCAGTTTGCCCCATGGATCTCATCTAAATTCCCTTCCCAGGGTGATTCATGCATCCCTCTTAGGGTTCTCCTTGTTACCTAGCTTCTCTGGAGCTATGGATTGTAGTCTGGTATCTTTTGCTTTACATATATATCCACTCATGAATGAATGCATACTGTTTGTCTTTCTGAGTCTGGGTTACCTAACTCAGGATGGTTTTTTTTCCCAGTTCCATCCATTTACCTAAAAATTTCATGAGGTTATCTTTTTTTTTTTTTTTTACCATTGAGTAGTACTCCATTGTGCCAATGTAGCGCATTTGTTTTATCCACTCTTTGGTTGAGGGGTATCTAGGTTGTTTTCAGGTTCAGGTTCTGGCTATTATGAATAATGCTGCTATTAACATTATTAACATTATTTAGCAAATGTCCCTGTGTGTGGCTGGCAGTAGTGGTACACGACTTTAAGCCTAGCACTGGAGAGGTAGAGGTAGGCGGATCTCTGTGAGTTTAAGGTCAGCCCAGTCTACAAAGCTACACAGAGAAACTGTCTTGAAAAACTAAAATAATAATAATAAAAAATGTCCTTGTGATATGATTGAGCATCCTTTGGGTAAATGCCCAAGAGTGGTATTGCTGGGCTTGAGGTAGACTGATTTCCAATTTTCTTAGAAACCACCATATGGATTTCCAAAACGGCTGTACAAGTTTTCTCTCTCACCATCAGCAGTGCAGTGTTCCTGACATCACATCCTCTCTCTTTTCCCTCAGATGAGAGAGTCCTCCCCTGACTCAATCTTTCTAGTCCCAGGTGCTTTCCTCTCCTCCCCTTTTCTTTCTTCTAGCTCCCGCTCCACTCACTGCCCCCCACCCACTCCCAATATGCTCAGGAGATCTTGTCCCTTTTCCCTGCTGTGAGGGATCTGGTATGATCTCTAAGAATCTGGCTTGTATTCTAGTTTCTCTGGTGGTGTGAATTATAGGCTGGTAATCCTTTGCTCTATGTCTAAAATCCATATATGAGTGAGTACATACCATGTTCCTCTTTTTGTGACTGAGTTACCTCATTCAGGATAGTTTCTTCAAGTTCCATCCATTTGCCTGCCAATTTCAAGATTCCATTATTTTTTTCTGCAGAGTAGTATTCCATTATAGATGTGCCACATCTTCTTTATCCATTCTTCAGTTGAGGGTCATCTAGGTTGCTTCCAGTTTCTTGCTATTACAAAACATGCTGCTATGAACATAATTGAACAGGTGTCTTTGTTGCAAGGATGTAGATAATGGGTATATGCCTAAGAGGGGTATTGCCAGGTCCTGTGGTAGACTGATTCCCATTTTCCTGAGGAATCGCCATACTGATCTCCAAAATGGCTGTACAAGTTTGCACTCCCACCAGCAGTGGAGGAATGTTCCCCTTTCTCCACATCCTCTCCAGCATAAGTTGTCGTTGGTATTACCAATTTTAGCCATTCTGGCAGGAGTAAGATGGTATCTCAGAGTTGTTTTGATTTACATTTCCCTGATAGCTAAGGATGTTGAGCACTTTCTTAAGCATCTTTCAGTCTTTTTTACTTTCTCTATTGAGAATTCTCCATTCAGTTCTGTACCCCATTTTTAAAATAGGTTATTTGTTGTTTTGGTGACTAGTTTCTTCAATTCTTTGTATATTTTGGAGATCAGCCGTCTGTCAGATGTAGGATTGGTGAAGATCTTTTCCCAGTCTGTGGGCTGCCATTTGGTCTTGTCAACTGTGTCCTTTGCCTTACAGAAGCTTCTAAGTTTGAAGAGGTCCCATTTATTAATTGTCAATCTCAGTGTCTGTGCTACTGGAGTTTGTTCATGAAGCAGTCTCCTGTACCAATTTGTCCAAGGGCACCTCCCACTTTCTCTTCTAAGAGGTTCAGTGTGGCTGGATTTATGTTGAGGTCTTTGATCCATTTGGACTTGAGTTTTGTGCATGACGATAGACATGGGTCTATCTGCAGTCTCCTACATACACACCATCATCCAGTTGTGCTAGCACCATTTGTTGAAGATGCTTTCCTCCTCCCATTGTATACTTTTAGGTGTTTTGTCAAAAATCAGGTGTTCATAGGTATGTGGGTTAATATCAGGATTTTTGATTCAATTCTTGTGGTCTACCTGTCTATTTTTGTGCCAATACCAGGCTGTTTTCAGGACTATAGCTCTATAGTAGAGCTTGAAATCGGGGATAGTGATGCCTCCTGAAGTTCCTTTATTGTACAGGGTTGTTTTGGCTATCCTGGGTCTTTTGTTTTTCCATATAAAGTTGATTATTATCCCTTTCAAGGTCAGTGAAGAATTGTGCTGGGATTTTGATGGGGATTGCATTGAATCTGTAGATTGCTTTTGGTAAGATTGCCATTTTTTACTATGGTTATCCTACCTATCCAAGAGCATGGGAGATCTTTCCATTTTCTGATATCTTCTTTAAAGACACAAAGTTCTTTCTATATAGGTCTTTCATTCGTTTGGTAAATGTTACCCCAAGATACTTTATGTTGCTTGTGGCTATTGTAAAGAGTGATGTTTTTCTGATTTCTTTCTCAGCTCCTTTGTCATCTGTACATAGTAGGGCTACTGATTTTTTTTTAGTTTGTCTTGTATCCTGCTAGTTTGCTAAAGGTGTTTATCAGCTGTAGGAGTTCCCTGGTAAAGTTTTTTGGGTCACTTATGTAAACTATTATATCATCTGCAAATAGTGTCAATTTGACTCCTTCCTTTCCAATTTGTATCCCCTTGATCTCCTTTTGTTTATTGTTTTAACTAGAACTTCAAGCACAATATTGAAGAGATATGGAGAGAAGGGAAGCCTTGTCTTGTTCCTGATTTTAGAGGAATTGCCTTAAGCTTCTCTCCATTTAGTTTGATGTTGGCTGTTGGTTTACTATATATTGCTTTTATTATGTTTAATTATGTTCCTGTTATCCCTGATCTCTCCAAGTCCTTTATCATGAAAGGGTGTTGAATTTTGTTAAAGGCTTTTTTAGCATCTAGTGGGATGATCATGTGGTGTTTCTTTTTCAGTTTGTTTATATGGTGGATCCCCTTGATAGATTTTCATATATTGAACCATCCCTGCAACCCAGGGATGAAGCCTACTTGGTCATGGTGGATGATTTCTCTGATGTGTTCTTGGATTCGATTTGCCAGTATTTTATTGAGTATTTTTGCATCTGTTCATGAGGATTATTGGTCTGTAGTTTTCTTACTTAATTGTGTCTTTGTGTGGCTTGGGTACCAAGGTAATTGTGGCCTCATAAAAAAAAGTTTGGTAATGAACCCTGCTTCTATTGTGTGGAACAATTTGAAGAGTATTGCTATTAGCTCTTCCTTGAGCTAATTTCTGGTAGAATTCTGCACTGAAGCCATCCAGCCTTGGGCTCTTTTTTTTTGAGGGGGAAGCTTTTGATGACTGTTTCTATTTCATTAGGGGTTATAGGCCTATTTAAGTTGCTTATCTGTACTTGACTTAATTTTGGTAAGAGATAGTTATCCAGAAATTTATTAGATATTAGGATAGCCACACCTCTTGCTTCTTGGGTCCATTTGATTGGAAGATCTTTCCCCAACCCTTTACCCTGAGGTAATGCCTGTCTTTGAAGCTTAAATGTGTTTCTTCTCTGCAGCAGAAGGATGCATTCTGTCTTCGTATCCATTCTGTTAGCCTGTGCCTTTTTATAGGCAAGTTAAGACCATTAATGTTGAGGGAAAGTAAGGACCATTGATTGTTAATGCTTGTTTGCTTTAGATTTAGGGTTCTGGTGAAGTGTGATTATCTATTGCCTATGTCTTTGTGAGCATAGTTAACTTCCTTGTGTTGGAGTTTTCATTCCAGAACTTTCTGTAGGACTGGATTTGTAGATATATATTGTGAAAATCTGGCTTTGCTAATGCAAAGATATTTAATAATATCTTGTTTTCTCGGTCTATAGTGATTGAGAGTTTTGCTGGGTATATTAGCCTGGACTGGCATCTATGGACTCTTAGTACCTGTAGAACATCTATCCAGGACCTTCTGGCCTAGAGAGTTTCCATGAAGAGATCAGGTGTAATTTTGATAGGTCTCCCTTTATATATTACCTGGCTTTTTTCCCTCACTGCTCTTAATATACTTTCTTTATTCTGTATGTTAGGTGTTTTGATTGTTATGTGTCTTTTCTTTAGTCCAGTCTATTTGGTGTTCGGTATGCTTGTTGTACTTTCATGGGCATGTCCTTCTTCAGGTTGGGAAAGTTTTCTTCAATGATTTTGTTGAATATGTTTTCTGCACCTTTGAGCTGGGATTCTTTGCCTTCTTCTATGCCTATTATTCTTAGGTTTGGCCTTTTCACAGTGTCCCACATTTCCTGGATGTTTTGTGTCAAGGATTTGTTGAATTTAAGATTTTCTTTTGTCGATGGATTTATTTCCTCTAGTTTACCTTCAGCGCCTGGTGGGCTTAGGTGGTTCAGGAATTCTATGTCTATAGTTCTTGGTGGTCCAAACTCTCTAGGACGTCTCTCCTCAGGCAGGGGCCAGTGATGAGGGTCAAAGATCAGGCAGGCAGGGACTCAAGAGTGGTCCAGTGTGGATAGGCGGGTCTCCGGGAGACGCCTGGTGCTCTAGTAGAGGGGTCTCTGGCAGTGTCATGGTGATGGGGGTCAAAGATCTGGCAGGTAGGAATTCATGGTGGTCCGCGGAGATAGGCAGGTCCAGTGTGCCCAGAGCAGATCCAGGAAGCTCCCAGGAGGCAGCGAGACCGCTGGACCCACCCTCTGGTTCAGTGCTCAACCAGAGCAGTGGGGCAGTGTGCTAGGTAGGGCACAGGGTGGGGGGAGGGCAGGCTCTAGTTTGGGGGTTTGTGGATCAGAGCACCAGGAGTGCTCTCCCTGGTGATAGGACATGGGGGGGGGGAGCGAGATTTGGGGCCAATCCAGGGAGTTCCCAGGGAAGGGTGTATGTGTGTGTGTGTGGGGGGATTCAACCCGAACTGGTCCCAGACTCACCTCTGGCAGAGGCCCAGCGATGGGGCCTATTTGTGTTTTTTTATTGCCTCCATTTCAATTTTCAAGTCTTGGACTTGTTTGTTTCTTCTTGGTTTCCTTGGCTCACTTTAAGGGTTTTATTGATTTCTTCGTGTTTGTGTTTGTGTGTGTGTGTGTGTTTGTGTGTGTGTGTGTGTGTGTGTGTGTGTGTGTGTGTGTGTGTTTTCCTCCATTTCTTTCAGGGGATTCTTCATTTCTTCTTCAATGCCTCCATCAAGTTATTTTTATGGTCATTTTCTCCTCCTCCTCCACCTTCTGTGTTGGGATGTTCAGATCTTCCTGATGTAGTCACACTAGGTTCTGGTGTTGCACATTGCTCAATAAGTTGTTTAATGTATTCTTGTATTGACTCTTCTTCCCTTTGGCAAAGGCAGTGTCTTCGCCTCTTGATCCAATCCTGTTAGTCCTCTCTCTCTCTCTCTCTCTCTCTCTCTCTCTCTCTCTCTCTCTCTCTCTCTCTCAGCCTTCTCTGTGCAGTAGATGTCTGTTTTCCAGGGAGCCACTTCCCAGGGAGTCTCAGGGAATAGGTGGGATTGTGGGTGGAGTGGGATTTGCAGGGAATGGGTGGGATTGTGGGTGGAGTGGGATTTGTAGGTTACAGGGTCCTGTGGGGGGGGGCTGCCGCTATAGCCTGCCTGAAGAAATCTTTCCTGCTGCCCTGCTAGTGTGGCTGAGATGGGCGGGACAAGGGCCTGTGGTTTTGCCCTGGGACCAAGGGGCTAGATGCTGTGTGGTCCAGATGAGAAGCTGGTCAATCATCTCTCAGTTCTCTCTGTGCATTATCTCTTGCTTTTTCCCCACAAGGTTTGTTCTGTGCTTCTTGACCTCACACGATGAATCAGAACAGCAAGCTGTACACTAACACTAACATTAGAAACACCTTTTTCTTTGAGATAAGCATTGGGATCTCAGGTAACAGTGTCCTTCTCCTCTTCCATGTCCTCATGCTCTGTAGTGAGCACAAGCCCAGACTCACTGACATGCCCATTGGATTCTTGGCTGTGATCCACCTACTGATGCTGCTGGCTGTGAGTGTCATAGCTACAGATATATTCATGCTTCACCAAGGATGGGATGATACCACATGTAAATCTCTTATCTTTTTATACAGATTTTTGAGGGGTCTCTCTGTTTGTACCACCTGCTTGCTGAGTGTCCTCCAGGCCATCACTCTCAGCCCCAGACACTCCTGCTTAGCAAAGTTCAAAGAAAATATATCCCCTTGTCACAACTTATGGTCTCTGTTTGCCCTTTGTTCTGTCTATTCATTGATTTCCAGTTACCTTTTCATCTCCATGGTTATCACCCCTAATGTGACCTCAGACTACCTACTTTACATTACTGAATCCTGCTCTCTTCTACAATTCAGCTTCCCCATGAAGTACATAATGTCCACATTGTTCATCTTCAGGGAAGCATTCCTTGTCGGTCTCATGGCCCTTTCCAGCGGGTACATGCTGGCTCTCCTGTGCAGGCACAAGAAGCAGGTCCGGCATCTTCACAGCACCAGCCTTTCTCCGAAAGCATCTCCAGAGCAAAGGGCCACCTGGACCATCCTGCTGCTCTTGAGCTTCTTTGTGGTGATGTCCATCCTGGACAGCTTCATGTCATTCTCAAGGCATATGTTCAAAGATGATCCAGTATTCTACTTGATCCAGATTCTTATGAGCCATAGCTATGCCACTGTCAGTCCCTTTGTGTTCATCAGCACTGAAAAGGATATAATTGGCCTTTTGAGGTCCATGTGTGAGAGGATAGTGACTATTTGATTATTCAGTGATGGATAAGTGTCTTCCAGATGAGACTATATTAGCTCAGAACTATGAACCACTATTACCATGTTGTGTGGCCAAGACTTTCTCCAGCAGGATTCAGTTCACACCACGCTGTGTGGCTCCATCATGGAAGACCAGTCCTGCCTCAGGGCTCCAGTATCATGCCTTCTGAGTGAAGGGTTCTCTGTTTTCTGTTGAGTTAAAACTCCACATTTATAGGCTGAGGGGTGGTCTGTGGGTAAGAAGACTTGCTATGCAAAAGCAATGATCAGAGTGCAATACCCCAGCTTACATAAAGAAGAGGGTTTGGCCATGAATATATGCCATAAAGGAAGAGGAGGGCCCCTGGGATTCCAGATATACCTAGGCAATAGGCTATATCTGGAATCAGAGAGAGACCTTGTGTAGACAGATAAGATAGACAGCAAAAGAGAAGGACATCTGAGGGCCTTTTCTTACTTCAGCACCTGTGCAAGGACACAGACATGAAAACACATACACACAATGACCCCTCAAAGTCAAAGTTTAGATAGTGAATCAGATATGAAAAATTACCCAGCTTTCATATTAGCTAATGTCATGAAAAGTATGGTCTTGCAATATTATTTCTAATTAGAAAAACCAATAAATGTAAGAATCTATTCAAGGTGTATTTTTATGTTGATGACAGTATCATGTGTCATTTTAAAAGAACCATTTGGGGCAGTGTTACAAATGAAAAATACAACTCATATCTATGAGCAGTGATGTCACTGTTGATGCTTAGATCCCATTACTTAGCCTTTAAGATCATGTAAAAATAACAAGTCCTGGGCAATGCAAATAGGACATCTGGAGAAAGATTGTGGCATGTCCTTTCTACCTTTTGAGCTAGTGAAAATGCTGATAATGGGCTATATGCTAACAAAGTTGTATGTTGTGAATGACTTAACAGGAGAGAATATTTGCAGTTATGTAAAGAGAATACTGGAAATTGGTGGGGGGGTGAAGAAACTTTCAAACAGAAATGTATAAAAATGTGAACATATCCAAATGTTGTGGCACAAGCTTGTAATGCCAGCACTTGTTTTGAGGGGCAGAGGCATGCAGAGCTCTGTGAGTTCAAGGCTAGCCCAGTGTATATAATGAGTTCTGGGACAGTTGGGGCTACATGGTGAGATCTTGTCTCAAAAAAAAAAAAAAAAAAAAGAAAAAAAGAAAGAAAGGAAAAGAAAAAAACATTCAATCCCTCCTAGACTTCCTGTTCTTTCTAGAATGTTTCCATATATAGTGTTCTATTTAATTGTTGACACAAGACACACATTGTTTAAAGCAGTCTGTTCAAATTATAAAGCCAGGAATAGTAATCACTCCACGGAACTCATTGTACTTGTTTCCTTTTTTTGAAACTGAGTCTCTCAGCATAGCCAAGGCTAGCCTTGAACATATAATCCTCCTGCCTCAATGTGGAGTAACCATATAATTCAAATATCGTGAATGCACCACCAGGTGACTGAGGCTTCAGCTGCAGGTCAATCAGTCCTGTTTTGTCACAGGGTGCATAATGCTTTTGATAAGTGTGTTTTAGCTCTGTGGGTGATGAAGCAAAGTTGTGTGTAACTTCAGAGCTTGTTCCTGCCTCTGTCAATGAGGCCAATGCTGATCTTTCAGGGAAACAGAATCAACACTGCCTGGAAAACAAGAGTTCCATGGGAAAACTGACCCGGGAGAGGTTGCCTGTCATACCATCAGGTGGACAGGGAAATCATAGGAGGCCCAGGAGGCCTGCATCCCAGAAGACAACACAGCGATGAAACTGGTCCAAATTAAGTCTAAGGAGTAAAGTGAGAAAAGTTAGGGTTGTCAGATCTCTCCTGCAGCAGGGGAGCTCAGATAAAGTTTCTGCTCAGCTTTCCTCAGGTGGCTGTTATCCAGGACAAAGTACTGTGACAGGCAGGTATGGAGTTCCACTGGGATGCCACATTTGCATGTCCCAGGCCGGAACTTGTCACCTTCTAAGAACACTAAAATTACAAACTGCAGAGATGCATCAAAACCCCCTCACCTAAGCCTGTGCAGGTCCTCCCCTGCCACGTCCATCTGGGTAAGTGCTCTGCACCCAAGTGCAGAATCAGAAGGTGTTCAGGGCCAGGCAGGCTGTGGGAGGAGGAGCAGTCGGCTCAGGGAGGTGTTCAGCATCTGCAGAGGGGACGCTGAGCTCCGACAACCCCTCAGCACAGGGGCTGTGTGCTGCACAGACAATAAGGAGTTTGCATTGTAGGATATTTGCTTCTATAATTTAGAATCTTCTGATTATAATGCATCAATTTTAAGCCTATTTTTCCTTTTTGATTGTAAAAATTCATGTTTAGCTAGCTGGGTCAGCATTTATGTTACATATGTGTACTTTTACAAACATATCCTCATCGAATTGATGTCTCATTTTCATATTTTCATTGTAAACCCTGTTAGCATCTGTGATTGTAATATCCCAAATGTGAGTATTATAAGTGACTTCTATAGATTGGGTAATTAAAAATAATTTCAGGATCTTTAGAGGTGAGTCCTACCCCAATTTTATATTTTAGAGGATATCCTCTCATTGCTACAAAGTATATACCTATATTTTCCTCATTACATTTTTGTCCCTCAATTCACCTTCAGAAGTGACCATACCAACTAGTGGTGCTGGTCCCTGCTCACACTTTATAAGTTAAGAAATGCCAGCGGAGGGGACCATGGAGGTGAGGCTGCAGGCAACTAACCATCGAACACACAGAGAATGTGGTATTCTGTCTGGATCCTGAGGAGCCAGGAATTGGTAAGTTAAGTTGCAGAACTTGGAGAAAAACAATCTTTATGTTCTATTAGTTGAAATAAATATTCCTTCCAATTTCTCTGCTAGTGGAAATTCATTGCCCTTCCTTCAGAATGGTTAGTGAGGCAGACTATCTCATTAATTTCCTTTGCTCTTGGCATAGCTTTCATATTTTTCCAAACTGCATCTTTTTCTAGATAGGTAAACCATAACCTCCATATTTTTTAGTGCTATTTACATACAGTATATGTGACAAGGAGGGTAAAGTAAAGCTGGTTAGGGAGAAAGCCAGTCTCAGCTGTGACTGCATCATGGGGAAGGTCAGCAAGGCAGGTTCTTCTGCAGCCCAAGTGAGTTTCCCAGGGCTGAAAGTGGTATCTGTGACCAAGCTCTCCCAAATTTCTCTTTCTTCACTGTAAAAGAATGCTGATGTACTTCAGTTTCTGGAGGAGTATGTAAACCCATTAGTGAGCATTCTGGCTGCAGGTCTGAGCCCTGCAAAGGCCTGTAATCATTTCAATTACAAATGCAAGTGCGAGAGCTAATTTCAGCCATTTTCCAGAAATAGCTGTCATTCCTTAGCACAAATTCTGCATGATTTTGCTCATCATATTACTGAGGTCGATTTACTTCATGGCCTCTCTGAACACAGAGCTGGCATCTGCTTGATGATGGCTTTCCTTTCGTGAGACACCAACCATCTGTCTAGTATAGTTTCAGCTTTCCAGGTAGAACTGTGCAACACACAGAGCATGCTGTTCAGCCCCACCTCATCCTAAACCCACTTGCACGAGGTGGGAGCAGTTTCCCTTTCCAAACCACCACATGCATTTTGCGTTGTCTCACAGCAGGAGTGAGACTGAAGACCACATGGTAAATGAGTGATGAGGGATATTTGATCATATCGTAACCCTGAGATTGTGTTAACAAAATAAAAACCTGAGGTCAGAAGGCAGAGCCAGTGGCTAGTTGACAGGAAGTAGACATAGAGGGAAAAGAGGGAGAGTATTTATTGGTAAAATCCTAAGATACAAATTTAGATATAAACAAAGGTGAGCTGTATGAGGATGGAAAATTAAGCATATGGTTTTATAAACATAAAGGTGGGCAGGTATTGCTCAGCCCTGACACTTTCACCTGCTCACTTTCACCATCAGGTGTGGGTGGCTGTATGCATGCTGTAGAGGAATAAGCAGACATTACTCCTGCCTTTCCTTTCCCTGCATGCAGTGCACCCACAGGGCCATAAGCACCCAACGTTCACTCGGAACTGCCTTTCACTCTCCACTTCCTCCAGATCACAAGTCCCAGTCACTTGCTTGAGGCCTATTTGATGATGTTATTGATCTCAGGTTGTCTATGACTTGGGTAAAGACATAATGACACAGTTTCTACAGTCACAGCTTCCAGACTCCATTCAGTACAGGGGGCTCTAGCTCTGTGGTCCTGAACAGCTGAAGCCTTGCTAAGGATTCTTCTGGATATTTCTTGCTCCAGGTATGTTTTGTTTTCTTATTCTGCCCTTTTAAGCCTTTCTTTCCTCTTCCCCAGTGTGGCCACTTCATAGGGTACATATTTCACAAACACACATTTCTCTGTTACTTATGCCCTTATGTTCAGAATACCAGCTCGTTCTCTTTGTATGATGTAATAGGCCATCCTAGGGCCATCACAGCATATTTACTCCCAAGTTCTATGTTTGAGAAGTGCCTCTTACATAACCTTACTGAGGTCATAGAGTATCTGTCTTGTCTGCTGACCACAAAGACCATGCTTAGCTAGGCAGATATGAGCTGAAGTGCCTGATCTGGGAGGGCAGGACAGGCTAGGAGACACCTCATAACTTGTTTCATGAAGGGCACACAATTCTAAGAATGCTCTCTGTAAAAGTGACATATTAACCCAGAATTGCAGCAGCTTTCTTTGATGGGCTTTGTAATAGGAAAAGAATTTGACACCATGTAGATTTTGATGTAGAAACTGAATGGATACAGTTGGGTGTCCTGCAAAAGGTGGACATCGCAGACAACTAGAGGGAACTTTGTGTCTCCTGGCAAGCTGGTGTCCTTGGTTACATGAAATCATGTCCCCATGTTGATCTGTGCTTTGAAGAAAGGAGACCTTTCTCTTGCTCTTGTGGAATTCCACCTCTTCCAGTTGTTTCAAAGCAAGGTTCCCTGAAGCCAAGATGTTAAGACTGTCACTGAGAGTTCAAGGCCTGACTTTCCCAACAGATTAAGGTTGCAGGGCTATGGCTTCTGTCACAGTGAACATGAGGCTTTACAGTAAAGAAACCCAGTGCACACGAGTTTGACAGCAAGATATTTGTGTAAGAATCAAGGTTCTCTCCCCCCTCTCTTTCTCTCTCTTCTCATTGGTGAAAATATTTCTTTTCATGAACTAAAAAGAATTTAGTAAAAACTGGGTATTCCATAGGAATAACATGCTGTATAACAAGGATAAAATGTATGTTTCTGGTTAGCTTGGCTTTAGATTCTTATTTCATTTTTAATTACGTGTGTGTGTGTGTGTGTGTGTGTGTGTGTGTGTGTGTGTGTGTGTGTGTGTGCAGGTGTCCACAGAGTCCACAGTAAGGTGTAATATCCCCTGGAGCTGGAGTCAGAGGCAGTTGTAAGCTACTTGATATGGATACTGGGAACCAAACTTCTCTGCAAGAGAAGTTTGTGCTCTTAACTGCTGAGCCTTCTCTCCAGCTCCCAAGCTAGTCTTTCTCTGTGGGTGTTGGGGATCCAAACTCAGATCATATGCTTGCTCAACAAGTGCTGTTATCCATGGAGCCATTCCCGGGCCCCTTCAAGCTAGTCTTTTAGAATGTTCCAGTGCATGCTTTATCTAACACAAAATGCATGTATTTCAACACACACACACACACACACACACACACACACAATCTGTTCTGTAAGTCCTATAGACATTACTATGGATTGATGACAGTGTGTTCCATGGAATTTGGAGACTCATAGAACCCTTATTGCTACTTCACTATGATTTTCCTAGGATCATCACAAGAGAATTCAAACACAATGAATGTGTACAAAACTTATTTTGCTTCTCTTTACTTTGGAAAAATTAATATTTCTCCTCCTTCCCCTGCCCCCCCCCATTGTGACTGGGACCTGAAAAATACCTTTATATGTTATAAAAAATTTCACAATTAAATGGAAATAATTCAATAAAACTTATTTACCCAACATGCTATTGCTATATAGGATATCCAGTCTATTTATCTAGCAAAATAATTAGCTCTTCTAATGATAGGATAGAATTTTTATTTTTGAATATTTTCTTTTAATTTTTTTTCAAATTACTTATTAAAGTTCTGAATTCTGAAATAGAAACTCATGTTTATGAATTTTAATAGTTTTTTCTTTCCCTTAATGTCATAGTTGCATGGTCTAAATCATTATAAAATAGTTTCATTTTACAATCTTGCCTTTTAATGATATTTCTTTTAATACCATTTCACTTGAAAAATTATAAAGTGTTAATGCTCTAGTGCATTCCAGAAGACAGTTCTCTCTCCCTTTCCATGGGTTCTGAGGATTGACTCAGATGAGCAACCTTTCATACCCGCTGACTGAAAGTTGTGATCCTCCTGTCTCTGCCTCTTAAAAATATCCTACCAGTGTGTTTCACCAGGTAAACTTGTTGGTTATATCACTGCATGTATGATGCTATGTGGAAGCAATTGAATGTGTTCTATTAGAGACATTCTGCCAGCAGACCATTTGACAAACTTTCTGGTACAAATCTCTCACTTGAAGGAGAGATGATATCAGAATCCTGAGCAGTCTACCTTTCATGTTGGCTTGGGTACTTTTCATTTCATTGGAACCATGTGATGGAATGGCCCAGAAGGACTATAACTATTGTTTCATTTGAATTCACAAGAACCCACACTGAATTCTCATACTAACGGAGAAAAAGAGTTAGAATCTTAGTTTTGCTAGTATTTGATAACTACTAAGAGCTAACTGGTACTGAAACATGGCCAAGGTGAACAAACACATAGCAGGATTTCAAAACAAGCAAGCTCATTGGAGCTCTGTGAAGGACTGCTCCTCAGGAGTTATGTTGTTCTTAGTCTCCTTCCCCAGTTCTATCATTTACATTTAAGGCGGGAGCAAGCTGAGCAGTCATTAACAGAGCTGCCATAACTCTCCAATGTCACATGCATAAGGCGTGCATGAGAAAAGCAGCAGCCAACACCTCACAGAGACCATCACCTGCTGGACACACTTTCATGACTAATGTGTAGACTTCATCTCATGTCAATCATGATGTATCCCAGATCCAGGCTGTCCACATGGTCTAGAGGAAGTGATTGGAACTCAGCTCAAAGTCACACTCTGAGGCAATGGCAGGTCATGGGTAGGATTTGAAGTAGTCTGTATTTAGAGATCACAATAAAACTTTATTAAGAATATTTGGTAGTAAAGGAACAGAATAAAGAGGGCACTGAAATAAATGACCCTATCCATGTCAAATCCTGGGGCTTACTGTCCTCAGGAGGGTTGCATTTCTAGTTGTATGTGATCTTCCAATTCAAATTCACCAAAAACAGCTCTTTGTGTATCTGACTATAAGAACACTACAGAGGAAAACAAGGACAGTTCCCAGAGATGCTCTCCCAGCAGGCAGTGGGGAAGTCAGTGTGTCCTGTGAGGCACAGCACTTGTTAATTTGTGTGAGCGCTCATGTGCACAGGAACCTCACAGAGGACCGGCAATGCACTACACTTGGAAAGCATTAGGACAATGAGGACAAAGGGGTGTCTTCTGAGGTTGGGGTGAGCTGAAGTGGAGGATTTCAATAGAGAAGGATAAATCAACTGAACTGATATGTTTGCCCAAGGCGATAGATAGCCGTGGCTAAGATTTATGTTCAAGGTTGTCTGGGATGAAGGGCATCTCTTGCTTTTTTTCCATTAATTTTTTTTTAAATTTCATTTTACATTCCAACCACAATTCTACCCCCCCATTCTTCCTCCTACCCGCCTTGCCTCCTCCCAACCACCTCACCCTCCCCCCAGACCACCCCCCAGTCCACTCCTCCTCATCAGTAAGGGCTTCCATGAGGATCTACATAGTCTGGAACAATAGAATGAGGCAGGGCCAGGCACTTCTCCCATGCATTAAGACCAAGCATGGCATTCCACCATAGGGAATGGGCTCTAATAAGCTAGCTCATGTACCAGGTTTGTATTGTTGTCCTACTGTCAGGGGCCCTTCACCTAGTCCAAGCTTCACAACTGTCTCCCACATGCAGAGGGCCTATCTCAGTTCCCTAGAGTCTCCACAGCTGTAGGGCCAGTGTTCATGAGTTTCATGAGCTTGGTTCAGCTGTCTCTGTAGATTTCTTCATCATGACCTTGCCCTTGCTCATATATTCCCTCCTCCTTCTCTTTGACTGGATTCTGGGAGCTTGGTCAGGTTCCATTAATTACTAGATAAGTGTACTATTATGATATTTGAGATATTCAATAATCTGATTACAGGGATAGGCCAGTTCAGGCATCTTCTCTACTATTGCTAGGATTCTTACCTGGAGTCCTCCTTGTGGATTCTTAGGAATTACCCTAGTGCCAAGTTTCTCTCTAAGCCCATAGTGGCTTTCTATTAAGATATCTCTTTCATTGATCTTCCACTGTATCCCTCCACACCTCAGCCATCTTGTTCCCTCCTTGTTCCCATTCCTGTCTCATTCTCCATCCCCCAGTTTGCCCCATGGATCTCATCTAAATTCCCTTCCCAGGGTGATTCATGCATCCCTCTTAGGGTTCTCCTTGTTACCTAGCTTCTCTGGAGCTATGGATTGTAGTCTGGTATCTTTTGCTTTACATATATATCCACTCATGAATGAATGCATACTGTTTGTCTTTCTGAGTCTGGGTTACCTAACTCAGGATGGTTTTTTTTCCCAGTTCCATCCATTTACCTAAAAATTTCATGAGGTTATCTTTTTTTTTTTTTTTTTTTTTTTTAACCATTGAGTAGTACTCCATTGTGCCAATGTAGCGCATTTGTTTTATCCACTCTTTGGTTGAGGGGTATCTAGGTTGTTTTCAGGTTCAGGTTCTGGCTATTATGAATAATGCTGCTATTAACATTATTAACATTATTTAGCAAATGTCCCTGTGTGTGGCTGGCAGTAGTGGTACACGACTTTAAGCCTAGCACTGGAGAGGTAGAGGTAGGCGGATCTCTGTGAGTTTAAGGTCAGCCCAGTCTACAAAGCTACACAGAGAAACTGTCTTGAAAAACTAAAATAATAATAATAAAAAATGTCCTTGTGATATGATTGAGCATCCTTTGGGTAAATGCCCAAGAGTGGTATTGCTGGGCTTGAGGTAGACTGATTTCCAATTTTCTTAGAAACCACCATATGGATTTCCAAAACGGCTGTACAAGTTTTCTCTCTCACCATCAGCAGTGCAGTGTTCCTGACATCACATCCTCTCTCTTTTCCCTCAGATGAGAGAGTCCTCCCCTGACTCAATCTTTCTAGTCCCAGGTGCTTTCCTCTCCTCCCCTTTTCTTTCTTCTAGCTCCCGCTCCACTCACTGCCCCCCACCCACTCCCAATATGCTCAGGAGATCTTGTCCCTTTTCCCTGCTGTGAGGGATCTGGTATGATCTCTAAGAATCTGGCTTGTATTCTAGTTTCTCTGGTGGTGTGAATTATAGGCTGGTAATCCTTTGCTCTATGTCTAAAATCCATATATGAGTGAGTACATACCATGTTCCTCTTTTTGTGACTGAGTTACCTCATTCAGGATAGTTTCTTCAAGTTCCATCCATTTGCCTGCCAATTTCAAGATTCCATTATTTTTTTCTGCAGAGTAGTATTCCATTATAGATGTGCCACATCTTCTTTATCCATTCTTCAGTTGAGGGTCATCTAGGTTGCTTCCAGTTTCTTGCTATTACAAAACATGCTGCTATGAACATAATTGAACAGGTGTCTTTGTTGCAAGGATGTAGATAATGGGTATATGCCTAAGAGGGGTATTGCCAGGTCCTGTGGTAGACTGATTCCCATTTTCCTGAGGAATCGCCATACTGATCTCCAAAATGGCTGTACAAGTTTGCACTCCCACCAGCAGTGGAGGAATGTTCCCCTTTCTCCACATCCTCTCCAGCATAAGTTGTCGTTGGTATTACCAATTTTAGCCATTCTGGCAGGAGTAAGATGGTATCTCAGAGTTGTTTTGATTTACATTTCCCTGATAGCTAAGGATGTTGAGCACTTTCTTAAGCATCTTTCAGTCTTTTTTACTTTCTCTATTGAGAATTCTCCATTCAGTTCTGTACCCCATTTTTAAAATAGGTTATTTGTTGTTTTGGTGACTAGTTTCTTCAATTCTTTGTATATTTTGGAGATCAGCCGTCTGTCAGATGTAGGATTGGTGAAGATCTTTTCCCAGTCTGTGGGCTGCCATTTGGTCTTGTCAACTGTGTCCTTTGCCTTACAGAAGCTTCTAAGTTTGAAGAGGTCCCATTTATTAATTGTCAATCTCAGTGTCTGTGCTACTGGAGTTTGTTCATGAAGCAGTCTCCTGTACCAATTTGTCCAAGGGCACCTCCCACTTTCTCTTCTAAGAGGTTCAGTGTGGCTGGATTTATGTTGAGGTCTTTGATCCATTTGGACTTGAGTTTTGTGCATGACAATAGACATGGGTCTATCTGCAGTCTCCTACATACACACCATCATCCAGTTGTGCTAGCACCATTTGTTGAAGATGCTTTCCTCCTCCCATTGTATACTTTTAGGTGTTTTGTCAAAAATCAGGTGTTCATAGGTATGTGGGTTAATATCAGGATTTTTGATTCAATTCTTGTGGTCTACCTGTCTATTTTTGTGCCGATACCAGGCTGTTTTCAGGACTATAGCTCTATAGTAGAGCTTGAAATCGGGGATGGTGATGCCTCCTGAAGTTCCTTTATTGTACAGGGTTGTTTTGGCTATCCTGGGTCTTTTGTTTTTCCATATAAAGTTGATTATTATCCCTTTCAAGGTCAGTGAAGAATTGTGCTGGGATTTTGATGGGGATTGCATTGAATCTGTAGATTGCTTTTGGTAAGATTGCCATTTTTTACTATGGTTATCCTACCTATCCAAGAGCATGGGAGATCTTTCCATTTTCTGATATCTTCTTTAAAGACACAAAGTTCTTTCTATATAGGTCTTTCATTCGTTTGGTAAATGTTACCCCAAGATACTTTATGTTGCTTGTGGCTATTGTAAAGAGTGATGTTTTTCTGATTTCTTTCTCAGCTCCTTTGTCATCTGTACATAGTAGGGCTACTGATTTTTTTTTAGTTTGTCTTGTATCCTGCTAGTTTGCTGAAGGTGTTTATCAGCTGTAGGAGTTCCCTGGTAAAGTTTTTTGGGTCACTTATGTAAACTATTATATCATCTGCAAATAGTGTCAATTTGACTCCTTCCTTTCCAATTTGTATCCCCTTGATCTCCTTTTGTTTATTGTTTTAACTAGAACTTCAAGCACAATATTGAAGAGATATGGAGAGAAGGGAAGCCTTGTCTTGTTCCTGATTTTAGAGGAATTGCCTTAAGCTTCTCTCCATTTAGTTTGATGTTGGCTGTTGGTTTACTATATATTGCTTTTATTATGTTTAATTATGTTCCTGTTATCCCTGATCTCTCCAAGTCCTTTATCATGAAAGGGTGTTGAATTTTGTTAAAGGCTTTTTTAGCATCTAGTGGGATGATCATGTGGTGTTTCTTTTTCAGTTTGTTTATATGGTGGATCCCCTTGATAGATTTTCATATATTGAACCATCCCTGCAACCCAGGGATGAAGCCTACTTGGTCATGGTGGATGATTTCTCTGATGTGTTCTTGGATTCGATTTGCCAGTATTTTATTGAGTATTTTTGCATCTGTTCATGAGGATTATTGGTCTGTAGTTTTCTTACTTAATTGTGTCTTTGTGTGGCTTGGGTACCAAGGTAATTGTGGCCTCATAAAAAAAAAAGTTTGGTGATGAACCCTGCTTCTATTGTGTGGAACAATTTGAAGAGTATTGCTATTAGCTCTTCCTTGAGCTAATTTCTGGTAGAATTCTGCACTGAAGCCATCCAGCCTTGGGCTCTTTTTTTTGAGGGGGAAGCTTTTGATGACTGTTTCTATTTCATTAGGGGTTATAGGCCTATTTAAGTTGCTTATCTGTACTTGACTTAATTTTGGTAAGAGATAGTTATCCAGAAATTTATTAGATATTAGGATAGCCACACCTCTTGCTTCTTGGGTCCATTTGATTGGAAGATCTTTCCCCAACCCTTTACCCTGAGGTAATGCCTGTCTTTGAAGCTTAAATGTGTTTCTTCTCTGCAGCAGAAGGATGCATTCTGTCTTCGTATCCATTCTGTTAGCCTGTGCCTTTTTATAGGCGAGTTAAGACCATTAATGTTGAGGGAAAGTAAGGACCATTGATTGTTAATGCTTGTTTGCTTTAGATTTAGGGTTCTGGTGAAGTGTGATTATCTATTGCCTATGTCTTTGTGAGCATAGTTAACTTCCTTGTGTTGGAGTTTTCATTCCAGAACTTTCTGTAGGACTGGATTTGTAGATATATATTGTGAAAATCTGGCTTTGCTAATGCAAAGATATTTAATAATATCTTGTTTTCTCGGTCTATAGTGATTGAGAGTTTTGCTGGGTATATTAGCCTGGACTGGCATCTATGGACTCTTAGTACCTGTAGAACATCTATCCAGGACCTTCTGGCCTAGAGAGTTTCCATGAAGAGATCAGGTGTAATTTTGATAGGTCTCCCTTTATATATTACCTGGCTTTTTTCCCTCACTGCTCTTAATATACTTTCTTTATTCTGTATGTTAGGTGTTTTGATTGTTATGTGTCTTTTCTTTAGTCCAGTCTATTTGGTGTTCGGTATGCTTGTTGTACTTTCATGGGCATGTCCTTCTTCAGGTTGGGAAAGTTTTCTTCAATGATTTTGTTGAATATGTTTTCTGCACCTTTGAGCTGGGATTCTTTGCCTTCTTCTATGCCTATTATTCTTACGTTTGGCCTTTTCACAGTGTCCCACATTTCCTGGATGTTTTGTGTCAAGGATTTGTTGAATTTAAGATTTTCTTTTGTCGATGGATCTATTTCCTCTAGTTTACCTTCAGCGCCTGGTGGGCTTAGGTGGTTCAGGAATTCTATGTCTATAGTTCTTGGTGGTCCAAACTCTCTAGGACGTCTCTCCTCAGGCAGGGGCCAGTGATAAGGGTCAAAGATCAGGCAGGCAGGGACTCAAGAGTGGTCCAGTGTGGATAGGCGGGTCTCCGGTAGACGACTGGTGCTCTAGTAGAGGGGTCTCTGGCAGAGTCATGGTGATGGGGGTCAAAGATCTGGCAGGTAGGAATTCATGGTGGTCCGCGGAGATAGGCAGGTCCAGTGTGCCCAGAGCAGATCCAGGAAGCTCCCAGGAGGCAGCGAGACCGCTGGACCCACCCTCTGGTTCAGTGCTCAACCAGAGCAGTGGGGCAGTGTGCTAGGTAGGGCACAGGGTAGGGGGGGAGGGCAGGCTCTAGTTTGGGGGTTTGTGGATCAGAGCACCAGGAGTGCTCTCCCTGGGGACAGGACATGGGGGGGGGAGCGAGATTTGGGGCCAATCCAGGGAGTTCCCAGGGAAGGGTGTATGTGTGTGTGTGTGTTTGTGTTTGTGTGTGTGTGTGTGTGTGTGTGTGTGTGTGTGTTTTCCTCCATTTCTTTCAGGGGATTCTTCATTTCTTCTTCAATGCCTCCATCAAGTTATTTTTATGGTCATTTTCTCCTCCTCCTCCACCTTCTGTGTTGGGATGTTCAGATCTTCCTGATATAGTCACACTAGGTTCTGGTGTTGCACATTGTTCAATAGGTTGTTTAATGTATTCTTGTATTGACTCTTCTTCCCTTTGGCAAAGGCAGTGTCTTCGCCTCTTGATCCAACTGTTAGTCCTCTCTCTCTTTCTCTCTCAGCCTTCTCTGTGCAGTAGATGTCTGTTTTCCAGGGAGCCACTTCCCAGGGAATCTCAGGGAATAGGTGGGATTGTGGGTGGAGTGGGATTTGCAGGGAATGGGTGGGATTGTGGGTGGAGTGGGATTTGTAGGTTACAGGGTCCTGTGGGGGGGCTGCCGGTATAGCCTGCCTGAAGAAATCTTTCCTGCTGCCCTGCTAGTGTGGCTGAGATGGGCGGGACAAGGGCCTGTGGTTTTGCCCTGGGACCAAGGGGCTAGATGCTGTGTGGTCCAGATGAGAAGCTGGTCAATCATCTCTCAGTTCTCTCTGTGCATTATCTCTTGCTTTTTCCCCACAAGGTTTGTTCTGTGCTTCTTGACCTCACACGATGAATCAGAACAGCAAGCTGTACACTAACACTAACATTAGAAACACCTTTTTCTTTGGGATAAGCATTGGGATCTCAGGCAACAGTGTCCTTCTCCTCTTCCATGTCCTCATGCTCTGTAGTGAGCACAAGCCCAGACGCACTGACATGCCCATTGGCTTCTTGGCTGTGATCCACCTACTGATGCTGCTGGCTGTGAGTGTCATAGCTACAGATATATTCATGCTTCACCAAGGATGGGATGATACCACATGTAAATCTCTTATCTTTTTATACAGATTTTTGAGGGGTCTCTCTGTTTGTACCACCTGCTTGCTGAGTGTCCTCCAGGCCATCACTCTCAGCCCCAGACACTCCTGCTTAGCAAAGTTCAAAGAAAATTTATCCCCATGTCACAACTTATGGTCTCTGTTTGCCCTTTGTTCTGTCTATTCATTGATTTCCAGTTACCTTTTCATCTCCATGGTTATCACCCCTAATGTGACCTCAGACTACCTACTTTACATTACTGAATCCTGCTCTCTTCTACAATTCAGCTTCCCCATGAAGTACATAATGTCCACATTGTTCATCTTCAGGGAAGCATTCCTTGTCGGTCTCATGGCCCTTTCCAGCGGGTACATGCTGGCTCTCCTGTGCAGGCACAAGAAGCAGGTCCGGCATCTTCACAGCACCAGCCTTTCTCCGAAAGCATCTCCAGAGCAAAGGGCCACCCGGACCATCCTGCTGCTCTTGTGCTTCTTTGTGGTGATGTCCATCCTGGACAACTTTATGTTATTCTCAAGGCATATGTTCAAAGATGATCCAGTATTCTACTTGATCCAGATTCTTATGAGCCATAGCTATGCCACTGTCAGTCCCTTTGTGTTCATCAGCACTGAAAAGGATATAATTGGCCTTTTGAGGTCCATGTGTGAGAGGATAGTGACTATTTGATTATTCAGTGATGGATAAGTGTCTTCCAGATGAGACTATATTAGCTCAGAACTATGAACCACTATTACCATGTTGTGTGGCCAAGACTTTCTCCAGCAGGATTCAGTTCACACCACGCTGTGTGGCTCCATCATGGAAGACCAGTCCTGCCTCAGGGCTCCAGTATCATGCCTTCTGAGTGAAGGGTTCTCTGTTTTCTGTTGAGTTAAAACTCCACATTTATAGGCTGAGGGGTGGTCTGTGGGTAAGAAGACTTGCTATGCAAAAGCAATGATCAGAGTGCAATACCCCAGCTTACATAAAGAAGAGGGTTTGGCCATGAATATATGCCATAAAGGAAGAGGAGGGTCCCTGGGATTCCAGATATACCTAGGCAATAGGCTATATCTGGAATCAGTGAGAGACCTTGTGTAGACAGATAAGATAGACAGCAAAAGAGAAGGACATCTGAGGGCCTTTTCTTACTTCAGCACCTGTGCAAGGACACAGACATGAAAACACATACACACAATGACCCCTCAAAGTCAAAGTTTAGATAGTGAATCAGATATGAAAAATTACCCAGCTTTCACATTAGCTAATGTCATGAAAAGTACGGTCTTGCAATATTATTTCTAATTAGAAAAACAAATAAATGTAAGAATCTATTCAAGGTGTATTTTTATGTTGATGACAGTATCATGTGTCATTTTAAAAGAACCATTTGGGGCAGTGTTACAAATGAAAAATACAACTCATATCTATGAGCAGTGATGTCACTGTTGATGCTTGGATCCCATTACTTAGCCTTTAAGATCATGTAAAAATAACAAGTCCTGGGCAATGCAAATAGGACATCTGGAGAAAGATTGTGGCATGTCCTTTCTACCTTTTGAGCTAGTGAAAATGCTGATAATGGGCTATATGCTAACAAAGTTGTATGTTGTGAATGACTTAACAGGAGAGAATATTTGCAGTTATGTAAAGAGAATACTGGAAATTGGTGGGGGGGGTGAAGAAACTTTCAAACAGAAATGTATAAAAATGTGAACATATCCAAATGTTGTGGCACAAGCTTGTAATGCCAGCACTTGTTTTGAGGGGCAGAGGCATGCAGAGCTCTGTGAGTTCAAGGCTAGCCCAGTGTATATAATGAGTTCTGGGACAGTTGGGGCTACATGGTGAGATCTTGTCTCAAAAAAAAAAAAAAAAAAAAAAGAAAAAAGAAAGAAAGGAAAAGAAAAAAACATTCAATCCCTCCTAGACTTCCTGTTCTTTCTAGAATGTTTCCATATATAGTGTTCTATTTAATTGTTGACACAAGACACACATTGTTTAAAGCAGTCTGTTCAAATTATAAAGCCAGGAATAGTAATCACTCCACGGAACTCATTGTACTTGTTTCCTTTTTTTGAAACTGAGTCTCTCAGCATAGCCAAGGCTAGCCTTGAACATATAATCCTCCTGCCTCAATGTGGAGTAACCATATAATTCAAATATCGTGAATGCACCACCAGGTGACTGAGGCTTCAGCTGCAGGTCAATCAGTCCTGTTTTGTCACAGGGTGCATAATGCTTTTGATAAGTGTGTTTTAGCTCTGTGGGTGATGAAGCAAAGTTGTGTGTAACTTCAGAGCTTGTTCCTGCCTCTGTCAATGAGGCCAATGCTGATCTTTCAGGGAAACAGAATCAACACTGCCTGGAAAACAAGAGTTCCATGGGAAAACTGACCCGGGAGAGGTTGCCTGTCATACCATCAGGTGGACAGGGAAATCATAGGAGGCCCAGGAGGCCTGCATCCCAGAAGACAACACAGCGATGAAACTGGTCCAAATTAAGTCTAAGGAGTAAAGTGAGAAAAGTTAGGGTTGTCAGATCTCTCCTGCAGCAGGGGAGCTCAGATAAAGTTTCTGCTCAGCTTTCCTCAGGTGGCTGTTATCCAGGACAAAGTACTGTGACAGGCAGGTATGGAGTTCCACTGGGATGCCACATTTGCATGTCCCAGGCCGGAACTTGTCACCTTCTAAGAACACTAAAATTACAAACTGCAGAGATGCATCAAAACCCCCTCACCTAAGCCTGTGCAGGTCCTCCCCTGCCACGTCCATCTGGGTAAGTGCTCTGCACCCAAGTGCAGAATCAGAAGGTGTTCAGGGCCAGGCAGGCTGTGGGAGGAGGAGCAGTCGGCTCAGGGAGGTGTTCAGCATCTGCAGAGGGGACGCTGAGCTCCGACAACCCCTCAGCACAGGGGCTGTGTGCTGCACAGACAATAAGGAGTTTGCATTGTAGGATATTTGCTTCTATAATTTAGAATCTTCTGATTATAATGCATCAATTTTAAGCCTATTTTTCCTTTTTGATTGTAAAAATTCATGTTTAGCTAGCTGGGTCAGCATTTATGTTACATATGTGTACTTTTACAAACATATCCTCATCGAATTGATGTCTCATTTTCATATTTTCATTGTAAACCCTGTTAGCATCTGTGATTGTAATATCCCAAATGTGAGTATTATAAGTGACTTCTATAGATTGGGTAATTAAAAATAATTTCAGGATCTTTAGAGGTGAGTCCTACCCCAATTTTATATTTTAGAGGATATCCTCTCATTGCTACAAAGTATATACCTATATTTTCCTCATTACATTTTTGTCCCTCAATTCACCTTCAGAAGTGACCATACCAACTAGTGGTGCTGGTCCCTGCTCACACTTTATAAGTTAAGAAATGCCAGCGGAGGGGACCATGGAGGTGAGGCTGCAGGCAACTAACCATCGAACACACAGAGAATGTGGTATTCTGTCTGGATCCTGAGGAGCCAGGAATTGGTAAGTTAAGTTGCAGAACTTGGAGAAAAACAATCTTTATGTTCTATTAGTTGAAATAAATATTCCTTCCAATTTCTCTGCTAGTGGAAATTCATTGCCCTTCCTTCAGAATGGTTAGTGAGGCAGACTATCTCATTAATTTCCTTTGCTCTTGGCATAGCTTTCATATTTTTCCAAACTGCATCTTTTTCTAGATAGGTAAACCATAACCTCCATATTTTTTAGTGCTATTTACATACAGTATATGTGACAAGGAGGGTAAAGTAAAGCTGGTTAGGGAGAAAGCCAGTCTCAGCTGTGACTGCATCATGGGGAAGGTCAGCAAGGCAGGTTCTTCTGCAGCCCAAGTGAGTTTCCCAGGGCTGAAAGTGGTATCTGTGACCAAGCTCTCCCAAATTTCTCTTTCTTCACTGTAAAAGAATGCTGATGTACTTCAGTTTCTGGAGGAGTATGTAAACCCATTAGTGAGCATTCTGGCTGCAGGTCTGAGCCCTGCAAAGGCCTGTAATCATTTCAATTACAAATGCAAGTGCGAGAGCTAATTTCAGCCATTTTCCAGAAATAGCTGTCATTCCTTAGCACAAATTCTGCATGATTTTGCTCATCATATTACTGAGGTCGATTTACTTCATGGCCTCTCTGAACACAGAGCTGGCATCTGCTTGATGATGGCTTTCCTTTCGTGAGACACCAACCATCTGTCTAGTATAGTTTCAGCTTTCCAGGTAGAACTGTGCAACACACAGAGCATGCTGTTCAGCCCCACCTCATCCTAAACCCACTTGCACGAGGTGGGAGCAGTTTCCCTTTCCAAACCACCACATGCATTTTGCGTTGTCTCACAGCAGGAGTGAGACTGAAGACCACATGGTAAATGAGTGATGAGGGATATTTGATCATATCGTAACCCTGAGATTGTGTTAACAAAATAAAAACCTGAGGTCAGAAGGCAGAGCCAGTGGCTAGTTGACAGGAAGTAGACATAGAGGGAAAAGAGGGAGAGTATTTATTGGTAAAATCCTAAGATACAAATTTAGATATAAACAAAGGTGAGCTGTATGAGGATGGAAAATTAAGCATATGGTTTTATAAACATAAAGGTGGGCAGGTATTGCTCAGCCCTGACACTTTCACCTGCTCACTTTCACCATCAGGTGTGGGTGGCTGTATGCATGCTGTAGAGGAATAAGCAGACATTACTCCTGCCTTTCCTTTCCCTGCATGCAGTGCACCCACAGGGCCATAAGCACCCAACGTTCACTCGGAACTGCCTTTCACTCTCCACTTCCTCCAGATCACAAGTCCCAGTCACTTGCTTGAGGCCTATTTGATGATGTTATTGATCTCAGGTTGTCTATGACTTGGGTAAAGACATAATGACACAGTTTCTACAGTCACAGCTTCCAGACTCCATTCAGTACAGGGGGCTCTAGCTCTGTGGTCCTGAACAGCTGAAGCCTTGCTAAGGATTCTTCTGGATATTTCTTGCTCCAGGTATGTTTTGTTTTCTTATTCTGCCCTTTTAAGCCTTTCTTTCCTCTTCCCCAGTGTGGCCACTTCATAGGGTACATATTTCACAAACACACATTTCTCTGTTACTTATGCCCTTATGTTCAGAATACCAGCTCGTTCTCTTTGTATGATGTAATAGGCCATCCTAGGGCCATCACAGCATATTTACTCCCAAGTTCTATGTTTGAGAAGTGCCTCTTACATAACCTTACTGAGGTCATAGAGTATCTGTCTTGTCTGCTGACCACAAAGACCATGCTTAGCTAGGCAGATATGAGCTGAAGTGCCTGATCTGGGAGGGCAGGACAGGCTAGGAGACACCTCATAACTTGTTTCATGAAGGGCACACAATTCTAAGAATGCTCTCTGTAAAAGTGACATATTAACCCAGAATTGCAGCAGCTTTCTTTGATGGGCTTTGTAATAGGAAAAGAATTTGACACCATGTAGATTTTGATGTAGAAACTGAATGGATACAGTTGGGTGTCCTGCAAAAGGTGGACATCGCAGACAACTAGAGGGAACTTTGTGTCTCCTGGCAAGCTGGTGTCCTTGGTTACATGAAATCATGTCCCCATGTTGATCTGTGCTTTGAAGAAAGGAGACCTTTCTCTTGCTCTTGTGGAATTCCACCTCTTCCAGTTGTTTCAAAGCAAGGTTCCCTGAAGCCAAGATGTTAAGACTGTCACTGAGAGTTCAAGGCCTGACTTTCCCAACAGATTAAGGTTGCAGGGCTATGGCTTCTGTCACAGTGAACATGAGGCTTTACAGTAAAGAAACCCAGTGCACACGAGTTTGACAGCAAGATATTTGTGTAAGAATCAAGGTTCTCTCCCCCCTCTCTTTCTCTCTCTTCTCATTGGTGAAAATATTTCTTTTCATGAACTAAAAAGAATTTAGTAAAAACTGGGTATTCCATAGGAATAACATGCTGTATAACAAGGATAAAATGTATGTTTCTGGTTAGCTTGGCTTTAGATTCTTATTTCATTTTTAATTACGTGTGTGTGTGTGTGTGTGTGTGTGTGTGTGTGTGTGTGTGTGTGTGTGTGTGCAGGTGTCCACAGAGTCCACAGTAAGGTGTAATATCCCCTGGAGCTGGAGTCAGAGGCAGTTGTAAGCTACTTGATATGGATACTGGGAACCAAACTTCTCTGCAAGAGAAGTTTGTGCTCTTAACTGCTGAGCCTTCTCTCCAGCTCCCAAGCTAGTCTTTCTCTGTGGGTGTTGGGGATCCAAACTCAGATCATATGCTTGCTCAACAAGTGCTGTTATCCATGGAGCCATTCCCGGGCCCCTTCAAGCTAGTCTTTTAGAATGTTCCAGTGCATGCTTTATCTAACACAAAATGCATGTATTTCAACACACACACACACACACACACACACACACACAATCTGTTCTGTAAGTCCTATAGACATTACTATGGATTGATGACAGTGTGTTCCATGGAATTTGGAGACTCATAGAACCCTTATTGCTACTTCACTATGATTTTCCTAGGATCATCACAAGAGAATTCAAACACAATGAATGTGTACAAAACTTATTTTGCTTCTCTTTACTTTGGAAAAATTAATATTTCTCCTCCTTCCCCTGCCCCCCCCCATTGTGACTGGGACCTGAAAAATACCTTTATATGTTATAAAAAATTTCACAATTAAATGGAAATAATTCAATAAAACTTATTTACCCAACATGCTATTGCTATATAGGATATCCAGTCTATTTATCTAGCAAAATAATTAGCTCTTCTAATGATAGGATAGAATTTTTATTTTTGAATATTTTCTTTTAATTTTTTTTTCAAATTACTTATTAAAGTTCTGAATTCTGAAATAGAAACTCATGTTTATGAATTTTAATAGTTTTTTCTTTCCCTTAATGTCATAGTTGCATGGTCTAAATCATTATAAAATAGTTTCATTTTACAATCTTGCCTTTTAATGATATTTCTTTTAATACCATTTCACTTGAAAAATTATAAAGTGTTAATGCTCTAGTGCATTCCAGAAGACAGTTCTCTCTCCCTTTCCATGGGTTCTGAGGATTGACTCAGATGAGCAACCTTTCATACCCGCTGACTGAAAGTTGTGATCCTCCTGTCTCTGCCTCTTAAAAATATCCTACCAGTGTGTTTCACCAGGTAAACTTGTTGGTTATATCACTGCATGTATGATGCTATGTGGAAGCAATTGAATGTGTTCTATTAGAGACATTCTGCCAGCAGACCATTTGACAAACTTTCTGGTACAAATCTCTCACTTGAAGGAGAGATGATATCAGAATCCTGAGCAGTCTACCTTTCATGTTGGCTTGGGTACTTTTCATTTCATTGGAACCATGTGATGGAATGGCCCAGAAGGACTATAACTATTGTTTCATTTGAATTCACAAGAACCCACACTGAATTCTCATACTAACGGAGAAAAAGAGTTAGAATCTTAGTTTTGCTAGTATTTGATAACTACTAAGAGCTAACTGGTACTGAAACATGGCCAAGGTGAACAAACACATAGCAGGATTTCAAAACAAGCAAGCTCATTGGAGCTCTGTGAAGGACTGCTCCTCAGGAGTTATGTTGTTCTTAGTCTCCTTCCCCAGTTCTATCATTTACATTTAAGGCGGGAGCAAGCTGAGCAGTCATTAACAGAGCTGCCATAACTCTCCAATGTCACATGCATAAGGCGTGCATGAGAAAAGCAGCAGCCAACACCTCACAGAGACCATCACCTGCTGGACACACTTTCATGACTAATGTGTAGACTTCATCTCATGTCAATCATGATGTATCCCAGATCCAGGCTGTCCACATGGTCTAGAGGAAGTGATTGGAACTCAGCTCAAAGTCACACTCTGAGGCAATGGCAGGTCATGGGTAGGATTTGAAGTAGTCTGTATTTAGAGATCACAATAAAACTTTATTAAGAATATTTGGTAGTAAAGGAACAGAATAAAGAGGGCACTGAAATAAATGACCCTATCCATGTCAAATCCTGGGGCTTACTGTCCTCAGGAGGGTTGCATTTCTAGTTGTATGTGATCTTCCAATTCAAATTCACCAAAAACAGCTCTTTGTGTATCTGACTATAAGAACACTACAGAGGAAAACAAGGACAGTTCCCAGAGATGCTCTCCCAGCAGGCAGTGGGGAAGTCAGTGTGTCCTGTGAGGCACAGCACTTGTTAATTTGTGTGAGCGCTCATGTGCACAGGAACCTCACAGAGGACCGGCAATGCACTACACTTGGAAAGCATTAGGACAATGAGGACAAAGGGGTGTCTTCTGAGGTTGGGGTGAGCTGAAGTGGAGGATTTCAATAGAGAAGGATAAATCAACTGAACTGATATGTTTGCCCAAGGCGATAGATAGCCGTGGCTAAGATTTATGTTCAAGGTTGTCTGGGATGAAGGGCATCTCTTGCTTTTTTTCCATTAATTTTTTTTTTAAATTTCATTTTACATTCCAACCACAATTCTACCCCCCATTCTTCCTCCCTACCCGCCTTGCCTCCTCCCAACCACCTCACCCTCCCCCCAGACCACCCCCCAGTCCACTCCTCCTCATCAGTAAGGGCTTCCATGAGGATCTACATAGTCTGGAACAATAGAATGAGGCAGGGCCAGGCACTTCTCCCATGCATTAAGACCAAGCATGGCATTCCACCATAGGGAATGGGCTCTAATAAGCTAGCTCATGTACCAGGTTTGTATTGTTGTCCTACTGTCAGGGGCCCTTCACCTAGTCCAAGCTTCACAACTGTCTCCCACATGCAGAGGGCCTATCTCAGTTCCCTAGAGTCTCCACAGCTGTAGGGCCAGTGTTCATGAGTTTCATGAGCTTGGTTCAGCTGTCTCTGTAGATTTCTTCATCATGACCTTGCCCTTGCTCATATATTCCCTCCTCCTTCTCTTTGACTGGATTCTGGGAGCTTGGTCAGGTTCCATTAATTACTAGATAAGTGTACTATTATGATATTTGAGATATTCAATAATCTGATTACAGGGATAGGCCAGTTCAGGCATCTTCTCTACTATTGCTAGGATTCTTACCTGGAGTCCTCCTTGTGGATTCTTAGGAATTACCCTAGTGCCAAGTTTCTCTCTAAGCCCATAGTGGCTTTCTATTAAGATATCTCTTTCATTGATCTTCCACTGTATCCCTCCACACCTCAGCCATCTTGTTCCCTCCTTGTTCCCATTCCTGTCTCATTCTCCATCCCCCAGTTTGCCCCATGGATCTCATCTAAATTCCCTTCCCAGGGTGATTCATGCATCCCTCTTAGGGTTCTCCTTGTTACCTAGCTTCTCTGGAGCTATGGATTGTAGTCTGGTATCTTTTGCTTTACATATATATCCACTCATGAATGAATGCATACTGTTTGTCTTTCTGAGTCTGGGTTACCTAACTCAGGATGGTTTTTTTTCCCAGTTCCATCCATTTACCTAAAAATTTCATGAGGTTATCTTTTTTTTTTTTTTTTTTTTTTTTTTAACCATTGAGTAGTACTCCATTGTGCCAATGTAGCGCATTTGTTTTATCCACTCTTTGGTTGAGGGGTATCTAGGTTGTTTTCAGGTTCAGGTTCTGGCTATTATGAATAATGCTGCTATTAACATTATTAACATTATTTAGCAAATGTCCCTGTGTGTGGCTGGCAGTAGTGGTACACGACTTTAAGCCTAGCACTGGAGAGGTAGAGGTAGGCGGATCTCTGTGAGTTTAAGGTCAGCCCAGTCTACAAAGCTACACAGAGAAACTGTCTTGAAAAACTAAAATAATAATAATAAAAAATGTCCTTGTGATATGATTGAGCATCCTTTGGGTAAATGCCCAAGAGTGGTATTGCTGGGCTTGAGGTAGACTGATTTCCAATTTTCTTAGAAACCACCATATGGATTTCCAAAACGGCTGTACAAGTTTTCTCTCTCACCATCAGCAGTGCAGTGTTCCTGACATCACATCCTCTCTCTTTTCCCTCAGATGAGAGAGTCCTCCCCCTGACTCAATCTTTCTAGTCCCAGGTGCTTTCCTCTCCTCCCCTTTTCTTTCTTCTAGCTCCCGCTCCACTCACTGCCCCCCACCCACTCCCAATATGCTCAGGAGATCTTGTCCCTTTTCCCTGCTGTGAGGGATCTGGTATGATCTCTAAGAATCTGGCTTGTATTCTAGTTTCTCTGGTGGTGTGAATTATAGGCTGGTAATCCTTTGCTCTATGTCTAAAATCCATATATGAGTGAGTACATACCATGTTCCTCTTTTTGTGACTGAGTTACCTCATTCAGGATAGTTTCTTCAAGTTCCATCCATTTGCCTGCCAATTTCAAGATTCCATTATTTTTTTCTGCAGAGTAGTATTCCATTATAGATGTGCCACATCTTCTTTATCCATTCTTCAGTTGAGGGTCATCTAGGTTGCTTCCAGTTTCTTGCTATTACAAAACATGCTGCTATGAACATAATTGAACAGGTGTCTTTGTTGCAAGGATGTAGATAATGGGTATATGCCTAAGAGGGGTATTGCCAGGTCCTGTGGTAGACTGATTCCCATTTTCCTGAGGAATCGCCATACTGATCTCCAAAATGGCTGTACAAGTTTGCACTCCCACCAGCAGTGGAGGAATGTTCCCCTTTCTCCACATCCTCTCCAGCATAAGTTGTCGTTGGTATTACCAATTTTAGCCATTCTGGCAGGAGTAAGATGGTATCTCAGAGTTGTTTTGATTTACATTTCCCTGATAGCTAAGGATGTTGAGCACTTTCTTAAGCATCTTTCAGTCTTTTTTACTTTCTCTATTGAGAATTCTCCATTCAGTTCTGTACCCCATTTTTAAAATAGGTTATTTGTTGTTTGGTGACTAGTTTCTTCAATTCTTTGTATATTTTGGAGATCAGCCGTCTGTCAGATGTAGGATTGGTGAAGATCTTTTCCCAGTCTGTGGGCTGCCATTTGGTCTTGTCAACTGTGTCCTTTGCCTTACAGAAGCTTCTAAGTTTGAAGAGGTCCCATTTATTAATTGTCAATCTCAGTGTCTGTGCTACTGGAGTTTGTTCATGAAGCAGTCTCCTGTACCAATTTGTCCAAGGGCACCTCCCACTTTCTCTTCTAAGAGGTTCAGTGTGGCTGGATTTATGTTGAGGTCTTTGATCCATTTGGACTTGAGTATTGTGCATGACAATAGACATGGGTCTATCTGCAGTCTCCTACATACACACCATCATCCAGTTGTGCTAGCACCATTTGTTGAAGATGCTTTCCTCCTCCCATTGTATACTTTTAGGTGTTTTGTCAAAAATCAGGTGTTCATAGGTATGTGGGTTAATATCAGGATTTTTGATTCAATTCTTGTGGTCTACCTGTCTATTTTTGTGCCGATACCAGGCTGTTTTCAGGACTATAGCTCTATAGTAGAGCTTGAAATCGGGGATGGTGATGCCTCCTGAAGTTCCTTTATTGTACAGGGTTGTTTTGGCTATCCTGGGTCTTTTGTTTTTCCATATAAAGTTGATTATTATCCCTTTCAAGGTCAGTGAAGAATTGTGCTGGGATTTTGATGGGGATTGCATTGAATCTGTAGATTGCTTTTGGTAAGATTGCCATTTTTTACTATGGTTATCCTACCTATCCAAGAGCATGGGAGATCTTTCCATTTTCTGATATCTTCTTTAAAGACACAAAGTTCTTTCTATATAGGTCTTTCATTCGTTTGGTAAATGTTACCCCAAGATACTTTATGTTGCTTGTGGCTATTGTAAAGAGTGATGTTTTTCTGATTTCTTTCTCAGCTCCTTTGTCATCTGTACATAGTAGGGCTACTGATTTTTTTTAGTTTGTCTTGTATCCTGCTAGTTTGCTGAAGGTGTTTATCAGCTGTAGGAGTTCCCTGGTAAAGTTTTTTGGGTCGCTTATGTAAACTATTATATCATCTGCAAATAGTGTCAATTTGACTCCTTCCTTTCCAATTTGTATCCCCTTGATCTCCTTTTGTTTATTGTTTTAACTAGAACTTCAAGCACAATATTGAAGAGATATGGAGAGAAGGGAAGCCTTGTCTTGTTCCTGATTTTAGAGGAATTGCCTTAAGCTTCTCTCCATTTAGTTTGATGTTGGCTGTTGGTTTACTATATATTGCTTTTATTATGTTTAATTATGTTCCTGTTATCCCTGATCTCTCCAAGTCCTTTATCATGAAAGGGTGTTGAATTTTGTTAAAGGCTTTTTTAGCATCTAGTGGGATGATCATGTGGTGTTTCTTTTTCAGTTTGTTTATATGGTGGATCCCCTTGATAGATTTTCATATATTGAACCATCCCTGCAACCCAGGGATGAAGCCTACTTGGTCATGGTGGATGATTTCTCTGATGTGTTCTTGGATTCGATTTGCCAGTATTTTATTGAGTATTTTTGCATCTGTTCATGAGGATTATTGGTCTGTAGTTTTCTTACTTAATTGTGTCTTTGTGTGGCTTGGGTACCAAGGTAATTGTGGCCTCATAAAAAAAAGTTTGGTGATGAACCCTGCTTCTATTGTGTGGAACAATTTGAAGAGTATTGCTATTAGCTCTTCCTTGAGCTAATTTCTGGTAGAATTCTGCACTGAAGCCATCCAGCTTTGGGCTCTTTTTTTTTGAGGGGGAAGCTTTTGATGACTGTTTCTATTTCATTAGGGGTTATAGGCCTATTTAAGTTGCTTATCTGTACTTGACTTAATTTTGGTAAGAGATAGTTATCCAGAAATTTATTAGATATTAGGATAGCCACACCTCTTGCTTCTTGGGTCCATTTGATTGGAAGATCTTTCCCCAACCCTTTACCCTGAGGTAATGCCTGTCTTTGAAGCTTAAATGTGTTTCTTCTCTGCAGCAGAAGGATGCATTCTGTCTTCGTATCCATTCTGTTAGCCTGTGCCTTTTTATAGGCAAGTTAAGACCATTAATGTTGAGGGAAAGTAAGGACCATTGATTGTTAATGCTTGTTTGCTTTAGATTTAGGGTTCTGGTGAAGTGTGATTATCTATTGCCTATGTCTTTGTGAGCATAGTTAACTTCCTTGTGTTGGAGTTTTCATTCCAGAACTTTCTGTAGGACTGGATTTGTAGATATATATTGTGAAAATCTGGCTTTGCTAATGCAAAGATATTTAATAATATCTTGTTTTCTCGGTCTATAGTGATTGAGAGTTTTGCTGGGTATATTAGCCTGGACTGGCATCTATGGACTCTTAGTACCTGTAGAACATCTATCCAGGACCTTCTGGCCTAGAGAGTTTCCATGAAGAGATCAGGTGTAATTTTGATAGGTCTCCCTTTATATATTACCTGGCTTTTTTCCCTCACTGCTCTTAATATACTTTCTTTATTCTGTATGTTAGGTGTTTTGATTGTTATGTGTCTTTTCTTTAGTCCAGTCTATTTGGTGTTCGGTATGCTTGTTGTACTTTCATGGGCATGTCCTTCTTCAGGTTGGGAAAGTTTTCTTCAATGATTTTGTTGAATATGTTTTCTGCACCTTTGAGCTGGGATTCTTTGCCTTCTTCTATGCCTATTATTCTTACGTTTGGCCTTTTCACAGTGTCCCACATTTCCTGGATGTTTTGTGTCAAGGATTTGTTGAATTTAAGATTTTCTTTTGTCGATGGATCTATTTCCTCTAGTTTACCTTCAGCGCCTGGTGGGCTTAGGTGGTTCAGGAATTCTATGTCTATAGTTCTTGGTGGTCCAAACTCTCTAGGACGTCTCTCCTCAGGCAGGGGCCAGTGATGAGGGTCAAAGATCAGGCAGGCAGGGACTCAAGAGTGGTCCAGTGTGGATAGGCGGGTCTCCGGTAGACGCCTGGTGCTCTACTAGAGGGGTCTCTGGCAGAGTCATGGTGATCGGGGTCAAAGATCTGGCAGGCAGGAATTCATGGTGGTCCGTGGAGATAGGCAGATCCAGTGTGCCCAGAGCAGATCCAGGAAGCTCCCAGGAGGCAGCGAGACCGCTGGACCCACCCTCTGGTTCAGTGCTCAACCAGAGCAGAAGGGCAGTGTGCTAGGTAGGGCACAGGGTGGGGGGAGGGCAGGCTCTAGTTTGGGTGTTTGTGGATCAGAGCACCAGGAGTGCTCTCCCTGGGGACAGGACATGGGGGGGGGGAGCGAGATTTGGGGCCAATCCAGGGAGTTCCCAGGGAAGGGTGTATGTGTGTGTGTGTGTTTGTGTTTGTGTGTGTGTGTGTGTGTGTGTGTGTGTGTGTGTGTGTGTTTTCCTCCATTTCTTTCAGGGGATTCTTCATTTCTTCTTCAATGCCTCCATCAAGTTATTTTTATGGTCATTTTCTCCTCCTCCTCCACCTTCTGTGTTGGGATGTTCAGATCTTCCTGATATAGTCACACTAGGTTCTGGTGTTGCACATTGTTCAATAGGTTGTTTAATGTATTCTTGTATTGACTCTTCTTCCCTTTGGCAAAGGCAGTGTCTTCGCCTCTTGATCCAACTGTTAGTCCTCTCTCTCTTTCTCTCTCAGCCTTCTCTGTGCAGTAGATGTCTGTTTTCCAGGGAGCCACTTCCCAGGGAATCTCAGGGAATAGGTGGGATTGTGGGTGGAGTGGGATTTGCAGGGAATGGGTGGGATTGTGGGTGGAGTGGGATTTGTAGGTTACAGGGTCCTGTGGGGGGGGCTGCCGGTATAGCCTGCCTGAAGAAATCTTTCCTGCTGCCCTGCTAGTGTGGCTGAGATGGGCGGGACAAGGGCCTGTGGTTTTGCCCTGGGACCAAGGGGCTAGATGCTGTGTGGTCCAGATGAGAAGCTGGTCAATCATCTCTCAGTTCTCTCTGTGCATTATCTCTTGCTTTTTCCCCACAAGGTTTGTTCTGTGCTTCTTGACCTCACACGATGAATCAGAACAGCAAGCTGTACACTAACACTAACATTAGAAACACCTTTTTCTTTGGGATAAGCATTGGGATCTCAGGCAACAGTGTCCTTCTCCTCTTCCATGTCCTCATGCTCTGTAGTGAGCACAAGCCCAGACGCACTGACATGCCCATTGGCTTCTTGGCTGTGATCCACCTACTGATGCTGCTGGCTGTGAGTGTCATAGCTACAGATATATTCATGCTTCACCAAGGATGGGATGATACCACATGTAAATCTCTTATCTTTTTATACAGATTTTTGAGGGGTCTCTCTGTTTGTACCACCTGCTTGCTGAGTGTCCTCCAGGCCATCACTCTCAGCCCCAGACACTCCCTGCTTAGCAAAGTTCAAAGAAAATTTATCCCCATGTCACAACTTATGGTCTCTGTTTGCCCTTTGTTCTGTCTATTCATTGATTTCCAGTTACCTTTTCATCTCCATGGTTATCACCCCTAATGTGACCTCAGACTACCTACTTTACATTACTGAATCCTGCTCTCTTCTACAATTCAGCTTCCCCATGAAGTACATAATGTCCACATTGTTCATCTTCAGGGAAGCATTCCTTGTCGGTCTCATGGCCCTTTCCAGCGGGTACATGCTGGCTCTCCTGTGCAGGCACAAGAAGCAGGTCCGGCATCTTCACAGCACCAGCCTTTCTCCGAAAGCATCTCCAGAGCAAAGGGCCACCCGGACCATCCTGCTGCTCTTGTGCTTCTTTGTGGTGATGTCCATCCTGGACAACTTTATGTTATTCTCAAGGCATATGTTCAAAGATGATCCAGTATTCTATTTGATCCAGATTCTTATGAGCCATAGCTATGCCACTGTCAGTCCCTTTGTGTTCATCAGCACTGAAAAGGATATAATTGGCCTTTTGAGGTCCATGTGTGAGAGGATAGTGACTATTTGATTATTCAGTGATGGATAAGTGTCTTCCAGATGAGACTATATTAGCTCAGAACTATGAACCACTATTACCATGTTGTGTGGCCAAGACTTTCTCCAGCAGGATTCAGTTCACACCACGCTGTGTGGCTCCATCATGGAAGACCAGTCCTGCCTCAGGGCTCCAGTATCATGCCTTCTGAGTGAAGGGTTCTCTGTTTTCTGTTGAGTTAAAACTCCACATTTATAGGCTGAGGGGTGGTCTGTGGGTAAGAAGACTTGCTATGCAAAAGCAATGATCAGAGTGCAATACCCCAGCTTACATAAAGAAGAGGGTTTGGCCATGAATATATGCCATAAAGGAAGAGGAGGGCCCCTGGGATTCCAGATATACCTAGGCAATAGGCTATATCTGGAATCAGAGAGAGACCTTGTGTAGACAGATAAGATAGACAGCAAAAGAGAAGGACATCTGAGGGCCTTTTCTTACTTCAGCACCTGTGCAAGGACACAGACATGAAAACACATACACACAATGACCCCTCAAAGTCAAAGTTTAGATAGTGAATCAGATATGAAAAATTACCCAGCTTTCACATTAGCTAATGTCATGAAAAGTATGGTCTTGCAATATTATTTCTAATTAGAAAAACAAATAAATGTAAGAATCTATTCAAGGTGTATTTTTATGTTGATGACAGTATCATGTGTCATTTTAAAAGAACCATTTGGGGCAGTGTTACAAATGAAAAATACAACTCATATCTATGAGCAGTGATGTCACTGTTGATGCTTGGATCCCATTACTTAGCCTTTAAGATCATGTAAAAATAACAAGTCCTGGGCAATGCAAATAGGACATCTGGAGAAAGATTGTGGCATGTCCTTTCTACCTTTTGAGCTAGTGAAAATGCTGATAATGGGCTATATGCTAACAAAGTTGTATGTTGTGAATGACTTAACAGGAGAGAATATTTGCAGTTATGTAAAGAGAATACTGGAAATTGGTGGGGGGGGGTGAAGAAACTTTCAAACAGAAATGTATAAAAATGTGAACATATCCAAATGTTGTGGCACAAGCTTGTAATGCCAGCACTTGTTTTGAGGGGCAGAGGCATGCAGAGCTCTGTGAGTTCAAGGCTAGCCCAGTGTATATAATGAGTTCTGGGACAGTTGGGGCTACATGGTGAGATCTTGTCTCAAAAAAAAAAAAAAAAAAAAGAAAGAAAGAAAAGAAAGAAAGAAAGAAAGGAAAAGAAAAAACATTCAATCCCTCCTAGACTTCCTGTTCTTTCTAGAATGTTTCCATATATAGTGTTCTATTTAATTGTTGACACAAGACACACATTGTTTAAAGCAGTCTGTTCAAATTATAAAGCCAGGAATAGTAATCACTCCACGGAACTGTACTTGTTTCCTTTTTTTGAAACTGAGTCTCTCAGCATAGCCAAGGCTAGCCTTGAACATATAATCCTCCTGCCTCAATGTGGAGTAACCATATAATTCAAATATCGTGAATGCACCACCAGGTGACTGAGGCTTCAGCTGCAGGTCAATCAGTCCTGTTTTGTCACAGGGTGCATAATGCTTTTGATAAGTGTGTTTTAGCTCTGTGGGTGATGAAGCAAAGTTGTGTGTAACTTCAGAGCTTGTTCCTGCCTCTGTCAATGAGGCCAATGCTGATCTTTCAGGGAAACAGAATCAACACTGCCTGGAAAACAAGAGTTCCATGGGAAAACTGACCCGGGAGAGGTTGCCTGTCATACCCTCAGGTGGACAGGGAAATCATAGGAGGCCCAGGAGGCCTGCATCCCAGAAGACAACACAGCGATGAAACTGGTCCAAATTAAGTCTAAGGAGTAAAGTGAGAAAAGTTAGGGTTGTCAGATCTCTCCTGCAGCAGGGGAGCTCAGATAAAGTTTCTGCTCAGCTTTCCTCAGGTGGCTGTTATCCAGGACAAAGTACTGTGACAGGCAGGTATGGAGTTCCACTGGGATGCCACATTTCCATGTCCCCAGCCGGAACTTGTCACCTTCTAAGAACACTAAAATTACAAACTGCAGAGATGCATCAAAACCCCCTCACCTAAGCCTGTGCAGGTCCTCCCCTGCCACGTCCATCTGGGTAAGTGCTCTGCACCCAAGTGCAGAATCAGAAGGTGTTCAGGGCCAGGCAGGCTGTGGGAGGAGGAGCAGTGGGACTCAGGGAGGTGTTCAGTATCTGCAGAGGGGACGATGAGCTCTGACAGCCCCTCGGTACAGGGGCTGTGTGCTGCATGGCAACGAGGGAGTTTTCGTCTTAGGATATTCATTTCCTAGTTTAAAGACTCTCAAAATTGATTTAGAATTCACATCTGTTCCTATGAACTAAATAACTCACAATGAATTGCTAGAGTTGTCAAATTACAAACATTTTACTGATTTACCTCTTCCTAAGATGAACTGTCAGAGAATTGAAAGGCCAAGAGTTCTCACTTTAAGTAAATGTCCTTGGTCGTGTGTCTATCACTTTGGTACATGTGGCAGAACTATTTTGATGTAAATTCTTCTGAGTTTATGTTATCAAATCTTTAAAAAATCTCTGTAAGGACCAAGGCTGAAGATTCTAAACCACACCCCACAGAGGGGAACTCACAGGATTGCAAAGTGCCTGCCTAATGTTTGCCCGTGGTCACTATTCATCGCAATTCAATTTCTGAAATCACAATTAGTGGTGTTGGTCCTTGGTCTCTGACAGCCTGGTAGGAGCTGTTGATGAGTGGCAATGATGGTGAGGTTGTCAGGACAATAATTATTAAATTACAGTGACCATGGTGGTGGGTTCCTTCCATGACTCTCTGAGACCTAGGAAGAGTGGTTTCATGTTTTATCTTTTCTCTATGTTCTAATCTCATTTTGTTTTGGGAAAATTTTGGACAACTTAACTCCATCCTGCTCTGCTGTCTCTACTTGGTTTTCAGGTTTTCACCAAACCTCATCTTTTCATGAACTTATGGAAGAGATGAACAGGAACCAACTCACTTCTCTTGTGACTGAGGCAATGAGTGTACTGGTAGCCCCTTAGCAGGCCTTCCTGGGTGATGAGTGAAGCAGGTTGTGCTGCAGTGCTCTGTGGGGTCCAGTGTTAGTGGCTGGAGTCTGTGTCATGCTGCTCCTCTGGGGGCATCTGCTTTCTGGAGGTTGATTTAGAAACACCAGGTGACATGCTTGCTGCCAGTCTAAGCCTAGAGACATAGCTTCAAAGGTTTCAAAATTTAAAATTACAGTTCTCACACAATCTTTCAGAAACAGTTGTCATTCCTTAGCCCAAACGTTCTTCATAATTGTCCACCATATTCCAACAGTTCATTTATTTCTGGCATCTCTGGAAACAGTGTTGGCATATGTTTGGTGGTGGTTTTCCCTTCCCTGGTGGGCCAGCCATTTCTCTCTAGTGTCTTTCTAGTTTTAAAGTTAGCATTTTGCCAAAGGTAAACAGCCCGATTGAGTGACCTCATCCTCAAGCCACTTGCATGAAGAAGGATCAGTGCCGCATACCAAACCTCTCCCTTTTGTGATCCTGTGGATTGTGGGATATCCATGGTTTGGGTAACTGTGGGATGACACAAAGGCTAAAGTCATGTCTTTGATTCAGACAGCACAGGGGGTTTCAATTCCTCTGTCCTGAATAGCCACAGCCTTCACAGTCAGCTTTAACTGAGGAATTTTAGATTCCTCTTTGTCATTTATTGCTCTGTGCATGTTTTCTTTTCCTAATCTTCCAAATGTCTTCCCTTGCTCCTCTCCAACATAGCCTCTAATCTTATATTTTTGGTTGTGAGCCTAGCCTTTAATGGCTGAGCTGTCTATCCCTCTGGCCCAATAGATTTTATTCTGTACATCTATTTCATGAATCTGGGATCTTTTCTGGCATGATGTCCAGAACTTCATGTCTGTAGAAAGTAGTCTGTCTTGTTATGTTATATGAAATCAATCACAGTGCATGCTAAAGAGGCTATCATAGGCTTTCTCAGGCCATCTCAGGCTGTCACAGCTCACTCTCTTCTGCCTTCTGTTAGATGAGTATCCCTTAAGTCATTCTGTAGATCTGAGAGTGTCAGTCTGTCTCCTGGTCTTCTAATATATGCTCAGTTAGGAAGGTGTGAGCTTTTGAGGTTCAGCTGGGAAGGGACAGGCTAGAGGATTTCCTGTGGCTTGTACTCAAGAAGGGGTCATACACACCAAAAGATTTTCTATAAAAATTATATATCTGCCTAGGATCCGTGTACCTTCCTGATTCTTACTATATAAATTTGTATGATGCATGTAATGTGGAGGTAACGGGATGACTTCAGAAACATTGTCTGTCTCTATTGGCAAGCTGGCGTGCATGATGATAAGCAGTCATGTCACTGTCAATTTTCTCTTTTGCTAACATGGAATCCCACTTCCAGAAAGTAAGGTTTTCCAGTGGCTTCAAAGTAGGAATTTTTGAGAATATCACTGAGGATTCATGGCACATACCTGACTTTCCTAAATGCAATACTAAAGTATTGCAGGGCTGCTGTTTCTGAAGTGATGCTGAAAATAGCCCAGCCCATGCCCTGCTCTGCAGAGCCAGTAGTCTGACAATGCAATTGTTCATAAAGATCAGTTCCCTTTCTTTTCTGGTTAGTTCAGTGGAATTAAGGGGAAAACACAAATTTCCAGAAACAACATGAGAGAAAACTCTTTTACTTCTTAGTTAGTCAGTACTAATGTGTATGTGATACAAATAGGTGTGTGTTTTCTTCCATGAAATAAATGTATAAAACATGTGCCTGCCCCTCAGTGCACACAGCACTAGATGACATTCAGAGTGAGTGCTCCTGATGACATCTGTTCCATAAAGCTTGGAGACAATGGATCCCTGTTACTCTCTCCTTTCTTTTCCTAGGTTCTCATGGCACAACTCAAATGTTTCAGTTCTTCAAAGTTGAGGGGACTGCCATTTTACCTGATCACTGGAAAATGTAGCTGCCTGCTCCTCTCCCTCCTCTCCCTCCTTATTGTATTCTCATTCTTCTGACCGGGATAACAAATGCATAAACTTTATTAAGAACTTCACAATTCAATGGGAATAATTAAGCGTCTGCTATCTGGAATGATGGTCTGTAAACTTATAAGGGATTAACCTTTTCTAACAATGGTATAGAATTTTTATTTCAGAAAAATCTGCTTTGTGAAATGTTTTCACCAACTATCTGTCTAAATCCCTAAACTGTACCCTGTACTTATGAATTTTATCCCCCTTGCCTCTCCTTATTATCTTCCATTATGTGTCACGTGGTCTTAATAAGTATAAAACAATTCCACCCTATACTTTTGATTTTCAGTGATAAATTTTTACTGTGTAACGGGAATTTGTTTTCAACATTACATGCCCCACATACATGGTGTCTGTGCTTGACACAAGTTAGAATTATTGTAGAAGAAAGAACCTCAATTGAGAAAATGCCCCCACCAGGCTAGCCTGTGGGCAAGCACCTGGTACATTTTCTTGATTGATGATTAATTTGATATGGGAGGGCCTAGCTCACTACGGACAATGCCACTCCTGAGCTGGTGGTCCTAGGTGTTATAAGAAAGCAGGTTGAATAAGCTATAATGAGCAAGCTGGTGAACAACACTACTCTATGGCCTCTGCATCAGTTTCTGTCTCCAGGTCCCTGTCCTGAGTTCTTTTCCAAACTTCCCTGGATGATGACCTACAAGCTATATGGTGAAATGATCCCTCTCTCCACCAACTTACTTTTGGTTATGGTATTTATCACAGCAACAGAAATCCTAACAAAGACAGAAATTGGTACTAGGTCATGAGGCATTTCTTTGATAGGCTTGACCATGTGTTTTTGTGGAAGGACTTTGAAGCTTTCGGCTGGAAAATCCATAGACTGTTGATATCTTAGTGGGTTATTCTTTGTGATCTTAGAATATAAAGGTGAGAGCAGTGTAGAGGATGGACATAACACATGGAGGTCCAGAGGAGAATCTGAGCACCCCTTAAACTTTCTATGAATTAAGAACACTAAAGCAAAACCTTTGCCTTGTAGGAACAATTAAAATCTGCTGCCAAGTGTTTTTCTTAGGTTCAACACACTGACACTGTGGTCCCTGCACCTCATGCTGGTAGCCAAAGTTGGTAGCCTGAGAGTCTCTTAGGTAGTACTGGTTTTGAAAATATGAAAGGGTCATGGAGTACAGTTATGGTTTGGCATCGTGTGGTAGGGTTAGAGTCCCTGCAGAGAGCCAAGGAGAGACTACAGATGTTAAGATACAGCACAATTGCAGTGCAGATCCAAGCAATTTGGAGATACCAGTATAATGGGACAACTACCAAGGACAGCAGCTGCTGTGGGATGAAGCCAGTTTGAGCCTAGAATACAGCTGTGTGAGCTATGGACAGCTTCCCAAGGCCTGTGGAGGGGCCAGAAGTCCATTAGTGAGTCCCAGAAGTCTGACACTGACATTTACAATATTGGACTTCATTGAACTTGATTGCCACTGTGTCCTGGTTTTCCCTTTTCAAAAACGTTAGAAGGCCAGCTTCTAAAATTTTCACTCAGAGTTTAAAAAAAAAAAAAAAAGCTACAAATAAGGGAAGGAACCAAAATCTGACAGAAAAAGGAATTAACTCACACACAATTATGCCCCTTATTCTTGTTTTACTCCCTTTCTCTCTTGCTGTCATTTGTTTCTCTTTTTCTCCATTTCTTTGTCTTTGTTTTCTGTTTCTGTCTCTGTCTCTCCCCAGTTCTTGGGGGTACAGGTATCTATACATTTGCAACATTAATTCTTTTTGCAATTCAATGTGAAGCTTGAGTTTCTCAGGGTCAGCAATGCAGATAAAATTTACACAGAGAGCAATAAACTAGAACTGCTAGGAGAAGCTTTTAGTATCAATTGTTTAGGATTGTAAGTCAAATAGAGGGTCTTAGTTTAATTTGCACAAGAAACTAAGCCTTTCAGTACTCTGGTCTCAGTGGTGGCAGAGGCCTTCAGGAAAGCTTACTTTTCCCTAAGGATGAGCAAATGGGATGATTACCTTCTCAAGAGAAAGCAGTAAATCTTTGAGCTAAAATTTTGAGTTAATTCAACAAGAAGTTTGAGAGTCTTTTAGTGCATGGTTAATTTATGTTATCACTTCTCTATCTGCCAGTGAGGTAAAATCATGGCATGCTTTTTTTTTTTCTATCCATCTAGGCAGCTATGAATTAACAACTTGGGTGTGTAGTGATTCTATGTCCTTGGATATATGGGAATGTCTTAGACTGAATGCTTTTGCCTGGGTTCTAAACACTCATCAAATGCCTTCAATAAAAGTAATTGCAGGAAGGCAGATCTCTGCAATTGCAATAGACGGGGGAAAAAGGACCTGATAGAGGGAAACAGGTCTTACATGTAGCTAAGGAGTGTAATCAGTAAACTGGGACCTATTAATGGAGAACAGGTTTTACATATAACATCAGTAAATTCCAAATGCATGGGGAAATTTGTTCCCAGTAAATCATCAAATAGTGCTAAATAAATTCCAAGTTTGTTGTAGAAAGGAATAAACTATAGGAAGAATCTACAGCAAGAAACAGCCAATTTATCGACAATATTATAATGCCAAGTACAACGTTTGTACTGGTTCAATCCATCAGGAGAATTCTTAATTATTCTGAGTTATCTTGTGATACAATGACTGTATAATTACTGTGTGATCTTGAGGCTTGTAGCATTCCCACAGAAGATGTGAGTGATTTACAGGGACTTTGAAGTTCTAGAAAGAGGATGGGTATTTATTTATTTATTTATTTATTTATTTATTTATTTATTTGGAGCGATACTTAAAATGTTAGAGAGACTCAACTATTTTGGAGAGGCTATGAGTATTTTAGGGAGAGTTAACTTTTAAAGGGTGGAACTTTTAAATTTTGGAATATATTTTATATTGTGGTGTTGATATTAGTAATGATAGCTTCAGAACGCCAAGAGATGAAAGGTTATAGTGTAACAGTGGTGTGTTTGTGTGTCAAGTTGACAAGGGGTTAACTATGCTGACTTTTTTTTTTCTCAAGTTGACACAAATTAGAGCCATTTGGGAAGAGGGAAACTCAATTGAGGAAATACACCTACCAGACTGGCCTTGGGCAAGCATATGGTGTATTTTCTTGGTTGATGATTGATGTGAGAGGGCCCAACTCACCGGGTGCAGGTCCTGTGTTGGTAGTCCTGGGTGCTTTAGAGGACAGACTGAGAAAGCCATGAGGCACAAGCCAGTAAGCAGCACTGTGCCATGGCCTGAACATCAGTCCCTGCCTCCTGGTACTTGCCATAAGTTCATTTCCCAACTTTCCTGGATAATGGACTATCAGTTGTAACATGAAATAAAGGCTTTCCTCTCCAACTTGTTTTTGGATATGTTATTTTAGTTAGTCAGTGTCTAATCAAATAAACTGCAACAATTCAAAAAACATACATACCACATTTTTAATAAAAACTTGGAGTTGGCATATCTGGAATCTGAAAAGTATCATGGCTCAGTTAAGCAGAGAGGGAATCTTAGACTCCTATGAAACCCATCTATCAAGACTGAGTTGGACCATTTTCCTTTAATTAATCCCATAAAATGGGATAGGATAGCCCTGGATCTGCTACAACTGTAGTTCTATTTACCCCTTGACTTCATGAGCTGAAGGAGAAGTAAGTAGAATATGCTCCTACTGAGCTTACATTTTGCTTCTATCATCGAGGCAAGAGATTAGAAACAGGGAAGGTGCAATTACAGAGCAGCGCTCAAAGCTGAATTGTCCATCAGAGTTCTCTGCAGAGGACCTCACCCAAATATTCACTATTTGTGATTATCTTTTATCTTCTGTTTCAGGCAGGAACAGAGCTGATCAGCCACCGTGAGTGAGCTGCTTCAACTCTCCCACACATCAACATAAGGCACTGCATTAGAGAACCAGCAGCCAGAACACTGACAGACCATCATGTGCTGGAACACTGTCGTGTTTTGTGTGCATAAAGCATGTTCTTACACACCTAGTATCTCCATGACACAGGAACATGACTGTCCATATGTTCCAGAGGAGGTGACTGGAACTCTCCCATAGAGAGTGCTAAAGGTCACACTTGGAGGAAACAGAAATCATGGATGGAATATGAAATATTCTGGATTAATAGTTCACAATTCCCAACATTTGCTGTAGAAATATATTAAGAAATTTAGTTCTAAAATAAAATAAATAAATAAATAAATAAATAAATACAGCCCTGAATAGAGTAAGTGCATGCCCGACCCATGGGTCCTCTGTCATTGCAAAGAGCTGGTTTCTTCTTTTCCACAACCATCCTCATTCAAACTCATCCTAAATAGTAAAACTGTCTATAATGTACCTGGCAAGCAAGACATTGGGAATGAAAACCAAGTAAGATGCTGCTCCCACTTGAGTAAAACCCAAACATGGGAAATATGAAAAGACATCATTTCGGATGGATATAGTTTTTAATGTTGAAGGTGCTCATACACAGATGCAGCCACCATGGGGCATAGGCTCCATCCATGACTCTAAAGTTTAGGACAAGTAATAGCATGAGGATGGTCTGTGGCGTGTAAAGTGGAACTGAGATCTTCAGTGGAATGAAGTGTGTGGCATCTGCATGTTTCCCTGAGGCAGCAGAGCTGTCTGGGAGTGGTTCATGGGGTTGTGCTCATGATGGATAAGTCATTGTTCTACTTTTCTACTCATCCACTGTTTGTTCCCACATAAGATGAATAAGAACAGCAGACTCCACACTGATTCCAACTTACAGAACACAGTTTTCTCTGAAATTGGCATTGGAATCTTGGCTAACAGCATCCTGCTTCTCTTTCACATCCTCAAGCTCATTTATGGGCAGAAGCCCAAACCCATGGACCTGCCCATTGGTTTCTTGGCCTTAATCCACCTGATTATGCTACTGATTACAACAGTCGTAGCTACAGACATTTTTATTTCTTGGAAAGGATGGGATGACATCACATGTAAATTCCTTGTTTACACATACAGAATTTTTAGGGGCTTCTCCCTGTGTACCACTAGCCTGTTGAGTGTCCTCCAGGCAATCATCCTCAGTCCCAGAAGCTCCTGTTTAGCAAAGTTCAAACATAAGTCCCCCTATCACATCTTACATGCCCTGCTGCTCCTGAATGTCTTCTATATGTTGATTAGCAGTCACCTCTTAGTATCGATTATCGCTACACCCAATCTGACCTTATATAACTTTATGTATGTTAGTCAATCCTGCTCAATTCTACCCATGAGTTACCTCATGCAAAGTACATTTTCCACTCTGTTGGCCCTCAGAGAAGCCTTTCTTATTGGTCTCATGATCCTCTCCAGCGGGTACATGCTGGCTCTCCTGTGCAGGCACAAGAAGCAGGTCCGGCATCTCCACAGCACCAGCCTTTCTCCTAAAGCATCTCCAGAGCAAAGGGCCACCCAGATCATTCTGGTGCTCTTGAGCTTCTTTGTGCTGATGTCCATCCTGGACAGCATTATCTCCTGCTCAAGAACTATGTTCCTGAAAGATCCAACATCTTACTATATCCAACTCTTTGTGGTCCATATCTATGCCACAGTCAGTCCTTTTGTATTTATGAGCATGGAAAAACATATAGGTAACTTGTTGAGGTCCATGTGTGAGAGGGCGATAAATGTTTGTATATTCAGTGGTGGATAAGTTCCTTTAAGAAGAGCCAAAGTGCTGGCATTAGAGCTGTCAATCATGGCATAATGTCTATGTGCTTTGGTATATATGAAAATGTGAAGCTATATTTTTTTTCTCTTAAAATTATTTACTTTAACCCATATGGTGGAAAACATGTAACAGGAAATTAAGCCACATGCCCATATGGTATATGAGATATGGTTATGTATATCTCATGTTATATATAAGGTATATGATATATAACTTTATATATATATATATCAGCTTATATATACATAACAATGAGTCTTTAAGGGAGTCCTATGAAGTGGCTCTTACACATCCCAGCCTGAGATAGCCCATACTCATTTTAGTATGTGAACATTTCCAACACTTTTCAATATTTCAACTTCCTCTGCTATATCTGTTTTTACAAATAAAATAAGAAAACATTTCTTGCTATAAATAATCATGTGACCCGAAAGAAAAGGAATTACACACATCACTTTCAAAAGAGAACTGTGCAAGGAACCACACAGTGACTTGTACAGCAATACTAACAATAACAGGATTTAAAATTCACAGAGATGGAAACAACTTTCTAGAATACATATGACCAGAACACAGTTTCTGAATGGTATGGGACACTGTTCAGTCTTAAAGTTCAGAGCAATTCCAGTAGAGGCTGCTGAACTTTTGAGCCCTGAAAAACAAGAAACAGCCACACCGTACCGGTCAGTTCTTGAATTCAAGACCTGACCCACATCTCTTGTGAAACCCAATTGCTCCTCCCTCCTCTGCACTATAAATGGCTTGTGGTAAATTCTGTTGCTTGGGCAAACATTTCTGCTTATTACTCAGTTTAACAAACTCTATTAAGGAAGCTTAATAAGCCAACCAAATATATGTCATTCAAGATTGCTATGCAGGGGCCACAGGAACAGCTTTTGGGCCACTTTTCCATGGGTCTATTGTTTCCATAAGATAAATGCTTCCTAGCTTCATCTTGGGTGTCTCATCCCTTGGTTGTTTTCTGCAGCAATAGAACATATACAAACCATGAAGTTGTTACAAAAAGTGAGATAACTCAGTGAGAGAAACACAAGTATTATGTAGATTGACTGAGAGAGAGAGAGAGAGAGAGAGAGAGAGAGAGAGAGGGTGGGACACACAGTAGTTAGACTCAGAGAGACAAAACACAATGCCATTTTGGAGGTTCAAGAAAAAGAGCAAATGGAGTTTTTTTTTTTTTCTTGATGGACAGAATTTCAATTCAGGGGAAACAAATGCTGTAGATATGTGTAGTTATGGGACACAATGCTCACTAACACTCAGTAGTGTGGCTAGAATGTTCAAATGAAATCTTTGTATGCTTTGTGTGCTTCCTCATAGTAAGAGAAAGACATTATCTTCATGTAGCTATCCCAGCATTCTCTCTAGTCCCCCTGAGGTTCAGTGGATAAAGGCTTCACTGCAGAACAAGGACCTGAGTTCAGATATCCACATAACACCAGACAATGAAGGACTAGGCATCTTCCATCCCAGAGTTCTTATGGATGAGGGAGCAGAATTCACAGAATCTCCTCTGCAGTTAGACTGATCCATACCAAGGAGATGACAAGAGACCCAACCTTAAACCAAGTAGAAAGTGTAGCCCAGCATAACAGGTTGAACTCTGACCTCTGCATATCATGAAACATCAATGCCTATATTCACAGACATGAAAACACACACACACACACACACACACACACACACATACATTAAAATAAAGTTAAAAAATAACAAGAATGTAAATACACCAGAATGTAATTATTCTATAATAAAATCTTGTGACAAATGTGTCCCAACCATTCATTTGAAGATTGCTCTCTGCTGGTCCAAATCTTGCTCTCAGTCTCTCCTGGAAAAGCAACATCCTTTCTTGCCAGCACCATGTGTGCTCAACTCTGGCACTTGACCACATATGTAGCTGCAGTGTTGTGAACTCCCAGGGCAAAATTTTCTGTGATTGCAAAACTTCAAATGTAAAGAGCAAATCAGAAACATGAAAATCTTTTATATTAGGCAATGCCGTAAAGCCATGGGTTTGAAATATGCTTTGACATTAGACATCAAATCAAATACCAAATCTTGTCACATGTGTGTTTCACATAGGTGAAACACTTGGCATTTTAAAAGACCAATTCACAGAAATGTGTCAATGCTAAACTCACATTCCACACCTGGAAAGTCACTCTTTTTTCTTGTACATCACCAATTCAATTTTTAGGATTTTTACTGAAGGAAATAACTCAAACACTGGGTGATGGCAGGAGACAGACTGGCGAAGATTAGGTTACATGTACTTTCTCCATGTTTAATGAGTCATGTTGCCTGACAACACATTACATGCCAACAAAATGAATTAGGATTTAACAGCTACAAGTACTGAAATGTCAAGAGTGATGCTGGGGGCAGGGGAATAAAGAGAATCCAAGACCCAGTGACCTCAGCCTAGCTAGCATTGGCCAGAATACTTATGCCTCCTCTGACCTGCAAAGGGTATTGAGAAATGTAGTTTTATGCTCAGTCTAAGTCAGAGAACATCTGTATCATTTCGGCAACTGATATATCTCACCACAGCTTTGTCTTCAGTGATAACAGTCACAGGTACTGTCTCACAGATATCATTTACAGTGTCTACCATGGACCAGGCACACAGCTTCCTGCAGAGTGTCTCCTGGTGAGGATACACAAAGTCAGGTTCCCAACACACAAGTAAAGGTAGGACATGTATGCACATGCTTATAATCCAAGCACCAAAAAGGGGGTCCTCACTGCCCTGCCAGTCTAGTTGAAACAACGATTCTCAGGTTCAGTGATTCCTAGGCAATTACTCTCAACCTTCCTAATGCTGCTACTCTTTAATACAGTTCCTCATGTTATGGTGACTCCCAGCCATACTCTCCTCCCATTGTCAGAAAGGACCCTATCCAAGAGCATGGGAAATCTTTAATTCAATTCCATAGATCCACATGTCTGTTTTTATGCCAATACCAAGCTGTTTTTATTACTATAGCTCTACAGTACAGCTTGAAGCCAGGGATGGTGATAGCCATGGAAGTGCCTTTATTGACAAGAGATACCATAATAGAGGGAGCCATTATAAGTTTAAAAAGAACTCTCACTCTAGGGAAATGTCCAGAGACTACAAGGATGACCCCAACTAATGATCTAAGCAATAGTGGAGAGGCTACCTTAAATGTACTTCCCCGATAATGAGATTTATGACTACTTTATATGCCATCCCAGAGCCTTCATCTAGTAGCTGATGGAAGCAGAAGCAGACACCCACAGCTGAGCCAAACTCCTGGAATCCAGTTGCAGAGAGGGAGAAGTGATGAGCAAAGGGGTCAAGACCAGGCTGGAGAAACCCACAGAAACAGCTGACCTGAACAAGGGGGAGCCCATGGATTCCAGACTGATAGCTGGGAAACCAGCAAAAGACCAACCCAGACTCCCTGAATGTGGGTCTCAGTTAGAAGACCTGGGAAGTCTATAGTACTTCTGACAATGGAACCAGGAAGTATCCCTAGTGCAGGAACAGACTTCAGGATCCCATTCCCCATGGAGGGATACTCCCTTAGCCTAGAGACACGGGGGAGGGCCTACGTCCTACCCCAAATGATTTGACAGACTTCAATGATCCCTCATGGAAGTCCTCACCCTCCCTGGGGAGTGGATGGGGATGGGGTGGGGGTGGGGTCTGTGAGGAGCATGAGAGGATGTGAGAGAGAGGAAACTGGGATCGATATGTAAAATAAAAAAATATTTTTAAAAAAGAACCTCTGATAATTATGTTTTTCCTGAAAATTGTAAATCTATGGTTAACATTAGCTGTGAGACTCAATATCAACAGATTCTCAGCAGCAAATGAGTTTCTTACAGAAGTAGGAGTTAATGCTCTAAGGTTTCCACCATGGTTGGAAAATAGGTGGATAGTGGGTGGCAAGGAGGACATGAGGACTCTTATTGTTGGAGAGTAAAGAAACAAAAACAAAGTTTAAAACCCCAATTATGCTGAACTATCACCTGAGATATAAATATGAAAGCATGCTTGTTTAAATAAAGATATAAACGGACAAATATTTGAATCATTTAGATATGTATGCATCAAAAAATTTGGAGGCAATGTGCCTTCTTGCATTACCTAGCTCTATTCTATGAGATGTGCTATAGGGAAAATGGCTAGTACTCCCCAGTTCTCAATCCCTAAATACCAAAACCAGTGTGTACTGCCTGCAAAATGAACTCAAGAGAAGTCCCAGAGTTCGTTTCCCAACAAAAAACTGATGTAGCGCAGGGCATGGTAGCTCCTGCCTAAAATCGCAGCACTTAGGAGGCTGAGATGCAAAGATCATTTATGAGTGCAAAACCACCATATGTTTCAGAACAGGGAGGGATATACACTGATATTCTGTTGAAATCAGTCAACCAATCAATCAATTCTGAAGGTTTCTAGACAGCCAATTTAGACTAATTGGTGAGCTCCAGCCCAAAGAAGATCCCATTTCAAAGGAAGTTAACAGTTCTTCAGAGGAAACACCTGAGGCTGTCTTCTGGCTTTCGCAGAGATGTACAAAGACAAATGACCCTTCCTGCCCCCAACACATGCAAATCCCACCAAGATACAAGTATCTGTTGTCTCCAAGGAATACATTTAACTGACAAAGACTTGGGCTAAAGATATGGCTCAGTCATTGAGAGTACTTGCTGCTTTTACAGAAGACTGTCAAATACCTGTAACTCCAGATCTGTGGATCTGCTCACCACTTCTGACCTGTACAGGTACCTGCACTAATGTGGCATATCCTCTCCCATCCACACACATACCATATTCAAATACAGAGGTAAGACTGGAAAATATCCACAGCATGAGAGTCAAATGATAGAAGTCAATTTATTAAGCAAGCAGAAGATGAAAATAAGCTGGTGTAGCAATTCTGGTATCTAATAAAGAAAACTTCAAAATTAGAAGAGATGAAGAAGCTATTTCATATTAACACGCTAATTCACCAGGAAAACACAACAATTGTAAAAGTATAGCAATGAATGTTAGGACTCCCAATTTCATAATGAGCACTGAAGGTAAATAGATCCTAATATAACCATAGTGGGGGACTTCAATACCCTCTCATATTTAGATAGGACATCCAAAATAAAACCAATCAAGGAATTTTAGAGTTAAACTACATCAAAGATTAAATGGACATAATGTACAGGAAAGATTCCAAGAGATACAGAACACAAGTTCATTTCAGCAGCACACGAACCTTCTTTAACACAGGTCACAATCTTGACAGCAATGATCACCTTGAAAAGAACAAATAAGATGAAATATTACTTGATCATAGTGGAATAAAACTGGGAATCTCTAACCACAGAAACTACATAAGTACTTGGAAGCTGAATGATATACCCTACGTGTAGAGCGGGTCATGAAAGACACCAGGTAGTAATTTTGAAATTTCTAGAATTATTGGAAATAAAGCACACCTTATTGGAACATTTGAAATACAACAGAAGTAGCGCTACAAAAAATCCCATGGCTTTGAGTACTTATCTTAAATAAGCAGAGAAATCATGAAAAAAAAATACAATGACACAACTCCCCCAGAGTCTCAGAAAAATCAGAATAAGTCAAACTCAAAACAGCAGATGGCAGAATAAATGGAGTCTGGGGCACAAATTAAAGAAATTCAGATGAAAAGGGCCATATACAGGGTCAATCCAGAGCTAAGAGCACTGGTTGCTCTTGAAGAGGACCTGGGTTCAGTTCTTACAAGACCTTATCTGGAACTCCAGTCTCAGGGGATTAGATGCCCTCTTCTGGCCTCTCCAGATACTACATACATGTGGCGCACTGACATAAATTCAGGCAAAATACCCATATACATTTTTAAGGAGTTCTTTACAAAAATAAGCAAAATTGATAAACCCTTACCAAACCTAACCAAAAGAAATAGAAGACTGAGATTAATAAAATTGTAAATGAACAAGGGTGTTACAACAAATTGCAATGAAATCCAGAAGACCCTTAGGGAATACTTTTAAAGCTATATTTTCAAATATGGAAACTCTGGCAGAAATAGAGAAATTTCTAGACTCAGACAAACTACCAAAATTAATAGAAACAACTTAAAAATATCCACAAGCAATGGGATTGGAACAGTAGTAGTCCTCAACCCAGAAAAGACTGAGCAGATTCATTTGCTGTTGAATTTAACCAGTATTTAAGAAGAGCCAATACCAGTGCTTCTCAAACTCTCCCACACCACAGAAAAGGAGAGGAACCACCAGACACATTCTACAAAGCCAGCATCACAGTGACATCAAAATCAGATAAAGATACAACAAAAGCAAAAACAAAGCTACAAACCAATTTTTCTGATAAGCATGGTTACAAAAGTTCTCAATAAAGTATTGCAGAAAGTATTCAAGAGCACAAGAGAGGGCTTCATACATTATGAACAATTTGACTCATTCCAGTGATGTAAGAATGACTCAATACAGGCAAATCAATAAATGTAACTTGGCACATAAGGAGACTTTTAAAAAATATTTTTATTTAAAAATTATTTTTCATTTTATATACCAACCCAAGTTATTCCATTCTCCCCTTCTTCCACCTCCACCTACCCTGGTCCCATCTCCTATGCCCTCCTCAGAGTGGGTAAGACCATCCTTGGGGAATCAACAAAGTCTGGCATACCAAGTTGAGGCAGAACCAAGCTCTCTCCCTGTATCAAGGCTGAGCAAGATATCCCACCATAGGGAATGAGCTCCAAAAAGCCAGTTTATGTACCCAGGATAGGTTCTGGTCCCACTGCCAATCCCCACAACTGATCAAGCCACATCACTGTCACCCACATTCAGAGGGCCTAGTTTGGTTCCATGCAGATTCCCCAGCTATCTATCCATAGTCCATGAGCTCCCACTAGCTCAGGTCAGCTGTCTCTGTGGTTTTCCCCATTGTGCTCTTGACCCACCTTGCTCACATGATCCTTCCTCCCTCTCTTCAACTGAACTCCAGGAGCTCAGCCCACTACTTGGTTGTAGGTCACTGCATCTGCTTCCATCAGTTACTGGATGTAGGCTCTATGATAACAACTAGGGTTGTCACTAATCCAATTAAAGGAGAAGGCCTGTTTGGACATCCTCTCCACTATTGCTAGGAGTCCTAGCTGAGATTATCCTTGTGGATTCCTGAGAATTTCTCTAGCACCAGTTTCTCTCTAGCCCATAATGACTCCCTCTATCATGATATTTCTTTCATTGCTCTCCCACTCCAGCCCTCCCCAACTCAATCATCTTGATTCTTCATGTTCCCATCCCCTCCCTTCTACCCCCTCCAAGTTTACCCAGGAGATTTTAACTATTTTCTCTTCGTGGGGACCTTCATATGAGTCTATTGCAGTTAAATAAGGATCAGGATAAACAAATAGGCTGAATAGATGTTTATTCAGGGAGAAATAACTTACAACCTAGACAGATGAACACCAGGAAATTCCACCTGATGCTCTCCTGTCCGAGTCCCGCCAGCAAGAGAGCTTTTCCCAGCTCTTCCTCCGACCTCCTTCCACAGGTCACTTCCACCCATGGCTCCACCCCCCAATGGGCGTGATCGGTGCCACAGAAGGACTATCTCACTACATGAGTCCCTCTTAGGGTTTCCCCTTTTACCTAGCTTCTCTGGGGTTGTGGGTTGCAGTCTAGTTATCCTTTGCTTCATGTCTAATATTTACTTTTGAGTGAGTACATACCATCTTTGTCCTTTTGGTCTTGGTTATCTTACTCAGGATGGCTATTTCTAGTTCCATCCTTTACCTGCAAATATAAGATGTTATTGTTTTTTTTTACCACTGAGTAATATTCCATTGTGTAAATGTCCCACATTTTCTTTATCCATTCTTTGGTTGATGGATATCTAGGTTTTCTCCAGGTTCTGGCTATTACAAATAATGCTGCTATGAACAGTTCAGCAAATATCCTTGTGGTATGACTGCATCCTTTGGATATACGTCCAGGAATGGTATTGCTGGGTCTTGAGGTAAATTGAGTCCCAATTTTCTGAGAAACCACCATACTAATTTGCAAAGTGGCTGTACAAGTTAGCACTACCGCTGGAGCAGTGTTCCCCTTACTCCACATCTTCTCCACCAGAGGCTATCTTCAGTGTTTTTGATCTTAGCCATCCTGATAGGTGTTAAGTATCTCAATCATTTTGATTTGCATTTCTATGATGGCTAAGGATGCTGAGCAATTCCTTAAATATCTTTCAGCCATTTGAGATTCTTCTGTTTAGAATTCTCTGTTCAGATTTGTATCTCATTTTAAAAATTGGATTATTTTATATTTTTATGTGTAGTTTCTTGAGTTCTTTATATATTTTGGAGATCAGCCCTCTATCAGATGTGGGGTGGGTGAATATCTTTTCCCATTCTGTACGCTGCCATTTTGTCTTATTTACTGTGTCCTTTGCCTTACAGATGCTTCTAGTTTCAGAAGGTCCCCTTTGTTGATTGTTGCTCTTAGTGTCTGTGTTACTGGTATATTTAGGAAGTGGCCTTCTTCTGTGGCAATTCATTCGAGGCTACTTCCTACTTTCTGTTCTATCAGGTTCAGTGTAACTTGATTTATGTTGAGGTCTTTGATCCATTTGGACTTGAGTTCTGTGCATGGGGATAGATATGCATCTATTTGCATTCTTTGTCTACATCCAAGTATTCTAGCACCATTTGTTGAAGATATTTAATTTGGCTTCTTTGCCAAAAATCAGATGTTTATAGGTGTGTGGATTAATTTTAGGGTCTTCATTTTGATTCCATTGATCCACATGTCTGTGTTTATGCCAATACCAAGCTTGTTTTCATTACTATGGCTCTATAGTAGAGCCTGAAGTCAGGGATGGTGATGCCTCTGGAAGTTCCTTTATTGTACAGGATTGTTTTGACTATTCTGGGTTTTTTGTTTTTCCATTTGAATTTGAATATTCTTTTGAGGATTGTGAAGAATTGTGTTGGAATTTTGATGGGGATTGCATTGAATCTGTAGATTGCTTTTGGTAAGACAGCCATTTTTATTATGTTGATCCTACCTATCTAAGAGCATAGGAGATCTTTCAATCTTCTTCAATTTCTTTCTTTGGAGATTTAAATTTCTTCTTTTTCTCTTGTTTTGGTTAGCATCACAAGATATTTTGTGTTATTTGTGGCTGTTGATATTTTTTAAGATTATTTATTTGTTATGAATATGACTTTCTGCCTTTATGCCTGCACTGCAAGCCAGAAGAGGGCACCAGATCTCATCATTATAGATGGTTGTGAACCACCATGTTGTTGGGAATTGAACTCAAGTCCTCTGGAGGAGCAGCCAGGACTCTTAACCTCTGAGCCATCTTTCCAGCCCCTATTTGTGGGTATTGTAAAGAGTAGCATTTCTCTGATTTCTTTCTCAGCTCCTTTATCATTTGTATATAGGAGGGTTATTGATTTTTTTATTTAATCTTGTATCCTGACACATTACTGAAGGCATTAATTAGCAGTAGGAGTTCCCTGGTAGAATTTTGGGGGCTGCTTATGTAAACTATCATATCATTTGCAAAGTTTTACTTCTTCACTTCCAATTTGTATTCCCTTAATCTCTTTTTGCTGTTTTATTGCTCTATCTAGAACTTAAAGTACTATATTGAATAGATTTGGAGGGGACAGCCTTGTCTTGTTCCTGATTTTAGTGAGATCACTCTGAGTTTCTCCCCATTGAGTTTGATGTTGGCTGTTAGCATGGCGCATATTGCCTTTATGTTTAGGTATTTTCCTTGTACCCCCTATCTCTCCAAGACCTTTATCATGAAGCAGTGTTAGATTTTTGTCTAAGGCATTTTCAGCATCTAATGAAATGATCATGTTTTTTTTTTCTTTCAATTCACATAAGGAATTCTATTCTTAAATTCCAAAACTTCTTCCAGAAAACTCTTCTATCTGCTCAATGCTTTCAGAAAAGTAACAGGGAACAAAATTAACAGAAAGAAATCAGTATCATTTCTGCACACCAGCTGATGATTGGTTTGAATTATCAACACAGTCTAGAATCATCTGGACAGAGTCTCAGTAAAGGACTTCACTGAGGGCATGCTTGCAGGGGTTTATATGGATTGTGTTAATTGAGGTAGGAAAACCCACCACTGTAGGTGGTGTCATCCCATGCAAGGGATCCCAAACTCTATGAACAGGGGGAGTGAGCCGAGAAAATACACGTGTTTCTTTCTCTGCTGCCAGACTGCTGATGCAATGTCATGGGCTGGCTTCTTGTCTGACATGATGGATTACAGCTTCTCTAAAACTATAAATCACAAAAGAAGAAAACCAAACAAAATCTTCTCTCCTTTGAGCTTCCATTATCAGAGTATTTTATCATAGCATCAGAAGAGAAATGGAGCCAGAAACCAGCACTAGGAGTGTCATCTTGGCTGTGATAAACCTACTGTGTGGCTTTGGGGGGGGGGGGAAGAAGAGTTTGAAACTCTGGGCCAGAAAAAAGGAAAATCCACTGAATGCTGTGCACAGAGATTGATGAACTATGAGAAAAATGCTGAGAGAACATGGACAGTGGAGGCCCAGCTCCTGACATTTCAGAAAGGAACACAGAGTGACAGAAACTGAAATGAGGCTACTTTGGAAATTTTAGCCAAGAATGTGGCTTCATCTTGCCTGTATACAAAACTGAGACGCGATGGACTGAGTTGCTTGGCAGAGGAATTTTCAAGGCAGGGTGGTGCTGAAGCTCATGCTGAAAAACCAGCTGTAATATATAGAGAAATCAACAACACTACAGAGAAATCTGCTATGCTATGCTGGGACTACGGCAAATTTCCTCAGAGTACACAAAAGCTACAAGGGTGCCAGTGTCACATCAATACTCAGCAACATCATAAGCATCACCCATATTATTGGTTTCTTGAATCTTGAAAGATGCAAAAAAGTTTGAGGGGTAGGTTGGGATCATAAACAACAGCTACACCTGGGCACAGTGTGGTATAGTCTGAGTCCCTGTGGAGAGTTCCTGTGAGATCAGTGTGTGAAGCTGTGAAGATTAAGCCTAAGCTGCAGCAGGGACCCCAGAATACTGCCGAGGCCAGGACATCTGCCAAGGACAGCCACAGGAGTGGACTGGAGCCAGATTAAGAACAAAAGTCTGTGTACTACAGTTGGCAGGGATGGAAGAGTAGGGCTACCCTAGCTTTTAAGACCAGCCAGTTGCATTGTGAGTTCTGGATGCTCGACATGGAGCTGTAGGATTTGGTGCTTACCTTGCTGCATTTTAGTTTGTAGGGTATTCCTTTATGCCCTGATTCTTCTATTTTTAAATAAGAATGTTTACTCTGTGCCATTTTATGTTGGACATACTTAACTTGTTTTTAATTTCATAGGTGCTCACAGTTAAGTGATCTTAGACTCTCTCTATATATATGTATTTATATACATATATATACATATATATATTTTTTATTTTACATATGGATCCAAATTTCCTCTCCCTCCCTCCCATGCCCCCCACCTCCCCTCCAGTCCCATTCCCCACCCACTCCACAGGGAGGGTGAGGCCTTCCAGGAGGGTTCAACAAAATCTGTCAAGTCATTTGGAGTAGGGTCTAGACCTTCCCTCCTGCCTCTAGGTTAAGGGAGTATCTCTTCATGGGGAACGTGCTCCCAAAGTCCTTTCATGCACCAGGGATACATCCTGGTTCCACTGTCAGAGGTCCCTTAGACTGCCCAGGACTTTTAAAGTATTGGAATTTTAAAGACTATGTGGACTTTTAAAGTTGGAGTATATTTATTATGAGATAAGGGAGAAGTAGTATGTTTTTATGTCAAGTTGACAAAGAGTGGAGGTTAGTTTTGTCACCTCGACACACTCTAGAATCATGTAGGATTGAATCTCAGTGAGGAACTGTCTAGATCAGGATGGCCTGTGGGCCTGTATGTGGGAGTTTACCTTGATTTATTATTTGAGCTAGGAGAGCCCCCCCCCCCCGTGAAGGGACTCTGATCTGCAGAACAGAGGAGAGAGCAGCTGAGAGCAAGCACGTGTACAATCACTTTCTCTGCTCCCAGACATCTGATGCAATGTGCTAGGCTAGCCTGGTGCTTTAGCCACCATGCCTTCCCAGCTGGCAATGATGGGCATTCTTCCTCATTGGTGAAGCACGGGGATTTTACAGGCACAAAGACACATACACACACACACACACACACACACACACACACACACACGAGAACACACACATATATACTCACACACACCTAGGGAGACTTTAAATAAGAACGTGGAGAATATGAAACTTTACATGTTTGACTCATAAGTAATTTTGCTTGGGTAGAAAATAATGGAGTTTTGGTAGAGAAGTACTGACTGAATTCTGTTATAAGGTGTATAAAAATCAGAGCTGTAGGAAGAAACACCTTGCAGCTCAGGAGAGTTCCTCAAACATCTCAGGATTAATAGCCATAGGAAAGCCAGAAGCGAATTCTGGCCCTTGCCTGACTTCTGAGAGAAACTGTGTGGTTGGCTTTGGTGCACTGAGACATGCTGGGGACTGAATTCCTTGATGATTTTTCAGTTATCATACCTGGAAAATTAATTCAACACAGTGTTCATTGACAGCTGCACTAAAAGTATAGGCTGCTTATAAAATTATAAGGGGCTTTCTAAAGGTTCCTGTAACCAACCTAGTGGACCAGCAAGCCAACAAGCAAGGGAACATTAGTCAAAGCCTTAAGTACGCATCACCTAGTGGCGCCACCTACTGTCACATGGGAGGTCGGCAGCTTCAAGAAGGAAAAAACCGCACAGCAGTTCATACAGGGAGGGTGAATACCTAAGTGCTCTGGACATTTAGGGAGAGGGATGGTGTGATGCAATAGGGAAAGAGGGGAGGCCAGCTCCTGATGAAAGCTCGATCAGAGCCATGCATTTCTGGCAGTGAGGTGGCAGGTCACTTGTAGAGAAACTTTGCAGTGGAAACAACCTGACTTCTGATGGGGTTGGCACCCCTTGCCTTGTCACTCTGGGATTCCTGGGTCACCTGGGAGGCTGTATCTGCGACACAGGTTTCTACAGAGACCGCAGTCTTGCAGGTGGGAAACCGATACCATATTCTTCAGAGCCGCTCCAAACGCGGAAAAGATGGAGACAGAATATGCCTTTCGCAAGGTCCAAACTGTGGAAGAGAGGCACCTGTGACATCAACTCAGGAGATCCTACTACTCCGCTCAGAATACTGTCAGCCACCAGTTCCAGGGTTCTCTCCAGATGGTCGCGTGACGTCAGCGCGGTCGCCAGTCCCAGCTGCTTCTCTCCTATGACCATGTAACTTAAGTGCAGTTGCCCATCCCAGCTGCTACTTCAGGGAACCGTGCAGCCTTGACCCCCAAAGTTCCCTGCGCTTTCCCTTTCAAGTCCCCCAGCTTCTCTGAGTAGACTAGAGGTTGGTCAGCTAGGTTCCTTTAGGAGACTAAGCCTCCGACCCTCCCACAGGAAGCGCTTGCAGGCACAGCAAACTGACCCTGCCCACCCCACTTGTCTATATTACTAGCTCCCTTCAACCATTCACCCATCAGACTCAGCGTTTCTTGTTACTCCACCCATGGGCCCTGCCCAACACTTGGCCCCGCCTATCCTTTATGGAGGTCTACTGGCTTCTCCAACTCTTCTTCCAGCTCATCCTTTCCTTTTCCCACCCATTAGCTCTGCCAATCCCTTCTCCCCAAACTCTTAGCCCCTTCTCTCCCCCAGACCCTCCCATCTAGCTCTACCCTTTTTTCCAGTCCATCCCTGGAAAACAACCCCACCTCATAATGGGCTCACTGGCATAGCCGATCCATCTCTTCTGCTTTTACTGCTGGCACCCACTCAATCATCCTTCAGACGTTCCATCTTGGAATCTCTTGTCCGCCTCTTTTGCGTGGTGTTGCTGGGTAGAGTTAGAGTCACATCAAGCACAGCTCAGCCCAGTCGATACTGCTTTCTGTCTCCTCCTCAGTCAACCAAGCCCACCTGTGCACCCGCCACCCCATCCTCCAGCCCCCATGGGAGCTCCTTCCAGAAAGAAGGCACAGGACAGCTGAGAGAACCTGGGCTTTGGAGAATCCTGGGCCCTCACATCAAAACTTGGGGTGGTCCTTTCAGCTCTGACCAGTCTTTCCCATCTGCAGAATGTCCCTGCCGGCAGTCCTGGCCCTCGTAATGATCTCTGGGTAACCTCAATCTATTCCGTGTTGACAGCACATACTCAACACTGGTTGTCAGGGCAGCAGGCGGGTACTCAAGCAACCACAGAAAACTGACTCGAGGGCCCAGGATAGGGGAGGGTCCAGTGCCAAGCTCAATAGCAGACACTGGGCTGTACCATGTGGACTGGGTGCCAGCCCCCTGGACAGTCAGTCAGTGTCCCTGGACACTGCCTCCTGTTGACTGCACACTAAGCCTTCTGCCATCTCTCTGTCACTGCTCCAGAGAAGGTCTGATTGGCTGGTGTAAGGGTCAGGAAATGGGTCACATTGAGTTAGGTCTACAAGGAGGAGAGAAGGGCATTCCAGATAGAAGGAACAGCCTGTGCATCACCAGAAAAGGACTCTGGGCTGTCTCAGAACTGTGCAAGTCATGCTAGGTCAGGAGCTTGTCTGGTCCAGCAACTCAGTGTCCCCATCCTACTAAGTGGATATTACAGAATTTCTGGAAATTTTGTTGAATTTTATTAAAATGACAAATGAAATTATAAATAATTCAAGTTATATATAGGATCATATTATCTTCATATGAGTGTTATGAGTAGGTTTTTCTGCCGACCTGGGCCCACTGCTGCACTAGCACCAAATAACACACAGAGACACTATATTAGATATAATTCTGTTGGCCTGCTACTAGCATTTCTTATCGGCTAGCTCTGTCTTAAATATTAACCCATTTCTATTAATCTAAGTACTTCCATGTGGTCTTATCTTACCGGAGAGGGGCTGGCATACTATCCTGTAGGTCCTTCATCTTGAATCTCCTCCTTACTTCCTCTCTCCTCCTAGTTTCCTTGTCCCACCTATCCTGCTTTCCTATTGGCCAACAGTGCTTTATTCATAAACTAATAAGAGAAACATATTTACAGAATGACATCTCCCATCATATGAGGATATTTTTCACATTTGTATCCTCTTGATTTTTCTTACCTTATTGCTTTAGTAAAGACTTCAAGTCCTGTATTGATCAGGAGGGGGCAGAGTGAATATCTTTGTCTTGTTTCTGGTTTTAATGTAAAATTTGGGGGGATTTTTCTCCAATATGTAGTCTGTGTCCTTTGTATCCCTAGATTCTTCAGGACTTTTATTATGAAGGGATGTTGCATTTTTGTCAAAGGCCTTTTTTTGGAACTAATGCAATGAACATGTGGTTTCTGTCCATGAATCAAATTATGTGGTGAATTACATTTATTGATTTATGTTATGTTGAACCATCCCTGCCTTTCTGGGATGAAATCTTTTATTTTTTGATATGGCTTTTGAGACTTATTTAAATTAAAAACAACCTTATTTTACATACGAATCCCAGTTTCCTCCCTCCTATCCTCCCATTCCCCTACAATTCCCCCCATTCCACCCCTCATCCACTCCTCAGGGAGAGTGGGGTCTCCCATGAGGGATCATCAGTCTGTCACATCATTTGGGACAGGACCTAGGCCCTCCCCTGTGAATCTAGACTGAGCCCATAGGGAATGGGTTCCCAAAGCCCATTCATGAACTAGGAATAAATACTGGTTCCACTGCCAGAGGCCCCATAGACTGCCCAAGCTCCCTCCAGAACTGATACCCACATTCAGGGGCCTAGTTTGGTCTTATGCTGGTTCCCCAGCCGTCAGACTAGGGTCTGTGAGTTCCCACTTGCTCAGGTGAGCTGTTTCTGTGGGTTTCTCCAGCATGGTCTTGATCCCCTATGCTCATCACTCCTCCCTCCCTACAACTGGATTCCAGGAGTTTTGCTCAGTGCTTAGCTGTGAATCTCTGCTTCTGCTTCCATCAGCTACTAGATGAAGGCTCTATGATGGCATTTAAGGTAGTCATCAGTCTCATTATAGGGGAAGGACATTTAAGGTAGCCTCTCCACTAATGCTTAGATTCTTAGTTGGGATAATATTTCTGAATTACTGGAGATTTCCCTAGTGCCAGGTTTTTTGTAAAGCCTATAATGACTCCCTCTATTAAGGTATCGTTCCTTGCTCTCCTCCATTCTTTCCCCAACTCAACCTTCCTGATCCCTCTTGTTCTTCTCCCCCTCACTTTCTCCCTTCCTCTTTCTCCTCCCTCCCTCCCCCATGCTCCCAATTTACTCAGGAGATCTTGTCCCTTTCCTCTTCTTGAGGGGTCCATGTATGTCTCTCTTAGGGTCCTCCTTGTTTCCTAGCTTCTCTGGGTCATGGACTGTAGACTGGTTATCCTTTGCTCTCTATATAATATCCATATATGAGTGACTACATACCATGTTTGTCTTTCCATGTCTGGCACAAATATGTTTTGGATTGTAATAGTCTGTCAATTGATTTTTTTTTCTTTAGTGTAAGTAGTGTCCTTCCCTGTCCTGATTAGTTTTGGCTTGAAATCTATTGTTTTCAGATACTAGAATAGCTATGCCTGTTTATATCTTTGTTCAATTTGCTTGGAATATCTTCTTATATCCTTTTACCCTAAGGCAAGGTCTATGCTTGAAGTGAGGTGTGCTGTGGATGTGAGGAAAGGAAACACCTGATCTCTGTTGGTGAGAGTACAAACTGGGGAACCCTGTGGAAATAAATGTGGGGCTCCTCACAAAGCTAGAAATAGCAGAATGTAGTAGGATATGCCTTTAGTTCTAGCTTCAGGAGGCCATGGCAGGCAGATCCATGTGAGTTTGAGACCAAGTTGGTCTCCACAGTGAGTTATAGACCAGCTAGCACTACCAAGCTTGGAGATTCTGAGCAGCATTTGTCTGATCTAGAGACAGTACTTAGGAGAGCCATGGAATCCTGGGGATCTTGGGCTTGGTCATTGGCACATGTGAACCTCCTGAGGAGGCCAGAGCAGCTGGGATAGGGTTCAGGAGAGGACTGGACAGGTTCTGATGTCTCTGTCCCAGACTCATGAGGGAATTAGTGATCGAGGATACTTGTCCTCTGGACATGGAGTTTTTATGGTCTTTGGACTAAGAATGAAATGGAGGGCAATGAAGAAATGGAGCGTTTCGTGTTCCAAACCAAACCTGAGAGATTTTCCTTTCCCTTGGAAAAACAGCCCCAAGATGGGCAATGTAGGCTGCCATGGTGCTCACCAGGCCATCATGGACCAGAGTCCTGTTTCCATTTCACAATCTTACTTGACAGCTCATAAGGTCATGGGAAGAAGGATGATCCAAGTGGTGGCAAGAACCATCATGGCTACTTCAACCTGTAAAGAGTGATAGGAAATGTTTTTGTGCTCAGTCAAAAGCCAGAGAGCAGCTCTGTCATCACAGCAACAGATTTTGCTCATCATACATTTGTCTACAGTAACAATAGCCATATTCACTTACAGACATCTGTTTTTAAGTGATCACTAGGGACTGGGGACACAGATTCATGCAGTGCCTCTGGTGAGGATATGAAAAGTCAGACCTTCCCAGGATTACTTAGGGAGCACTCACTTGGCACAAAGCACCTATTACTCCCTTAACCCTGCAATACCCTGGGAAATAAGCACTGCCTTCTCCATCTGACAGATGGGTAACAGGGGCTTTGGCAAAAGGTCTGTTATTATGTAGCAAAGACTCTATATCCATGATGAACAACTCCAGAGCTCTGGCCATTAACAAGTACTCCATACTAGTGGCTACGTCCTAGAATTCCCTCTTCCCCCAAAACCTTTATAAAGTTCAGTGTCTGTGGACCAATCCCAAGAACATTTTATCTCAACTGACTGATGCAGCATCCAGGCAATAGGATCATCGGTGTGTCTACATTGTGATTTAACCCTCATGACTAATAGAGATGGAGTTGTCTTCGTCAGTATTAAAAATCAGAAAATGAAACACCTGCAGGTCCTCAGTGTTATTGTGGATGTATTTTAAGCTCTCCCCATCCAAGAGCTGTCTGTTCCTCCAGAAAATGGCTCCTACATAAAGCAGGAGAGACACAGACCAGCCTTTCAGCTGCACAAGCCCCAGGTACTATCTGGGCTTGACAGACCAAGATTTTGGCAGATACTAGATGCTAAGCAGCTTGGGAGGTTCAAGGATGTGGTTGAGGGCCCAATCCTGTGAGGGAAAAAGGAGGCTGGCCTGGGCAGAGCCCAAAATGGGGCTTCTTTCTCCCAGCTGTGGGATCTCTCCCTCTAGTTGAGCCCTGCCCTGTATCTCCTGCCAATGATGTGTTACTAGTTGGAAACTGGAGGGCAGATGTGCAAGCAGGGCCCTGAGGAAGTCACATGACCATGGTTCCAGGCCTGACATAGGACAGCTGAACTTGGGTGGAGAAGAGCCAAGACCAGGAGATGACCTGCCTGGAATATATATTAGTCAGGATGTGATGCTAAGAACCTTCCACCAAAGGTGATTAGGAGCCCACAGTCAGCTGACCATTGACCACATCAGAGAGGCCATGCATGACCATTACATTCAGAGATTTCTCAAAAGTCTTGGCTCCAGTGCTCCACAAGTGATTTCTCAGCGAGCCTACTGCAAATGGCCTTGGGCATGCTTACTGCTCAAGAGGCTCAGGCCATGGATGGGAATTGAAATGGGAGGTGCCTTCCTCCTGTTTCCAGCTACTCCACACAGCAGGGCATAAAGACTGCCATGCTCCATCCCACACTGTCCTATGTACAATCTCACAGGTGGAGACAGGGTAAATCTGGCCTCCAGGCAAATACCTCTGAGTGTGGTGCCAGATGGTCTCATTTTGCTAGTGGGGAATAAGGATATGGAGTGTGTGGACACAGTGCTCAGGATTCCAGAACAAGTTGGCTGAAGGTTTGCTTGATCCCCACCCTAACCCCCATCCCCCTCACCCCACCCCACTCCCACCCCCACCTAGCTCATAGGAAACAGTTTCTGGCTTTCTGATGGCCTTCATCTAATTTGATAGGGGATGGGGCCTGAAGGAAAGAAGCCTTATATGTGCACACAAGGCCACACTCAGGCCATTCCTATGCCAGAAAACTGTACAATAAACACACACACACACACACACACACACACACACACACACACGTGTTCTGTAGTTAGTGTTAGAGGACTACGTTATAGTCTCAACCTCAAGTTGAAATCCTATTTGCTGGGCAGCTCACTGATGAACTCCCAAGCCACACAGATGCACAGAGGTTCTTGGAAATCAATAAGGAAATTTCACCTGAATGCTGTCAGGAAGATCCAGAATCTCCTGCCTCCTGCACAGCATATAGGAAAACATTTTAGCGGTCCTGCTGCTCACAGGCATTACCCCATTTGCTTAGATATCCTTTATTTTCTTTTCATTTCTGGCAATTTCGAAAAAAATTAGGTGAATGGCAAATAAAGCAAAGGGTCATAAACAAATATAAGCAGAAACGATGAGTTAAGCCACACCCCCAACCCTCTGAAGAGGGGAGCAAGCAGACCCCTTCCAAGCCATTGAGATGTGTATCCCTTTAAGCCTGAAGACCACTCTTCCACACTGAAAGAGGCCTAGACTGGGGTTTGGGGGGTTTGGTTTGTTTTTAGGTGATTTAAAGTCAAGAGTTTCTTGACTGATAGTCTCTAGGCAATAAGGAGGATTCAGTACACCTTGGCCCCATCTTTAAATGAACCAGTACACCTTGGCCCCATCTTTAAATGAACAACTGTTTGACAGCCCGGCCTATCCTTTTCCTGTCTTGCTATTGACCATTCAGCTTTTTATTAGACCAATCAGGAGCCTTAAATAGGCAAAGTGAAACAAATGTAACACATAATTAAACAAATGTGGCATAAACAAAACGCACCTTTATTCAGTTAAAATAATATTCTGCAGCATAAACAAATGTAACTCATCTTTGCCTAGTTAATATTCCACAGCAAAAGACCAGTAAGGGTAAAAAAAAAACAAACAACCACACACACACACACACACACACACACACACAAACTACCCAAAGCATTATGAGACAAAGAAAAAAAATCTCCAAAAGTACCATTGAATTGAATTTGTGTTGTGTTGGCCATCTACTGATGGGCATTGGGCCTCCCTTAAGTGTAGTTTGTATACACAGTAAAATTTGTTGGCGAAAACTAATTTCCCTTTGTGAGCAGCTGCCACTGGTTAGGGATGGGAGTTTGTGTCTACTTCTCTCAGCACTGAGGCCCCATCTGGCTTGGACCTGTGCTGCCACAGTCCCTGTGAGTTCATGTGTGCATTAGTCCTGCTATGTCTAGAAAACATTGTTTGCTTGGTGTCTTCCATCCCTCTTGACTCTTACAACCTTTCCATTTCCTCTTCTTCATAGCTCCCTGAGCCCTGCCCGAGAGGAAGGGTTTGAGAAAGACATCCCATTTAGAATGGAGTGCTCCAAGATTCCTCACTTTCAGCATTTTCCCAGTTCTGAGTCTCTGTATTTGTTCCCATCTACTGCAGTCAGTGTCTCTAATGATGACTGAGTGACACACTGATCCTGGACATACAGAATGCCATCAGGAGTCATTCTATTGCTATGTTCCTTTAGTGGGAAAGTCGTTTTTGGTTTTCCTCTGTGTTTATGGCCTATCTAGTCTCAGGTTCTTGGGCACATGAGCAGTGTCAGGCATGGGTTCCATGTCATGGAGTGGACCTAACATGCAATCAGATAGTGTGGTTGGTCACTCCCACAACTTTTGTACCATTTTGCACCTGCATATTATGCAGGCAGGTCACCATTGTAGCTGGCCTGACATGTAGCTTTCTCCTCTGACAGCATTGTAGACTACCCTCCAGCACCATGTAAAGGTGAAGGTATGTCCACTCCTAGCTTCCTGAGTAACCACCACACTAACTTCCATGGTGGTACATTTGTGTTATTGATCTTAACCATCTTGACTAGTGTAAGATGAAATCTTAAAGTAGATCTGACTTGCATTTCCCTGATGTTAATTGGCAATCTGTGTTCCATCTTTTCAGAACTCTGTTTAGTTCTGCATGGTATTTTAATTAGGTTTTTTTGGTGTTTAGTTCTTTATATATTTTAGATATTAGCCCTATATCAGATGCATAAATTTGTAAATGTCTTTTACCATTCGTTTTTCTAATGATGCTGTCCTTTGCCATACAGAAGCTTTTTAGTTTCATGAGGTCCCATTTATTTTTGTTCTTAGTGCCCAAGCTATTGGTTTCCTATTCAGGAATGCTTTTTCTGTTCCAATGAATTCAAAATGATTCACATCTTTCTCTTTTAGATTCAAGGTATATGGCCTTATGCTGAGGTTCTTGAGCTTTTGGAGTTTGAGTTTTGTGTAGGGTGATAAAATTGGTCTATTTGCATTATTCTATATGAAGCTATCCAGTTTGACCAGCACCATTTGCTGAAAATGCTGTTTCCAGAGGACTATTTAAAAATGCATGTACAGTCTTGTCATTTTTCTCTTTGAGCCTTTTCTTGACATGTATCAGCCTATGAGACTTGACACACTGGGCCTTAGAACTGGCTGGCCTTGGCTTATCTGGTCCCACTGTGCTCTCCACACAGCAGCTTCCATTCAGATCTCTAGAGCTCAATCATTAGATGGAAGAAATATGTATAAAGTAAACAAGGCCATCGGCTGTCCCCATACCTGTTGTCTCTTGGAGCATAAAGTCACACACCATGTCTTGGTCACTACTCTACTGCTGTGAAGAGACACCATGACCAAGGTGATTCTAATAAAAGAAAGCATTTAATTGGATGTTTGCTCAGTTTCAAGGGCTTAGGCCATAATCATCATCATGGTGGGGAGCATGCAGTAAGCATGGAAAAGTAGGTGAGAGCTACTGATCCACAGGCGGAGTGCAAACCTGGTTCTGGCAAGAGCTTTTGAAACCTCAAAGCCCACCCCAAGTTCATACTACTTCAAACAAGGCCACACCTCCTAATCCTTCTAATACTTCCAAATAGTGCCATTTCCTGGTAGTCACCAAATCATTCAAACATTCAATTACGTGAGCCTCTGAGGGACATTTTATTCAAACAGTCTACTCCCTTGACAAGTGTCATATCAGGCCAATGCCACATAGTGCCCCCTAAACAGATCTCATCTTTACTGTTCACAGACACGTGGCAGATAGGCTGTCATTTTTAGTGTCGAGGAAACACACTGGCTTTACAGTGATGTGTTTGTGTGCCAAGTTGACAAAAGTTCGTCTTGATAGCCCAGAGATACATAGCAAGTTTGGCAGATGGAGTCACATTATTCAGTTTTTGGTTATTTTATGACAAAAGAGAGAGAGAGAGAGAGAGAGAGAGAGAGAGAGAGAGAGAGAGAGAGAGAGAGAGAGAGAGAAGACAAAGCAGGGAAAATCTTTATTTTGGTTCATGGCTTTGGTACATGGTTGGCTGGCTCTGTTAATATTCCACTTTTAGTAGAAATAACATGGCACAATGGCAGTTTGGAGGATATGGCAAGGCAGCAACAGAAAACCAGCATTAAGAGGGGCCATGGACAAGTCAAACTCTTCTAGTGCTCTTAGTTAGGGTTACTATTGCTGTGATGAAACACCATGATCAAAGCTACTTGGGAGGAAAGAATTGATTTGGCTTACATTTCAACAACACAGTTCTTCGTCAAAGGAGGACATGACAGGAACTCAAGCATGGCTGGAACCTGGAGGCAGGAGCTGATGCAGAGGTCATGCAGGGGTGCTGCTTACTGGCTTGATCCCCAAGGCTCACCTGGCCTGTTTTCTTATGGAACTCAGAACAACCAGTGCAGAGATGGCACCACCCACATCAATCACTAGGCCCATTCCCATCAATTAATAAATAAGAAAATGTCCTACAGGCTTGCCTACAGCCAGATCATATGAAGATATTTTTCTCAGTTGGAGTTTACTCCTTCAGATAATTCTAGCTTGTGTCAAGTTGACATGAAACTATCCAGCAAGTTGACCTTTTGTCAAATTGACATGTAAATACATCATTATAAAGCCACAACTTTTCCCTTCTTACTCATCCCCAAAAAGGGAAACAAGTCATGATCAGATTAAAACAATGTCCAAATCTGGGAATCACGATCTCCTGGGCTCCTCCAAAGAGCTTGGGTCACTTCTCTGGCTCCATACTCTGCAGCACACACAGCTTATCTTCTAGACCAGGCCAGTACCACCCTAGAGCTTCTGCTATATTTGGCAGTCATTCTATGAACTGGCATCTCCGAAATGGTAGGGCCTTCTACTGCAATTGGGCTACAATTTCACCAATAGCCTCTCCTAGGCTCTCTTCATGATTCAGAGTCATAGTTGCTCCCCATGACTCCTTCATGCCTTCTAAAACAGTACTGCCTTAGTTACACTACTAAGTTCAGCTGCCAGCACAAAGTACAACCTTGGCTACTTCTGGAACACAGATTCTATGTGCTGACTCTTGGGAAATACTTCCCAAAAGATCCCACTTCGGTGATGTTGATCTTTTCTTAATCACTGCTAATTTCTCCAGCTAACCATCATCAGTTGTCCCAGTAAAGCAAATGTTTCACTTCAGTAGTGATAATCTCTTGTTAAATCACCACTGATGCTTAAGCCCCAGCTGCCCAGAAACTAAAGAATCTTCAATCATGGCCATGTAGAGTCTTTGCTTCCCTCTGAAACTTCATGCCAGGCCTCAATAATCTACACTGTTCCCAACAATTATCTTCCAAGCTCCTACAAAATAGCCCATTGAACTCTCAACACTTAATAGTTTTCTAGTTCAAAGTTCTTCCACAGTCCTTCCCAAAACACACGGTCAGGTCTCTCACAGCAATACCCCACTCATAGTACCAAGTTCTTTCTCAATTAGGGTTACTATTGCTGTGAAATATCCAGCACAAATGCTAACCCAAGTGACCTATCTCCTCCAACAAGGTATATCTTCTGTCTCCACTAACCCTAATGGCACCATCAAGTCATGAATTCATCAGTGGGTTGACCCTTCAATTACATCAGAGATCTCACGATCTAATCACCTCTCATGGTTGGATCTACCAGCTAAGGACCATACCTGAAGCACATGAGCCTTTGGGGAGAGTCTAAACCACCAGACTGTAAGAGATGTGTTTTCATCTGGCTCTCCCCACTTTGAGTCCAGTCTTGTTGATTGTCAGGTGGTCCCAGTGAAGAACCAGCGTCTTCTATTCAAACTCTCAGTGCCCTCGCCTGACTTTTCTGCTGTTCCCTTCAGGACACTTGTCTAAGAAGCTGAATGGATCTTTTGGCCCAGAGGGGAAAAGGGAGAAAGCCTAAATCTAGGCTTAAGGATTTGAGCAGCTTGCTGAGAATTCAAGTTCCTAAACAACCCTGGTTAGGTCATCAGAAACAGCTGATTTGACTTTCCAAACTCTTGGGCATCTCCTGACGGCACTGCCAAAATCTCCAGATCTTTCAACCATCTTGCTGCCTGTCCCTCTTCAGGTCCCCCAACTCTCCTGTTTCTGTCTCTGCTTCTCTCCTCTCTCTCTCTCCTCTCTCTCTCTCTCTCTCTCTCTCTCTCTCTCTCTCTCTCTCTCAGTCTATCTCTCTCTCCCCTTTCCTTAGCAAGATAAGATGTCCTAGCAGATCTATATAGGCTGGGACACCTGCCCTTTAGCTGCTGTGAGAGATGTCAGCAGCTACCTTGTCACTGATTGTGACCTCAGAAGCTTCCGACCTTGCAATGGGCCCATGGACCCTGTTGGCACTAAGCCATGGGGTTATGGCTCCATGGGTGGCCTGGCACCCAGAACTATGGCCAGCATCAACCCCTGTGGTGTCATTTAATCCTGTGCACCAATGTGCAGCTCTGCTAGTTTGCTTGCTCCCAGAACACCCTGGACCTGGGCCTCCCATATGACCAAGGTTTCTGAGTGTGGCAGGAGAGCACAGCTGTGGGGCCACAGTAGCTCTACTGCTTGCACCTTCCTGGACAGGAGCAGTTTGGGGGCTTTGTGATCCAAGTCCTAACCCTTGTCACATGGGAGATTTAAGCTAGGCTGTCTTGGTGAGCTTCAGTAGCCTGTGGGAACATCCCCATACCAGTCAGTGAAGTTACACTTACTGCTGTAAGATGTAGCAATGTGTGGAATGGGTGTTATGGAGTTAAAAGATTCCCTGGATTCTACAGTGGTCCCAATCCCAGAGGGAAGCAGCTGCTGACAGGGCCATCCTGCAAATGGATGGCAGGTGGCTGGAAGAGACTTCTGCCACCTACATGGTCATTTAGGATTGAGCTATTCTGGAAGCTCAGCATTCCTATTTTTCCTGGGTGGATGCAAGCAAAGCAGTTTGCTTGCTGTTGGTCTTTTTCCCTTCCCATGGTAAATGAGGCAGTAACAATGTTCTCTATCAGTGGGGAAGTCACATGAGCTTGACAGATGCCACTCATGACCTCAGTGTTGCCTCTGCTGTAGTAGCCTCCTCGTGTTTTCTAGCCATGGCTGAGAGGAACAGAGCCTGACTCCCTCTGTGATGGAATCGAAAGGCCCCAAGAAGCCCCACCGATATAAGAAACGCAAAATCAAGGCCCAGGAGAGACTCCTCAAGAAGTTTCCTTACAGGTACAAGAGGCCTAGACACCTAAGTCTGAGTCCTGTTGCCACCCTCATATTGTTCCTAGGTCTGAGAAGCTGGAATTTTCTGAGGAGGTGGAGATGGGGGGGGGGGGACTAGTCCTTAGGAACACTGTTGTGGTCAAAGATCTAGCTCTCCCTTCGTCACCTGCTGTCCAAGTTCAGGGAAGCCAAAAGGTGGAATGAAGGGCTTGTAAAGCACTGAATATGAGGCCAGACACATAGGAAGGTCCAGGTGTGAACTCCTCTGGGTGGCTGGCTGCAGGCACTTAACCACTCAAGGGCTCTTCTAGGTTATGTTGGTTGACAGAGCCCAACCCAGCATCCATACAGTCCTGGCAGGCCAAGAGCAACTCACTGAAGGATCAGCTGCCCTTACAGAAGAAGCTGGTGCCAACTCGGTCTATTCCCCTCCCAAGGTAAGTTCCTGACTTTGGGTGATCTCAATGGCCACACAAAGACACATTTGTCTCATTGACATCACCCTGCCCTATACAGGGAAACCTCAGTCACCTTCGGGCAGGTCCTCTCAGAGAGTCAGCAGACACGTGACTACATTGCTTCATCGTAAACCACTAGGCTACAAGCGTTGCCTGTACACAGGTGTGGTGGACAAGCCGCTCCATCCTGAGGGACTTCAGGGACAGATGGCAAAGGGAACCCTGACACCCCAGCCCCACCCCAATGCCTCAGTATGGCCACTGTGAGAAAGTAGTTCTTCCCCAGCAGGAGCAGCCAGGGCTCTGGAGCTAGGGAATAGATATGGAAGCTGTACAGCTCACCACATCAGATCAGAAGAGCAGGTGCAAGTGGAGAAACCCTGGCCCCATGAGGTCCTCTAGCTCTAAATTCTTCCTACTTCTTGCTGCAAGCCCAGCCAACAAGGTCAGTTGTGGGACCCAGAGCATGGAGGAAGGAGAGGGAGCAAGGTGAAAAAAGAACAGGAACCCTGAAGAAGCTGGTGTAGGGGAGTGCACTTGCAGGCACCATAAGGGGGAAGAGAGCAAGGACCCACCTAGTGGACTTGTGAAGGCAGCCTCAGGCCAGAAGGTAAGAGGAGCCAGGCACAGGTGGGAGGGGCCAGTCTCGGACTGAGGACAGTCTCTGGTGGGAAGCTAGGATGTAGTCTCAGGTGATGGTAACCACAGAAGAAAACTGTGCATGACTTAGCTGAACTTATCAACCAACATAGCTCACCCAGTGGATAGGCAGGACCAGGGTACACCCTGAGGCCCCAGAAGCATTTGAATCTGCTGTGTCTAACTCGGATTTCCAAGGCTGGACAAGCAGGTAGCAAGAGTGGTGTGTGGGCCACTCCCTGTGCCTCTTTGGCTGTAGCCATTGACTACAGAGGCTGCATATGTGGCTGGGATGGGGCTAGCTGGAGACATCCTTCAAGAGCCTTCCTAAGTATGCCCTGGCTGGTTGGAACCTGCAAGGTTCCCTGGGCCAGGTGTGGTTCTGTATGGCTTCTCTAGGGTTGGAACTCCGGACTACACATCACCATTCAGCTTCTACTCACAGACTCCTCATCCCCCACTGTGTAAGCACTGGGAACTTAAATTACTGAGACTTCGTTTCCCCAGACAAGACCTTGGCAAGCTGCTTCCTCCGAAGGCCAGTGCTGACCAGCCCTACACCAGTGAGACTTAAGCGCCATCTGAGAGTTTCCCCTAGAACATCCACTCTCCATGGCCCCTTTCTCAGCCACCTTCTCTCTGCTCCAGGCAGCTGCCATAGAAACATTTGTAAATGCAAGCAGCATTCTAGGCCACCAAAAACCAGGGGTGGTCCATCCCTGACACCCAAAGACCGTACAGCGTCAATAAACTTGGCAGGTTTAAATCCCATTTCTGCTTAGTCAATCTGCCTCTAGATTCTCGTTTTTAAAATGGTTATAATATTTGATCATACGGCCTTGGAGTAAAGAATAAATAGGGCAAATAACACTTCTAGAACTTTATCCAGATACATGTGCATGTAAGCCAAGGTGTTGGGACAATAATGGCACTTGTTCTAGTAGTTGGAAAATAGCAAGAGTGGGAAGCCAACTAAACACCTGCTAGTAGGCATTGCTAATGCTCATAGCTGCACCTGCAACCTTAGGTAGCCATTAAAAGAAAGAGGCAACTATGTATTGATCTGGAATGATCTATAAGGTATAGAAATATTCTTAAATTATAGAAGTATCTGAGAACTGTCTTGTATATACTAAAATGTGTGTGTATGCATTAGAGTGTGTTGTCTGCATGGGGACATGTTGGCATGTGAGGAAACATCTACATGGAGCATAATAGTTGATGCCTCATTAGAGAGCACGTGTGTGTGACCATCATCAGAGTGTATAATCATGGAAGTGATGGTGGCAGGACAGCACTTCAAAACATCTGGATGTGACACACCTGGGACTGTGGCATTATAGTTGGGTGTCAGCTTCAGCTAAAAGGTTCCATCAGAGGCTTCCTGGAAGCTGAGTTGAGCTAGTAACCAAGGCAAGTGATTCAGAAACAGGTGTGAACAGCTGAACTCCTTACGGAGTGAGGGCCAGGATATACCTAAGCACAGAGAGTGGGTGATGGCTGGTGTGACTACAGGCCCCAGCCTCTCACTCCACAGTTTGGTTGGAAGGGCAGAGTTATGGTCTTGGGTTGCTGGGAAAGATACCAGCCCCTGGGCTCCACACATTCCTCCAGTGGGGAGAAGGGCAGGCCTGGGACAAGGACTCAAGATAGCCATCAGTAGTAGGGGCAGTTCCTTTCAAGATCCATAGAGTCAAGGGCCTGCACAGGCCAATGGCTGCTCACAGACATGCTCTGAAGGCCTCCTGCAGGTTCCTGTGAGGAGAACCCAGCACAAACAAAGGCCAGGGGTGAATGACTGAGGAGGCAGGTCCCAGGGCCCCTCTGCACCCCACAGACAGGGTTTGACTTTGCCTGCTCTCAGTTGGTTGCCTGAGGCTCTCCTTTACCTAGATAGAAAACTGAGGCCATGAGGAAAAACTATGCAGTGCTGCCAGTCCCAACCCTTGAGTGCCTGAGGCCCAGGGCTGGACTGGCACAGCCAGAGGCTTCAGCTCAAATCCTGAGAGCCATGGGCCCTGTAGAAGCAGAGACCAGGGGCTCCGCACGCTCAGGCTGGGGGAGCATTTCCCTGAGCTTTAAAGGCCGCCCATCTCTAGTGAGTCAACAGCATCAGCGGTAGAGGTGTCTGCTGCTGTCACAACTTGTTGACAGGTATTTGCTCCTACAGTGAGCGAGCTGTCCCCACAGCCCTTCAGTCACAGCTCCTGGCCCTCTCCGCTGTTCCTTGTCTCCTCCACCATTTCTTCTCCCATTGGTTATTCTTGGCTGCTCTCTAACTCCAGCCGCCCGCTTGCTGCCACCATCACCACCACCTGTGGACTACTGTGGACCTGGCATAGGTTCCATGACCGCTTTCCTCTGATCTGCCTGCCACCTTGCATTCTTGTGCCACTCAGCAGCAGAAGAAACTGAGGTTCAGAAACACGGCGAGTTGCCCAAGATCTGGCAGATAAATGGCCCAACGAGGCAGAGAAAATCTCCAAAGTGAAAATGTACCAAAACATATTTATTAAAAAAAATAAAATACACAACAAACACCTGCCACCATATTGCATCCTGCCTCGCCTCTGAAGACACAGGGGAAGACCTGGAATTTTGCAATGTGATCAAAGGTAGATCTGCCAGGTAGAGGCGGAATGTTACTACTCTACCATCCTATAACTGCAAGGTGGCAGCAAGCAGCTCACACTGTCTCCTAAGCAGTGCCTGCTGACAGGGACAGCCATTCCTCCCAAGCTGGGCAGGACATGCCTTTTCTCTGGCTTGCCAGCCTGAGTGAAGAGAAGAAGGCACAGGGCAGGATATCAGACCACATTGAGCCAAACCCTGGCATTCTGTCTTGTAGCACCATGGACAGGCTCTGCATAGACATGACCGAGAATGGCCTCTTACAACCAACCAACCACCACTACCACCAAACAAACAAAAACCTGGGTTCCTGGAAAGAAGCCTGCCTCGTGCAGCAGAAGAGATATTGATCAAACCAAAGGCAGAAAGGGCCAGAACCGTCACCCGAGGCAAGCTGTGCCCAACCCAGTTGGTATGAGTGGGGCCTGTTTCCAGGATCTTGGTCAGGCCCACTGGGTAAGGTATTAGAATGGTTCTCCAAACCACACTACCAGGTTCACTTCAGGCTTCCTGACAGCCTCTTGGTCACAGCAGTCACAGGCCTCCTCAGCATCCACCGACCCTAATGTAGCCTCAGGTAGGAGGGGGCAGAATAGTTAAAGAGAAAAAAGTCCATCTTATAGAGGTCAAAGAGGCGGCGCTGGTAGAAGGGGCTGATGTCCTGGAAGAGGCGCCGGGCCTGGTCACGAGTGGGGTCCTTCTCTGGCCTCCGTGGTGGAGCCGGGAAGCTTAGACCAGGCTCACCCACCAGGTCCAGTACAAATGCTGCGTCATCAGCCAGCGTCTCGAACTTGCCTACTATGTCATAGCGCACTAGGCATGGGTGGCACAGCGCGTGCGCGCGCTCCCAGTGTTCGTTGAAGGGCTCGTGGCGGCGTGTGCGCGGGTCGAGCAGGTAGGCCAGGAACTCCGCAAAGCGCACGTCGTGGCCACGGGACAGCGCGTCCGGCTGCGCGTGTGGTCGTAGGCGGCGCACGATGCGCGTGCCATAGCGCCGCTGGAAGGCCGCACTGTGTGGCTGCACCAGCTTGTTGCGGTAGGCGGAGGCCAGTCGCTCGAAGGGCTCGCGCACAAAGAGAAAGGCTAGGTAGTCGCGCAGCCTCCGGTTGACCTCTGCCGGTGCAAAGTCAGCCAGAGAGGGCAGCAGGCCAGGCGCGTGCGCCTCGTGTGCAGGGATGGAGCCTGGGTCCCCACGGCCACGCAGTGCCAGCAGCGTGCGCTTCCAGTTGGTGCAAGCCACCTTGGGCACGTAGCAGTACAGCAGTCTGTGTGCGTCGTCCACCAGCACGTGCCGCAGGTCCTCTGGCTGCAGCAGGCGCTGTCGTAGTGTGTGGCGGCTGCAGGCCTGGTGTAGCAGCTCGCGCCGCTGCTGGTGTACCTGGGCCATCACAGAGTGCCCACCCTGGAGGTAAAGTGATGGAGGCGGGCAGGATGGAGCATCAGAGTGCAGCAGGCTCCAGGCCAAGGCTGCACAGATGCCATGTGCCCAGGGACTCAGGCAAGGGATCACCCCCCCCCAACACACACACACACACACACACACAGAGAAAGAGAGAGGGAGGGAGGGAGGGAGGGAGGGAGGGAGGGAGGGAGGGGAGGGAGGGAGAGAGAGAGAGAGAGAGAGAGAGAGAGAGAGAGAGAGAGAGAGATTGAGGAAACTGGAACCCCAGAGGTGTTACCAATCTCTGCATGGTCTGGGGTCAAAATCTACCCTGGAATTGGAAGAAACGCAGTCTAACTGCTGAGGCAGGAAGGATGAGAAGACCTACATGTGCTGGGTACTGTGTGCATTCTAGGATTGCCGAGATTGAGTCTTTACAGAACTGGGTAAACCGAATAAAGGATGGTCAAGGGCAGGGTGCACAGTATATAACCACAGGCACACATATACTCTCTGTCCTCTACTGGGTTTAATTCCTGCTGCCTTCTTATGTCTTCCCCACTTCACCCACTCTGACAAGGACAACGGCATGGCTGTGCCCCCGCTAGCTTTGAAGCCCTCCCTTGGCATTAGCCATTCAGATACTTGTAGGATATGGTTTTTTATGTGTGTGGCGGTTAGATAGACTTCTGATTCTGTATTAATGGATGGACACATTTCTTTGGACCTTGATTTATCATCCCCCCCCCCCCCAGCTTAGTGTTTCATTTTATACATATGGGTATTTTGCCTTCATATACATTGGGTGTGCCACGTGCATGCAGTGCCCAAAGAGGCCAGAAGAGGGTGTCGAATCCCCTGGAACTACAAATGGGAATGAGCCACCATGTGGATGCAAGGAATCAAACCTGGGTTCCCTAGAAGGGCAGTGAGTGGTCTTACTCCAGCCCCCCACTATCAAATGTTAATCTCAGTGCTTTGTCAGGAATCTTGATCTTTTCCTTGTCTGTTTTTGCTCTGGGGGAAGGGGCACCAGCCACCAGTATTTATCTATCACTTCCTGTATTCCAATCACAGTATAGCACCATAAATTAGGTCCTATTCAGAGGACCAAGGGTGTGGACCACTTAGGGAGCCTTAGCCACTCAAAGACCCAAGCTGTACTTACAGAGTAATCCTTCAAATTTATTCTTCAATAGGATCCTCATCTAAGACTAGCCCCTACTGTCTTTCCACCTCCATGGTTTTGAGATTGACAAAGGGAGGCCACTAGGGTGCAGGGCATTGTTAAAATCTATTAAAGTTACTCTTGGTGTTGATAACTGTGCCATCCTTCTGCTGTTTGTTTTTCTGAAAATAATCAAAGATTTGGGGAATGAGTCGTTTGGGTTCCTAATTAGCAGCTGCTGGACTTTTTCCCTGGACGTCCTGACTAAAAGGATGACATGAAAATAGCCAAACTCTCCTTATGCCATCACAGACCATCTTGAACACTTACAGACACCTTGAGAAAACTGTACAAAGATCACAGCCTTTCTGGGTGCTGCAGCATCAGACGCTTCTCTGGAAGGTCTTCTCTTGCCTACTTTCTGTAGTGTGGGCTGAGATGGCAGCAGGCAGGAGACTCAGCTGAGGAAGAGCGCCTGCTGCTGCAGCCTGCACTGCACAGCAAGGTAGCCAGCTGTCTGGCAGCTGAACACTCAGAGAATGGCCAGAACAGGCAAAGACCACAGAGTATAGAAGGCTTAAAGAACCAGAGAAGGGGAAAGTGCATGCCCTGTTTCCTGGAAAATTCTAGAACCCTGCCAGGTGTTTAGGGTCGAATCTCAAAGGCAAGCCCAAGCACTGTGACATTGGCTCATGTAAAAGGTTTAGGAACCCTGACTTTCTGCACTGACACAGGAGCAGCAACATTAGTAGGACTAAAGTTCCTGATACTCCAGGCCTGAGTAAGGGCTATAACATCATATGGCACCATTTACTGCTGTTCTCACCTGCCTAAGCATAGCTCAAAGCTGCCAAACAACTAAAAACATATGCACACAAAAACTTGTACATGTGTGTTCATAGCAGCATTATTCCTATTGGCAAAAACATGGAAACATCTTAAATGTCCATTATCTGACAAATGGATAAATAGTATGTGTCATATCCGTAACAATATTATTCACCATTAAGTGGGATGAAAGTATGACAAATTCCACAACACAGATAAGCCTTGAAAGCTTTATGCAGGGTGAAAGAAGCTAGGCATAAAAGGCCAACTATTGTATGGCGCTCTCTCTCTCTCTCTCTCTCTCTCTCTCTCTCTCTCTCTCTCTCTCTCTCTCTCTCTCTCTCTGACACAGGGCCACCCTGACTGTCCTGGAACTTACAAGTTATTCTCCTGTCTCGACCTCCTGAGTGTTGGGACTAACTGAACAGTCATATGATTCCTTTTGTATAGATATTCAAAACAGGTAAATCTACAGACAGGAAGTGGATTAGTGGTTGTCGGGCTAGAAGAGAAGGAATAGGAATAACCATAATATGATCATAGTCTCTCAGTGTTACAAATGTTCTGGAATTATACAGTGGTGAGGTCACATGTAAAATATGAAAAACCACTGAATCAGCCATTTCAAAATAGTGAATTTATGCTGAGTTATTTCTCAGGAAGTTAAAGGCCTTAGCTCAGAGGCCATAGTAGAGGAAGAAATGGTAGATCCCCAGCTTTGGGCATGAGATCATGGATGCTGGTGGTATGTGGGTATGTGCCCACATGAACATATGTGTTTCTAAGGCTTTTTAAAAGTATTCTGCAGCGGTCCATGATTTATTAAATGACGTGACCTTTGTGTTTTATGGGGGAGGGAAGAACACAAAGTGTTTCAGAAAGGATGGGTGGAGGGGCACTTTTTCTTTTCCTTTAAATGCTGACCGAGTCCCAGAATCCACAGGCTGGGATGGGCTTTAGAGTAAAAGGGAGGGAGTTGGTGATGTAATGTGGGGGTTCTTTGTTAGTTATCCTGCTTGTGTTAATTCCAAAGGAGAGCTAAAGCAGGGAAGTAGACAAGCAGAGATACAGACTTGAACTCCAGAAAGTGACATTTTGGAAGAGTTAAAATGCACTGTTGTGGGATATTTGTACACTGTGTGACGATGGTATAATAAAAAGCAGAACGGCCAATAGCTAGGTAGGAGTTATAACACTTCTGGGCAGAGAGAGGAAGGAAGAGGAGATATCTAGGTATGTACAAAACACCAGGAGATATGGAGAGGAAAAAAGTACAAGGTGGAAGAGAGCTAACATCACATGATAGAATGTAGATTAATATAAATGGGTCAATTTAAGTTATAAGAACTAGTTAGGACCTAGCTGAGCTTTCCTAATTAAGAAGTTCCCCTGTCATTATTTGGGAGTTGACTAGAAGGACAGAAAAAGACTCCTTACAATGTATATCCTAGATCTTGCCTGGAGCCCACACAAGGACCAGTCCCATCTGGGAAGGATCAGAACCTAGCTGAAGAGACACGAACTGCACTGAACTGTCACTGTTCTTTGTCACCATGCCAAGTTCAGCTATGCCATAGGGTCTGTAGACTGAAACCATCCTGTTCTTGCTACCAGGAGTGCCTTGGAAACCTGGCTGCACCCAGAGCCCCACAGGCCACACTGCCCTCAACCTCCTCACAGCCCAGCACACCCTTGTAGAGGAATGCCATCTAGTCCTTGACTCACCTCCCTACTCATAAACTGTGTTGGGACTTGTGCCTAGCCTCAGAAGAACCAGCCTGCAGCCTCACACCTTCACAAAATGGATGAGTCTAGGGTAGGCATATGGTCTGGCTCTGATCAAAGAGATGTAGGGAAGTTGGCCAGCTGCTCCTGGGAAAGGCTTTTCCTTGGGGTACAAAGGAAGAAGGCATGGGGGGAAACACCCAGACCTTCAATCACCCACCCCATCCTGGGATCCTCTCCTGTGAGGACGGCAGTCATCCTGCAGTCATAAGGCTACAAATCTGTAACAGCAGTCAACAATCAGAGGATGACAGGGCACTATGCCACTGCTGTCCCATGGGGCTGCTGGCCTTTCTGTTAACACTGCTGTTGTTTACAGACTTGAAAATTCTAAGACAGTCAACATGGTCCCCTCAGCAGATGACAAAACCCAGGCATGGGAGAAGTGAGCTTCCTGAGGTCATGGCATTTTGAGAGAGGCTGGCTCTTAAGCTTGGGGCTGGTTGTAGGGACTCAACGGCTGGGACCACATCTGCACTACAGCTTTTGCTCCTCCCAGTGAGCTTCCCAGTCACCCAGCTGACTCAGTTCTTTATGAGCTCCATGACTGGTGCAGGGTCTTGGCCCTTTGCTTCAGTTTCCCATCAGTTAACAGACATAACAGTAGCTTTATATTAATTGTGGTTTGCATAAGATGAAACAAGATCAGTCCTCATCCCCTGACATTTCTATTGCTGCCATGTCTCCACAGTCAAGGTATATGGCTTCAAAGGATTTGACTCCAACAGTCCCTGGATCCTGAAACTCTAGAGGACACATCTGTCCCTCTGAAGGCTGCACAGCTAGTCGAATCTAGGACCTCTTAAGAGTCTGTCCTCCACCTACTCAGTGTGCAACCAGGAATGAGCCAGACATATTCTTTGAACCAGGACTTCCTTGTCTGCAACCCAAGGGTGTGGCTAGGTTCAGAAGATAACCTCACTATTCCCCACACAGCAGTCCAAGAGAATCTTCTGTCCCTGCTGCCCCTGTTGATTGCCCCTGCTTAAAATCCTCCATGGCTTCCCATTCCCCTTGCCACTGATTTGCAAGCACATGGAATGCTGCCTACCTCCCAGGCTCAGTGTAGACAACCTCTCTGCCCTCCTCTATAAGGTTGTTGGCCTAGATGTTCCCTCTGACTGTGGTGTTCAAGTTTTCCTCTTTAGGTTCCATTGCAAGCCCCTCTCTTGGATAATACTCTCTCCCCATCCCTACCAGAATCCCCTTGGAGAGTTCCCTGTAGTCCCCACTATTCCCTCAGAGCACAACTCTTGATTTCATGAATGTGTAAATGCTGGTCAGACTATGTCCTACCTAGCTGTGCTGTCTGCTTGTGAGGGCAGAACCCGGTCCAGCTATTTGCCACTTAGTCTCAGCACAAGAGAATGTGTTGAGCAATATTATTTTAACTGGGAAAAGATGCTTTGCATTTATTTATGCTGTGGGGTATTACTTTAACTGTGTAAAGGTGTGTTACATTTGTATGTTGCATTTAACTGTTAGGATGTATGTATAATTATAAAAAGATGTGTTGTATTTGTTTCGCCTTGCCTGCGTAAGGTACCTGATTGGTCTAATAAAAAGCTGAATGGCCAATATCTAGGTAGGAGAGGGATAGGCAGGGATGTTGGGCAGAGAGAATAAATAGGAGAAAGAAGAGACAGAAGAGGAACGAGAAAGAAAAAGGAGGATAGAACAAGGGACAAGGCCCTGGCAAGAAGCCAGGCACTTGCCATCCAGCTAGATAGGAGAAGCAATGAAAATAAGATATATAGAAAGTAAGAAAAGAGAATGATTCCTGAGAGGAAAGGTAGATAAAGAGAAAAAGGTTAATTTAAATTAAAAGAGCTAGTCAGAAATAAGCCTAAGCTAGATTGAGCATTCAAAATTATCAAGTCCCTGTGTCATGGTTTGGGAGCTGGTTGCTGGCTCAAAAAGAAAAAAGCCTGGTACAAGAATGGCTTCATACAGTAGGTGCTAATTCATGCACCAGGTGTGGGGTCTCCTAGTGGTATTTAGGTAGTCATACTTGTTTGATTTTAGTTTTAAAAAAAACAACTTTATGATGGTGGCATTCAGAAAGAGCTGCTGCTAACTTTGAATGTAGACTTTTTCATGGGCTTAGATCTTCCCCTGTAGGGGGAGAGGACAGTGAGTCTGACTACACACACACACACACACACACACACACACACACACACACACACACACACACACACACACAATCACTAGGAGAGCAGCTACATCTGCAGTTTCCTGTATGGTCAAGGGTCCCATTTTGATTTAACAATATGTAAGCAAACTGGGTTCCTTGGGCGCTAACCCCATCCTAAGTCAAGGAGTGCTTGTGCTGTTAGATGTGTGAGAGCCTTTCTCAGGCTGTGTGCAGTCCCAGTAGGGATACTTGCTCCATCTGCTCTGGGGTAGGGTTTCCTCTGAACATTCCCATGTTGTACCACATCTAAAATTTGGGAACTCAATGGCCATCTATTTGAACTCCTGGGACAGGCATAATTTAATGGCCATCTGTTTGCTTATCCCCTGGGACAAGCATGGCATAATGACCACCTGTTCACCACTGGTCCCCTGGGACAGACATGGAGCTGTTTTATTTCCTCATGTCTGCAATACATAGCACAGAACAAGCACAGGCCTGTGGTGGGAGTGTGGTGGGAGGGGTGATGAGCTGGGAAAATTGGACTTCCAGGCTACACAGGAAGCCCTGTTGCCCATACTGGACAGACTATGACAGAGGTATGCAGGAGACTGTAGCTTCCTATCCAGGATGTAAAAGGGCATCCCAGTCACTTACCTGGTCCAGGTCATGCAGCAGCTGTAGGGGACTCTTCCTCATTCCTCCAAACCAGCTAGAGCCCAGGGCTTTATTTTCAAATGCTAAAGGGCAACGAGGAGAGAGAGATCACTGTGGTTTGGCCAGTATCCCTAGGACTCATTTAACCCACTTGTGTGACTTATTTTCCTCCAGTGTCTTTTCTGCCTCCTGGGGATTGGGTAAAGGGTGGGCACTGGTAGGGCAGTGTGCTTGGGTCATTCCTACCCTCAAACTCTCCCCTCCCCCATTGGAGAGTGGCAAGTACAGGGGATAAGAGGAAAGGAGCCTGCCTGCCTTCTGGGAAGAGCACCCAGCCCCATCCAATTCTTCTCCTTGGTCTCAGTGCCACCCCCATCCCACTGCCAGCCAGTTCTGCTGAGTCCTGGGGGCTCACAAGTCTGATGGCGGTCCAGTCCCTAAATATGGATTTGAGCATCCAGAAAGGCTGGGCGGTGGCATAGCCAGACTGTAGGCTGCTAGAGTGAGGGCATTAGGCTATATGAAGTACCATAGAAGCCCCTGGGAGCATGCACATGGCCAGAGGTCAGAGGTTTGGATGCTACTCCTGATGAGTTACCTGTTTCCAGAACTGGACAGGGACACTATATTTTTATCTTTCATTCTTCAGCATCCTTAAGACTACAGAGATGTCTGAACACCTCAGGCCGTGTGTGTGTGTGTGTGTGTGTGTGTGTGTGTGTGTGTGTGTGTGTGTAAGTGGCGGGGGGAGGGGGGGCTCGTGCATGAAGCCTGTTTTGAGGATGCCCATGAACCCAGTCCTTGAACTTCTCCAGACTCTACCTGGAAGGGTCTCTGATCCTGCTGCCTTTTTGGTAGAACAGAACTTTCTTTTGAGAATGAGCTACCAGGATAGGCAGGTGCTGCTAATTATAAGCTGTTGCTAAATACGGCAACTGCATCAGGAGTCTGAGCAGGATTGCAACATGGCAGTGACATCTCTCAACACTTGGGGAAAATAGTGTCCTCACCATTCTTCAGATTAGATGTGTCCCTCTAGAACACCTAGTGAAGGGGTCTTCTTAGAGCCTTAGCAAGCAGCTGGGGGACTGTTGTTCCCTGTAGGTCTGTGGGCAAGGTAGAACAGCCTGGAGGGACCACATCACAGCCATTTGACCCACAGCCCTTTTCGGAGGTTCCTGTCTTTCCAGAAGCCACTCCTTGCCTAAGGCCTTCCATTTCCTGGCCAGACCACAGCTGTCTAAGAGTGGGTTCCACAACAGATGCCCAAGGCTTGTGGGTGGAGGACAGGCACCAGGGGTTCCCGGAATAGCTGTGGTCACAGATTACAGGGCCAAGCTATCTCCACCCTGCCAACAAAGAGCCCAGGGCTTCATGCCTGACAAGGACAGGCTGGCTATAGAGGAATGGTGCACACACACACACACACACACACACAGATCATGAGTCCAACCCACCAAAACCACTGAGGCTAGCTCGAAATAGGTCACACTGCAGCCCTAGGACCTTCACCCCCAGCCTTGCTTAACCTGCTTCCAGCTGTACTCCCTCCCCTTCCCAAGACACACAGAATGGAACTGGGGGAGGCAGTGGGTTTGTATGTTCAGGGAGAGGCCTCCACAGAACTAAGACTTCCCTTAACCCCAAAGCAGCAGGGAAGCTAACAACTGTCCTGCTTTAAAGAGGGGAGGGAAAAGAAGAGGAAAAGCCTGAGCGCCAATAATGGGAGATAGATGGGGACAGTCTTGGATTGCAGCTGGGAGAAAGCCTGGATACAGAGTCCGGAAACAATAATACTTTAGAAGGAGACCAGAGCAGACCTGTGGGATGAGAAACAGGCCTGTGACAAGCAGGAATATGCTGACTATCCAGTCAGGCCATCTCCTTCAGCTCAGGACACCAATGTGAGGCCCCGCCAGAACTTTTGGTGCCCCTGAAGAGTGGAAGGAAATCCTGGAGAAAGTGTTGCAGGCCACAGCAGAGGGCTTTGCCCAGGATCCATGTCCTCACAAAGGTGGGGTCCTTGAGATCCTTGGCAGGAGATACTGTGTAACTGTGCTGTGTGGAGCTGACCTGCGTTGTCCTGTCAGGTGGAAACTGTTACTTTCTCACTTATTAGATGGGGAAACTGGCAATCTCAAGGCCAAAACCTCAAGGATATTGATTCCAAAGACAACTCAGGTTCCAGTGTCTTCACTGCTAAGGCCCAGGCCTCCACTTGGCAGGCTCCTGCTCATCCTGCACATCATAGGGGTCCCCAAACTCTGCTTTACTAAGTGGGGTGTCCTACCATGATGGGGAGGGACAAAGCACACAAGGTCACAGGGTGAAACACATCAGTGCACAGGCCTGCAGGAACCTGTGGGCTGAAACATCACAGAAAACTCCACGAAAGCTGACCCCAGTCCTTAGCCCCCACCTCCAGCAGGAAGCCCCATGCCCCAGGCAGGGTAAGGCAGGTTACTTTGGGGGATGGGAGTGGGGTGGGAGTGAGTCCTGCCCAGAGCACATTGCAACAGCCACACTCTGGTTAATAAGTTCTCACTGTTCTGTTGCAAGACAAACCAACACAAGTACCAGCGTGGGTGAGATCAGAGCCTTGGATCTGCTGGCCCCACTCAGATCCCCCCAAATCTTTTCAGGGAGCCCTGTAATCCAGTGTCGGGGCATTCCTCTCTGTGATTGCCCTGAAGGGAGAGTGGGACACATTGGACAAGCTCTTCACAGGAAGAAAGATCGTTCTGCCTCTTTCCAGTTCTACTTAAACTCTATTCACTAACTTTTACAAACCTGTGATCACAGCTACTGGTTTGTCTCACATCAGAGTTCAGGTCCTGTCCAGGATAGAAGTCTCTTGCTGACCATGTTTCCACTAAATGTGGCAGAAAACATCTGCAGTCACTGTACTGGATAGCTTCATGTCTGTTGACACAGGCTAAAGTCATTTGGGAAAAGGAAACCTCAATTGAGAAAATGCCTCTACCAGATGGGCCCAAGGTGTATTTTCAAATGATTGATGTTAAAGGACCCAGTCCACTGTGGGCAGTGCCAATCCTTGGCTGGAGGTCCTGGGTGCCATAAGAAAGCAGGCTGAGCAAGCCAGTAAGCAGCTCTCCTCTGTGGCCTCTGCTTCCACTCCTGCTTTGAGTTCTTGCCCTGTCTTCTTTGATGATTGGCTGTGCTGTAAGGTGTAAGCTGAAATAGACTCTCTTTAAATCATGGGGTCTATCATATCAATAGACACTTTAACTAAAGCCCAGTCTAAGTCAGCCTCCTTTCGGTTTGTCCACAGTGCTTGCTACTGATGGAATCATTTGACCTGGGGCAGGAGTAACACCTCTGGAAGTCAGTTCTATAAGTAGGGGAACTGTGTTGGTTTTCCTGTAATACTTAGACCTCACCCAGTATCAATGACTAAAAACTTGGGGAGGAAAGGGTTTGTTTATTTCATCACAAGTCATTCTCCATCATTGAGGGAAGTTGCTCAAACAAGAGCCTATAGTCAGGGAATAAAGTAGATACTATGGAGAAACAGTTTACTGACTCAATCCACATGGCCTGCTCAACCATTAATCAAGAAGATGCCTCTACAGTCTAGTTTGATGGAAGCATTTTCTCAACTGGGGTTTTCCTCTTTTCAGATGAACCTTAGCTGTGTCAAGTTGACAAAAAAAAAAAAAAAAAAAAAAAAAAAAAAAAACCAGTTTATTAAGTTTCCCATCTAATCAACTTCTGTGCTTCTTTCCATCTACTCTAAATATCTTTGCTTTGTAAAGTGGCACAAATACGGCCAAATCGCCATCCCAGGCAAGGAAGGCAAGGGAGCTGCAATGGCGCCGCCACAGACCCTGTGGGGATGATGATGGTGTGCTGGGCAGTTGTCCTGTCCTCCTCCCTTGACTCTGGGCTCTAGGACTCAAATCCTGTCCCCACAACTCTTGGTTTAAGAAAGCCGCTTCTTTCCCCTTGATCACAGTTGCATCCCTGCTCCTACTTGAGCTGACTGACCTATCAGAGAGCATTTTCCCAGGAGTCTCCTGAGCTCTGGATTCCAGCTGGACCTGGCGAGCCTCTTGGGAGCTCCATCCCAACAGCCATGGCCTCTCCTTTTGCTGTCAGTCTGACATTTAGGTCAAGGGGTTCTGAGATTCTTCTGTTCTCCCAGTTGGCAGATCAAAGACCCTAGCCCCACCCCTAAGTGTGTGTCCAAGAGCAGATGACATGGAGACCTGGGGTTTTAGTATCAAAATGCAACTCTTTGAGGTGGGACACCTATAAATTTCCTTGCTCCTAGACGAGCTCAGTGGCAACATGTTCAACAGACATGTGGTTAGCCGTTTGAGCAGTGGGGAAGTCCAGTCACCAGGACCAGGCTCAGGAAAGAGAGCAAAGGACAGAAGGCGGCCTTGGGGATGACTGTGGCACCACCACTGGGAGCCCAGAGGCAAGGGTGGCCAGTGTTGATAGCAGATTCTGGGGCTCCTCACTAAAAAGAGGCAGTGAGATTCCCCAGGGAAGCTAGAACCTGGCCTCTAAGCCCTCATCACCCATAAATTTTTCCCCATGAGCCCCTGATAAAAAATGTGGCTGGAAAAACGGGCATGACCTCCTGAGGCCTAGGACAGTGGGGCCCTGCACCCTGCAGTCAGACCAGACCTTCCCACTGTCTACCAGCTAGTGCCTACCATAAGCACACATTTCTCCCCTGAAGTGAGTGGAGAGCTAGCTCTGGGAGGTGAGGTTGGCTCTGGTGTACCCAAGACTGAAAAGTTAGCAGCTGGAAACCGATTCTAGTGGGCTGTGAGCATCAGGAGAAACTGGGAGGTAAGGATGGCAGCTGAGGAAGCTCAGAGACCATCTCAGACTATGGGGAATGGGGCCAGGGTCAGTGGGGACTTCCCAGAGCAGACAGCATGAGGCCAGCCTGGGGCTGACAGGTATAGATGGCGGCCCCACCTGAGCAAAGGCGTTGAGAGGAGAGCATGAGACCCCTTCTCTAAACATGCTTACACTTTCTGTTCCCACATAACACCCCTTCCCTTCCAGATCCTGTGGGCGAGGAGAGCCCCAGGGAAGTGATTGTTTCTCTTCTCTTATCAGACCTAGCTAGATGAGGTAGCAGGAGAGATGGGTCCCAAGAGGCATGAAGACATGCTAAGAGCCACCAAGACACACGCTCCTCTGCAGACACTGCCCAGGGCCCAGACTCTCATGTGTCCTCTCATATCATACAGCTCTGGTTGAATGCCGAGGGGCCTGAGCCACCACAGCCCAGGACTGGGTAAACATTTGTCTACAATGAATGACAGGGTGGACAGAGACTGTGGCAACAGCAGACACTGGGAGCACACCCCAGACTGTGCCAAGGGACACTTTAGACATGAGGAAGCACATAGATAGGGCTAGCCATTCACCAATAGTTCCTCAGTAAGGGGAGGAAGGCTCCCTCTGGGCAGGGCGGGGGCTTCCAGAGGTGTTCAAGCACAGCCACTTGTGTCTGGTCATGGAGAAGTTGTTGATTGACAGAGTGAGTAGGCATGGGCCTGGCGACTACTCCTTAGGCCTCCTGTATCCCAGGCCAACCCTGCTCTCCATCCAGGGATCCCTAAGAATGAATCCAATGTGATGAAAGGGCTTAGGGCCAAGCAGTGTCTACTGTAACATTCAAGCTCACTCTCCCAAAACGCTCTGTAAAGATGGAGTCAGTACCTATTCCATAGATGAGGCTCCTGAGACCCTGGGAGGGGACCGATAACAGGTAGCTTGTTAAGTGACCCCCAACCTACCAGCTTGGCCCATGTACCTCTGTGGATATGTACCACCCTGAAAACAGTTTTCCTTTGTCCTGAGTCACTCCCAACTAATGCCCCTGTGCACCCTAGTGTATGAGCCTGTTTGTAAGTGAGCAGATCCCACAGACACAGGCATAGGATGGGCAGACTGCCACAAATGTAGCCCACTGCCTAGGCACCTCCAGCCCCTGCCCCTGACATCTGCCCTCAGTGTTGTCTGTAAAGTGAATTGTCCTCCAGAGGATCTGAGTAGACCTGGGCACATTGAGAGTGAGACCACATGCCTGGTGGAAATTGGTATGAGCAGGTTGTGGGTCCTGTATCTCCAGGCCCCGGTATAGAATTGTGCAGTTCTTCTGTGGATGTAGGGACTCAGCGGGGTCTCAGATGGAAACGGACATCCCAAGGTGGGAGCAAAAGATGACTCTCAAAGCTCAGAGAGTAGGAACACTGACAAGCCCCTACACTAGTCATAAGTTCTCCGCCACCATCACAACCTGACCTAAACAATGGTGATCCAGACAATGGTCACCTCGCCAGCCAGCAATTGGGAAGAAGACCCCTGAGGGGAGTGGAAGGCGCCTGTCTTCCACAGGGGTGCTCCAGCTAGTAGAGCCCTGCAGTGCAGGCCAGCCTACGCGCACTCACCGGAACGCAGGAACAGCAGCGTGTACAGGAGCAGGAGCGCTGCGCCCAGACATGCCACCACTGGCAAGCGCCGCTGGCGGCAGCAGGAGTGCCTTCTCATGCCGTGTCCTGCTCCTGGCAGACGACAGTCATCCGGTGCGTTCTCCCACTGTGCAGCCCAGGCCCAGGACACGCCCAGTCCTGACCTTAGCCTAGGACCCGCCCAGGAGTGGCGTCTAGCGCTTCTGGCAAGTGGTAGGTTCCCGCTCTAGCTGGCTGAATGGGTGAGGCTGGAACCCCCTCCTCCCCTCCCGACACTGAGTTGCAGCGTCTAGCCTTGTTACTAGTCATTAGGACCCTATACCCTGTGCAGGTGGGAATTAGGAGTGGAGAAATTCTTGCCCCAGGCCCATGGGCCATACTAGCAGAGCCAGAGGCTACAACTGGCATTGTAAGAGCCAAAGCCATGTTGACCAGAAATTTAGGCTCCAGCTGCTCAGGCTGGACGCTGAACCTTGGGTTTTAACCCCTAGTAGTGGGCAGCTATTGTAACTCTCTCTCTTCTCTAGGCTTTGGGACTCCTGGCTCTCAATATTGGCAAATGTCATAGCTTTCAGGCCCAGGGTGCTGGGACCCTCTGCTATTAACAATCAGTAGCTTCTTGCTGAACGGTGGTGGTGCACACCTTTAATCCCAGCACTTGGGAGGCAGAGGCAGGTGGATCTCTGGGAGTTTGAGGCCAGCCTGGTCTACAGAGCAAGATCCAGGACAGACGTTATAACTAATGTGAAACCCTGCTCCCCCCCCAAAAAAAAATCAGTAGCTTCTTCTCTCAGCATGCTTTCTCCTTAGCGTAAATTCTTATCTCCTCGACACTTCCACTGGCCTTGGCTTAGAAGCCTCTGCTGTCCACAGCAGTCCCCCAGTTCCCATTCTGGGGAAGACCACTTTGGAGAACTCCCTCCCTTCACATGGCAACACACGTGATCATGATCAGAACTGGTGTAGCAACCAATGTCTGCACCAATCAGGGCACAGCCCTTTCTGCAAATTAAGAACTAAGTTTGTACCCATCATGGCACAGGTACCAGGGAAAAGTTTCCCCCTCTGTTGTGGGTAAAAATACCCAAGAGCCATGTTCAGACATTGATGGTGGGTAGAAAGTCCTACATCCTGCACCAGCTGTTTAAAACAACAGCAACTGAGACCATGAATCAGGGATCCAGCAGCTGAAGTCGGAGCTCAGCTTCCCAAGATGCCCAAGGAGAGTTCAAAGCAGTGAGAAACCATGAGGACAGTACCAAGGTTGTAGGATTGAAAGACCTCACCATCAGAGAAGGATTGAATAATTGTTGGGGTCACAAATCTTCCAGGGCCAAGGATCTTATGAAACAAACAAAACAAAAATAAAAAACAAAACCAAGCATTAAAGGGTGCTTTACAATAGAGGCCTCCTTGTAGCTGTTTTAACTAAAGTGCCTAACTCCTTCCTGTCCAGTGCCCCATAGGCCCATGGTGACTTTCAGGTAGGAAGGGAGGTGGGCTGCATCACAAATGCAGGACAGCAGTCAAAAGTATGCAGGGCAGAGAAAACCTGAGGAAGCTGTCTGTCTCTGACCCGGCTTCACCTGTTACAGTTTGCTCTGGGATGTCATCATCCTGTCAAGGCCCAGAAGCTTGTCAAATGGTGAGATGGGAAAGGCAGGCCCCAGTTATTGTCTCCAGGGGTTTGGGTTGGAGAGAGACACCAGGTTCAGGCCTTGCCATAAAGAAATGGCTGGGGGTATGGCTTAGTGATAGAGGGATTTCCTAAACTGTGAAGCTCTGAACTACATCCTGATGCCACAAAATAAATAGTAGAAGAGAACAACATCCAGCAGGTCCCGTGTGCTGGGGATTGCACCTGACCTGAGAGTCTTGCTGCCCTGAAGCCAGTCTCTTAGGGAACCCAAGCAAGCAGCTGGTCCTGTGCGTGCAGGAAGGGCATGGATGAGCCAGCACTTAGCCTTGAGTGTGTAGGGTGCACCCAACACTAGAGTCTTACCTGCTGTCTGTATCTCAATTCCTGTACAATAGAGGTGATATTAAACCCCACTGTGTTATGGAGGTTAAATGAGAAGCAGAGGGTTTTTAACAGTGGCCAGTGCAGCAAGTGTTAGACTTGATATTAGTATTCAATAATTCTAATTGCTGTCTCTTATGATTTATTATCTATTAATAAAGACTATGAAATTAACAACAGCTACACAGTTTCAAACACAGGTTCTACCTTGCTGGGTGGGAACCCAGCTCACACTAAAACTTCATCCTTCTCAGGATTACCCATCCTCTAGGAGCTCCTGCTTCCTTCCAACCCAGCCCAGAACCCAAAGATTCTGGATCACCCACAATAATTATCTGCCCAAATCTCACCCAAACTCACAGAGATACACAAATGTTCATTCCCACAGAACCTGGGATATTCTTCCAATCTTCAGTGTTTTGGCCTTCTACGTTGCCACCTAGTGACCAAATTGAGAACAAATCAGCCCAGTATTGTCCCTAGAGATGGGAGTCCCTGGAGGCCACCAGGAAGATTTGAAGTCTTGGAACCTACAGACTTGCCTCTAGACCTGGGTCCCTGGTAGCTCTCCAGAGAAGCTTCCTTCTGCCTGCTACAAAGACCCTTAGTGAGTGTCAATTATAGCCAAGTAACAAATAGCAGCCTCCACAAGTCTTCAGTGCTGTGGATGAAGAACTGGGGAAGGGTCCGGGTAGTATGCTCCCCCAGGGCTCCCATGCTACTCCAGTCAGATAGCAACTGAGATGGCCATTGGCTGGAAGTCTGCTGGGCAACATATTTGATGGCTTCATGATCACACATGACATATGTGGCTGTACTTACACAGGGGCCTAGAACCTTGGGACCACAGAACATGACCAGGTGGCCTGTCTCTGACCTAGAAACACTGAGGCTGGACTGGATCACTGCCTCACACAGAGACATGCCTGGGTATTTGAAGAGCTGATTTTATTCTGTCTCTGCATATTAAAGGAGCAGTAAGGAGGCTCTGGGGCCAGTGCTATGCTAGTGGAGGGGTGAAGTGAGAGATGGGACAGCTCCCCATATCCTCCAGTGGGTGAGTCTAGATAGGGCAAATCTGACAGCTCAGACTTCTGGATGTGGGTTGTGCCTCAAGGGTCCCCTGTTGATCAGGGTAGGGAGACTAGCAAGAGGCCAAAGCTGTCTCTGGACATGAAATTCTTCAGTGCTGGTTTCAATGAGAAAAATGCCCACATCTCATATGGTGCTGATTACATGTGGGGCATCTTCAGAACCCTTCAGATATGGATGTCATTCCATCCCCAGCCACATCTATGAGATATTAGTGTTATTAGGGTCATCCCTTGGTGTCCATGGTGCTGGAACCTGCAGATACCTTACATGTTATAAAGTGGTGTGTAACCTGTGAAGTTCTTCCATTTACCTCCAGTCATCCCTGGATGCCTCATATCTAATACAACACCATCGTTGTGTAAATAGTCTTTAGACTGTATTGCTGGAGGACCCATAGTCAGGACAAACATATGCACAGGTTCATACAGGTACAATTTTAGAAATATCTTCAGATGTGGATCCTAAGGGCCAACCATCCTTTCACTTATGGAGATGTAGAGAGGCCAAGAAACTTGCCCAGTGACACACAGCTAGTGAGCAGGTTGGTTGTGGCTCAAGCCTAGCACACTACCATGTTCAGCCTATGTGAACCCTTCATTCTTTTAAAATGTTTGCAATGTTTATTTTCTGACTAGCTAACTTATTCTAGCATGAGATTCAGGGATTTCCAAGGGCCTCTGATGTCTTGGTAGGAACCCTGTGAATCCTTCCTTGGGGACTTTGAGGGATTATTTAAACACAGTTGTGACGGTTGGCATTGGTCAATGGTGATCAATCTCTTTTCCCTCCCCTTCCTGGGTCCAGAAGTAGAAAGTTTTCCTGGTAAATAAATGGCTTCTGGGGCTGTCCAGGAGCCACAAGGCCAGCTCTCTAGAATACTGGTATAAAAATACCCTCATCACCCTGGAATTACACAAGATTTGTGAACTAGAAGTCGAACATCACTAGAGGCAAGAGTCCCCTGGGGTCCCTGGCCACAAGAGCTTCAGAGATCAATCTGTTTTTCTCATTATGCTATATAATATCTTGTTAGCATCCCACCCCACCCTGTCCTGTACACTGGTCTCAAGAGCTGGAACCAGTTCAATGGTGTCTCCATCTAAATGTAGGGTCCCAGGGCTCCAATCTGAGCTTCACTCATGACTAGCTACAGCACTTCAGTGAAGTCTCCTTGCCCCTCTAACCTCAGTTTCTTTATCAGTGAAATGGGCTTTAAGCTCTGAGAACTATTGCAAGGGTCAGCCACTTTGGCGCTGCTCAAACTAGCTGTGGGTCACATTCCACTCTGCTGTGAACTGGGTGTCATGACCTTTTTCTGCAGAGGGAGGAGTTGGTCGCCACCCACCTGTGTACAAAGGGACAGAGCAAAGGCCACAAGGTTGGCCAGGAATGGTTACCTACCAAGACCACGGGAACTCAATGGTGGGCCCTTCCTGGCTAGGGAGGAGGGGAGTGACACCCAGCATTGGCTTCTGGTCTGAGGCCAGGATGATGAGGACAGCTTTCTTGCTGAGCTGTTAATGATTAGGGAATGCTGGGGGTGTGGAAAGCTGTTAACACACCTACCATCTGGCCCCTTCCTGCTCAAACATCAGGGGAGAGTGGGTACAAGGGACTCAGTTCTGTAGAATTTGAGTTAGGTTCAATGTCACATAACTCCCCATCATCTAGACACATAATTCCAACATTGCCACCTGCGTGACATCCTCTAAGCAGGAAACCTCAGTCTCAGAGCTCAAACTCTCAAACTCCCTCTAACCTGAGTCTGCCCTGCCAGGAGCTTCTTCTCCCAGTAACACTCAGGCAGCCCTGCCTACCCACCAGTGATCCAAATGACCTGCCCTTTGTGCCCTCTCTGGACCCAATGAGGGGCTGGAGGAGGTGGCCTTGGGGCTGTCTGTCCCCACCCTGCTGGTCCCTGAGTGCCCAGTCACTTCGTGCTGGCCTCCACCTCAGTCTCTGCAGCCATGTCCAGCCTCCAGGAACTGTGCTCTGGCCTGTCCCTACGACCCCTCCCTGAGAACCGGGGACGGTGGGCTGGGGTGCCACATGCTCCAGTCAGGACTCCCGACCTCAGCCCTTCAGAAGAGCAGGTAACAGCTGCTACCCTGTCCTCAGGGGCTCTGGGGCTCTTTGGTGTCTTTTGGATGGTCATCGTGTCTGGGTACCCCTTCTCTCCACACCTCAGCTGCCCACCCTGTCCCCACCATGTGTTAGGGTCTGTCACCAGATATTCCTCAGCTGAAGACACCCTGGAGTTACCTTAGGCTTGGAATTGGGCTCCCACTTCCCAGTGAGGACACTGGGGCTCAAGGTCATCCAAACAGTGCATGGTGGTGCTTTGGCCACCTCTAGTGTGGAAGAGGAAGAGGCAGGGTGTGAAGTGGCCCTAGCTCAGCAGCTTCACATGAACCTTGCCCTGGCCCAAACACTGAGTGACTCTCATGTCCTCTGCACCAGCTTTCCCTTTGTCCCTCCCCAAAACCTCCCTGTGCCTACAGCTGTGCGGTCACCATCAAGGACACACAGGGCTGGGAGACATGGCACCTTAGGTAGGGCCTCACCTGGTGGCTCACTTTGCCCAAAGGATTTAGGCCCAAGAACTTTCCAACTGAAATGAGTCTCCGAGTCATGGGGACTTGTTTTCTGAAAGACACAGAAGTATGAAGGCTAAATGAGGAGCCCTACCCTCACCCAAAGCAAAGGGTCCTGGAAAATGGGGTGGTGTCAGGCAAGTCAGGGCTGGTGCTACAGAGAGGGAGGACAAAGTGGGTGGGGCACCCTGCCTTTCCACTTGACTTGTCTGATTCTACTGAGCTCATATCTCTATTGTGGTTAATGTCCCCGCCTCCCCACTCCACTCAGTTACCTCCCTGCTAGGCACCAGTGCTTTGACACTCAGCCCCAAAAGCTGGGAAGACTCTGCCACCTGAGGGCCCCTGCTGACACCTAGTGGCTGGTGATCAGCCTCCAGGGTGTTTTGTGGTAGCAGAACAGCAGCCAGGAACTGAGAGACTGGGCCCCTTCAGTGTCATTCCTGTATGTCACCCTGTGTTTGAAGGATCCTTAAAGGAAAGGGGCCTTGCGGGACTGGGGAGTTAGAGTTGGGAAGGGCTAAGTCTTCCCTCTGGGATGGAGTGCCCAAATCAGTAACAGCTTCTCTTTCATTGACTTGATTTCTATGTGTGTGTATGTGCCTGTGTATTTGTGTGTTCTTGTGTGTGTTCGTGTGTGTGTGTGTGTGTGTGTGTGTGTGCAAGTCCACATGTCTGTGTGTGTGGTTGTGTGTGTTTCTCCCTTGTTTCCACTGCTACATACTACTCCACTCTTTCATTGTTTGGGTAGACTGGGGGCTTTGGTGCCTAATTTTCTTTGACAGCTTTCTATTTAAGTAAGGAGTGCTGCCTATTACACTTTAGTAAGTGTACACTCAGTAAGGCTTGTTCAACCTTCAAAGTGTGTTCCACAATATGATCGGTTCTTCTGTTAGAAGCACCTTCTTGTATACTCCCTCCCCTGTGTGCAGTCCCTCTTAGTGGCCTCCCCCAAATCCTGCCTCATCCTCTGCACTGTGTTGGGCATTAAATGCCACAGCTGAGCCCTTCACTATGGTGGGCCCGGATGTCTGTCTCTGTTAACATGCTATCCTGAGAGCCCTTTCCCTCCGTGGGTCTGCATACCTGTCTTTGCCAACACACCATCTTGAACTTGAGGGTGGGGCTCCCTTGAGATGATATCTAGGTTCCAGCAACACCAGCATGTGCTGGTTGAATCCATGGACAAGAACAGTTATTAAGAAGTCAGCCCCATATCCTACAATGGACCTAGGAGGACTTTTTTGCAGAGGTGGTTGTGGCAGCTTAGACAAAGTTTCTAGAAGGGAAATGAGGTGTATTTGGAGACAAGAGAAGCAGTTCCTAGAAAGGCAGAGATAGACCTTCTAAAATGTGGAAGTTGGGGGAGACTCCATGCAAGTAGAGCTGGGAGCAGAGCTTGGGAGTCGGATGAAGCATGCCTGGAGAAGAATCAGAATACCAAGGCCACTTGTGGGTGTCACCAGATAGACAGTGGGGACCTGTGAAGGTTTTTGAGCAGGGGTATGGATTGGTGCTTAAAAAGACTCCTCCCGTGCCAGGATTGTATAAGCATTTTTGTAGAGACTCTGGGCAGCACAGGGCAGGCAGAGGTCCATGAGTGTGGCAGGTGACAGTTCTGTGCTCTAGCACTCACAGGGCCCATAGGTGAGTTCAACAACATACTAGCCATGTCAGTTCATTAGTACCTAGGAGGTGGGCTCTAATATCACTCCCACCTTCCAGACACAGACAGTAAAGGACAAGGAGGGCACATGGGTGCTGTTGGGAAAATCCCCTGTACATACAGCTATATCCCTTAAAACACTGCATCTTCAAATCCACATCATGCCACATGACACTCAGCTTGGTCCTCACATCTCTCCTGATACTAGCTGTCCCTTGTCCTCTTACAAGGACCTTCATGCTTATGGGGCTTTTCGCTTGGATATTCTAGAACAGTCCCAAGATCCTTAAGCAAATTATTTGTATAAACTGTCTTTTACATTGTAAGGCAAACATGCAAGTTTGTGGACAAGAATGAGGACATTACTGCAGCTACCATATCAGCTATGCATTCTGCCCCAGTCTTCCCGTCTCAGAACACAGCCTCTGTACCATTTATTAAGCCAGGTGCCCCGCTGGCCTTGCAGTGGCTTCTGCTTTCCTCCTCTGAGTTTGCAGCCCCAGGGGCAGATGGGACTGGAGGAGTAAGCTTAAGGTCTGCCTTCATAATGGGGGCCAGCTGCCATCAGGGAATGCCTTCCAGAAGACAAAGCAGGTGTTCTCAGAGTGACTCAACCAGTTTCTGAATGGAGCAGAGGCAATCCAGGTGGAGAGGGAAGATAGACTACACAGAGGGCCTCGGGGGCCTTAACCCAGCCTCTCTCCCCCTCTCCTCCCCAGCTGGCTCTGAGGAATGCCCTGCGCTACTTCCCACCTGATGTCCAGAAGCTATTGGCTCACGAGTTTGCCCAGGAGCTACGACAGTTTGGACATATCTACATGTACCGGTTCTGCCCCAGCATTGAGATGAGGTGAGCCCTGTGGGTTTGGCTTCAGATAAGTCTGGGCAGAAGTCTGGAGCCTCAGGAAATCCATGGCTAAAGAGGGGATCAGTCTGTCTGAGCTGGAGGACCTATGGAGGTAGCACAGTGAATTGACACCCTTGTGCAGAGAAAGTAGGTAGTGAGTTGTCTTTTGGGGGTATCTGGCACTGACCTGCCAGGCCAGAGGATGGGTCTTTATCAGATAGGTCTGTGGCCTCCACCCCTGTGCTGCATTCAGTCCCATTGACTCCGGGACACTAAGTCTCTCTGGGACACCATGTCTTTTGCTATGTAGGAAAGAGCTGGTAAGAGTAGGATGGGGTGGAGAATGGATGTCAATGACTTCAAATCTGTCATGCTCTTCATTGAAGTTCTTACACCATGGCATGCACAGCATCATGGGAAGCTTTGTCACAGTACAGAATGCTGGGCCTCACTGGACTTAGGGCTCAGCTGCCCTGAAGCAAAGCTGAGAATCTGCATTTTGGATGGTGCAGTTTGTGTCATAGAGAGCCATTGTTCTGAACATACCAGAAACCCAGACTTGTTCTGAATGGCCCAGGGAGTCTGTGTCCCCATGAGACAGGAGCCATTGCCCTTCTCCCCCCTGTACCTGTTGCCACCTGCCATGGAATTGCTGCCCAGGTGTTTGATGATCAAACTGACCAAAGGTAGAGAGTTCTGGAAAGTCCTCTGAGAGTTGAAGTAGGGAGGATACTGATTGGCGTGGACTGGACTCCCTGCTCTGGGCGTGTGGAAACCCAAGCCACCCGGCACCTGATGGATCTGGTGCTCCACTTCCCTGTGCTTCTAAGGACTTCTCTCAGGTCCTTGTCAGCTTGGCCAGGGCAGCATCTCAGTGGGATGGGAGATCTGAGGGTCCCTCGTTACCTGATGCTGGACTTCTGCTTGTAGGGCCTACCCAATTGATCAGTACCCATGCCGGACACGAGCAGCTGCAGCCATCATGCATATGATCATGAACAACCTGGACCCCGCTGTGGCACAGGTAACGGCAGGAGAACAGAGGCCACCATAGCCCAGAAAAACATGACCTGAGATCCTGAGTAATGCTAACAAGCCTGGTAGTCAAGTCTCAGCCTACAAAGCTGGCATAAGACACTCCCTGGACCTTTCTCTGTAGCTATAAGGCAAAATCAAAAGCAGGAAATAAATTTAAAATAACAATAGCATGTAACAACGTATTTATATAAATTTATATAAATTTTAGATTTCTAATGGCCACCAGAAAATAAAAAGATTTAACAACAGTTTTTCATGGGGTGTCTTAACATTATTAATGAGATCCCTTACATCTCCTTTTACACAGAATCTTGATGTGGAGGATATATTTCCCTTGGTTAGCCATGCTCAGTAGCCCACATGGCTGTGTGTCCCTTTAGGCTTCTTGCCTTGCCCTTATGTCATTGCTCCTTTGAATATAGCTGCAGGCAGGGGCCCTGCTTCTCTCTGTCCACAGTCCCTTCTCATATGATGCCACATCTTCTCCAGTTTCCACAGGAGCTGGTGACCTATGGAGGAAACGGGCAGGTGTTCAGCAACTGGGCTCAGGTATGGTATCCTGGAAGGCACTCAGCGGTCCATGGCTCTGCCTGATGCTTCAGGTCACCTGAAACTTTGCTTCAGGTCACCTGAAGATGCTTCACTTATAAAAGGGCTAGAGTGGCATTATGGGAGGAGACTCCAGGAGACCCTGGAGATTAAAGAGGATCTAGGGGAATAGGCCATTAGGATGGACCAGCTGAGACCTGCAGGAATCCCTGGGTCTACGTGGATGCCAGTTCACACATGTGCACTGTCCTTCCAGTTCTGGCTGACCATGTCCTACTTGTCTAAGATGACTGAGGAACAGACTCTGGTCATGTACAGTGGACACCCGCTGGGCCTCTTCCCCAGCAGCCCTGGTGCCCCACGGCTAGTCATCACCAACGGGATGGTGAGTCTGAGGCAGCAGGCATGGGGCCTACGAAGGGCTGGGCTTGGAAAGGGGGCATTGTGGATGAGGAGGAGATCCAGGCAGCGCTACACCACTCACACTTTCACACTTGGTTCCTTCCTCTTTTCTAGGTCATTCCCAACTATTCCTCCAGGGCAGAGTATGAGAAGATGTTTGCTTTGGGGGTGACCATGTAAGTTACAGTGTCAGCTCACTGCTATGGCATCTGTCTTTAGTTGCATTTCACGATAAGACAACATGACTGTGTTAGGCCTGATTTCAGGGAATACTTAGTACTCTGTGACAAAATAGTTTCATTTTCACACAGCTGCCCCTTGGTAGCTTTGCTTAAATGCTTACTGTGGTTTTTTTTTATAGACATATAACCAAAGAATACAAATTTAGATTCCATTGTTTCAAAAGATTTTATGAGTAATCTCAGACATACAAAAAATTGGATCATAAATAAAACATCATACAGTGGCTTGAGGAAGACACACAAACACTTGCCCAGTTCTGGATTATGCAGCTCAAAGAACTTCTGTATGTTTAGAATAAGATGATTTTATTAATGAAATAGAAAAATTGAAAACCAGTTTCAGGGAATACCGCCAAATCCTGTGGTAAAAGGCATGGCGGCACGTGCCTTCAATTTCTTCACTCACAAAGGCAAAGGCATGTGGATATCTGTGAGTTCAAGGTCAGCCTCATCTACCATAATAAGTTCCAGAACAACAAGAGCTAAATAATAGAGAGAGACCCCATATCAAAACAAACAAACCCAAAAAATATAGCTTCCTGCTTTGCATGTCTGTCTGTCTGTCTGCCTGTTGATCCATCCATCCATTCAGTTTGTTGAAGATATTGCTGGCTGGGATTTGATCTTTGTTTTGGCTTCTTTTTTATAAGTGATATCTGCATGTACAGTCAAACTGCTGTTTGAAAATGTTTGAAATCCAATTCCACACTGACAGAATGCAGGCATTTTCTTGCTGTTGTCCCTTGAACAGCAAGTACTGTTACCATAGCCACCTACACAGCATTATGTGACATGAACTACACAAGTTCTGTGCACACATAGGCTGTTTGACAGGCAGGATTTGCATGTCAAAGGATTTAGGTGTCTGCTAAGGGGGTGGTGTCTTGGAACCTGCACCTGGAAAGGATTCTGATGGATGATTCTCCCACTAGACACATGCCCTGAAAAATGTGCTATGATGAACTGTGCGACTATGTGACTTGGCTCATCGGGTACAGGGCCCTTTAAGCAATCTAAAGAGCTTCCTGAACACTGATAGGGAGCAGAAACTTCCCATGTGCTCTAAAGCTAATTCAGGCTCTAAAGGTTTTATCCATTGTCATGGAAGGAGCCGCACTGAACAAGGAAAGTCTGTCTCACATGGGACCCCAGGGGACCGTGTCTCCTATATCCTTCCAAACATTCTTCATGCATGGACATGGACATGGCTAGGGGTCAAGACCACTGTAGTAGCCTCTGCACCTTGCCTTTACCAGTTGACAATACAGCATGAAGTCTGTTTGTGAAGCACATGCTATTCAGTGACACCATGACCCTTCTTGCAAGAGTTTCCAGTCTTTACCATGACACAGAGGGTCTTCATGGACCTCTGGAATCATCCCTCAGAGAAACAACACATAAAATGGACTCTGAAGAATGGGGAACCAGCGACTGACAGTTCATAGTGTAAGTGTAGCACAGTATCCCACCCCCACACCACCATGATATGCCCTGGATTTGTCAGGCTTCTGAAACAAACCCCTTTAGCAGAGGAAAAACAGGGTCTCAGAAAAACTAGGTGCTCTGTTGCTGGCTATAAGTAACCTCTGTGTTATACTTGCAGATGTTATTGGGCCTAGCATCTTTTTCTGCTCCAATGGAAACAGCCTGGGGTAATAGAGCTGAGGAAACACACGTTGGTTCCCTACTCCCTCACTGTGGCTCTGGGATTGTCCCTACACTTCTATTTCATAGGTGAGGACTAGAGACCAAAAATGGCAGAGCTACAGATGTCAGGCCTTGTCTGGCTGTGGTACTGAGGGTTTGCCACAGGGAGATGCGGGGACACTGACTGCCAAAGGACAGAAATCAAGCCTGGTGATAGCCTATCATCCCAGTCCCTTGGGAGGCTGAGGCAGGGGGACCCTAAGGCCTGGCTGGGATACAGGATGAGTTCAAATATGATAGCCTGAGCTTGTTTGTTTGTTTTTTTTCTCACTTAGTGAGGAAAATTTTTTTCGAAGAAAATCTGGGGTTGCAGCTCCATAGTAGTACCCTTCCTGGCATGCATAAGGTCCTGGGTTCAATCCTTAGTATAGAACAAAGGTAGGAGCTGCAGCAGAGATGGGACAAGGTTCATTGTGTACAGAAGTTGCGAAGACCTGGAGACCAAAACCTTCCTGCCATCAGGGTGGCATGGATAGGAATGCAGGGAACATCCCATGTGGGATGGTGGGGGAACAGGCTCAGGTTTTGGCTTAAGTGGTTGGCACCTGCATCAGTTGCTGAAAGCTGGTCCAGCTGTAACTTTATGCTGTAAGTTGCCTTGGGAGTGACATGTGGCATTCTAGTTGAGCTCCAAAGACCAGGAACTGCACACTCCTGGGCCTGTGTCTTGTGCACTCTTAGGACCTCATCTAGACAGAGGGGACATCCATAGGTTCTGTCAAAGTGGACCTGTGAGAATTATCAAATGACAGAGGCACAATCTGCAGGACTGGGATATTCGCATAATGCCAGAACTCCACAGAGAGCTGACCTCATGGGGCTCATAGTGGGTTGCACCATCTCCAGATGACTTCTTTTATACTAACTCTGTCCTCTTATATTTATGATACTTAGTCTTTTGAGATAAGTGACATGGCCTTCTTTTTGTTTGTTTATCTTTTTCACACAGTGTCTTGCTAAAAGCAAGTATTCATGATCTTTCTGCCTCAGACATCTGAGTGCTGAGACTATCGGTGTGTACCATGCCTGCATATCTCCATTTTTAGAAGAGAAAACAAATGTTCTGGGTGGTCAGGTGTATTGTGTGGTAGACTTGGTATTCATTCACAGGCTTGTGACAACACATTCTCCAACCAGAAGAGAAGGGGTTGGGGAAAGTCACTGAGAGGCAGGAATCTAATAGAAGAGATAGTGAACTTGGTATTGAAAAAACAAGCAGCACAGAGAACTTGAGAGGCTCCTAGTCTTAGCAAAGAGTGCAATTAGGCTAGCAGCATATGCTATTGTCCCAATTACACTGCCAAAAACAGTGTTTGCTAATTATCCAGTGATGGCAATGGCTGCACTCAGGCAGTACTGGAGACAACACTGGAAATTCGATGGCATCTATTAATATCCCTGTCTTATGACCTCACAGCCTTCCTGCCTGCTTTCTGCCCTATGGACACAGCTCACAGGTAGAAGGAGGTGACTGGAGGTCACCCCACTGCAACTATTCACTCTTTCACATAGAAAATCAGAGCCAACAGAAGGATGGAGAGCACCATAGCTTTGAATATCATCTGCTGTTTAGCCATGACCAGGAATGCCTGTGCTGATGGGGAAAGGACCCAAGAGCAGGGTGTGGGAGACAAGCTATTAAAGCAACACATTTGGAATAGAGCCCCACCCTCAACCAAGAACCCAACAGCAGACATCTCTGAGCATGCCAGCCGTGGATCTGGTGTGTATGTTTGATGCTACCACCTTGCCATGTGTTCAGTGGCACACCCGGGCTCCAGCTCCAGTATGAAGATGCCTCACAGTTAAGCCTACTGGATGTCACCTGAATGGAATCTTACAGAACATGCTTTCCTATGCCAGACACCTTCACTGAGTCGAGTGTGGCAGGGACACATCTTATCCTATTTTGTCATCCTGTTCTTATGTCCCAGTTCCTTTCTCTCTTCCCTCCATGTGTGGACATTTTGATGGCTTCAGATGTTGGCCACTGTTGATAAATTTGCTCTGAATGTCTTTGTGAGTGTCCGGTTAGACATTAGCATGTAGTATGGGCATGCTATGCCATGTTCAGCCTTGCTCCACCTAACCCAACCATCTCCATGCTGAGTTTTAAAACTCAATTGTATGACAGATTTTAGGAAAATAAAATCTATTTGTAAAATACCTAGGAGGCAGGAGGGGACAGGAGGCTCTAGCTTACTATACCCTTACCTTTTTGCTTTAACTTTTTAAATATTTTGCTTAGAATATGGAGAAGTGGGTTTCATTGTGTCCGTTTTATACATGTACAGCATTATTGTAATTTTTAAGTTTTATTTTTATTTTATGTGTATGAGTGTTTTGCCTGTGTGTGTCTCTGCACCACATGAATGCAGTGCCCAAGGAGATAAGAAGAGGGTAAGCAATCCCCTGAAACTGGAACTTTGGGCAACTGTAAGCTGCCATGTGGGTACTGGGAACCAGACCTGGGTCCTCTGCAAGAACAGCCAGTTCTTAACCACTGAGCTCTCTCTCCAGCCCCATTATTGTTACTTCTTATTCATCATCACAACTATTCACTGATGCTTGTCTGTCCCTCTTGCTGGTCCCCTTTCCTCCCTAAGTAGTCCCCCTTCTGCTTTCATGACACGTGCATTCTTGTTTATTCCCTTTTAGATCTCCTTCTCCCCTCTCATAGTCTTCCTTCCTCTTCCTCCTCTTCCTCCTTCTCCTCTCTCTCTCTCTCTCTCTCTCTCCCCATCTCTGTCTCTCAAACACACACACACACACACACACACACACACAAGTGAAAGTATGTGATGTTTGTCTCTCTGACTCTGGCTTATTCTGGTTAACATAATAGTCTCTGATTCTGCCCACTTGTTATAACAAAGGACAATGCAGGGGAGCCTTTGAGAGTGGTTAAAGGTTTAGTCTAAAGCTCCTAAGTGTTGCCCCTTTCTTCTCTGCTCAGGTATGGCCAGATGACAGCAGGCAGCTACTGCTACATTGGTCCCCAGGGAATCGTCCATGGCACGGTGGTGAGAGACGGGCACACATAAGTGGCGGGGCCCTGCAGAGGGATTTGTTGGGAGTGGGCAATAAGCACCCTACCTCCCCTGCCTACAGCTCACTGTGCTGAATGCTGGTCGGCGGTACCTGGGCATTGAGGACTTGACAGGGAAGGTCTTTGTCACCTCTGGGCTCGGTGGGATGAGTGGGGCTCAAGCCAAGGCCGCAGCCATTGTTGGATGCATTGGGGTGATTGCAGAGGTAAGATGGGGAGCTTCTGCCTGTCCCTTCAAAACTCCCTGATCCATTGTTCACTCCCCTGCTTGCTTTCCTCCTTCTCCCTTGCCTTTTATCCTTTCCTTCTCTGCCTGCCATACCTTACCTTTCCACTCTCCCCACACTCCACTCTCTTCTTGATTTCTTTCACCAAGCCCCCGACCTCCTCCATAAAGCCTTGTGCTACCTCACCACATGGGTCCCTATGGCAACACATGGGTCCTGCTTGTGCAGTGTCCACCACCCTCCATGCCTGTTAACTTCCAGCCCATGAAGCTGTAATGGTGTATGTCCAGCCATTGCTTCCTGTGTCTGTCTCATTAGATGAGGAACCTAGATGACAAAGAATAAATATTTGTGAATTAAATTAGTATGAGCACCCTTCCCCCAGCTTTAGCAGCAGACAAGCTGCTCCTTTACAGAGGTGTACAAAGGGGGGCTTGCCCTAATGCCTCTCACATCTGTGTGGAAGATGTCAAGGTCAAGGAGGGAAGCAGGGGACAGCAGCAGTGAGGAGCTTTGAGCTAAGTCTAGGGGACACACCGTGTAATTTGGCTTAGTTGTGTCTTGCATGCCTGAACTTTGCTAGGACTGTGTTGGGCTGCAGGTCACAGGGCATCTGTAGCAACTTACATAAATAAGAGTTTTATTTTTCTCACTGGTATTGGTTTAGCAGCTCATTGACGTCACTGCTGGCTCTCTAGATTCTTCTGGACTTTTTTCCATAAAGATAAAAATCAGAAAGAAATGAAAAGAGACATATTCCCTCTGGCTGGCTATCTCAGCAGGGAATCATATCTCAAAGGCCTTTTCTTTTTTCCCATTGGTTGTAATGACTTCCCTGAAGCTGTATCATGAAAGTAGGGTGGGGTGCATAGGGTAGCACCTCTCAAGAAGTTGTTCAGGGGAGATGTGTAATGAATGGCCTGTGTCTCATGACCTCAGGTTGACAAATCTGCACTTGTAAAACGCCACAGGCAAGGCTGGCTGATGGAAGTGACTGACAGCTTGGACCATTGCATTGTGAGACTCAGGTACAGTTTACTGAGTGGGACTCAGAGCGATTGAGTCTGGGCATTGGAAGCAGGGGATAAAGTGTGGCTGGGGCTGTCCAGTGCCTGATGTCCAGCCACAGGTGTCATCTAGAGGTTCTACTTTGAAAGCATCATGGGAAGGGTCTATAGAGAGTCCATTGCCCAGGGATTATTGCTGCTGGCTTGTGGGCAGCCATGGTCTCTGAACCTGAAATTCTCCTACATTCCTCTCCCAAGTACTGGATTGCAGATGTGTGTTACCATGCATGGCTTATCTCTTTCTGTTTCTTATCTACTTCTTATTTCATCTATTTCTATTATTACCCGCTTATCTATTTCTATTTCTCCAAATAATTTTGGAATCATCATTAGTAAATCCTACCACTTCTTTGCCCCACCCCATATGTGAATTCTATGAAGAGCCTATTAGGGTTGAGGTACCTGTTTCCTAGTAAGCACTGTGGCTCATCTCAACCAATTTTGTGCATTCCAGCCTGCATTCATCCAAGTACAAACTCATATAGGCCAATAGTCACACATAGGCTTACAGTTACACACAGGCCCATAGTCACAGATGCTCACACTCATACATCCAGTCACACATACTCACATAAGTTTACTTTCACACAGTCCCACTCTCACACACAAGTGTGACCTCCTATGTCTGTCACATTTGGCCAGCATTGAACATCCTGCATGTAGGCAGAGCAGCTGCATCCAAGGGCATCTGAAGACAGGTGCAGGTCATCCGTTCTGCTCTTATGTCCTTCTAGGGAAGCAAGAAAAAAGAAGGAAGTGCTCAGCCTTGGCTATCATGGCAACGTGGTGGACCTTTGGTAAGTGGAAATCAGTGGCTTGGGTACATCAGGGGTGCTAACCAAGTGCTTCCAAGCCCTAAGCTCTGAGCCTCAGCTCTGTCCTTCCTGGGAAGGCAACATTCTCACCTAGACCCACACAGCTTTTCTGTCCATGCATTTTGCAAAGGAGAAAGTGGACACTACCTACAGGGTGTGTGGGTGGAGATGTGGGCTGCAGTCTCTGCTGGCTGGCTCTTCTCCAACCAATGCATACCTGTCCTACTCTGACCACCCCACCACTTCTCCAGGGAGCGCCTGGTCCATGAACTGGACACTACTGGGGAGCTCTTGGTGGATCTCGGGTCAGACCAGACATCCTGTCACAACCCATTCAATGGCGGCTACTACCCTGTGCAGCTCAGCTTCTCAGAGGCCCAGAGCCTCATGTCCTCCAACCCAGCTGCCTTCAAGCACCTAGTGCAGGAAAGGTGGGTGACAAGAAAGGGCCGCCCAGGGCAGGACAGCAGAGCCTTCAGGAGCCTAGACTTTCTGAGCCTCAGCTTCTTTCTTTCATGGGGGATTGTCATGGGCACAGTACTTTTGAAGATAATGGGATAAAGTAAATTGATATTTGTCAAGTCCCTAGGACAGCTGACATGTCTGTGCTGGTATACACTGGGACACCTAGTACCCTTGTCTGGTACATTGGACCTCAGATTCTGATGGAATGATGATTGTGGGCATAGTACAAGACAGTAGGTGTTGAGAGGTTCGGGGTTTTAATTAGACATGAGAATCAGCCACATTGGGAGCAGTTACAGTGAGCCAGAGGCGCTGGTTCTCAAAGGAGACTTCCTGACACTGGGTTTAGAAGGCCTTGGGAAGCTTGATGGGGTGGGGCTGCGGAGCTGGAGGACAGGTCAAGGGTTGATCACCTGTTTGTTGCAGCCTGAGGAGGCATGTCTCAGCCATCAACAGGTTGGCCCAGAAGAAGTTCTTCTTTTGGGACTATGGTAATGCCTTCCTCTTGGAGGCTCAGCGAGCAGGTAGGCAGAGGGGGGCGGAGCTGGACAAGTGGTATCTGGGGCCTGTGTGAGCATACCTGGGTACACTCTTTCCTCCCCCTTTCATACCCATAGCTCAGTGGCATGATCACCCAGTGACTACCTGGGAGATCTAAATGTGCCTTTACCCAGTTTTACCTTCTTGAAGCATCCAGGCCTCTCTGGGCCTCAACTTCCCCTTACATTTTAAAAATATAAAAGTCCACGAGAGATTGTTTCCTTCTGGGTCTTCTTCATGTCCATTTGCACACTTAGTAGGATGGGTGCTCTGGGTGGTGCCCTGGGGTTGATGCTGAGTCTGTGGGCCGATAAGTGTGCCCTACACCTTGACCACACAGATGGCAGTATACCACCCAGGGCTGCACTCTGCTTTTTCTACTCTTATTTTGCCTGAGGAAAAATCTTGAGACTCTGTTCTAAGCCTTTCCCAGGGCCCCATCTTTAAGTCACTGTCTGTGGTCATGGGTGATCACACAGATGGGTAACTCCACAGGAGCAGATGTGGAGAAGAAAGGAGCCAACAAGATGGAGTTCCGCTACCCCTCCTACGTCCAGCACATTATGGGGTGAGTGAAGCTCCGTTTTGGGGTGTCTACCTTTTCTGCTCCTCTCAGGACTTAGGACCCAGCCTTTCTGGCTGGAAGAGCCTCTAACACTGATCACCACAGAGCTGTGTGCTGAGACCTCAACCAGCCGAGAAGTAGCCAAGCAGTGGTCACAGCATTTCCACATAACACACTAGTGCAGAGGAGGCTTCTACGGATCCTCAGTGAGAAAATGAGGAACCAAGGGTCTGCCAGCAAGGTCACTCCCTGTGCACACCACCCTGCCACATACCCACTCATTTTCCTAAGTGATATGGTCAGGAAGCTGTCCTTTGCATGACAATTCATTCCTAAAGACCGAGATATACAGTGGCTTGAAGTCCTTGTGCCATCTGGCTGCTCAGAGCAGGTCTGAGAAGGGCCAGAAGCCCAAGAGGAATAGGGAAGTAGGGGAACCCGACAGGAACCAGGGCCATGGGAGGCCAGTCAAGGAATCTGGACTTTCAGAATCACAGGTCTCAGTGCTCAGAGGGGTCAGAGACGGCTGTAAGATATCTCAGGATGGAGTCCAGAGAGGCAGAAGTTGCCTTCTGAGCTTTACTGCTGTGGGTGGAAGCAGGGTCAAGGGTGGGCTGGGACACTGGAGTACAGAGGCTGGGTTTTCCCTAAGGAAGATAAGTAGAAAAGAGATAGCAGGGACATACTCAGCCATGCCTGGCAAGTGTGGAGCTATTATGGCCCATGGCTATAGCATCCCTCTGCCCCACTTCAGCTGCCACAGAAGCTGAGTCACCAGGGAAAGCCAGGCCGGTCTACACATAGATGACTGGTTTTCATGCAGCCTTTCTAAGAGTAACTTGAGGAAACATCTGTGTGCCTTTGTCACATTTCCCTGCTCCTGCCACTGGAGAAGTGAAGTGGTACAAGTTTAGAGATGGGAGCAGAGGCTGAGGAAGAAACAGAGGAGCAAGGAGGGTCCTCTAAGACTTATTGCTTAGAGGCAACAGTTTTGAGCTCATTCTGGATGCTGCCCCTCTTTCCTAGGCATGCCTACATGCCTATCTCCAGCTCAGCAAGAAGGTGCAGGCAGCCCAGGAGGTTGGGGCTAAGGAGACATTTGTCCTTGCAGGGACATATTCTCCCAGGGCTTTGGGCCCTTCCGCTGGGTATGCACGTCGGGGGACCCTCAGGACCTGGCTGTCACTGATCATCTGGCCACATCTGTGCTGGAGAAAGCCATTGCTGATGGAGGTGGTACTTCTGGGTGGGTGGTACTCAGGAGTGGTTGGTCTCCCAAATGCCCTGCCTCTGTAGGACACCTGGTACCTAGTATTATACTCTGCATGGGTCTCAGGACTACACGCTGCTGCACAAGGGATCTCGAGCACTTTCAGACCTTGCTCTCTCAAAGCTGTTGAGAGCATGATGCCCATCCACACCTCAGGCTCTGCCCTCCAGCTCTGAGCTCACTTCTGCCTCTGTCCCTGCTGGTTGCAAGGCACAAAGAACTTTAAGTCAGTCAGCTATCTGTCACTACAAAAAAAAAAAAAAAAAAAAAAAACACCTGAGTGAGCCAGCCTTCCTCTTAAATTGGGGAGGTTTCTTCTGCCTCTTGGCTTCAAGTGCTCAGTTGGCTTGGCTTCAGTGCTCAGTTGGCTCCATTATTTTAGAGTGGAACACCCCTGGGAGCCAAAGGGAGGAGTGGCTCCAACATCTCCTTCAAGGCTACACCCCCAATGATCTCACTTCCTCCCACTTCTTCATCCTCCAATAGTGCCACTGCCCGGCACCCAGCCCCACAATTGCAGGGGGTTCCTGGGTATTCATATGTGCTGGCCCTCTCTGACCCAGCTGCTTTCCTGCAGGGCCCATTCCCCAGGAGACAAGTGGAAGTCACTTGAGCATTGGGCTTGTTTGATGCATTCCAAGAGCGCTTCTCATTCACTTCAGCTTCCTTGTGTGTGAGCATGACACCTCCATGCCAGGCCCAGTTGGCACCCACCTGATGCTCAAGTTCTCTGAGCATTGGGCCCCTGAGTTCATCTTGATCATAGATGCAGAGGTTTGGTTCTGCCCCTTAGCTGAGTGACTGTGGTCTTCCTGTGGCTACATGTCCTTGCAGCTTTCTTGAAGCACAATGTCCTTTGTAATGTACTTGACATTGTCGGTCAAGTGCAAAGAGAAGGCCAGTCCAAGTTGAAGGAAGTAGCTGGGGTTTTACATTGGGAAATCTGGTCCATTGCCTTCCTAGCTTCTCTAGCCTGCAACAACTGCCTGGTCCTAAGCAGGCACAGCTGGGTGTCAGCTGTGTAGCTACCACCCAGTGCTTGGCAAAGAATCTGAGTGCCTACAGATGTGGTGGCTAAGAATTCCCAGCACAGCCAGCGTCCAGCTACAATGTGACCTGCCCTTGCCAAGCAGGAACACTGCAACCTGAGGTATTTCAACCAGGCAGAGCAGACAGATGCTGAGGACCTCCAGAGCACAGGGCATAGTACAGGACTATAGAGTAACAAGCAGTGATGAGTTCAAGCGCACCTTCACTCTATCCATGTTCTCTGTGCTGTCCATGGAGTCCCAGCTCTCGCATTACCAGTCTGTTCTTGTGAGCTGCTCAGATCCGCTGTCAACATGGCCCCCATCCTCCTCTTGCCTCCTCCTGGGATAGACCAATCATCCCCACTTCCTCTGTAGTTCTGTTCCCACATGGCTTCTCAGCCTTGAGGACTCTGACCTTCCCTTTCTTGGGGAGACTTTATGCCCTTAATGCATCAACCTGTAACCAGCTCACTACACACCTCTTCATAGCCAAAAAGTGTAGTTTTTGTTTCTGTGCCTGCCTCAGTGTCTGGTACACAATAGGTACTCAATATTCTTTGAGGGAATGAATGCAATGATGAGCTGCCGAAGCCCACACATTAATTTGTGGTATTGTTGTATTGGTTCCCAGATTCAGGACAGATAGTGTAGGAGGCATCATCCAAGGTCTCCCAGTATCTATGGCAAACAGCCAGCAGAAAAGAAAGCTGGGGCCCCTGGCAGCAGCTTCCAGGGCCTGAGATACCCCTCCCCTTTCTCTCTTCAGTGAAGGCATCTGTTAAGCTACAGTACATGGACAACATCCGCTGGATCCGGGAGGCTGCCAAGCACCAGCTGGTAAGAGCTTGGCTTGGGGGAAGATGGGTACTGCAGAGTCATGAAGGAGGCTGAGCTGTCAAGAAACTGCCCAGAAACAAGGAGCAGGCATAGAGGTCCCAGCACAGTCCCAGCACTCATTTTGTAATGCCCTGAGAAGATGCAGAACCTGCATCCATGTGACTGTTGACAGCAGCGCTATGGTGGCCACCTTATCCAGCAAAGGGCTTATGAAGGGTGTCTGGATAGCACATGGAGAAACTGGAAACCTTAGACAATGTTGGTGGGAGTATAAAGCAATGCAATCTAATTATCCCATGCTGGCTGTAGAGTAATAGGATTGGAACTGATTTCAGGGTGTTATAGGTACTGTAGCTAAAATGCCAATGCAATCTAATGGCTCTTGGCAGACAAATGGATCAACAAAATGTCTCTCCTTACAAAGCAACAAGAAAGGGTACTTTGCTAATCACTGCCACCTGCCATGCAGCTCCTAGAGTGGGCAAGCCATAAACAGGGAAGTAGCAGGGTGTGTGCAAGGGCTGGGGAGGACAGGAACCTGGAGGCAGGAGCTGATGCAGAGGCCATGGAGAGGTGCTACTTCTTGGCTTGCTCATCATGGCTTGTTCAGACTTTTTTCTCGTAGAACTCAGGACCACCAGACCAGAGATTGTACCATCCACATTAGGCCCTCCTCCATCAGTCACTAAGAAAATGCCCTACATCTGTATTTTATGGAGGCATTTGTCAGTTGAGAATCCCTCCTTTCAGGTAGTTCTAGCTTGTGTCAAGCTGGCATAAAAACTAGCCAGGACAGTGTATTTCACTGATTTTCTTTTAATGAATTACATAGAGGGTGGCTTGGGGTTCTGAAGCAGCAAACAAGGCACTCCTTCTTCCAGTCACTCCACAAATAGCCTCTGGAATTCCTGTGAGAGGTGAGCCTTGGGCACCTTAGCTGGCTCTGAAGTACTCTTAGATGAATGCCCTAGGTGAGTGCTCAGCCTCCATCTATGCCACTGAGGCAGTGGCGCTGGATCATGCAATGGGTCTCTGTGACCTTCCCTGGACACACTTCTCTGCCAGGCAGAAAAGGTGTCTGATGACAGAGGGCAGCCACCAGGCCCTGACTAGAGATTAAATAAAGAAGAAACATTTGGTTCACACATGACTATGCTAGCCAGCAGATCCCTGGCCAGAGATCTCAGGGCCAGGAGGGAACTGTCACCATCATGGCCCAGCCCATCCTAGGGCCATATTTTCCATGTGTGTCCCCATAATCCCCTATGTGCCTATGACAGTCTCTATGACCCAAGTCTAAGCCAGGGCACCTGGGGTTGGGGACAGGGTAGATGAGGTGCTGCAGTCAGAATACACAGGGCATCCAGTGAGGTATAGGGAGGAGAAGCAGAGCTGGCAGCAGGGATGCAACCAGGAGTGGGTTCAAAGCCAGCTGCACATGCCACAGGGCCAGCAAGCAGGAGGCACTTCCACCTTTGAGTGGAAGGGATCAGAAGCTCGCTCACCCTACTTCAAGATGACTTTCTCTTAGAAGCTGGCCATTCCTTTTATATGTAACATTCTTGACAAGCATGGTAGTTGTGTTCGCTTTCCTCAGTGTGTGACCAAATACCTGACAAGAAGGAGAACATTCATTACGAATGTGGTTTAAGGGAGCAGTCCATCACATCTGGGAAGGCACCGCCACAGGGATGCGAGGCATCTGGTCACACTACATCCAGGGAGACGAACGCTGGTGCTCAGCTTGCTTTCTGCTTCTCATAGTCAAGGAGCTCAGCCCTGGAGATGGTGCTGCCCACATTAGGAGTCTTCCCTCTCCAGTTAGCCTTTCCTAAAACTCTTCTTAGTGTATCACAGATGCATTCCCACAGCCATTCTAAATCCAGTCAGATTCGCAATGAAGATTAACTGCCACAAACCATTTTATGTCAGTTCTCCCTCATCCCCCCCAAGAAATCTGAACACCCCACAGCACCGATTCACACTTACAGTGAACTTACAGTGTAGTAACTAAAGCCATTTGCTAGACCACTGCCCACGCCAACTCTGAGCCTAGTAAGACGTCAGTGTCCCTGTCACCTGTCCTTGTCCCCTTTTGCAGTTTTGGCTGTCTCCCTAGGCAGGAGGGACAACATGCTGTACCTTCTTTAGAGAAACTGGTTTTTTCAGTTTTTCAGCCCCGACACTACCAACATTTGGGAAGAAGCCTTTTTTTAAATTGCAGTAAGATATATATAAATATGCATAAACCTTATGATCCTCATTTTAAGTCTTTCCAGGGTACAGCTCTAGAGTGTAGAGCACATTCAGTGCTGTCCACGTCCCTTTGCGATCCTTTTCCAGTGTTTCTATCCCTACTGGCTGGCTCCAGCTGGCATGTCTCAAGGTCTTTCTGTGCCCCATGAGTCAAAATCTTCCCAAGGCCATAATGTTAGCTTTCCCTCTATATCTGAGGTGGGGGGTTGGCTTCCAGATATCAGAGCCCACTCATATCCTTAATACACATGACCTTGTGTCAGCACAAAACCTGCACAGGCCCTCCACATACCTTACATCGCTTCTGGGTGACCTGTTAGACCTAAGACAAGGTAGAAGCAACACAAACATTAAATATTGAGCCCCTTAGGAAATATTCACAAGAAAAAAACCCTATGCACATTCAATATAGGTGAGTCCCCCCCACCCCCGAATGTTCTTTTTTTTTTTCATGTGTTTATGTGTGGCATGTATGTGTGTATGCATGTTTGCATGTGTAGGGCATATGTGTGTGCTGATTCATGTGCATGTATGTCTGTGTTTGAGGCCAGATATTGACAATGAGTGTCTTCCTTGATTACTCTCCACTTTTTATTTACTGAGGCAGGGTCTCTGTTGAACTCAGAACTCTGCTCCAGGGATCCCATCTCAGCCCACTGAGCACTGAGATTATAGGTGGGCTGCCCTGCATGCCCAGATTTTAGGTAGGTAGGTACTGGGGATCTGAACTCTGAACCTTATACTTTCATGAAGAACATTTTATGTACCAAAGTATCTCCCCTACTAACCCTTTTCCTGAACTTTTTAAAAGATGGGGTCTTACTATGTAACCTGGTTGTCCTAGAACTAACTATGTAGCCTAGATTAATCTCAAACTCCCAGAAATCCACTTGCCTCTGATTCCTGAGTACTGGGGTGAAGGGTATGTCACACCCAGAACATATTTGATCAGTAGCCAGTTGATTCTGAAGGGGCCGAGCTGGAGGTACAGGCTGTATTCTGTCACATGGATAGACCACCTTTTCTCTGTCCACACTTCAGCTACTGGACACCTGTGTGTGTCCACCTCTCACTCTTGTGGACGATGCGCCATACTCATGGATATGCACACATCTATACCCCGGAAGTCTGTAGATGGTTGTGGTCCACACAACAACATTATCTGCAGCCATCACAAGTAGCAAACTGGTGGAGAACCATGACACATTTTCATTTCTGAAAGCTCACCAGCATTCCCTTCCAGAGGTGCAACACAAGAACATGAGCTCCAAGTACCAACCTAAAGGGAGGTTACCCCTCTGTCTGGGCCTGTTTCCTACCTCTGTGATCAAGCTTGTAGTATCTTCCTGGAGATGCAGCTGTGAACTGTGGGGAGAGTACTCTTAGTAAGCCAGGCTTGATCAAGTCTCACATTGGTGGTACTGATGCGAAAAAGGCTCAGAGGCAGGACCCTCAATAGGAAACCTCCATGGTTCACATAGAGCCAGTCTCTGGAGGTCCTTCAGGGATGAACTAAGGAAAGGGCATAGAATGGAATGAGATGGTCCAGGCCTCATGAAAAGTCCACTTGTGGGCATGCATTGTCCACCTGTGTAGTATCTAATGAGAGAGGAGCCCCCAGAAGCCCATACTTTAGAGTTGCCATGCATCTCAGGGCCAGCAGGCTGCAGCTGGCCAGGTCACATGGCTGTAGTGTCACTCGCATCTCTCTCACATCACTAGTTCTTGGATGCTTGCTTTTGGCTGAGGGGCTTTCTCGTTCTCTCCTCTGCAGGTGGTGGGCTCCCAGGCAAGGATCCTGTACTCAGACCAAAAAGGACGAGTGGCCATTGCTGTGGCCATTAACCAGGCCATCGCCAGTGGGAAGATCAAGGTGATATAGCCTGTAGTTCTTCAAGGTGCCTTCATAGATACCTTATCACACAGGCCCTGCTTGGGGCTTCCCAGCTATGATTCCCTGTTCACACTCCAGCCTAGACTCCCCACCTCTCCCACCAGCACCCTGACCCAGTATCAGGGAGCTTTCACCCTCCCCTGGCTGGGTTCCCTGAAGGCCTTGGACTCTGTGGAGCAGATAGGCAGAGAGGCCTAGAGAAGAGCTGCTCTGCTTGAGAGGCAAGGGGGAGGGAAGGACAGAATGGAGGGCCTATCATGCCCCCAAGACCCCAACCCTGAGCATATGTCACTGTGGTGGGAGAACCAGACACAAAGCATGAGCAGGCTTGCTCAAACACAAGTTCCAACAGTATCTCTTGCTGTGACTTGGGCAAACTGGGTCACTCTGACCCTGAGTTTCTCTATTCTGTGAAAAGAATAGTATGCTGAAACCCCAAATGTAGGATTGAAGTCCAAATGAGTCATAGTCCACAAAAGTAATGCCACACATCTTTTTTCAAAGTTATCTTGTTCAAACTGTGCTGTCATAAAACTGAACCCTGAATAACTAGAGGTGCCAGAGAGCAGTTTCACTGCAGAGTTCAAGTCATAGGCACAGCATGGCCTGTTCAAGGAAGGCAAGGGCAGCTGGGGGTCTCTGAGTCCCACGGAGCCCTGTAGCCTCCTTCATTGTACACTGTGAGGAAGATGCCTGGGCCTGGGTAGGAACAGCATTTCCTCATTGGAGCCACGTGGCAGTCCCCTGGGGTGACCTGAGCTTACCTGTTCTCAGCCACACCTGTTGCATCTCCAGGGTCAGTGGCACTCCACCACATGGGTACAGAGAGTCACCCACTGTGTCTACTGGATTCCCAGGGGCCCTGAAATCTTTAAATTCAAGGGAACACTATTTGCAAATGTGTGACTGAATTCACCATGTGGTCTTTGTCCTCACAGACACTGGCAGCATGAAAAGGGTCCCATCAATCACCTAGTCTAGATAATCAAGGCCCAGGGAAGGAGGGTGACCTGCTTAACATCACACTGGGAGCTTTGTCCATATCCCTGCTTCCCATGTCACTAAAGGGCACTTCCTAGTTGTGCCTACCCACACCTACACCTACACAACTAAAGCTGTCTTCTAGCCCCTTCCCTCACTGCAAAGGCTCAAAACTCACACTTCCCAAGGGTGGAACCCCGACTTGATATAGCATGTACATGTTTACACCCCAGCTCACTGACATTCAAGCTCTTTGGTGTAGGCCAAGACCCTTAGGCCTTCTGTGCCTCTGTGGCTTGCCTGTGAAATGAACATGTTAGCAGTCCTGCTATCTGGGTCGGGTTTTGGTGAAGACCTGTGCTCTGGTGCCACCTGACACACAGGAACCCACTAGCAACTTCAGGTGCTTCTTGCTAGAGTGTGTAGAATGTGTAGCAGGACTTTCTTTGGACTTCAGTTCCCAGATAATGACATGGAGATTTCTTATTAATTATGAAAGCTTGGCCTTAGCTTCGACTTGTTTCCAACTAAGTCTTAAAATTTAAATTGACCTGTTTATGTTGTTCTGCCATGTGACTCATTACCTCTGCTCTATACTTGCACCCCACTTCCTCTGTGTCTGGCTGGTGAGTCCACGCCTCTCAGATTCTTCCCAGAGTTCCTGCTCCTGCCCAGAAGCCCTACCTATCCTCTCCTCCCTACCTATTGGTCATTCAGCTCTTTGTTAAACCAATCGGAAGGTGTACAAAAAGATTATTCCACAACATTTCCACCTTTTGTCTAATAAAAAGGAAAGGTTTTAATTTTAAAACAGTAAAACTATAAACAATAAGAACAATTATCAGGTAAAAATTACATTCACAATGTCCAGTCCATGTGTATTTGACAATTTTCGAGAAAGTATTCTATTATCTATCTTATCTTGGTTGGTACAAAGTTTTATACTTAAACCACTTTCTGTCATAATTTACATTACCAACCTAAATGTATTCTTTTAGGCCTTAAAATTTTTCTTAGATAAACAACTTAAGCTGTTTTATCTTTCAACCTTAATAAACTTTACATCTCTTTTGTAGGTTTCTTTTTTGAATTTGGTAACAAGGAAAACTGTAAAACTATAACTGAGAAGGATATTATATTACCTGAGTAAACAGGAAGTATGGAGTCAACAATTTCCAAAACTATATTTCTATAGAGACACTTGGTTGCCTGGACATCACCCAAGGTTACTCTGCAATATTGAAGCATCCATCTTTGGCCTACAGGCCTAGAATGTCTGACAGACTTTCCTGTGCTGCAGGAATTTTGAAGGGCTGTCCTACCTTGTCTTAGCAAAGTTTTGCACTCACCTTCTTTTGTGCCTTGTTGTTCTATTTGAGCAGTCAGGGCAAGGGCAGTTTCTTGCCCATGTGGCAAACTTTGCCACAAATGAAAGCAAACTCCACGTAGAGATCTTTGATGCCCATTGTCTTCTCTGAAGTAGATTGGTGCTGTCAGGAGCAAACGTGTCTCACTATCATGAAAAGTCTTATGTTATTAAGACATATTAAATGTCATGATCTATAGGTCTCTGAAGTGTTTGAAGACCTCCTATCTATCTAAAAATATGTCTCTGTCTGACCTTGAAAATATGCCTAACATGACTACAAGTTTGGCTGTTATAGATGAACTGACTACTAACCTGTATTTCTCTATTATCCTAAATAGTTTGTGATAATAGCTTTCAAGAACTAGAACTTTACATTACATTTTTAAATGAACTGTATAGGTACAATGCCTTTAAAATATATACAGTACGTTATAACAAAAATAACCCTAAATTTGTATCATATACAGAAATCCAAGGGGAAAAGATCCAAATGGCATGTGGCTTAGCCCACTCTCATCATCCACTTCATACCAGCAAGCCTGGTAGACACTTATGACTTACACACCCTTCTCTGTCCCCCACAGGCACCAGTGGTCCTGAGCCGTGACCACCATGATGTGAGTGGCACTGACAGCCCCTTCAGGGAGACTTCTAATATTTATGATGGTTCTGCCTTCTGCGCAGGTGAGGAAAAATGAAAGGATTTTTGTCACTTAATATTAACCAGCTGAGGAGATGCACATCCATAGTCTCAGTACCTCTGACAGCTGAGTGGGACGGGGAATTGAGATTAAGAATTAGAAGCAGCCTGGGTAACACAGATAGACTTCATCTCAAAGGGAGGAAGGAGATTCTGTCTTCTAGATTCTGGGCTGCAGGCTCTCTCCCTCCTCTTGCTCCTCCTCTCCCTCCTCCTCTTCTTCCTCTTCTTCCTCCTCCTCTTCCTCACCCAGGGAGGGTCAAGTTCCCTGATCTCTGTGAGATTTGGCATGGGGTGGTGGTGGTGGTGGTGGTGGATAGTTACAAGAGGAAGCAGCAGACTTATACCTGTGACTCCAGGGTAGCGAAGTGGCAAAAGCCACAGACCTACTCACACTTGTCCCTCAACATGTTAGATGCTTGGAAGGCAACTATCTGGGGCTCTGCTTCCTCATAGGTGCCTGGCCCCATAGTTTTTTATATACATGGCTGCCCTGTAATGATGAGCTCATCTCTAGTGCAGCAAAGCAACCTTGGAAAACCAAAACTAGGGCTGAAATAGTGAAGACTAATTATTTGTAGCCAATGGGGAAGCACTGGCACTGTGGCCAAAGCACCATACCCACCAAAGAACACCAGAGACTCTTCATTGGGGAAACTCATACATGTTAATATAGGAAGACACCTCATAACTGAGCATGCTCAGATGGAGCTTGTGCAGCTTCATACATTGCCCATTTAGAAATAAAATGCTGGGTAGGAATACCTCCTATGTAGAGTGTGATAATAAGCAATTTTTTCTCTAAGTCATCTAAAGGGCTGAGCCAGGATGACTTCTGGGCTTCTCTGGAGAGCCTTATCAGAAGCAAAAGTACTACTGAATTTAAAGAGACAATACACCACTGTGTAGGGGTGATAGCCTCTCAAATACCTGTCCAGCGGCCAACATGGGGGCCTCACTTCTCTGATGGAGTCAAGAAGCATCATTCATTTGAAACCCCTGCCCTAGGCATGAATGGGCATTCAGTACCAGAGAGTGTGACTGTAGGGAAGTCCTAGACTCCCCTTTCTCTGTTCCCCACTTTCCCACTTGGGATCTTGAGTCCCAAGAAGCAGCCTGAGCCTATCTGGTGCTCAGACCACCAAGTGCAAGGAATGATGGATCGTGCTTGCTCTGTTTCTGCAGACATGGCCGTGCAGAACTTCGTGGGAGATGCCTGTCGTGGTGCCACCTGGGTTGCACTTCACAATGGAGGGGGTGTAGGCTGGTAAGAAGGCAGCAGAGAGCAGGCTGTAGGCTGATGTGGATGGAGGCCCTGGAATCCTCTTGGTACAGGGACAGTTCCAGGGGCCTGAGGTTCTTGGACTTAGATCCCTGGAGTTGTTCTATGAAGAACTTTATGCCAATGCGTTCCTCATGTGAACTGGGAACCAGCTGGTCAGTATGTTGAGGTGTGGAGGACAAAGGAACACAGAGAGGGAGGCTTCCATAAAGCAACTCCAGCAGTTTGGCCTCTACCTATCATAGAGGACACGAGAACCATGTTTGTTTCCACATTCCCATTCCCACCATAACTATCTCTCTTGAAGGAGTGGAAGCCCATAATTGCCAGGACAGCAGGCTCCCCACTCTCCCCAGCCTACAGCTGTGTCCACACAGGTCACTTTCCAGTCAGCACCAGGGCAGGGTCATTAAGGCCTCTATGATGACCTCTGTGTTAGTCATCTTTCTGTTCCTGTAACAATAGAGCTCTCCAGTCTGTATAGAGGAAAAGGTTATCTGCTTCATGGATTCACAGGTTGCAGGATTCACTGTTTTTAGGCAGTGTAGCATGACAGGAGCCTCTAGCAGTGCAGAAAGAACCATTCATCCATGACAGGGAAAGGCCTCACTCCTTAAAAGTGCCACCACCTCCCTCAAGAGAATATCTAAATTCCAAACTATAGGGTTTCATTCTGGTTGGCATTGGCCATTCCTCTGATGCTAAGGTATTAACTCAGATTCATCAGATGCAGACTATGCAGCAACTCTCACTGACCCCTTCCAATCTTCCCATTCCCAGAACCAAAGAAAGAGCATAGGCTTTACAGATGAGGAAACTGAGGCACAGAGGATTTGCCTTTGTTGGGGAAGTTTCTTGTCTGGGGTCCCCAGAGTCAGCCAAATCTGGAGCTCTAGCTTCTTTGAGCAGTCTCTGAAGAAGTGTAGGCTGGATCCAGGCAAGCCTCTGTCCCAAAGAGCCAAATCCTTCCATTAACTAGCTTCCCAGAGCATTCATATGACTGGCTTGGCCTCATGCCTACCAAGGCTAGAATTCCAAGCTGCAGCCCTGTCAGGTGGCTTTAATTAATGGAAAATGTGACCATAGTGCATGTCCTAGCTGGAGAAGAGCACACAGACAAGAGCTCCCTGGATATGGAATGCCTCGCAGGGGACAACCGACTATAAAAGAGGCTGAAGTTTTTTCAGAGCCTCACAAGACAAGAAAGCAGCAGACAGGCTAGGGATTCAGTAGGGAGGATGTGGGAAGCCCTGAATTCTAGCACTATTGCAGAAAGGGTGGAGGGACCTGGCTCACCACTGTTGCTTCTCCAAGGACAAGCCACACCCAGTTCTGTGGCTTTAGTTTCTTCCTCATTTGACAGGAATCTGTTTCTGAGCTATTTGTCCTCCGGCTTTTTGACTTGATTCTTCACTTCCTGGACTGACTGCCAGTGCCCTATGGAAAGGCTCTGCAAGGTCACCACACATAGCCATATGTCAATTGTAGTGCACTCCATGACCTTGACCTCCTCACTGTCCCTCTTTTGGAGTGTCTACTTAGTGACTGCTTTTGTGTTGTGTGTCCACTGGTCATGCTTAGTGAGAGCACCAGTTGGCTGAAGTTCCATGTGCTCCAGGCTGTGTCTGCAGGACAGAGCCATTTGACTAAGTCACTGAGTAGGAGAGATTGTACCTTAGCAAAGACTTCTCAGGCTATTTCTATAGGAAAGGATTGCAAGCAGTAGACTTCATGTGTCACAGGACCATTTTAGAGACTAGGTAAGTCAATGCAGGCAGCCTGGGGGCAGTCAGTACATCTGGACAACTAGTAGCCCACCTGGGGCATGGCATCTTGTGTACCATGCAGCTTTCCTGTGTGCTGTGTGCCCATCCACTCTGTATGGCCACTTGAGAGGGCCCTAAGAAGCAACCTCACTCCCTTCTGGTAGCACTTTCCCAGACCAGGGTGTAGCTCAGTACTAGAGTACTTGTCTAGCATGTACAAAACCCTGGGTACCTAAAAAAGATTGCTTCCCATTCTGGTGAACAAACAGGCATCAGTGATATAGAGAAGAGTCTTGGAAGTATACATGAAGTGGACAAGACCAGCTCAGAAGCATAACTGACTGAGAAGCCAGGATGTTGTCCCTCTGTTCTGCTGACCATATGTCTCTGTGATATAGAGGCCAATGTGATATCTTCTCAAGCCAATGCCTGAAGCGTTGAATGATGCCTGATCCAAGCAAGTCAATACAGGGAGTGATCTAGGAACTTCTTTGTCTCTTACAGGGGTGAGGTGATCAATGGGGGATTTGGCCTTGTACTAGATGGGACCTCACAGGCTGAGCAAAAGGCCAGGATGATGCTGGCCTGGGATGTCTCCAATGGTGTAAGTCCTCCAGAACTCTTCAGCTTCTCATTACCCCCCTCTCCTCAATGGCTCTGCCTATCCAGGTTAGAAGTCTGGGCTATAATCCTGACCCCTCCACAGTAAGGACTTCTACTACCTTCCAAGGCCTTCCAGGGCTCCCTCATTTTTTAAGTATTGATTGACTGATTGATTGATTGATTTTTATCTGATTTTATATGTATGAGTGTTTTGCCTGCATGTATGTGCACTGTGTGTGCATGATTCCCTCAGAGGTCATAAGAAGGCATCAAATCCCTTGGAACTGGAGATACATATGGCTGTGAGCCACCATGTGGCTGCTGGGAACTGAACCTAGGTTCTCTGGAAGAGCAGCTAATGCTCTTAACTGCTGAACAATCTCTCCAGGCCCCAGGCCTCCCTTTTCACCACCCCTTCCCAAGTATTTCTGTACTTTCCTTTGGGTCTCCTTGTCTCTGGCCTCGCCCTGCAGTCTAGCTCCTGTAAATGTAGATGGACCCTGGCAGGCTCAACCCTTCCTCCTGAAGCACCCCTGCCCTGGTGTTGAGGCCTCACTCTTTGGGGGCTGGGATGGAAAACCCAGGGCTTCAGGCATGTTGACCTCTGTCATTTTGCTATGCCCTGGCCTCAAGATCTCCCTTTTAAGGCTCATCCTTCCCCTCTTTGTGTTGCTGTTCTTTTTTTGCTGTACTGGGTGGCCTTTGTCCACGTCAGCCAGGTACAATACCCCCTCACTGCCCCCTTCGAAGGCAGTCAAAGAGCACATTTCAGAAGCTAGATGGGCCTTTCATCCTGCAGCGAGGACACTGAGAGGGAAAGGGGACATATTCCTCTCCTAAATCACATCACAGGCAGCCCAGAAGGGTCAACTAGAGGTTGGAGGTCAGGGTGTAAGCAAACCAAAGAGGGATTCCAGAGCAAAGGACCAGAGTGAAGACAGTAGCTCTGGATGACTGAGGTTGTGCCCAGAGGCAGGGAGAAAGGAGAGCCCTCTGGTAGGGCCACTCACCAGGAACCACTACAATTTAGCACTTCGGCAGGAGGGAGCAGGGTCTACATCCTGGCACTAGGAGTTAGAGTGAGCCAACACAGGGTTTCCTCCCAGGAGACCTCACTAGCAATGGTGTGGATATAGTCCAGGGAGGCTTGGAGATGAGGAGTGGCAACTAGATGGAGAGGTTGAGTCATGGTCATGAGTCATGATCAGGTAAAAAGAGAGGAAGTGGGCTAGGAAGGGATTGTATAGCTGATGACGAGGATTCTGAAAGGGGAAAGAATGGGTGCTAGGGATGAGCTTGCTGTATCTAGTTCATTCTTAGAGATGGAATAGGGCTGGGTACAATAATAACTGGTTTCAGATGGAAAAGAGGCTAAGTCAGCTACATGCTCCAGGTAAGAGAGAGGGATTCTGAGCCTGAAAGACACAAAGGAGGCTCTCAAATCCCCAAGTAGAAGAGGACTTAGAGTTTGGGAGCCAGGGTACCACATGAAGAGCCCAGTGATGTTGATACCAATACCGTGTGCTTGTCTTGTGCAGGTGGCACGGCGCTGCTGGGCTGGGAACCCCAAGGCCTATGAGATCATCTGCCAGACAATGCAGGAGGACAGTGGCCTGGTGGTGACTCTTCCCCATGAGGTGGCAGATGAACGAGTGATACAGCAGGCCCTGAGGCCCTGAGAAGAGCTTGATCCCCTCCTTCCCACTGCCAGACCCTCCCAGATCACCACTTGCCTCCCACAATGCACCCCTACATAGCTCCCCTAGTATCCCCCACAGCAAACCACAGAGGCCTGTCAAGGAGGAAGCACTTGTCCACTGGGTTGGGAGCCCTGAGAGGGTAGGACACATCTTGTTTGTGGGCAGGTCCTTAAGCCTGCAGCAGAGTGGACTCCAGCTTGGATGGGAAGGAACCTTGAGTGCTGGCCAAGCTGGCACCATCTTCCTAGGATTCTGTGTTACCTTCTCAAAGTGCTATTCATTCTCCGTCCCCACACTACTGTCCTCGCTACCCTTCCATCCCTTGTCTATGCCATCACTTCTGGTTCCTCAGAGAACACTAAGTGCCCACACCAGGTCCTTGATGCTGAGGAGTATGGAGAGGAGGACAGACAGGAAATAAAGAATAAAGTAGAGGCAAGTACATGGCATTAATTGAGCTAGCAGGAGCGGGTAGCACAGTGTCTGAGGCAAAGTGGCCAGGTGCTGGGTCATGTGGAGAGAAGACACTTTCCAGGTCAGCTGTGTGAACCTGAAAAATAGAATCAACAACTTCCTGAGATCTCTGGGTGTCTCTTTGGGATCTGGAATCCTGCAGGAGTTGCATTGGCCTAAAGTGGGATCTTACACCCTTCCCAGACCAACCAACCAGATCTACACCAGGTTGGCCTCTGGAGCAGAGGCTCTGACAAAGAGAATTGGGTAGCTGTGCTTCTTGGGCCTTCCTCTGGAATTTGCTGCTACTTTATAGTGCCTCCTACCCACCAACTCTCAGCCTTGAGCCCCCCACCACCATCACTATCCTGTTGCCCTGTGCTCTCTCTTCAGTCTTTACCAAGCCAGCTCTCTTGATTGTTGTCCCCTAAGCTGAGCCAGAGCTAAAAGGAAAACCCAAAGGTGGATGAGAGAAAAGGAAGAGAAGGAACTCTGAGACCACTGGCCACAGAGAAGTTGTGCTGCTGAGAGAGCATCTGGCATCTTTGGCTCATACTGGCCTAGGACCAGACAGAAGGAACCCTTTGTCTTCCCCAGAGTGCCATAGGGAGGGCATGAGGGTCCTCCAGAAAGCCCCTATCCAGGATAGACCATGATGCCCTGCTGTGGGAGCAGGGCTGAGGGATTTGGGTGTGGATAGTCCTACTTCACTGTCACACGAGCAACCAATGATCTTTACTGTGCAGTTATTTAGACTTAAGGAGATACTGAGCCTTGGGAAAATGTCATTGCCTTTGGTACAAAACAAAAGGATGCTTTATTGTGATGTTACTATAACCAAATACCCAAGGCAATTTATATACAAAGGGGTTGGGGGCTTACAGTCCGGATGTCCCAACCCAAGATCAAAAAATCATATTGCTTTGGGCCTCTGGCAACAGTGCCAAACGGCAATGGTAGGGAGCATATGGCAGAACAAAATGCTTATACTGTGAGCCAGGAAGCAAAGAGGGGAAGTTTGAACCCAAGTCCTACAATCCCTCAAGGTCATGTTGCCAATAACCTAAAGACCTTCTACTACCTCTACCTCTAAATGTCCCACCACTTCCCAATACACCTTTTGAATAAGCCGAGCCATAGCAGAAGTCAAAACTTGCTTTCTGGTATCTTGGTCTGTGTGTCTTGCATAAAATAAGAATTTTCTTAAGTCAAAAAGTAGGTGTGAAGCCAGACATCCTTCAGCGAGGGGCCAGGGCCTCTGTGCCTCAGTTTCCAAATATGACCAACAGAGCACGATACCTGGATCTCTGTGAAGAGGTAACTTGGTTTTTCTTTATTCTCTATGTAGTATCACAGCAGGGGATCAGGCAGAGATTGGCACTGGAGCAGCCCCCTCCACACTCATACCCTGTGTGTGCACTGTTGTTATGTGGAGCCCTAGCCATTCCCTGTAGAGAAACTCCTGCACTGGCAACAGTCAACACAAGCTGCTAGCCCTTGTCTTCCGGTAGAATGGATACCATATGTGGAGTATTCAGATGTGGCTAGTGTGACCAGGAAATTGAATTGTAAATTTTGACATTTTAATTCATTTAAAATATATTTAGTTCTATTTCATATAAGTGTAACTGAAATATAATGATATAATTACATACATGGTTTAGGCTGTGCCTATTCTATTTTTTTCCCCTAAAAGCCAAGAACATGTTTATTTATAAAAATGCAAACCTTTCAAGATTCTTGGGGAGGCTCAATGGTAGAACACATACTTAGAACACACACAGTATATACACATATAAATACACATAGTAGCAGTAGCATTCAAAAACAACAAGCCATCATCTGTGGCGAGATATTGAAATGTGTCCAGCAGCACAGCAATATGGATAGTCAGGGCTCAGCAGTGTGGAATGAGCCCAGTTCTGGCTAACCTCCTCTGTTGCCTATGAGGCCAGTTTTGCTCAGATTCCTCAGTACCCTTTACATAGGTTCCCTCCCTTCTCAGCTTAATGGTACTCCTGGGGACTTTCTTTCTTTCTTTCTTTCTTTCTTTCTTTCTTTCTTTCTTTCTTTCTTTCTTTCCTTCTTCTTCTTCTTCTTCTTCTTCTTCTTCTTCTTCTTCTTCTTCTTCTTCTTCTTCTTCTTCTTCTTTTTCTTATTTTACATATCGATCCCAGTTCCCTCTCCCTCCTCCCATACCCACCACCCCCTCCTGTCCCATTTCCCACCCACTCCATAGGAAGGTTAATGCCTTCCAGGAGGAATCATAAAAATCTGTCAAAATTTGGAATAGTGTCTAGGCCCTCCCTCCTGTCTCTAGGCTAAGGGAGTATCCCAGACTCCCAGAGTCCTTTCGTGCACCAGGGATACATCATGGTTCTACTGTCAGAGGTCCCTTAGACTGCCCAGGCCTTCTAACTGAGACCCATGTTCAGGGGGTCTGAGTCTGTCCAGTGCTGGTTTCCCAGCTATCAGTCTCCCTTGTTCAGGTCAGCTGTCTATATGGGTTTCTGTAGCCTGGTCTTGACCCCTTTTCTTATCACCCCTCCCTCTCTGAAACTGGATTCCAGGAGTTTGGCTCAGTGTTTAGCTGTGGGTGTCTGCTTCTGTTTCCAACAGCTACTACATGAAGATTCTAGGATGGTATATAAGTTAGTTATCAATCTCATTATCATGCATGGAAGGGAATTTAAGGTAGCCTCTCCACTGTTGTTCATATTGTTAGTTGAGGCCATCCTTGTAGGTCTCTGAACATTTCTGTAGAGTCAGTTTTCTCTTCAAACCTATAATGGCTCCCTCTATTATGGTATCTCCTTTTTTGCTCTAGTCTATTTGCCCCCTGACTCAATGTTCCTGGTCCCACATGTTCTCCTCTCCTCCCCTTCTTTTTTCCTGACTCTCTCTCCATTCACTGCTTCCCCACTCCCAATATGCTCAGGAAATCTTGTCCCTTTCCCTTTCTGTGAGGGACTTTGTATGAGTCTCTTAGGTTCTTCATTGTATCCTAGTTTCTCTGGCAGTGTGAATTGTGGGCTGGTGATCCTTTGCTTTATGTCTATGTCATACATATATGAGTGAATACATACCATATTCCTTTTTTTTTGTGACTGAGTTACCACACTCAGGATGGTTTCTTCAAGTTCTATTCATTTGCTTGTGAATTTCAAGATTCCATTGCTCTCCCACCCCCTGCAGAGTATTCCATTGTGTAGATGTGCCACATCTTCTTTAGCCATTCTTCAGTTGAGGGGCACCTAGGTTGCTCCCAGGTTCTTGCCATTACAAATAATGCTGCTACAAACGTAGTTGAACACATGCCTTTGTTGTGTGGATGAGGATCATTTGGGTATACGTCTAAGAGGGGGATTGCCGGGTCCTGTGGTAGACTAATTCCCATTTTCCTGAGGAACCGCCATACTGATTTCCAAAATGGCTGTACAAGTTTGCACTCCCACCAGCAGTAGAGGAATGTTCCCCTTTCTCCACATCCTCTCTAGCATAAGCTGTCATTGGTGTTTCTGATTTTAGCCATTCTGGCAGGAGTGATGGTATCTCAGAGTTGTTTTTGATTCGCATTTCCCTGATGGCTAAGGATGTTGAGCACTTTCTTAAGTGTCTTTCAGCCTTTTTGATTTCCTCTATTGAGAATTTTCTATTCAGTTCTGTACTCCTGGGGACATTCTTACAAAGTGTAACACCAGCATGTCATACATACCTCTGCCTGAAAACCACAGTGGCTTCCCTGATCCTTGCTGGAGTCATGACCTGAGCACCCCAACCCAGAAGGGATAGCAGAAAAGACTTTGAAGTCCAGCAGAAGGTAGAAGAAAACCTAGGTCAGGAGGGTTAGAGAAACCAGAGGACAGCAATCAGTGCAGGATCTGCAAGATGAATCTTTATAAACCCAGGAGGCTGAATCCACCCCCATAAAAAATGTCTAAAAATTACTGAGATACATGCTATCTACTCCTTTCCAACACATTTTCTTTTATTGTAGTAAAACACACATAACAAACTTTACTGGCCCAACCCCTTCCCAGGGTGCAGCACAGTGATCTGAAGCACCCCATGAGGCAATGCAGCAGTCCCCACCACCCAGGTTTAGGAGCTTTTCATCATACCAAGCTGTTGCTGTCCCCTAGCATCTGTCAGCCCATTGTCTTCCTATGTACTGTATGCTCCAGAGGTCTTGCAGATGCAGAGTTACACAGTGCTTGCCCTTCTGAGACTGGCTTGCTCACCCAGGGACATGTCCTTGGCCTATCCATGTGGCTGCATGTAGCAGAATGCCCTTCCATGCTAAGGCTGAGAGACTGCACTGCATAGTGGACCACATTTGCTTAACCATTCAGCCACTGAAGGACTTGTGGCCTGCCGTGAATGTTGCTGTGAGCACAGGTGTGCATGTGTCTTCAAGGCCTTGCTTTCAGCTCTTTTGGGTCTGCACCTAGAATTCTAACTATAGGATCACATGATAATTCTATGTTTTTAAAGAAACTATCAAAATATTTTTCCATAGTACAAAAATAATTTATAAATCTAGAATTTATTTTCCAAAATACTTGTTTATGATTTAAAACAAATTGACTAAGGCCGTTGAGATGGATCAATGCTTAAAGGCACCTGCTACCAAGCCTAATAACTTGAGTTCCCTACATGATGGAGGGAGTGAACTGACTGCTGTAAGTTGTCCTCTGACCCCCTAATAATAAACTCAGTAGTGCCAAGGGGAACCTAAAGTGTACTCAAAGCCTCTTTCTCAAGTCCACCACGGAAGTCACATTAGGAATCTTTCTAGAATTTTTTTTTTAGAGTATGAAACTCATGCACAGACATTCAATGTTCATTCATACAGATGGGATCTTCCGATTTCTGTGATGACTTTTAATCATTTTTTAATTGAAACATACATAAGAGTCATTGTTGTCAAGTCTGTTATTTGTAGTTTTTGTGTATCAGATGTGCTGTCTAATCAGCACCTATAATGCAAAACCTTTTGCTCCACAGAGAACCATCACTGTTAGAAGCTAGTCCTGATTCCCCATCTCCCTGCAGCCACTAGGGGCCACTAATCTACTGTTTGATAGATTTAGCTCTCCTGGACATTTCATAGACATGGCATTATTACAACACATCTTCTTTCACAAGTTTTTCATAGGTGTGGGCATGTTATAACTTGCAATATTTTATGTTATTGTTCAAAAATATTCTGCTGTATGAACACACATTCACCTGATGATGAAAATTGGGTTATATCCACTGGGGAGTTGTAACTAAAGCTACTATGAATATTCATGTAGTTTATGTGGACGTATTCCCATCCCTCTTGGAGTAGATATAGGGGGAGGAACATAGCCTTTCATATTAAGGGGCAGGTTGGTGGGAAATGGGAGTAAATCAGTGTGGGTGCAAAGGGCAGGTTAGCAAGATTTTAATAGCATTTGCACTTTCAGAAGACTAAAGCCTGGCCTGCAGAAAACAGGCTGGGTGGGAGGCAGTTGGGTGAAGGGTGGCTGAGGACTCGCTCTTTAGTTATTTGTGAATCTAGGAGTGAAATAGGTTTGAATTTGGGTGGTGATGACAAAAATGGAGGGACTTCACACAAACCCCTATAGGAGAAGTGGGGCAACAGAGTCCCGGGAACAGATAGTAACTTAGTAAGCTGACGTTGTGTCAAGAAAACTTGGTGGCGTAGGCAGGGATCATGCTACGGGGCAAGCCTGGGCTGTAGTCCAGAAGTACCAAGTAGATGTGCACTTCAGCGAGGGCACACAGAAGATGTCAAGCAAAGTGGAGAGATTCAATGCCTGACTGCAAGTCCCTGGCCACCCAAATAAACTTGACATCAGTTTCCTCACACCCGGCAATCACGGATTGAATTAGTTCATATTTCCAAAGCACAGAGGGCACGAGGAACTCTTCCAAGGTGGATTCGCTTTCATTCCTTTGCGCTACCCAGGTGCAAAAGGAAGAGTCAAAAGCTCAAGAACCTCTTTCCTCAAGCTAGGACTCAAACTAAAGTACACGGAAGTTGGAGGCCCCGCCCCTGCCCCACCCCCTGGCGCCCTCGTGACTACAGTCCCGGCAGCCCTCGCGCGCCACGCCCACGGCTCTTGCGCACGCGCAGCTCGAGATGCGGCTCTGGGCTGTACTCAACGCTGAGCTTTGACAGAGCCTCCCTGAGGGGTGCTGGGGCGGACCTTCGGTGTCGCGCGCATGCCTGGCAGGGCCGGGCCGCTCTTCTCCGGAGGCTGTGGCTCGGACGCCTCGGCTGGGCCTAAGATGGACATCCCGGCCGTGCTCGCCGCCCCGGTCGCGCGCGGAGACCAACATGGCGGTGGTCCAAGCCGACTCCGCCGCGGCGCGGGGCCGTCCCTCGGCGCGGGTCCCGGGCGCCGCCGCCTGCTGCTGCTGAGGGGCCCGGAAGATGGCGGGTCCGGGCCGCGACAGGAGGAGGCCCCGGGGCCGAGCCCGCCGCCCTCCGAGGACGGCAGCGATTCCTTCGTGGTACTGCTGGAAGTGCCACGCGCGGCCGACGCTCACGGGCAGGAGGAGGCCGAACCCGGCCCGTGCGCGAGCCCCCCGGATCAGGTCCCAGCCACCGCCCCCGGCGCGGCTCTGGCGGGCACCGTCACCATCCACAACCAGGACCTCCTGGTGCGCTTCGACCGCGGCGTCTTCACCCTGGCCGCCGCGCCCGCGCCCTCGCCCGCGCCCGCTTCCCCGAGCCTGCACCCCGCAACCAGCGCGGGCCCGGAGCCCTCGAGCGCTTCTGTGTCCCGCCGCGGGCCGGTGGCCACTAGCGCTGGCTCTCCAGTCTACCGCTGTCCAGAGCCTCAGTGCGCGCTGAGCTTCGCCAAGAAGCACCAGTTGAAGGTGCACCTGCTGACGCACGGCAGCCTCCAGGGCCGGCGGCCCTTCAAGTGCCCGCTGGATGGCTGCGGCTGGGCCTTCACCACCTCCTACAAGCTGAAACGACACCTGCAGTCGCATGACAAGCTGCGACCCTTTGGCTGCCCGGTGAGCGGCTGCGGCAAGAAGTTCACCACAGTGTACAACCTCAAGGCGCACATGAAGGGCCACGAGCAGGAGAGCCTGTTCAAGTGCGAGGTGTGCGCCGAGCGCTTCCCTACACACGCCAAGCTCAACTCCCACCAGCGCAGCCACTTCGAGCCGGAGCGCCCCTACAAGTGTGATTTCCCAGGTGAGCGCGAGTTGCGGACCTGTCGTGGCGGCCATGCCCGGCGGTGCCTGGACCAGGGGCCAAGCTCTGTGTCACTGTTCGTGCAGGCAGGGTTTACCCGGGATGCCCTAATCTAAGGGAAGCGTCCAAAGAAACACCCCTGTGTCTGTGTTCACGTTTCTTTCTGGTAGTTAGATGTGAAGCCTCGGGTTCCTACCGCGAAGTGGCATGCATTGTCGCAGCTATCAGGGAGGCCACAAAAGCTTTGTTAAGATGCTTCCTCTGAAAGCGACCATTTCTCAGAGTTGACTTGGGACTTTATTTTTCTCAATCCATTCAAGTTTATTAGACCAGAGATCCAAAATTCATATGGCCAAATATGCCATTTTAAATTGCTGAGGGGATGACTACACATTAGTGCCTCTCTGCTCCTTTTCCAGCCTCTATGGAAACTCCACGGATTAGCGGACACAGAGCCCCCAGGGATACCTCATGCTTTGAATAAGACCTCTGTCCTTCTCAGTCTTAAACAGAGTGATGCTCCTTCACCAGGGTGAGCCTCTGCGCCACCCTCAGGTGTGCGGCACATTTGTTTTTGTGTCTTCTGTACTTTATTTTTGTCAGACTTCTTAGTTTCTGGGATCATGTCTGTTCTTTTCATTAACATGTATACACACTCTGTTCTCTATGCATATAGAGTATGTTCATATGTAGGGTTTAGCAACAGATTCTAGTACTGTATTATTACATGCCCACAGATTATCTAATGCAGCCTGATTGAAAACCTTCTACAGTCATTTCCTGATGTGAGAATGGTGGCTGCAGGCCTTACCCTGGTAAAGGTAGCATCATTCTGTGTGTTGTATTGGGAAGGACAGAGATTCACTTCAAGGAATGAGGTGCTCCTGAGGGTCTTGTGTTGGCTGATCATTTGGGCTTCCATTAAAGCTGGGAGAGGAACCAGGGGAGCACTTTAAGTATCCAGTCAAAGAGGGATTCTTTTGACAATGTGAGCCAGGAAGTGGCAGTGGGAATGGTGGAGTCAGGTAAAAGATCCACAGAAGCAGGATGAAAGAGGTAGGGGGTGATGATGAGGACTGTTGCTAAGGCAGAGAGTGCTAATGTTCAGATTAACTGAATAAGTTACATCCTAAGTAGCAAAGGAAGCTAACTAAGGAAGAGGACTTTTGAATGGGGCAGAGATTCCCTGGGCTGCTACTTTTAATTCATGATTGTGCAGTGTTTCACATTCATAGTGACAGCATTTTAGGGACTCTGGGGAAGAGCTGCAACAAAGATAGCTCCTAAACATCGTTCAGCTTTTTGTTTTCCTCCCTGTTTGAGCATGGAACATTTTTGTCAAAAAAGTGTTGATGTAGGAATTGCTGAGGTGTGGGTTGTTGGGGCTGATGGGGTAGGGCTATAACGATGGAGGTGAAGCTGACAAGAACCTTAGGAAATGGGTAAAAGAAAAGAGAAATAGATAAGCTATAGGGCTGCCAATTGCAGAGGTTAGAGGAAATTGAGGTGTGAGGGATGCAGTACCCTGCATTGGAATTAAAAATCTTACGAGTGGGATTGTTGCAGCCCTGCAAAGTTATATGAGACTAACTCTTGATCACTGGGGCTTTTGATCTGCTTCTTTCCTGGGTTTCACTCAGACAGCATTGCCAGCTGCGTTTGTGGAAGACACATCTAGTTAATGCAGAATTGGAGTACATCTCTTAATCGTGTGTGCCATCTCCACATCACACTGCAGCACATGGCCTGTGTGTGCTAAATAATGGTGGACAGGGTTTGGAAAGAGAGTTTCCCAGTCATGAGTCATGTCTTTCCTTGTCTGCTCATTGTGAGCATGCCTTGGGCTGTGGACAGTGTAAGCTGCACTATGTGCTTTTGTTGTCCTATGAGCTGAGTTTGTACTTTCTTCAATCAGGCTGTGAGAAGACATTCATCACAGTGAGTGCCCTATTTTCCCATAACCGAGCCCACTTCAGAGAACAAGAGCTCTTTTCCTGCTCCTTTCCTGGATGCAATAAACAATATGACAAAGCCTGTCGGCTGAAAATTCACCTGCGAAGTCATACAGGTATGGGCCGGAGGGTGTACCACAATGTGGACCCATGCATTGTGGTGACTATTGTGCTCATAGTTAGACTGTGTCATTTTTTTTTCTTTTACAAGGTGAAAGACCGTTTATTTGTGACTCAGACAGTTGTGGCTGGACCTTCACTAGTATGTCCAAACTTCTAAGGCACAAAAGGTAAACCTTACATTTTGTTATTTAGGTTCTTAAAGTTCATGAAGTATGTGTCACAGAACACAGAAGTATGTGTTCTGTGATTTCAGGCTGTTTAAAATGGAGCCCAGTGTCAATGTCTTAGAAAATCAGAAAACTGTAAGAAAAGCACTAAGAATCTCCTCCTCACTTGACAACAGTTATTTCCTGTTAAGTTTGGTTTGGTTTACTTAGTACACTGTCAATACAATTACATTTTTGTTTTTTGTTTTCTTTTAGATGTTGTAGAAATACTGCATGTTTTTACAAACTTTCAGTAGTGATAATGACAACTTGGGGTCTGTGTACCCATGATATCCAACATGTTATGTCATTCCATCTTGGTTATAGCTCCAGTATTGGTATTATACAGACTGAGGGGCTGGGTGGCCTGTGCATAACTGGGGTCTGAGGTGCTCAGAATGAAAACATTACTTAGAAAACCACAGTCTTTATAAGTTGACTTCAGAGGATTCTTTCCCACTCCCACTGCTGCCTAGCTCTCTGTCGGGGTGTGTGTGTGTGTGTGTGTGTGTGTCTTGGAAAGCACATTGACCATAGATACTTATAAATAATTTAGATTGTTTCACTCGATCCTTTGAGACTCACCTGTTCCTAGATTATTGTGGCACTAATTGTTCTGTGTCTGGCTCTGGGGCCGCCTTAATTTATCAAAGTAGAATTTCTGATTATGTGTGGACATTCTGAATGTATTGATTGTTTGGAATGGAGAGAGCATGTTGTTTCTATGTCTAAAGCCTCATGCCTGTGAATCTGTGAGTGGTGATTGTTTTTTCATTTTTGTTCCAGGAAGCATGATGATGACCGGAGGTTTACCTGCCCTGTGGAAGGCTGTGGCAAGTCATTCACCAGAGCAGAGCATCTGAAGGGCCACAGTATCACTCACCTGGGGACAAAGCCATTTGAGTGCCCTGTGGAAGGTACCATTTAAAATGTTGCTTTAGCTGTAGACAAAATGCCACACCAACACTCAAGTTTAGCTATAAGTTTAAGTTGCAGAAGCACTACAGCATTGGTTGGTTGAAAGTACATGCACACTGTCTTAGGAGTGTATTGGAGGAAGTACAGGGTTGCCTTCTGCCCTGCCACTCAATTTGAGGCTCTAGTTCCACCATCTGTTTCACTTGGGGATGATGAGGAACAGGTGAAGTGAGGAAAAGAATGCTTTTTGTGTGGTCTGGCACATAGCTTGGGCTCACTAAATGCCAAGTAAATAATCTTATTGTACTTAGACAGAATGAAGTCTTGTCTTATTTCTTTATAAGGGTATTCTTGAGGCTTTGTCTTAATTAGGGTTTCTATTGCTGTGATAAAACACTATGACTAAAAGCAACATAGATTGTATTTCAGCTTATACTTCTATGTTATAGTCCATCATCAAATAAAGCTAGGGCAGGAACTCAAGGAAAAGACTTGGAGGCAGAAGTTGATGTAGAGGCCATGGGGATTTCTGGTTACTGGCTTGTTTCCATGGCTTGCTCATCTGGCTTTCTTAGAGCACCCAGGACCACAGCCCCAGTATTACCACCACCCACAATGAGTTTGGCCTTGCCACATTAGTCAAGAAAATGTCTCATAGGTATGTCCACAGACCAGTCTTACAGAGTCATTTTTCTTAATTGAAGTTTCCTCTTTCAAAAAGACTCTAGCTTGTATCAAGTTGACATAAAATCACAGACTTTTTTTCTTAAAATGTTAAAAGTGTAATTTATTTGCCAAAAATGTGTATGGCCCATTTATGTCAATCTGCTGTTCACTAAGGAAAGAGTGGTCCAGGGTAAGTCAGATGGGCCCTAAATTGATGGCCTCAGCTAAATTTGTGGACTTTAGTTATCTTAGCTGGAGAAGGATAACTCAATGCCAACGCCAGTTCTTATCAGCATACCAGCTATAAGTGTGGTTAAGTAAATAGGAACATACAAGTTGCTGTAAGATGTCTGGACTTCAGCCATATTGCTCTTGGGAGAGTGTGAATGTCCTGGTCAGCTTAAGGAGGCAAAGATAACCAGACATTAAAGAATGGCTGTTGGAAGCAGAAAGACCAGCAGAGAGAATCCCAGGGCGAGAGCAGTTAACTTGGACTTTGGAGAGGCTGGGGACTGACAGCACAAAGGAAGAGAATCCCATCAGCAGCAAAGATAGAAGTCAGAGCAGCAAGCTGTAATGACTTGGACCTGGGTGAGGGAGGCACAGTGGTTGAATCAGTGTCTCACTGAGATTGGAATGGTGAAGAGTTTGGTCATTTAGCCCATAAAATGTACCTTCAACTTGACTTAAGGTACTTAGAAAGTAGACTGTGTGTCTGCTTAAAGAACAGGCTGGACTACAAGTGAAACAGGTGCCATGCAGGTCCTTGCTTAAACCCTACAAGCAATTGAAAGTGTGAATTCTGGATTCAAGTCCTGAGACTACATGGAGCAGGTTAAGCTCTTTGCTTCTTTTCATTATCCATAAAATAAATAAAATCTCATAGGATTCTTAACTAATTAAAAATTTTAAATGTTGTAAAAGTATTGATAGTTGTCAGTTCTTATGACTGTAGTGGTTGCTATTAGGTGGGGTTTTGTTTTTTATTTTCTAAGCCTAGGTGGAGAGCCACATAGGGGGTAAAACAGTGGCAAGGCTGCCCTGGTGGGAGGTATAAAGGCAGGGTGCTGAGCCAGAAGGATGTCTGTGGAGAACAAACTCAAAATGCTGAAGCCTGTTTGTGTGGTTTGGTGTTAGTTGGCAAGTTTTGATAGGGTAACTTAGGCAGAGTTGCTGAGCAGGAGGCAGAGGACTGCTTATTTTCACAGCTCTTTTCAAGGTGATTGGTAGAAGGGCAGAAGTTCGTTGTTAAAGGGAGAGTATTTGTTTTTGAAGTTCTCAAGAAGCTTTGAGCCATTAAGATAATGAGCCTCAGCTGAGTAAAGAGTGGCAGGGTTTGATCAAGGCCTTTGCACAAGGCAGTGGAGACTGGTGCAGAGACTACAGAACCCTTTCTTGCTGGACTAAGTGAAGCCAGGCCCTGTGTTGAGAATGCCAGTGCCCAGGCCTCCAAGTGGGCTATTTAAGGAAAAAATAGAGCCATATGAGAAAGGGCCCTGGCTGTATCTGCAGTTTGAGACTTAACTTCATTCTCACATGAAACTTCAAACATATATCTAGCTAAGCTCTAAGTCTGTTCTTTATCTTGACCACATGCATCTCATTTTACAGAAAGGAAAAGCTGCTCTGTGAAGGGTCAGAACCTTATCTGTGGCCATATCACAAAAGAGGTTTGCATGCATACAGCCTTAGCTGGGTAACTCCCTGGATTTTTACACCCTTCTGCTCCAAGGCCTGGTCCCATCACTCAGCAGGGACAGAGTCACCTATTGTCTCTTGCTGAGGCACCTGTGTCTCAGTCTTCCCAGAAGCTGTTTCTACAGCATTCATTGTTTCAGCACTGATCTTGTTCTGCCTTTTATTCTAACTTACTACCTACATGCTCAGCCAACTCACAAGCCTCTGCACTCAACTCTGCCTCCCCTTCTGTGAAGGGCAGGGGGCCAACATGACAGACAGTCAGAGGTGAAGGGAAGGCATTACAAATGTATGTGTCCTTCAGCACATGAATCTAGATCTGATGTGTAAGTCAGTTGAGTGTATAAGCTGGGAATTTCTGTCTCTGGCTCCACCTCTACCTATGACCTAGAGACATTGGCTCAGTTTCTGGCCTGCACAGAGGTGAAATGGGTGGAGTTATCTTTGGCCATGTGTTGAGATAGTTCCAATCCCTAGAACTATAGGATTTCTTTCTTTCTCCCTTCCTTCCTTTCTTTCTTTTTTTTTTTTTTTTTTTTTTTTCTTTTCTTTTTTTTGTAATAGCTTAATAGAAGGTGTTTAGTATACATTTTTGCAACTGAACTTTGACTGGAGGAGTTGTTTTGATTCAACTCTGAGTAGTGGATGGAAGAAACAGACAGAGTTTGATTAGGTTACATGTCTTAGACTGACTAACTCATGGTCTGCATATTCCTTTATCATTTTCATGTATCCTTTGTGCTTCTCCTAGGGTATTTGTTATATGTCCCTTGTCAGTGGCCAGTGCTTGGGAACATAATGCTTTGTATTTATCATGGTTCTCTAGAGGAACAGAACTGCTAGAATGTATATGTACATGTATATGTATATGTATATTAAAAGGAGGTTTATTAGAGTGGCTAATAGGCTGTAGTTCAACTAGTCCCAACAGTGGCTATCTCCCAAATAAGATCAAGAACCCAATTGTTCAGTCCACAAGGCTGGATGTCTCAGCTAGGCATCAGTATACACTGGAATCTCAAAGAAGACTAATGCCAGTGAAGGATGCCTTAGCAGGATCGATAAGCTTGCCAGTGAGAATGAGGGCAAGCAAGCAAAAAAAAAAAAAACCAAAATCTTTCATCTTCCATGTCCTTTTTTATAGGCTGTGGGTCTTCTGACCTTAAAAATCAAGAAAAATCCCTCACAAACATTTAGTTTATTCCAGATGTAGTCAAATTGACAAACAAGGTTAGCCACCACAAATTCACTTCTTGAAAGCTCAATACAAACCATATCTCCTTATGTCATTAAGATATGTTTCATTTCCAAATGAAACCAATGAGCAGGCCATAATTACTCATAACATGATGTAACTATCCCACTAAAACTGCAAATGCAGTATATATCTTAGAACAGGTGGCAGTGTCCCTTGAGGGACATTCTTTTAGTACTTTGTAGCTTATATATGATAACCACTGACACCTCAATTGGTGTTACATAACATGATAAAGAAATCTAGGAAAAAACAGAAATATCTTTACAGTACATTCTTAACAAAATGTGACAGAAACACATGTCAATTATCCTCAGTTTTACAAATAGTCACATGGCCTTTGTTGGTAGTTATAGCTGCCTTCCTTTACTACCCATTCTGTATTTCCTCCCCCCATCAGGTCTTGTTTTAGTTGTTGTTGTAATTTTTTTTAATCCTTAAGTGACCCATACCTTTATTCTCAAAAGATCTGAGCCTTTGTCATCCTGCATGTATTGAGTTGTGATTTCTCATTGACTTAATTTCTGTCTTAGTTAATGGTTACTAGTACTGTGATGAAACACCATGACCAAAAGCAACTTGGGGGTGAAATGGTTTATTTGGCTTATATATCCTGAATTATAGTCTATTGAAAGAAGCCAAGGAAAGAGGTCAAGTTGGGTGGGAACCTAGGGGCCTTATAGGAGTGCTGTTTACTGGCTTGCTCCTGACAGCTTGTTCAGCCTGCTATCTTATAGAACCCAGAATCACCAGCTCAGAGTGATACCACCCACAATGGTCTGGGCCCTCCCACCTCAATCACTAATTAAAATGCTTGACAGGCTTACCTATAGCCTGATCTTATGGAGGTATTTTCTCATGTGGTTCTCTCCTCTCAGATTCTTCTAGCTTGTATCAAGCTAGAACTAGTCAGTATAAACTAGTCAGCATATGATCTGTAATTACTATTTTGAGGGTTAGAAGTTCATGTGGCACAGTGGGTCACAGTGTATATGTGGAGGTCAGAGGACAACTTTGTAGAGTTGTTTCCTTCCCTTCACCTTTATGTCAGTTTGGAAATCAAACTCAGGTCACCAGACTTGGTTGGCAAACACCTCCCTTTTGAGTTGTCCTACCAGTTCATAGTGTCATTTCTGATGTTGTTAGGAAGTATTTTTTGATTATCCTTTGGTGTAACTGGTTTTCCTCTGTATTCCAGGATGCTGTGCCAGGTTCTCAGCTCGAAGCAGTCTGTACATTCATTCTAAGAAACACCTTCAAGATGTGGGTGCTCCGAAAAGCCGCTGTCCGATATCCAGCTGCAACCGGCTCTTCACCTCTAAACACAGCATGAAGGCACACATGGTGCGGCAGCACAGCCGACGCCAAGGTCTGTGACTGTGGCTCTTGAGAGTTGCAAAAATGTATATGCCTGAGCATGAGAGAACAGGGATGGTGCCTCTCAATCATTTGTAAACCATGACATTGGAGCTGTGAGTTTCCACACAGTCATGGGACCTTTGCACTCTCCTTTCCTGCTGCTCTCATCTTACCACAGCCCCTTTGCACCTGTTTTGCCCTTGCCTGTGTAGTTCTTCCCTTCAAATGTGCATCATTTTGAAGGCCTCCCTGACACATGTGCTCTAAGTCTGTCTGCAGCTGGGCCCTTTGCCCGTACAGGGCATCCTGACTCTGTCTTACTGTGTCCACTGTTCCTGAGCACTGAATCCCCTCTTTTATTCCTGGTCTTAGGAGACAGCAGATTCTACACAGAGGACTGTGTTCCAAAGGTGGGCAGGAAACCCTCCAAGCTTAGAACAGAGCTGTGTCTCAGGAAAGGGCTGGGGTATGAGAGAGGCATCATTATAGTGGTCAAGGGCATGTGGAGGGGAGGCTGAGCATGTAAGACCTGACATTCAGCATCTGTGGTACAGCACTTGGAAACCTGCAGGACATCAAGAATGTAGGAGAGGCAGCAGTGACTGCTTCTCTGTAGTTCATTCACAGAGACAGTTCTTTCTGGGACAAGATAGATTCTGTTCCCGGTAAGGTAACTTGGTGGAGGCCATACATGTTTCTAACTAGTTCCCCTTCATTGTGACCCGTGAAGCAGACAATACCATTTAGCATTTTCCCAGTTGGACAGATCTTTGAGCCCTGTTTCCCTGAGCTTTGAAAAAGAAGGAAAATAATACTATGAGCCACTCTTGGTTAAAACACCTATTGCAGAGCTCTGAGCAGCTGGTGGTGATGCTTTGTGTTCTTTATTTGGTTTCTTCTCTTGGGAGAGGTGGTTGCTTCCTCTGTTTTTTGGATCTCAGGCACTGTGACCTCACAACACAACAGTTGCTACTCTGCATTGTAAAAGCAGTTGCCCTCCTGCTAGTGTGATGAGTTCCTAAGGACAAGCAGAGTGTATCTCCTACTTAATGTTAGGGAGTGTCATCTTTCTTCCTAAAGGCTGTCAACCACTATCCCTCTCTTCAGCTCTGTGTGATCTCAGGCCTCAGCCTGACATTCCCTTTTAAACTGTATCTCCCTTTACCTAAGCTAACTAATTCAGATTATTTCACAGGAGTTTTCCCTAAACTCTGGCTGGGTGAGAGGCCATCTTAGCAGGCATATGTTTATGGTATACATTGACTGACTCATGCACCATTCATCCTGCCCGTTGTCAGTAGAGGACCAGGCACTCAGGGCTGCCTGATGGCTGCCAGCTTGTGTTTCAGTTCACTTCACAATGGTCCTGCTGCTGCAGAAAGACTTGTCAAGGTCACACCAAGAGGAAGTACCCAAGCCAGGATCTTTTCTAGGATTTGTCTTCCAAAGCCACAGTCCTAACCATTAGCATTATGGTCTTGTGTTTAGTCAGTGATTTTTCTCTTTATCCATTTACACCAATTCTATGGTTGACATTTGTGGAATTAAAACAATGTTAGATGGGAGATTTTTGAATAAGTTGACACCTTTCTTCCATCAAAATTACTCTCCACAAAGAACATAGTCATCAAGATGTATGTTTGTTTGCTTGTTTTTAATTTTCACTTTCTAGAAAGAATCACTCACATTTCCTCTCAGAATGTTGCATTGGTACTAAGATTCTGTTGAAGAAACTTTCTGCTATATCAACTAAAGAGAGATTCTGGCTTTGGTTTCTGTTCTTATGTCTAGACTAGATGTCTTTTGTAGGCTTGAGTTAAAAATGCGTGATGGTGCATGCCTTTAATCCTAGCACTTGGGAGCCAGAAACAGGTGGATCTCAGTGAGTTTGAGGCCAGACTAGTCTGCTATGCAGAGAAACTCTGTCTCAAAAAAGTGGAGTATGTACTCTGACATGGTACTCTGACATAGTAAGTATGCATTTATGGTTAACAAGTAGTTCATGTGAAAGAAACAGAGCTGAGAGCAGCTTCATCTGCTTCAGGCACTGGGGCAATTAAAATCTGTAGAACTCCATGCATCTGCCTAAACCTAAGTTTTCAACCCAGCCCAGACAGCCAGTTTTACTCCTTGATTAACCACAGAGGACTCAAACCATTTTGTGGATGACAGTAGATGTGAAGCAGGGCACAGAGTTTGACATGGCTAGAGATGACTGACACTAATTTCAAAAATAACCCAGAGTCAGAGTTGGTATCACAGCTGATTTATGGAGACTTTATGCTATGTGATAGATTAAAACCTTGGCTAGTGCAGCACAGGAGGAAGAGCAGAGACTTTGGAACCCAAAGACAACTTGAGGACATGAAGTATTAGATGAAGTGCTGATGTCAAGCTAGCCCTTCCTTTGGTGTCTGCTATTCACTGTATGCCTACATTAGGCCTTTCTTTACCCTGGTGGAAAGGTCTAGTGAAAGGGTAGTCAGTGTTGTTTCAAGGAGTGCCTGATAGTATCTCAAGCAGAGAGAAGATTTCTCAGTCTGGCAAGAGAATAACTGAACTATCCATTGCTTTTGCAGATGTTGTATCTCAGCTGGAAGCTCCAACTTCTCTCACACCCAGCAGTGAATTGAGTAGCCCGGGCCAAAGTGAGCTCACCAACATAGATCTAGCAGCACTTTTCTCTGACACGCCTGCTAACAGTGGCAATTCGACAGCTGGGTCAGATGAAGCACTGAACTCTGGGATCCTTACCATTGATGTCACTTCTGTGAGCTCCTCTCTTGGAGGGAATCTCCCTTCTAATAATAACTCCTTAGGGCCCATGGACCCCCTGGTTCTGGTGGCCCACAGTGATATGCCTCCAAGTTTGGACAGTCCTCTTGTTCTTGGGACATCAACCACAGTTCTCCAGCCAGGTAGCTTCAGTACAGATGATTCTCAGGCCATGAGCACAGGAGCAGTAGGCTGTCTGGTAGCTCTGCCTGTGAGGAACTTGGGTCAAGACCCACCAGCTTTGACACCCAGCAGTAACTTGACAGCACCTGACACCACACCAACCTCTTCAGGCACTGCCAGAGTCCCAGATCTGCTAGTTCCAATAAAGGTGGAACAAGACTTGCCTCCTGTCCCAGATGTGGTCCAGAGGCAGGAAGAAAGTCACAAGCCATCCCAGTCTATGCTGTCCAGCTCTGCAGAGAGGCCAGGGGCTCACAAGGACTCAGAGCTCAGGTCTGGCACCAGCAGCCTCTACTTGGTATGAAGCACTCTGTTCCGTCACCACCACTAGCTCACTCCCCTAATGCACTTTGGATCATGTTTGGGATGAATCCTGTCTATGCAGACGATTCTTTCTGGTGTACAGAAGGACAGATGGAGCCTGGGCAATAGTCTGGAAGCCTAACTTTGACCTTGATTCTGGAATTGACATTCTTGCAACTTTGTGCAAATCACTTAACCTATCTGAGCCTTAAATCCTCAGTTATTTCTGAAATAAGGGGTTTGGGCTACATGGTTTCTAAGGTTCTTTTGAGTTCTGTGTTTTTATAGTTTTCTTGAGAAAACTTGAGGCATTTCCTACTATTGAAATGTTCACATTCATGCTTTTCACGTAGTGACAAGTCCTAGAAGAGCAATGTTGTCATCTTAACAGTTCAGTGAGAACTTAAAAGCTATGACAGGATATTTTTATTAGAATTAAACAGTGGTTCCTGAGCCTTCATTCATGAAGGATTATAACAATTCTCCAATTTTGAGGCTGGACAGTTATTGTATTCTATATTTATATCAATTATACCTTTAATATAATCTAATTTAAAGTAACTTAAAGATTCCTAAAGAGAGTCTGACTTTCCTCAGTCTATGATGGAAATGATCATACAGGTTTCTCTGTAATGCTGGTTGAATTTTGTTTTGACATTTATTAAGATTCATGCATCTTACCTTACTACAAGTATGAGGGTTCCTAGTAACCAACCTACTGGAGCTGACTTGTATTTCTCTCAATGTGAGAACAGCACAATCTTTCCATTTCTGGTGCCTGGCTTGTTGGTAGCAGAGCTACACTTGCCAGTATCTGTTTAGGCTGTCACAGCAGTTGCTAAGAGCAGCAGGTGACTAGACAGGGACTAGAGGTAACCACAGCTCAGAGTGCTTGGGAAGCCTGTCTCTGACACTCCGTGCCTTCCTGTGTCTCAGCCTAGCTGTGGGTGGAGGTGGAAGAGCTTGGGCTTGCCCCTGGTTGGTTTGTTCTCTTGCTGGCTGTGTGGCATTGGGCTCCCTTGCTTCTCTTAGTGGGAGTGGTGTTATGAATGGGTTTCTGCATGCCATGAGCTGTAGAGGCTGGTTTCCTTTGCTCCTTGTAGTTTTAAGAATGAAACTTTTTTTTATTAAGTGTTCACAAATTTTTAAATATCCTATTTGAATACTGTTTCGTTTGCTGAATTCAGTGACACTTTCTATATTGGCATATGGCAGTGTGGCACTTACTGCCAACACTACTCAGGGGTGCTGTGAGATAGCTCTGGCATCAAGAAGACTTGTGTTTTAGGGAACAGGGCAGTGTACAGATATTTAAAGTGTGTTTAGACCTTGGAGGAATGACCTTCACTTTTCCAGATGATGAAGCTATGTGCATTTTCCTGTGCTAACAGTCGAGCGTGTGATTTCCCGAGTGCCTTGCTGGTGACTGATTCCTGGAGCTCTGATACATTCCCAAGGCAGGCTTAGGATGGTTCTCCAGTCCCCTTGCTACCCTTCCTCTGCTATTTAGATCAAGCAACTGACACACTTTTCTTTGGTCCCAGGAAAGTGGGGGCTCAGCAAGAACTGATTACCGAGCCATTCAACTAGTCAAGAAAAAAAAGCAGAAAGGAACTGGGAGCGATGAAGGTGAGGCCGAGTGTGCTGCAGTGCTGGTGGACAAGGGACTAAGGTCTCTTGTGTCACAGTCACAGGCAGAGGAAGCACACAGAACAGTTGTTTCTGTGTTCTTTGTCTTCTATGTTCAAAACGCCCTTATATCAATTCCTTAGCTTTATGTAAACTTAGGAAACAGGTTGTAACCAAATCCTCAGCATGTCTGAACATGCTTGACAGGCCTAAAGAGGCTCTAGGGAAGTCAAGGGTTCAAACACAGTGTCAGTTCTGGAAGGCTACTGAATAAATGAGCCAAGCTGGTCAGGTGTCAAGAAAGCAGGAGGGTAGTTGGATGCTGAGTTAGGCCTGGTCTTGTGGTGGAAATCATGGGATAGGGCAGCTGTTGTCTGTAGGACAGCTATGTGAAGGCAGTATGTGCACAGAAGTGTCTGGTTGAATCAGCCTGAACCTTTAAGAGCAGCAGCTCACTTGAATGAGATGATGAAACAAAACAGTATCCCATGGGCCAGTTAAGTCTGTGGGATTGAAGATCCAGTGCTGAAAGGAGACTGGCAAATCCTGTTAATGTCAGCAGGGCTCTTTGGTGATTTCAGGTATCATTCATCTTTACATTCACTTAAACTTACTTGGCTCAATTTTAGTCCTTATGTTCTTATGTTATATCTGCGATTTAAAATAGCAGTTTTCTTCAAGCAGATGTTTCCCTATGTACTTGTCAGTGTCATTTGTGACTTAGAGAAAGGACAGTTCTGTGCCTCAAGGATCTGAAACTTGTAGTTAAAATTTGCAGGGAAAATAAAAGAAAGGGGAAGTGGAGTGATGTAGAAAAAAATTACTTCGTATAAGCCAGATTCCTTAAGTCAGATGCCTTTATTGAACCCAGCAGTAATTGTGTTGGAGGAAAAGGAGTGCTTCAGACTTCTGGTACATACAAAGTTTATTGCACTCGCCACACTGAGACAATATCTACAGAGATAGTTACTTGGTTATCATTTTAAGTATGACATTTTAAAAATTAAAGACACATTAAAAGTCTCTTTTAAAACTGACAGTTTTTCCTTAATATCGGTATTTGGCAAATGTTGAGATTTTCAGTTATCTAAATGTTATACCTGCAGCTGCTACCTGTTGGCATCAGAATCCACAGAGAAGTCAAAGGCTGTTCTTGGCAGCCAGCTATCCTTCTGGTTTAGAGCCATAGTGCTCTCTCCCACTCTTTCCTATGTTGGGCAGAATGTTCTGTCTGTCCTGTGTGCTCAGGTGGCTGTGCAGCTTGCTTCATTGGTGTAGTTGAGCACTTCTCATTGTTGTGTGCTTCCCTAAATTAGCAATCACATCTTGAGACTTGATCTGATTGATTCTTTTGGGGAGAGGAGGGTTAGTAAAGCTCTTTGAGGTGGTGCTGGGTTCTTTGTGGAGTCCCTTGAACTGTTTCATAGCAACTTAATCATTAATGACTAGCACCTAGCACCATTAGATAGATCCCTGGGGTCTGCAGAGATGGTGATAATAGTTCTACCTTCCTCTTATTAGCTAGGGCATTTGTCTAGAGAAGCTTCTTGTCCTTCACCCTGAGGTATAATTGATAGGAGAAAGTCAGGGTGCTTAAGTCTGCACCAGGTTGCTGTGAGTAGTTTCTGGCCATCTTCTGTGATGACCACAGCATCTCATGTACTCATTTTAAATGTTTTATAGACTTTACTTTGAAGGGAAATAGAATTGTGGCATCTGCAAGGTATCTGGCTTTTGTGGGTGAGAAGAAAAAAAATGTCCCTGCCAGGGTGAAGGATTACCTTCAGCCACCTACCTGTCTTTCTTAAAAAACACTCTTGAAATCCTGTGACCAGCCAGGAGAGATTCATGTACAGTTCCTGCCTTTAAATAGTGCTTGGAGCCAACCGTGCTTCTCCTAACATCTTTCAGACTTACAGATCCTTTCTGCTTCAGGTGTCTGTGCACAATACATAGTGTCACCATTGTGTTCACATTTGTAACATGTCACGCGGCTACTCCTTATAGCCTCTTCATAGCCCTGATGAATCTGTTACTGGCAACTTCTGCAGTCACAGTCATGGGAGGTTCACTCTTAGCAGGTGTTCACCAGGTCCCTTCTCTGCCTGGGCCAAACCAGACTCCCACCTGGACTCTGTTGTCAGGTCTTCCCTGTCTCCAGCCATGTCAGGACCTCGGCCCTCCCATACCTATCATAATGCTTTTGAGAATACAGATCCTCACCTTGTAGACTTTCCATGTGCATTTCCTGAAGCTTCCTTTTGATTAAGTTGAGGTTCAGGTCTTTTAGAGCTAATGTAATGTGCCCTCTTTGAGTATTATTCTGGGTACAAATGTATTGACATGGATTACTAGCAAAGGTGCTGTTGATCAGCTTTCTACTTTCTATAAATGTCCTATTTTTTTCCCTTATGGTTGTAAATATTTAATTTGACATAGATATTTTATAATTGTGTGCTCCCAAGTATGCTTTTAGCTTCAGTCATTCTCTGGAGCTCACAGCCCACTGAAAGCTCTGGTACTCAGTGTTATGCAGTGAAAGGACATGGTCAGACCAAGAGCAGGATCATCTGATGAGGATAGTGTGAACTTTTTGCAGTGCTGATGACCAGAAGAACTCACCTGAAGCATGCCATCTACATTGCTTATTGGGACTCGATTATGTAAGACCCAGTCCCCCTAGATGTAGGGCTGGCAGTTTGTGACCCAGAACTAACCTGTACAGCATTGGCTCTCTGAAGTGGCTTAAGGACCCAAGGAAAACAAGAATATTCTTATTTTTAATCTGGGAGGGTAGTGGTTCTTGGCTTATATGTATGTTCATGTACCATGCCTATGCCTGCTACCCTCAGAGGTCAAAAGAAGGCATTAGATGGCCTGGAACTAAAGTTACAGGTGGTTATGAGGTGGCACATGGGTACTAGGAATCAAACCTTGGTCCTCTGCAAGAGCTGCCTGTGCTTTTTAACTACAGAGCTATTTTTCTATCCAGGAAGCAAGAACATGCAAACAGGCAAGGCATTCTAGGGCCCCTAGGTTATCTTCCAGGAGGTCAACAAGGCTAATTGTTTACCATACACTGCAGATTCCCTGTTTCTCATGGTTTTCATAGATTTAACACTAGACAGTAAGTTTTGATTATAATAGTATAACTCTGACATTGTATGGGCGATTTGTATTTCCTGTATTTAAAAATTAGTGTTTTCTACAGAAATTAGCTCTTTTTTCCCTCTCACTGGTGTACTCCATCAGTCTCAGCATAGACTCAGAGGATTATGACTTAGGCTATTCCCAATATCAAGTTATAGTATATGACTAGCATTGATTTTGTTGCTCTGAGTATCCATTAGGAGACCCTGCAAGTGGATTCTTGTGCCCCCAATATACCCTATCCACCCTATCCTGAACTCATCTTGTCCTGTGTGATTCTCCAGAGAGCACTGGTTCCTTTACTGGAGACTGTTATTTACAACCATGGTGTGGGCCCAAGGCTGTGCTGGCTACTGATGAGCTTTATGCACTGGGTTCTCAGAGGCCAGTGCTAGGAAATATTTGTAAATATGTTCATCAGTCTGAGCTGAGATCTCTATGCAGAATGTTATGAGGTTGTTTTGTTTTGGGGAGTATGTATGTAGTATTTCACACTCCTTGTTACTACCTTGGTATTTATTAGTGAAATATTCCTCTAGGTGACTTAGGTAGGGTTGGGCTAGTATTGTGGCACCAAGTCTGAGGGGGAAATTTAGGTTTCTTGGGTGTCTGCATTTTGACATTGTGATCAGAAATTATGAATTGCATTTAATTCTGAGCACAGAAGTCCCAGTGTGACTACACTGTTGTGCAATCCAGGCTTTAACAAACATAAAGATGTTGGTGCTATAAATGTTAGGCATGTGCAATCTCAGAAAATGTGTGGTCTAAAATCCAAGGCTGCTCCCAGTGTGCTGCTGTTGAGAGTGCATACAAGAGCACTGCCTGCATCTTCAGCTCAGGCATTTAGCTGCTTCTAACAGAATCATCAATGTAAGAATTCTCAGTGTGAGAATACCTTTGGAGAGGGAAGGTCATTACTAGAGATTGAATTTAGGTCCTTACACATAATAAGCAGTGATCAATGGCTTTAAGGGTAGGGAAAGGAAAGAAGGCATGGTGCTAATTAGACGGAGCAGTAAACAACAAGATGTGTGTGACCAAAACCCAGGGGCATCTGTGTCACTGTAAAAGCATAAACAACTCTTAAGTGCAGTGCCAGGAGACAAAGATTGAATTCATCTAAGTAAAGCACATCCTTAGGGAAATGTTTGGGAAGGCAAGCAATGACTCGAAACAAACTCCAAAGCAAGGAGAGGTTGTCCACGTGTGGTCCATAGCAGAGTTAAAGAACATTTATTTCGAAAGCTTAGATCTCAAGTAATATAAGATGAAATCTGATAGAAACCTGGAGGGAGGGGAGTGAATAAAGGCCCAGCAGTATTGAAAATGACTCACTTAGCTTGTTTGCTACAGACCAAGCAGAAACATTGAAGTTGTGAAAGAGGTTTATTCATGGGATTAATGAAGTAAATTTACTAGATTCTAATCCATATCCAGTGTTTGTAGAAATAATACAAGGAATGAGGAATGAAGAAAATTACAACTCATTTCTTCATAGGGAAAAAGTCTTGGCAGGACTGTTTTCTAACCATTTGTAAAAATTACAAAGTAAAATTCACTTGGAAGCCAAAATAAAGCCTGCTGAGCAGTTAGGTAGCAGAAGGGGAAAAAAACCGCCTTATTGCAACAAAAAGTGATAGCTGTGGAGTTTCTAGTTTGAACCCTTTAACAGTAGCAGCACTTGCTTGGGTCTCTTGTGGAGATTAAATGAGACTACAGCCATAGAACACTTGAAGTATAGGCTAATGATGGCTTGGTGCATATGAACCAGGGATGTGACTGAAAACACAGATATGTGCACAGCAGCCTCCTCTTAGGAACAGAAAGCACAAGATGAGAAAACAAGCATATAATAACCAGTCCTGTGTAACCAGCTGTTCAGGTTGGAACTTTTGGCTTGGGTGGAACAAAGCATATCCTTAAATGCACACAGCTATCCAGGCTTTTGGTTTCCTTTTCTGCTGAGGCACTTGAACCAAGGACAAATAGCAAAAGAAAGTTGCACCATCAGCGGAAACAGAAATAAACATGTCACATACACTGGTAATATAGAACCTGCAACAGCATACCATTCTAAAAGACAAATGTGAACACTGTAACATGGAAAAATTATATGTGTCAGTCTATCGTGCTATTTTCTACATACCTTACTCTACCTAGGATATGGACAACAAGGGTTGTCACCACACAGAATGGCCATAGAAGCTTCCTTAAAAATAATAGATATCATGTATTGACCAGCATCCTGAACGTCTTGTATTAACTATATTCTGACTAAACAGGGTCAGAAACTACCTAATGGTAGATTTGTTAATGAGTCAATCATAATCAGAGGCCAGTGAAGAGCCCTACTGTTTTCTCCATAGGTATGTGTGTGCAAGGCCAGAGGAGGGAACATCAGCTGTCTCACACTTATTACTCCCTTATTTCCTGAGACAGGGCCTCATTGAACCTGAAGCTAGCAGTCTGTCTTCTAGCTAGGCCCAGCAATTCTGTTTCTGTGCCTTCCTCTACTACCATTTCTAGGGTTACAGGCATGCTCAGCAACGCCCAGCTTGTTAATGTTGGCTTTGGGATTGCAAACTTATATTCTAGAGTTAAATAGCAAGCACTTCTAACCACTGAGTCATCTCTCCAACCCTCAACAGATCTTAAGTTGCATTTCTTTAAAAATTAATAGGCATTACTGGTAAACATAGAAATTTCATAATGAGTTTTGTTGAGTGTAGGTCACACCTGTCATAACCAGTACTCAAGTGGGGATAGGGGTTCAGAGCCCAGCTCACTGGTGAGTTTGAGACCAGCAGCCAGCACCCACTCACTGCTGTGCTCCAAGGGCATCCTACAGGTGTGCCCAGATCATTTGGGACTCACTCCTATTCCTGTTCTTGTCATAGGTGTTCATGTTCTTCTGGAGGGTCTTGCCTTGGAAATAAACCAAAAATAGAACTAAGGTGGATCCTTTGGAGGAGATGTGGTAATTTATAGATGACTTCACTGTTGGTGAAGCCCAAGACATTCAGCTAAAAAATTAGTAAAAGGAGATATTTAGTGTCTAGTTAATAAAGAAATATCTGCCCTCTGGAGTTCTCTAAAGGGCAGCAATAGGCAGTAAGGAAATATGCTTGCAGGATCACAGCAGCTCCACAGGAGGAAATTTCACAAGCAGGCAGGAATTCTCCTACATGGAAAAGACAACAGAAGTTAGCTGAAAGGCAGAGAAGGTTTTCTCCCTAGTCATGTGGCCTCTTCCCTCCCATACACCAGGGAAAGGTGAACAGCAGATACCTAGTCTATTGAGTGGAATGGAAGTACCTGATGAACAAAGCCTGAATAAATCAATGAAATTAATGAACCAGGAAGGGATCAGAAAAGGGTTGTAGTTCTCAATAGGGGAGGCAGGAAGGCATCAGGAAAAATAAAACCACAGGGATGGAAACAGGTGGTTGACAGTCTAGGAAGAGCCTGAGTCTGCAATGTGGTTGTCCTGTCCAAAGAGAAATCAGGCTGACCTCACTGGGGTTTAACTGGGCAGAGGGAGAACAGAGGCACTAAGGTGACCCAGCTGTTACTCCTTGAAAGCCATGTTCACACCTCGGGTCTTCACTGAGAGGGAAAAACAGGGACATGATATCTTAAAAGGCCATTCCATCTGCTCTTGATGTCATGAATGGGAGGAAACAAGAACAGCTAGGGACTTCTATGGCCATCCTGCTGAAGCAAGAGTGTCTGGGGTCAGTGGTAGCTAAATAGTGAGAGGGATTTGGGCCTTGTCTTGAAGTAGGGGCCCTTAGAATTGGGTGTGAGGAAAAGGAATGTTACAGGCTCCACAAAATGGTGACACTTTTTCACTTGAAAGTCCAAGAAGGTTTGAAGACAGAATGAACCCCCAGGTGAGAATGCTCAAGAAAACTTTAGGAAATGTCTAGAGACTACACTATAGATGCTCAAGCCTGTCACATGTTCACCACAATGGCCCAGCAGGAAAAGAATGCTGGTGTATCATGGTCAGAGTCACAAGCCAGAGCACAGGACACAGAAACAGCTAGGGCCTGGTCCATCCTTGCATGGTGGCAGAGGTGACCCAATGCTGTCCTTTGTGGATTTCAAATGGTTTAGGGCTTTTGAAAAGCTCTAACAGCCAGCACTTAACTACACTCTGTTCTACCTGCTGTAATAGAAGAACTTGTTTGGTTTTCACAGTCACCTTGGCAGGCCAGGCAGGAAGTAAATCCTTCACATGTTATACATGTGCTGGCAGGAGACCCAATGAACAGAGCTTGGTAAGCAAACCTTGCAGCAGATTTGACCAGAGGCCACATCTGATGGGAACTGAAGGTGAGGAGGCAGATGAGCACCACCATGAGTAAGTGTTTGCAGAAGACTACCAGCAGCTGGGTAGGACCTCATGTGTCTACAGAGTCATTAGGTGATGGTTCCAAGAAGAAAAACCCAAAACTGGGCAATGATTCCATGTGCAGCTGCCCCTTACTGTGTTTAGCTTGTGAAGATAACCCGGAGTCTGTGTAAAGGAACCGTCTGCCAGCTACTGTTCTACCAGAATTGTTTATAGAATATTTATAACTCAAATGTATATCAAAAAAGCTGTACACTTTGCGAATGTTTTTGGTAAGTCAGTCTGTAAGAAACGGTAGGTGTGTGGATAGACACGATTGTGTATATACTTACATAGAAGTTAGGTAAGACATGCCCATGCATGGATAGTCTCCCCCCAATCGTAGGTGTGAAGATTGTGAATATTTTATTGTGGTCATTTCTATATTTTGTTTTTGAGAATACATCAATTTTGTAATTTTTAAAACTGAAGTTAAAACTGTCACATTAAAATAGCAAGCAGTAGAGTAGCCATTTTTCCTGGGTAGCTTGTAAAGCTTTCCTGGACTCTCTAGTGTCACTAGTACATGGAGATGTGTGATTCCATTCCCAGAGAGGCAGGAGAAAGAAGCTAAGGGGGGCATGTGCTTTCCACTCCATTGTTTTGGTACCCCCCCAGCAAAGCCTAACCTATGGCCAGAGAACTATGTGGCTGTGGTGTGTGCATGTAGCTAAAATGCTCAAGTGAGTTACTGGCTGAGTTACTTGAGTCAGTAATCTCATCTTCATAGTAATTTCTTCACTTTAAAACAAGTATCTTTGGGCATATATACCACAGATTTCCTTCACTCTTCCTTTGGCTGTCATCATGCGTAGAAACCTCCTTGAAGAGGTTTGCTGTCAGCCACAGGAGTCACATTACTATTACTTCTCTTTCTAGGAGAGAATTTGGTGACATCTATACAATTCCCTGGAAATTTAAGTATAAAGCACTAATTGGGTTTGTATTTCATGGGGATGTCATTTAGCTCTAGGAACTTTATCCCACCTTAAGGGCCACGCACACACATACACTTAGATCATACAGGCCTATGGTTGAGGTGGCTTTTGGGAATCAAAGCAGAGTGTGAACTTTACACTGTCACCATATAGTCTGTCCATTCGCCCAGGAGCCTCTACTCCAGCTGTACCTAGACTGTGTGTCCAAGGTTGGTAAAGCTCCTTCAGTCAGTGGCCTTTGAGGGCTGTGGAATGGTTGCTCTCTATAGAACCCTGGCTATAAATTATCTTGGGTGGGCTCTGGTCATCTCTGTTATAAGTGTGAATGCTTTCACTCTCCTGAGTACAACTTTTGTTTTGGTGGGTGGCTTCATGGTAGATTTTTTTAAGACAGGGAAAGACAGTAAGTAGCACTGAACTCTTCCACAGTGCTAGAGGTGAGCCCATAGTCCTGACTGCAGGAATCTCCTTTAGCTTCATTAGTCTGTCATTTTCATTTCTATTCATGTTTGTGCTTTTTTAGTTTAGGCTGATTCCCTGCTGGGACAGTCTGTACCCCAGTTCAAATGTCCTCTGCAGGATCACTTTGTTCTCGTCTCCCTTTCGTGCTCTTAGTGATTGGGGATGAAAGCAGCCCTTGATGACAGATTACCAACCTTAACCTAAAAACAGCACCATCTTTGCCACATACATTATCTTATCAGGGAGACAATTGATAGAGCCAAGGGGTGCCCCTTGCCAACTCTGCATAGTTCCAAAGGTAGGTGTGGTTGGGGCGCACCATCTGAGATAGTTTCTTTCTGTGTGAGGAGTCCTGGCTTCATAGGATGAGTGTGATATTTCTACAGGAATTATTGTAAAACAGTTGAGCACAGACTGAAAGGTGCTGGAATAGGTTTAAATGTATATTCTGTTCACATCCATTTTAACTTTTTTGCTGGAGCAAAATAGGGCTCTGGTTGTGTGGTGCAACAGCCACTGACCTCACTGACAGAGTGCTCACTTATGCCCAGGCCTTGTAGTCAAGACCTTTGACCTTCATGTCCTTAGAGACTACTACCCAGGCTCCCTGAGTAGCACCTGGAACCTGATCCTGAGATCACAAACATGAGGTTGGGAACCAGTCAAACCTCTGTTGTATGGCAGGAGCTATCTCCATTGTCTGTCTCTGACCTGTTTCTCTTCTAGACTCTGGTGACACCAGTTTTCCTGGTCCCTTTGGTAGGAGATAGTCCATTGCTGCTATTATCACTCTGGATGTTTGCTTCTCAGTAATTAGTGCTACTGAGCTCAAGTGGCTGCCTGAAATGCTGCCTTCAGTTGTGATCATTCTTCAAAGTCGTCTTTGTCCTCGTTGTTGTCTCCACACTGCTGGAGTGGTGGGAGCAGCATATTTTGTAAAGGGTCTCATTATGTAGCTCAGGCTGATCCCAGACTATCCTGCTCTTATATTCTGTGTCTAATATGAAGCACTGTCAGCTACCATTGCATTTTGATGATAGGTTTGTGAGCCATTCATTGAGAGCTCTAGGGGACATGTCACTGTAGTACATGATGAAGATGCAGGAAATACCTGCTAAATGAGTAATAAAATATACACAGATCATTAGCCAAGGAATACATTTCAAATAGTTATATTTGTTGCACATATAAAATACCTCTCATATTAAGCCTGACAGAGGTATAATATCTAAGGCTTTCTGTGCACTTGGCCTGGTTCTGAGCCATTGTGTCATGTCTATTAGCCAACCCTAGCCCTCTCTAAAACTCAGAGGTATAGGGCCTGTTACCCCATTTCTGGAGGATGATTTTGGAACATGGAACAGTAATAGCTAACAAAGATCAATACTAGGACTAGAACGTAAGGTAGACTGGCCCCAGGATTTCTCTCTGCCCTCCCTCAGGTGAAGTGGACTGTGGGGAGTAGGTAAGGCTCACCTAGAGCTTCAAGGGACTCCTGGTTAGTTAGGCAACTGCCAGCATGATTGGCCACATCAAAGACTGGAAAAGCAATTGGTAGCAGTCATAGTCTTTCAGGCCTTAATCAGCTGACAGCCCAAGAGGTCCTCCTAATAATAATGGTTATCATTATTGGTGAAGGGAGATATGGTGATTGGTAGCATGATGTTGACACTGAACTTGGAAAGCCCATATAGGCTTTAATGCAAAGCATGAGTAGTCTGAAGAAGCGTGTGAAAATTAGTGGCACTGTGATGGATCACTCAGCTCATTGCTTTTCTGTTAAACAGGAAGAGGATAGTGGAAAAACAATAAGATTGTAACAATAAAAACAGAAGCTAGCTATTCCAGGGCCAATAGTAATAAGCTCAAGCAGGGTAAAGCCTGCCAGATTTTTGGCAGGAATCATTCAAGTCATATTGATTGGTATATTTTATTCAGTTTCTTTAAAAATCTCAAAATCCAACAACCAAAAAGTTAAAAATCCACCTGTCAATTTTAAGTTCATTGGGAAGGATAAATAATGAAGACAGATAGGTGGGCAAAGGAAAGGGTAAGCCAGTGTGAGCACCTGGCTTAACAAGGTGTGTGTCCAGCATCACTAGGATTGGCTGGAAACATGGATTCCTTACACTCTTTCCCTTGCAACTACTGCACTGAAAAACAGCCAAGCGAACCTTAATGCATGCAGTGTAGAGTACACACACTCAGCCATGTCCATATTTTTATGTCAAGGAAGCATGCTATGTTAGTAAGAAACTTAAAAGCATAGAAGTTGTGTATAGTTCTTGTGTATAGTTCTATGCTGAGTGAGATAGTGTACATGTTAAAGAAGTGGTGATAGGAAGCTTTTTGCTGAGATGGGCCCAGCCCCATCCCTGACTTGCTAAGATCAGAGAGAAAATATAGGCAGGAAAAGTGTACATAAACCATTAGGGACTTTGGACAGAGACCCTAGCAGATAAGTTAAAATTGTAGTGGAACCACCTTACCCTGCAATGAGGGATAGTTTCTTCCAAAATTGACTCTCTTTACCTTGTCCATCAGCCTGGTTAATATTGCACTTTATTTAAAAAAGGGTTTCTCAATGGGCAGTGGTGTCAAGCACCTTTAATCCCAGCAATTGGGAAGCAGAGCAGACGGATCTATGTGAGTTCAAGGCCAGCCTGGTCTACACAGCAAGTACTGGGACAGGTGGAGAAACCCTGTCTCAAAAAAAAAAAAAAAAAAAAAAAAAAAGGAAGGAAAAAAGGATTCCTTAGTCCTGCCTGCCCCACCAAGAAAGCATGCTGTGGGAGAAGCAAAGTGAAGCCCTGTGCCTGTGGCTCCAGGTGGCATACCAGCCACAAACATGAACACAGCACACTCAGGATACCCCTTTCATAAGATGCTGGTGACCTTCCAGAGTGAGGTAAGCAGGTCCATAGGAGCATGGGCCTTGCATAGGGCCATGGGCTTTTTGGGTTGGGTTGGGTTGGGTTAGTTTGGTTTGGTTTGGTTTGGCTTTTCAAGCCAGGGTTTCTCTGTAACAACTCTGGCTGTCCTGGAACTTACTTTGTAGACCAGGCTGTCCTCAAACTCACAGAAGTCCACCTGCCTCTGCCTCCTAAGTTCTAAGATTAAAGGTGTGTGCCACTACTACCAAGCTTCCATGTTAGAAAAGAAAAGAAAAAGAAAACTTGGAGCAACTAGAAGGCTGGGCTGGTTGGCAAAGCTAGCTACTATGACACACCTTTGTGTGCAGAGTACTAAAGCTTTTGAGTCCTTTACCTGCCAGGAGCTGTGGGAGTTTAGGGACTTGGACCTCAGAGAAGGAGTACCTTGATTCAGGTTCTGCCAGGCAGAAATATTACAATAGGTTTGGTAAGTTTTCCACTAAAAATCTGGTGAGTTTGTCTGTTTTACCTCTTGCCTCATGAAAATTCCTTTGAAACAATTTTCAAGTCAGTGAAGCTGTATTGCTGTATTGGATAATGGGAACCCTGAAGGTTCTTCCTCACGAGTCCTCAGTCAGGGCCAGAGCCCAGCCAGGGAAGCATGTGTTAAATGTGCTGTTTTTATCTGCTTTGTTTTAGGAGCCTCTGAGTCTGCTCATGGAAAACTGAAAGGTGATGTGGTCAACCCTGCTCATGTCCACTCAGACCAACACAGTTGTTTTTGTGGAAACCTTATGGTGCCCAGTGGCAGTCTGCCAGCACCAGCCCCTGCAGCTGGGCTGCAGTGTGTCCAGATCCCTGTTCTGCAGGTAGGAACCATGCAGATATTGAGGTCTGCAGGGGCAGGATGGTGGAGGGGTGGCCACTGCCCTCTCAGTAAACTGCCCCAAGTCCCATATCCTGTCCCAGCCATCTTAATAACCCCAGCCTCTCTCTTCTTCCCAGCCTGTCTCACTGCATCTGTGCAAGCCCTTGCCTTTGTTAGGACTGACGTATCAGGTTTGTGGCACTGTGTTACCCTGTGTCTAGTCCCCTCAACCTGGTCCATCTTCCCCACATCCCTTGGAGGTGCACATGGCTTGTGCCCCGTCCTGCCAAGGCCTGCTTGGGACCATTATGTGCAGGCTAGAGGCATCTGAGACTCCCAGACTGACCCTGTGTAAGCCTCACAGCTGCTGTTTTATCCATGCTGCCCCACCTCTACCCAGACTCTCCCATAAGCTCTCCTTAGACTGATCTGCCCAAGCTTCTGGGCACCACTCCCGCACACCAGCTGCTGCAGGCTCTCATGTGAAAGTGGTGGGGCCTCCTGAATTTTCTGCTTTCTCTTTGGGTTCTGCCACCTGTTTGGAGGCTCGGCAGACCTATATTTGACAACCATCTATGGGAGCTCACTTCTAAGTCCCTCAGCAATCCCATACATACCTGCACTCCCAGGATGACCTCTGAGGAGGTAGAATGGGGAAAGAAGGGGTTTGGAAGCTGAGGGAATCTGACTGTATTCTGACCCAGTCACACACACACCTACATGTTGCATACCACTCAGGGCTACAGATAAAACTTCAAGATGCCAGTGCAAACCTAGATGTCAGAGACTGAGGGTGGAGCTGTCCCTGTTACTTCAGAGAACTTAGAGACAGGCAAGGTTCACCATGAAGGAAAGAGGTGGGACCAGGATAGAAGGCTTGCAAAGGGCCTGCACGCAGATAAATGAGGGCGTGAGGTTGGCAAAGGCTGACCTGGGAAATAGGCAGTGAAAGGGTTCTAGACCAAAAAAGATGTTGAGGGTTTGATGGGCGGAGACTTGGACTTATGTGTAAAATGGTCTTAAAATCATGCTCCTTCTTCCTTCTTTGACCCAATGGTAGAACAGTTTGAAACTGTGGAAGAGATCAAGGACTCCCTAGAGATAGGGACAGTGAAAGAAGTGGGGGGGTTTGTCCCAAAGAAGCACAGCCACAGTGTGCAGGTCAGCTTGCAGAAGGCACTCCAGAAAGCTGCCACCACAGGCAGAAAAAGAGGCCACTGGAAAGAACATGCACCTGGATATAAATCTTTCACCTGTCCGTTGACAGCTAGTGTTGTCTCGGGCAAGTGGCTTTAGCCTACAGCTTCAGTTTTGTCGTCATGAGATGGAAACAGTAGCACTTAGAAGGCCCTTGGGGCAGTGGAAGGATGAAGTGCATAAGCACAGCGTGCTCAATTTGGGGGTGGTAGGCAGCTGTAACTGATTGTGCACATGAGAAGGATAAACCATTATTCCCCGGCTTGCTTCTGGGACCTGGCAGCCTCCTCTTCTCGGGGAGCTGTCTGCTCTTGGGCCTCTTGTTCAGCCCATAGGAGCAGAGAGAAGGCCTCCCCGAGGGCTTGAGAAAGTACTAGGGCATCCATGCAGAATTTAGGACAGTGTAGGAAGAAAGGTGCTGTTGGGACTCAGGACAGTTTTTGAGTGTTGAAATAGTAAACATAGGGAGTCAGGCAGCAAAAGATTCCAGACTAAGCAGAATCTTGAGCTGGGTTTGAAGTGAGAGAGATGGAGGGGCCAGTGCCCCTGCTTCCTGATTACCAGTGTGTGATGGTTCTTGATGTTGTCTCCCTAGGATGACACCTCAGGTGAAGGAGGCTTGCCACTGGCCCTCAGCCCGCAGCGCTCTGCCTTCCACCCCTATTTCACCGTGGATCTGCCTGTCTACGTCCTCCAGGTCTGGGTGCCTACTGCTCTTGCTCCTCTCATTAAATTTCATCACAGGTTTCCCATGTCAGAAGGCTATGGCGTGGGTTAGCAGCTGCCATAGACCTGCCCTGGAGGCACATTGGGTTGGTGATCAGGCGAGCTACCATGTACTTTTTGAAAAGTTAGTCAGGGTAACAGCTTTAAATAAGTTTTGGTTGACACTGCAGTGTCTGCTTGTAGACCGGATGAAACCTAGTGTGCCTGTGACCACTGCACACTCCAGTTCTAAATTCTCCATGAATGATCTGTACCCAGATGAATTCAATAGCTGTGTAGGTGAGTGGTTAAGCTCAGAGTAGGTAGCCACCAATGTAGCTCTAGGTGTGAAAGAAAGTCACTTGTCAGGCTGCCAGCCTACCTCAGAAATGTCAATTCTGCTGTCCTAAGCCCCTCAGAAGACTGTTCCTAAAGAAAGGAAATCTGAGCCAGATGTGACAGACATAGGTGACACCCAGTTATCAGGAGACAGAGTTTGGAGAACTGCAAATTTGAGGCCACTTGGACCACATAGCAAGAATCTGTCTATAAAAAAACACAGAAAAGGAGGGAAGATATGGGGTGGTGAGGAATAGAGCAAGAGGCAATGAGGGAGGGAAGGTGAGTTACAAACTACTGGTGACCTGAGACCTGCCCACTTCAGCATGGGGTCTGCAATACCAAAGTAGGCGTGCTTAACCCTAGCAAGAGAGTGATGGGCACTACCATGGCCATCTCCCTGGTGGGGTAAAAGAAGAGATGGTCTTGGGTTTTGTTTTGTTTTTTACAGTAAAGTACATGGGTGCTTGAATGTGTTTACACCTAGGACCTAGGGGGAAAATCTTGAAAAACAATGGTTCCTTTTTTTTTTTTTTTTTTTTTTTTTTTTTCTTTTTTCTTGAGACAGGGTCTCCCTATGTAGCCCCGACTGACTGACTGGCCTGGAACTCACAGAAATCTGCCTATCTCTGTCTTCCTGTGCTGGGATCAAAAGAATGAGCCACCATACCTAGCACATTGTTCTCTAAAGGGGCATAGGATGTGAAATAGGTCTCTGCTGTGCCTTCCCCTTCTGTTTGCACTCCACCCCTCCTCACTTTTCTGCTTGGTTTTGCAGGAGGTGCTTCCAGCATCTGGAGGTTCTGCTGGACTAGAGGCTGCACAGGCACCAGGAAGCACTATCAACCTGCAGGACCTTCAGTGACAGCAGCTGAGCAAACAAGAAACATGTTCCAGGCTGCATTTCAAGACCTCAGATGACTGTGGTGTGGGCAGGGAGACCTTACTTGACTTCTACTCAGCAGTTGAGCCTAGTTTTTTGAGACTTTGGTGTACATTTATTCAAAGTGTTTTTCATTCTATTCCAGCAAGAGCTAATTTGGGCTGTGCTCTTTGACACTTCTTCCACAGTGTGCCCTCTGTGAGATAGGCACCATATCCATGTCATGTGGGTGCATTCCAGTCCTTTGCAGGTCCCCTTGGATCTGAGCTGGGTAGCACTTGTTACATTAAAAGATCCCTGCAGGAAGTGGGTTGTGCATGGCTCCCTGCTCAGGTCATCGCTGTATTAAGTCTGGACAGGGCCTTTGATTGCAGTGTGTTAGCATCTAGAAATCTGGTTCTTTTCTGAGAGCTTGTGTGACAGACTGCATCTCACCTCCTGGAATGGTGTTAGTGGATGTGTTGGTTTCACTACACTGTATGCCATGGTGAAGCGAAATTCAGGTTACACAGGCAGCTAGTCTGAAAGATGATTGGGGTGGCCTGGCACCCACTAGTGGCCTTCTAGAAGGCCCTCTTCCTAGACTGAAAATGTGGCTCATAGTTTGGCAATGAAGAGTTGAGACTTTTAAAGTCATTTTTCTAAATTCTGTATTTAGGATTCTTGGTAAATGTAACTCATCTTCAATCTCCATAGTGAGGTTCTGAATGCTGTATGTTATGTGTAGGGCAGGAATGATAGGCATGTTCTACGGTTGAGGTTAAAGATAAGTATATTATGTGGCCTTGGCCTTGTGTGTTTTCACAGAGTGATTCTGTCTTCCCAGAAAAGATGGTTGCCTTGCACATATTTATTTGTTAGTTAAGACTGGATACAGGGTCACTCAGAAATACATTTTTCTTGGGCCTTTTGGAGTGTATGCTTATTCAGATAGTGTTTTGGTTCTGCCCCACCTGAGTTTCTTTGTTTCTTGGATTCGGGGAGGGCCCTGAGTTTGTGCATGAGTCCTCTCTGGATGGCTCTGTGGTGTCATCTGCCTAGGTGCTGCTCCCTACAAGGGGATTATAAATCCTATTTGAGAAGTTCCTTTCCAAGGTCTCTCCTGCATCACAGGCCAAAGTTTCAGAGCTGAACTTGCCCACTTGTCATCAGGGCTCTCCCCACTCCATGGGCAGCTTGGTGCCACTGTCATCCGCCTGAAGAGCCCACTTCACAGAGAAGTTTCCTTCTCCCACAGCCTCCAGTGTGTGTCTGCCAAGTGATAGGATGGGCTGTCACGTTCTGAGCACTGGAGCTTCCTGCTGCCATGGGCCCAACTCTTAGTACAAATGAATAAAAGTGTTTGTATGTCATGTACCAAAGGTTTTGCCCTGGTTTCATTCAAGGTATATTCATGCTGTTGAGATTCTTGCCCCTTCTACCCAGCTGGCTACCAGTTCTTTTGTCTTCAAGGGCCAACAACACCCTTGAGTTTCTCTCCTAGCAGCTATTTCTGATGACAACCAGTATGGTGTTTTGACCCTCAAACACATGCTTTTTGTGAAATGACAAAAGAGGGATTCCAAGAGGCTTCCTTCGAAAGGTTATTCAGACTCCCAAGAGACATGATTTATTTCCTGTGAGTAAGGAGGCTGACAGGAGAGCATGAGATGCTCACAGTGTCTATCTTGACTAACTACTGACCTCTTCCTGAGCCCTCAGCCATTCTGTTGCTAAGTGAAGAAGAAGAGCATCTCCTCCTTGTCTTTGTCCATCATCGTGTGCTCAGACTCCTCCTTTATTTTGATGACTGGTGGACGGGAGCGGCATATCAATCTCCTGCCTCTCTGTAGGGGCAATAAACATGATAAGCCAGTGCTGGCTATGTAGATGCCATGCTGTCCACATTTCCTGCTATAAGGGTTAAGAAGTGGCCAGCAAAGCCTGGTCAGGCAGATCAGCCACTCAAGGGTGGTACTGACTAAAGGGACCTGGAGTATAGATCAGCCTAGCAGTCACCATTTCAGCTCCACGGAGCACATTTTTTGAAGGGCAAGAGCTAAAATATTTCCCAGCTCAGAGTTTCTACAGGAGACCCTGCAATGTGACAGAACACATTAGACATAGGCCTCTGAAAGTCAGTGATCATTCTTAATTGATCTTTTCGTGACAGATTTAAGCTGTCTGTTCTGTGTCCAACAACAGTCCTTGACTGATAGTCCTAACCAATACCTAGCTCCTGCATGCTCTTTGTCACAGACAACATGTTGAACTAAATCGTGTGATACAAAACTTTCTGCCAGCTCCCCCCCCCCCAAACTTAGCTATTTCCTTTGTTCTTGGATTTGCTTAGGGAGGTTCTCTCTCCCTTCAACTCTGCCCCTCAACCCCTCCTCTTAATGAAGCTCCACTCCAAGAAAGAAAAGCCTCCCCTCCCCACTAAAACCCTGTTAGGTTTAGACCTCCATATATTGTCCTGTTTGTGTCTAATGCTCTGCCTGCCATCTAAGTCCAGATCATGGCCTGGAAGCCCTTTCTCCTAATGAGCTGCATCTTCTGAAAGCCATTATGTGTCAGCTTTGTTTCTGGACTAGGTACTGGGCTATTTAGAAGTGTCTTATTATCAACAGAGCTCCTTTCCCAAGCAGTCAAATGGCCAGCCATGTATCATAGACACCTAGCTTCTCTGTCTCTCAGGAGCCGTGCTTGGCTCCAGGCCTGCTTTCAGGGCTAGACTTTATTCTGTCATATTCAAAAGGCACATGGCTGTCACAGTCCATTTTCTGTGAGGTGAGGGCTTGAGACCCAGAAGACACAGACCTAACAACAGACAGTTGTCTGACCTAGGGGGGGCTATTTGGTGGCTGGACAAAACAACAGGATCCTGAGACTGGGTATTGGTGTGAGTTCTGTGGCTGACTGCACTTGGTGGGTGTGTTGTGAATAGCACATCTCAAAGGACAGCTCTAGGGCAGGGGCACTAGAAGTGCCTGGCTTTGGAGACTGCTCCACTCCAGCTTGGCACTGCAAGCAACTGTCTGCTTCTTCAGCACAGTGATTTGCCTTCACGGAAGCCTTGGAGCTCAGGCTAGAGAGCTTAGGAGGTGCACCCTGGAGTGGCCCTGAGCCCACCCCTCACCTTCTTTTTTATTTCAGCTTGGGCCCTGGCTCGAGCCCGTTGCAGTCGCTCCTCCTGTAGCTCCTTCTGCATCCTGACCTTCTCTTCACGAATCCTGGAGACAAGAGGTGGTTTACAGGGACCAGAGCCTGAGAAGGAATCTCTCCTTTTCCCACCCAGGCTCCAGGTCAGCTCATGCCCTCCCACATGTAGAAAATGCCCCCTCTGCCCTTCCAAAACTTACAGGGAAAGGCAGATAGGGCTATGTAGACACCCTGCTGGCCTTGAGGGTGACCTAAGGTTCAGACCCCCCCCCCAGGAAGCATGCCTTTCTGGATCCACACTTGTGTCTTCAATCTCTGTACCCACAGTCCTACACCCTGGCATCCAGCTAGGACATTAGTCTTAGAGCAGGTGCTGGGGCCTCAGAGGAGATAGCCCCATGCTTAGGACAGACAGACTTGGCAGATAGTTGTGTCCCATGACCCCTGTCCTCTAGAACCCACAGAGGCCTGACCTCACATCACAGAGTCCTAAGCCTATCTCTGGTCAGGAGACTCATGAGGCTGGATACTGACTAGAGTGCTTTGCACACAAGCCAGGGCTACAGTCACAGGAGGTTGGGCACGGTGACTCACCTCATGCGCCGCTCCCTCTCCTTAGCCTTCTCAGCCTGCTCAATCTTGACCTGGGGTACCCGCTCCAGATTCTCTAGCAGCTCGTCCAGCTGGTGCTCCACCACAGTCAGCATCTGCACTGTGCCCAGGTTGGCCTCCTGCTGTGTGCCCACACACTTCCGGTACACATCCAGGACCTTGTGGTTCAGGCTCTCCAGCAGCATGTCCTGGGGACAGTCGGCCAGTGGTGTGGCATGGCAGCAGGCCCCTGCTCACCCTTACATGATCACCTGCCTACACCTTACCAGCCAGAATGGACCAACCACAGTGTGGACTTAAGAGATTGGGGTGGAGCAATGGTACCTGATTTTCTTAGCCAGAATAGCCCTGGTGCTCCTATGGTCAAGCCTGACATCTCATGTCCCAGCCCTTCCCCCAGCTTCCCTAGCAAGCCCATTGAAGCCCAGTCCCCTGTTTGAGGGACCACATTCTGTGAGACCCAGGATAGATGACTTCACCCCTCTCTGAGTCTACCTGACACTCAGAAAGCAGGCAGCAACTGCTGTGTGGTTGTTGAGTAGGTATTAATGATCAGCAGCAGATGAAAAGGCCTGGCCAGTGCCCAGTAGCTGGACCAGGCAGGCCACTGGCCTGGAGTCTGTCACACAAGGCACCGGGAAGTACTGGGAAGAACTAAAAGCTGAGTGAGGAAATCAGATGCCTGTGTTTGTGTGCTGAGCTCTTGGCCCTACCTGCTGGTCACCCTTATACTCCCCGAAGTGGAAGACTCGGGCTTTGAGCTGCAGCTCTGCGGCTGACTCCTCCTCCTTGGAGATTGACATCATTATGGTGGAGATCCACTGCTTCAGCATGTTGACCTCCCTGTCCCTGCAGGGTCAGATGGTTCCCTCAGCACCCGGGCTCTCACTAGGCAAGACCCAGTAGGCAGAGCCCTGTCCTGAGGACACAGGCCTAGAGAGTGGAGGCTCTGCCCACAGCGGTGGGACTCCAGTCTCCCACCCTTGGCACCTGATGCCAGTGGAAAAACCACTAATTAGTGTCTTGCCCTCAGCATCATTAGCTATTTGGATCTTGTGATGTTCCTTTCTATTCCTAATTTGTGACCCACGTTGTCATTTTACACAGGATTGGAGTTCCAACTTGTTTTCCTCTCCTTGAGGTCTTTGTATCTACAGTGATAAAACACCCTGTTTTGGACCCCTCTCTCCTGAGCTGGCTGGCTGGCTGGGCATCAAGGCCATGCTGGACCATCCCTCCTCTTCTGTCTTTTGGAGATGGCTGAGGAGTGTCGTCATTTCTCCCTTAAATGTGTGACTGTATGCTGTGTTTGTCTATTTGAGACAGGGGTCTCTCACTGCCTGGGGCTTGTCAATGAGCTAGGCCTGCTGGCCAGCAAGTCCCAGAAATCCCCTGCCCTTTCCTTCCCAAAACCATAGTTATAAATGCAAACCATGATGCCTAGCATAAACAGCATATATATATAGCCAATGTACATACATATATGGGGAGGAGGGAGAGAGTTCTGGGAATCAAACACAGGTCCTCCTCCTTGCAAGGTGCCACTTTACTAAGCCATCCCCTTGACCCTTTAAATGTTCTGTAGAGTTATCTGTCATCCAGCTGGATCTAAGGCTCTTTTGCTAAATGTATTATCCATTCAATTCCTTTAATCATTTTCTCTTTCTCACAAGCTGTTTTCTGATTTTCTTTTCCTAGGAAAGGATAGCTGAGTTCATGGGCTTTGACTAGGAAACCACATGTGGGTATTCCTGGGGACAGCTGTTGCCTGTCACCTGTGTCCAGCTAGGTGCATGGATGGCTTGCTGAGGGAGAGCAGGTCCTCTAGGATTCTGAGAGGTTCCTGGCTTCTCTCCACAGTATCCTTGTGCCTCCAGCCCTTACCAGGCTTCCAGAAAACAGTTTTGCTTAACATCTGGTAGTTCCACTTCATTCTGGAGGTAGCCATGCTGGATCAGTAAGGTGAGTTATAAGAAACATGGTTCCCTATCTGGACACTGAGTCTCAGCTGGCTCAAGGCCTATGCCCTGGCTGCTTCTGTTGTCTGAGCTGTCTGTCTTCCCTGGGCCTCTGGGTAGCTGGCTCATCCCTGTTTCCCGGCCGAGTCCTGGGCCACACACTGCTTTCTTTCCTGCCCCTCTCACTGATGTCACCTGCCCCTCACATTACTCACCTTCTCTTCTTCCTAGCATGTCCATTTCCTACCAGTCAATATATGTGTCTGTCTGCCATCCACTGCCATCCAATATAAGCTCCCGTGGGCAGGCCCAGCCTGATCCTTGCAGGCCTTGGGCCCACCCAGAAAAGTTGCTCAGAGTTTAGGGACTTGGAGGATGAGCCTAAACAATGCCCTCCACCCAGTACCCAGTCTTCCCTACTCAGCCCTCTTGGGCTCTGGAATAGACCAGCAGAAGAAACTGGGATGGGATGGCTGGTGGCCACACCTTATTGCAGGGATTATGGGTCTGAGCATCCAGTGAGCTCCAGGTGAGAATGAGGCTCCTGCCTCCCCTGCTGCCTTGAGGACTATATCTAGGGCCCTGGCTTTCCTTTGGGTATTCCCAGAGTCCCCTGGTCCTTTGCTGTGCTAGCCAGGCTTTGACAGCCTGTCTTCTCAGGCCCCAACCATCCCAGACTGGCCCTAGCCTCTCAGGCAGCCCTGTGCCTTCCCATACAGCTGCACCTCTGCTGTTTGGTGCCCACCGGAATGCAGCAGATCCCCACAAGGCAGGTCTTCCTTTCCTCACAGTCTGGGGGGCCAGGGATGTGTTGTGAGGACCTCTAATACTTCCCCATAACTGAAGTGTCTTGAAGACCAGCTTCCAGCACCTTCCAAACCATGCCCTTTGGTATGGTGGCCTTCCACCTGGCAGGGCAGGCTTCCCAGGGCCTGGGTTAATGGTAGAAGGGCTGAATGGGAGGTCTTCAGTGCTGCCTTCTGATTGAAGGAGGCTCCAAGGTCCTGGTATTTACCCAGAAGGGGACAGCTGATAGTGCAATGGGCTGGAGTGCCAAGGGGGTCAGCATGGCAACCTACATGCGGATCTGAGTGTTTTTCAGAGTGACATTCAGATCATCCAAGGTCTCCTCCATCTCCTGTGTGTTCTGAATCAGCGACAGGTTCTGTTCCTCTAGTTGTGTGAAAACATCCAAGAGCTGCTGGGGCTCAGTGAAGTACAGTGCCAGATCCTGTGAGGGGTGGGCAGAGGGTGCTGTATAGGACAGGGCCTGGTGGGCAGTGTCGAATACTTGATAGATGAGGGGATAAGAGGGGAGAGAGCCCAGCCACAGACCTCCCCATCGCTGTCAGTGTCTTCTTGTGACGGCACCGTAGAGCTTGACCTGAGGACAGACAGTGGGGTCAGAGCTCCTGAACCAGTCTAGGCCACAAATGGCTGGATGAGGGTGGGGGTGGTCAAAGGACTAAAGACATGGATGGAGTGTCCCCTCCCCACCCCATATTGGCCAGATGTAACACCAGGCCCCATCAAGGTCCCACATCCAGGAAACACTCAAAATTCAGTGATCAGTCTCCAATTAAAATAAGACCACCTTCTCCTGGTTCATTAGGTTACTCTACCTGATTTGTCAGCCCTCTCTCTGGGTGCAGGCCCTCACTTCCATTGTACCTACCTTCCTACTCACCATTCATTCACTGAGAGCCCCTCTGAAGTCACCTGGGTTGGGTCTGGTTATATGCCCCACTCACAGCCATTGGACATACCAAGCTCTTCCAAGCTGACTCCAAGCAGCACCACACAGGGCAGCGACTGTCCTGAGACAGCTCATAGGGGTACAAAGAGGCTGCATGGCCTCAGCACATGTTGGAGCCCTTCTCCACATGCTTCCCAGCCCTTCCCAGTGGTCCCCACCCACTACAGCTGGGCTGTGCTCAGGAGGTCCAGCTGTGTTACATAGTTGACAGGTGGGGCCAGCTTCCTGCCAGATGCCCAGGAATCTGAGGTGGAAATGGAGATACACTGGTGCAATAGCACTCTACGAGCAGAGAAAGTTGCCTGTGCCTCATGCCTGCACCTTCTGGGGCCTTGTTACAGAATATGGAGGTAGCACAGCTCAGCCACTGACTCAAGGTACTTCGGGAGCCTGCTGAGCCTGCTGCCTTTAATCCACCCTTCAAAGGGATATGGTCTTCTCACTTGTAACCTTGAGCAGCTCACAATCCATCCAATTGTGTTCACCAACTCCCAGCTTTTTGTTTTGTTTTGTGTTTCGAGGCAGGGTTTCTCTGTGTAGTCCTGGCTATCCTGGAATTTTCTCTGTAGACCAGGCTGACCTCTAACTCACCGAGATCCACCTGCTTCTGCCTCCTGAGTGCTGGGATTAAAGGCATGTGCCACCACCTTGCTGGCTCCCAGCTTCTTAAACTGTGGGTCCCAACCCTATGTGGGGTTGTATAGCTAAATGTGAGAATTTAGGGGGGGAAATGAGCACCAGTGAAAAGTCTCCTAACATGCAATGACCAGAAATTAATTAAAAGTCAAACAAACAAAGTATAACTAATCTGAGGTGTTTGGGACAGTGCTCACCCATGTTGTATTGTGAATTCACTGCAGACTTGGTTCTGAGCAAACACAAGTGCACTTTGCACTGTGCATGCTGTTAAACCGTATACCACCAATAATGCTGCCTGGAACACCTTGGCTCAGATCTGAGGTCCAGGCTCAAGACTACATTGCAAACTGCAGGGTTTTTACTGTGCATCCAAAGCTTCTGCTCTTATAGAAACATAATGTTTTAATTACAGAAAGCAAAAAGTGTTTTCCTATAATCATTCCTCAGCATGCATCAAATTATATCTTTGGGATGGCCCTAAGCATGCCTCTGACATTCTATGCTTATGCAAAATGGTACTCTCAGCATTAATGACTATAAAATCAAAAATTGATAAGCTGAAAAATACTGAAGACGCTCTGCATCAGGCAGTATTAACTATCCAGCCAAGATATGTAATTATTCATGTAATTATAAACAAGCACACCCATCTCATGCAAATTTGACTTTTCTTTTAATGGTGAAAGTGTATGTATATCAGAAAAGTTCTTTACATTCCTTTAGGATTTGTGATCAGTAGGTGTTCATTCAGTCTGTGTGCCTAGATTATAGACCATACACCCTGAGTAATATAAACTTGTCAGGTAAGAGGTCAAAGGAGGAAGCATTGTCCTTGCTGACAAGGAGAGGGACCAGGGTTCAATGCCAGGCCAGTGTGGTCAGGAGCTGTGTCCTCAGCTCTCCCAACACAGATTTCAGAGCTGAAATGACCTTGGTAGGTAGCTGGCATTGTACTCTGACCTCTTGGAGCCTCTGCACCAGACTCCCAGCCAGCATGACCACTCAACATGCATCCATGTCACTGACGGTGGCTAGTCCAAGATGCACAAAACCACCATGCACAAGAAGAAAAGATGTTTGCAAGCAGGGAAAACAGGAGTTTCCCACAGCCCAAAAAAGCATAATTGGGGAGTTGAGCAGCTGAGGGTATACTATGCAGACATTGGGAAAAGGGGTACAGTGTGCAGAACCAAGGAGGGGTCCAGATGGTCCTGGAGCAGGGGAAGACAAAAGATGGGGCATGGGAAGAGACAGCAGAGATTGGGATTGCTACCCATTTCTCATCCCAGATACCCACATCCACACCAATGCACTGACACTTGCAGCACAAAAGCAGAGTGCTTCAGGGCCAGCAGAGATCTCTCAAGAAAGAGTATGAGATGCACCTGCCATAAGTGGAAAGATTGGTAACACGCCATTATTAAAATTTTTCTCAAAAAGCAATACTGAAAATGTTATGTCAGGATACCACCAAGGTGTATGAAAAGCCAACAGAGGACTGACAGAGGGAACTAACTAGCCAATAGAAAGATGAGAAAACCAGGCCACCCAGTGCCAAGACAGGAATTTGTCATCAGGAAAATGTCACTAAAACACAGATACTACTTGGCCCAGCAGTGAGCCTGTAGGGTTTATCCCCCCAATATTCTGGGGCTCTGACATGTGGGGCCTTGCTGACCCTCCCAGGATAGCCTACAGACAGGAAAGGCTGCCCCTGTACAAGTCTGCCAGTGAGGAACAGCCCCTCCAGCCCCCCCCCCCACTCCTTATTATGTTGTCGCTCTGGGGCTACTGACTACCTCAGTCACACACATCAGGGCAAAAACCAGACCCTCAGCTGGTTTCCATCTCTCACCCTGCTCCAGAGCCACATGAGATTCCTAGCCTTCCCCTGTGACCCTGCCAGCCTGGCTGTCTCCTTTAGTGGCTTTTGCTTCCCCGTAGACCCTGGAGACCACTCACATCCTGGAGTCCAGCTCGCTGTACAGACTGGGCTGGCTGGCCTGACCAACCTGCGGGAGGCTCTGAGTGCTGGATGGGGCCTGCCCAAACCGTGAAACCTTTGAGGGCTTCTTCAAGCTCTGAACCTCTGGGAGGGAGAGAGAAAGTTTGTGTGTCCCTGGCATAAGGTGTGGGTCCCCTCTGCCTGGGGCAGCCATACCTTTCCACAGCAAAGCTGTCTTGCTCTTGTTGCCAGACCCTACAGGAAGCAAAAGAGAATCCCATATGACCACTGCTGTACCCACTGTGTGGTAATTCTCAGCCCAGGAGGAGGGGGGAGGGATGCTTGAGAGGAGAGCCCTTGATCCAACTGGAAAGCCCAATGTCCCTCTGTGGGAAGGCTCAGGCTGAGCTCCTGGGTGTTCAAAGTGGGTACTTCTATGTGTGGAGCTGGCCATGAAAGAAAGGACCAGATCGGGTGCCATACATACAGGGTCCCTTCAAGCTGGGCACAGGCTCTCTGAACCACTATCAGGGCCCACCCTTCTCTTGGCCCCACCTCTGTCCCCTAGTAAGGTGGCCATGCTGCTGTCCTTGATGAACTCCCCAGGCTCCTTGGCCTTTCTGAGAGCCAGGCGCTTCTCCTCCTGCTCATCCAGCCACTCCTTGGGTGACAGCTTATACAGGAAGTCCTTGTAGATCTTGTAATGTTGCAAAGTGTCTTCAAATTTAGAGATTTCGCTAGGCCCAGGGAGGGATGCAGAAAGTTAGACAGTGTCCACCACCAAGCCCTAGCTGGGAGCAGCTAGGAAAGGACCTTGCCCTGCAGGGACTTGAACACTCAGGATTTCCTGAGTTGTGACCCTCTGTGATCTACAGGGTCCTTATCCATGGGGTCTGCCTGCTGCTCTCAGCCTGGGCCACAATGGTCCTGTGTCCTGATGATGTGGCCTCAGGAAAGTCACTGAGTCTCAGATTCATCAACACCCATAAAACAGACCACAGCCTCCCATAGGGGTTCCGTCCTTGAGAGGCTTGGTGGTCCTAAGTGGCCCTTGGCTCCAGTGAAGCGACAGGATTCTACCTGTACTCTACCTTTTGATATTCATGATCTGGGCCGTGAGGTCCCGGATCTCAATAATCTTCTCCATCTTGATCTTGGTCTCTTTCTCCGCCCTGGGAAAGGGGGAACCAGGAGTCCAATCATGGATCATTAAAGATCAATCAGAAATGGATGAAGGCTGGCCTGGGCCTTGGGCACAGGCCAGGTGGGTAGCTAGTGGGGTAGCCAGGGGTCATGACTATAGGTTGAGATCAGGGCCTGGCTAGGGCTCAAGGTTCCAGGTCTGGGTAAGTTTGGACTGAACCTGGTCCAGAGTATGGGTTTTTATTGGCAAGGTCACAAGGGCCTGAAGGCTCACAGTTTCATGGCCTGTACTGAGCTACGGTCATTCTCCCTGAGGAACTCGTCAAACAATGTTGCATCCTTCTCCAGGAACTTCTCAGCCCTCTCCAGCCTGTTCTCCTCCCGGGTCGCCAGCATTTCTAGCCGCTGGATTTCATTGCGCTTCATTGCCACGGCATACTGTGGGCCAGCAGAGCAGGCATGAAGGCACATGGCTGGGCGAGAGCCAAGCTACAGACCAACTGCATATAACCATTCCCACCTGGAGGAGGAACATGCTTCGCTTCTGTTTCATGTAGTCATTCAATGTCTCAGGCTCCACATTCTTTTCTGCAATAAGACCCAGAAGGTGAGTAGGGGAGAGAGGCTGGAGTATCTGTGGGGTCTGTTCCCTTGGATTCAACCATCAGATCAGAAATATGTGGAAGAGAATCACATTTGCATTATAGGCAAACAGTATTCCTTTGTCACTACAAACAACTGTCTACATAGAATCCACAATGTACAGTCTATGGATGACTTAGAGAATACAAGGGAGCATAAATACAATTTGAGCATCACTGAGGGTTCTGATATCAAGGGGGCTCCAGGAAGTTGTTCCCTGGGATGCTGGGAGGTGACTGCTAGGCTCCTCATGGTTGGTGACTGTCTAGCTTGGACCTCTCATTTTAGTACCACCCACACACACACACACAACTCATGAGGTTGGCACAGAGGAGTCCATTGCTGGCCATGACCTATCAAATGCTGCAATGTGACCAAGATGATCAACATCTAGAAGGCAAATTTCAGATATGGCCTCCTCACTGTAGCTGAACTGCCTATTGACTGTGACTAGCTGATTGTTGGGTGGGCCTACGCTTCTGCATGCTGAACTTGCCTCTGCCTCTGCATACCATGCAGTCTCCATATGATCAGCATGTCCTGGAACTGTGGCCCAACAAGACAGAGCTCTTCAAGGTATGTGGTATCAGACACATAGAGGGCCTTTCTTAATCATCTCTTGTTCCTGCTTCTGCACAAGGTAAAGGTGCTGTATGTACCTTGGGTCATGGCCAGCTTCCAGGCAGTGTTGTTGCGGAAGGTGTGCAGCTGCCGGGCCTCGGCTATCAGCTCCTGATCTTCCATTTCCTCTTCTAGCTGTAGCTCCCGGCGCAGGCTAGTGTGCTTGGCAGACACCTTGGATGAATAGGTCATCTTCTGGTGCACCCTCAGCATCTTCTTTTGTTCACGTTCCTGGGGGAGTTGAGGGGAGGCAGGCAGTCAATGGTATCTGGACTCTTGTCAGATGCATGTCACCAGTCAGGCCCACACATATGGAAGACACACATACACAAACACACATGCACACACAACCTGTGCTGAGCACTCTGTTGGTGCTCTTAGAGAGACTGGGCTTTTGCACACAACCTCTAGGGTTGAACAGGACAATGACCACCTGAGGGTGGGACCTGGGAGGGGCAGTCATACCAAACACAGGTGCCAGTTCAATATGCAGCCAGATAACAAACAATATCAGCATGGTAAAAGATGACCATCTGTCCCTTTACCCAAAGCCCCCTTTAACTGAGACCAAGAATTTGATTTGCTAAAACTGGCAAAAAGGCTTAGGGAACTTGATCCTATTTCCAAAAGATTAGCAGTTCCTTCTGCAAGATGACCTATCACCTGGCTGGAAGATTACTGGTGGCTGGCTGTCCCCACTGCTCTGCACCTCTGTGCTACTCACAGTGATATACTGATCCATCCCAGGATGACAGGGGAGGGGGGACACTCCCTGACTATAGCATCTGTCAAACCCAAGTGCTGTCTAGCATTGTGGCCTTGCACTGGTCTCCTCATCAGTTTGTTTTCTGCTGGGACCCACTGTGTAGGGAGAATATGTGTAGGGACTCTCCGGGTAGAATGTATATGTGGGGACTCTCTAGGTAGGGAAGAGTGGCTGGGAGGAGAAGGTATAAATTGGACATCTTCAAGGAGGAAGTTAGAGATGTCTCAAGGCAAAAGGGCATCATGCAATTGTAGTGGACATATTGCAGAAGGTACTGCCAGGCTTGGATATAGAAATGCTAAGTACTGCATTCAAGAAGAGGAAGGCCCCAGGTGAAGTCCAGAGAGAAGGTTCTTCATCCCTTCTCTATGGCTGAGCATAGAGCCCCAAGCTATCAGGTATCATTCTGGACCTGGGCATGGGTCCAGAGGCTGAAGGATGTCTTTCACCCAGTGCTTCTCTGATGCTGCCATGGGGCCAGGTCAGGCCAGAAGAAAGGAGGGGTGCAGCAGGTAGGAGAAGGGTGCAGCAGGTTGGGGAGGGGTGCAGCAGGTTGGGGAGGGGTGCAGCAGGCGGGGGAGGGGTGCAGCAGGCGGGGGAGGGGTGCAGTAGGCGGGGGAGGGGTGCAGCAGGCGGGGGAGGGTGCAGCAGACTGCATTGTCTGGGCTTGTTCTGCTGTTCTATGCCAGGGCTGCGAGATCCAGTGCTGCCCTGGCTCCAGGTCACATGGCTAAAACAAGAGGCAACAAGCTGGGGTGCAGGTAAAAAACAGGGTTTTGGAGCACTCTCTGTGGGATTCCAACCAGGGGAGAGGTCCTGTGAGGTGTGAGACAGGCCTTGAAGGACAAGAATAATTCTGGGAGAGAACAGCATTCCGATCAGGAGAGTGGAAGAGGTAGATTGCCACAGCAGCTGCGGAAGCCATCAGACTAAGGCCCAGAGACAATGACAATGGAGTCATGGGACAGTAGTGAGAGCCAGGCAGGGTCTGCACTGGAGTTTGTAGGAAAAGTGAGCCAATGACTGCAGGATGGAAAGTGAGTTGAGGGAAACATTTAGCTGAGACAGGAACAGAGCAGGAAAGCTTCTCAAGAGAGGCTGTCCCAGGCCCAGATACTTACTGCAATGGCTTTACTCCGCTCCTGCTCTCTGTACAAGAAGAAATCCACATCCCCTGACATGTGGAAAGGATTACTTGAGGGGTCAGATATAGACACATGCCCTGGAAAAGGAAAAATTAGCCTATGTCTCAAGGGTCCCTGGAGTGCTCTATCTAGCCACACTTGAAGTCTTCTCCTGGGTCCTTAAGTCCCATAAACTTTCCTCTGTGGGTTAATCTGGGGAGGGATTGGCATCTGTCCCATCCATCTGCATCCATCCTGGTGTGAAAATCCCAGCCAGGCTCCTTTCACACCTGAGGGAAGTCAGAGCCTCCTCCCCAAAAGTGATGGTACTGAACAGGAGAAGTGGGGTGCAGGCCAGGCCAACTCCTGGAGGCCCCAAAGAGACAGACAGAAATCCATCTAGGGATCTAGGAGCAGGCTCTGAGTTAGGGCTCATGCTGGTCTACTCTGTGAACCTCAGGTCATGCCTTTCCGTACTACACTGATACAGGTCCTAGCATGGACAACTAGTGTTAAGGGTGTGAACAGCACACAGGGTCCCCATCACATGAAACCCTAGGACAGCTCTGGAAGGCAAGGGGATAGTGTGGTAACGGCTATTAGAGAGCTCTGGGAGAGGAAGGGTAGCTATGTCTGCTTTAAAAGACCTCTGGTCCACATTTATGACCACACAGAGTTTTGGTCAATGGACTGTGAGCCAGAACTGTCGGATGGGCTCCTGGGATGGCCCTTTCCTTCATGGCTGAGGTAATGAGAGGGTGGTGTTTATAGTGTTTATAGGGGACTGTCTTGATTATGTTGATGTGGGCAGACTCAGCCCACCATGGGCAGCACTGTTCCTTGGGGTGGGGACCTGGTCTGAACAAGAGTGGAGAAGGTGCCCTGAGCACCAGGCTTGCTTGGGTTCCTTTCTTCCTGCCTTGAATGAGACACAGATGAGCACACCAGCTCTTCCATGACCACCAGACAATCTTGCATTTGAAAATTCTGGTGAGACAGAAAGACTTAGGACCTGGTCACCCAGATGCCTTCTCGGGATTTTCCCTACAACCCCCTTGTGTTTCTGTTGAGTTCTGTCCAACAGGAAGAGAAACAACCTCTCCACCCTGCAGGCCAGCTGGACACACCCATAGGAAAGGAGCCAGGCTTTGCCCCTACCCTGTTTAGGAAACTACCTGTACCTTTCTTTGGATGTTTCTTATTGTCTTCAAGGAAGGAAGAGGAGCTGTTGTTTATGAACTCCAGGCTGCTTCCTGGTGAGACACAAAAGCAATAACCTGTCCCACCCTGAGAGCTGTGAACACACAGCAAGGATTGTGCTGGGCTTCAGACACACAGGGTGCCAACTTAGCCTCCTCTCAGAGCCTCCAGGTCTACAAGTGAGATGAGGATGCTGACTTGACTGTGTGAGGAAATGGCCATGAGCATCCCTTCCCTGAGAAGTGGAAGGAGGCAGCTGCTTCAAGCCTTCCCTTCCCTTAGCTTCCTTAATATCTCCCTGTAAGCAACAGGCCCGACTCATCCCATGGCAGATTGGAAATGTCAATATCCCATTCCTTGGGTAGCCCCACCCTCTTCCACCTGAAAAGGGTTCTGCTAACCTGTGATCAAGAAATCTAAGGGCCAGCCAGGTAGGTCCCTGAGGCAGGTTCCTCTTTCTTCCGATGACTTTAGGCATTGAGTCCAGCTGCTTTACTGACCTTATCACCTGACACCCACAGGAAAGAGCCTTGTGGCCCTTCCCAAGACAGTCAGGACTCCATCCAGCAGGGGAACCAGAAGAGAGCAGAACTGAACTGTGCCAGTAAGTCAGGGATGGCTGTGGTCCCCAGTGGGCCCCGGGGATGGAGGAAGTCCTAGGTGGAAGGGTAAAGGTGAGCAGAGCCCTGGAGGCCCAGAAAGCATGTCTTCAGGAAGACTCAACCTGAAGCAAAGGGTAGGGCAGCTGGGAAGTGAGGCATTCTAGGCTTCCCAGAGCTTCCTCCTGCTGAGTTATCCTGTTCCCTAGAGTCTATGCGAAACTTCCCTGGTACTGAAATTTAATTATCCCATCATAAAAATTAGAAGATACTAGAAATTAAACACAAACACAACAAAGTCTAATAAATAGATCAGAACCAAAACCAAGTCAAAATTGTACTTCAAATCTCCATTCTTAATTTTTTAAAAAGGTACATGTATTGTCAAAAGTTTTCAATTTTGTGGTATGAGAACCATCCTCACCCATTCTTTATGCTCAACAGAGGATGTTTTTCACCTTGAGAAAGTCTCTGTCCTAGGATGGCATCAGACCTATTATCCTCTTGCCTCAGCCTCACAAGTTCTGTATCTCTAGTTTATCTAGGTGTAACTAGGTAACACTAGTGTTCCACTGAGGGCACAAAATACCCAAACACATAAATAATTGTTTTTAAAGATGTTCTGTAAGGATGAAAAAATTTAGCCTAACACTCCCTAGACTCTGCCCCCTAGCAGTGAGTAGGCAAAAGGTCACATTCTTGACTGTTACACGACAGGGCTGTTTACAACAGCACCTGTGAATGAATGAACAGGAAATGAGCTTTGTCCCACCACCCAGAAGCCCTAGCGAAAGCAGACTTCCTGGGCTAAGCGCGGGCTTGGATAGTTCAAATTGATTGGTCCGCACTATGATAATTGGCTTATGATGTGCGGGCTTTGTTGTAACCCTCTAAAAACTGTCTAAACCCTGTACCCAGGGTCCCAGTCCCCTACTTCCATGTGGAATATGGCTGTGGACCCCAGTGCACTGGAATATAAAAGACCTCATGCTTTTGCATCAAGACCGCTTCTCATGAGTGATTTGGGGGGGGCACCTTTCCAGAGTTGGGGTGTGAGGGTCCATGCCCTCCGTGGGTCTTTCAGTTCCAGAGTACATGATTTTGAGAGGAGAAGGGAAGGGTACATCAGAGATGAGTACGATCAAAATACATCTTCATAAATTCTCAAAGAATTAGCTGGGAGGTGGTGGCAAACACCTTTGATCCCAGCACTCAGGAGGCAGAGGCAGGCAGATCTCACTGAATTTGAGGCTAGCCTGATCTACAGAGTGAGTTCCAGGACAGGCTCCAAAACAATACAAAGAAACCCTGTCTCAAAACACCAAAACAAAACAAAAAAAAACCTCTCAAAGAATTAAAAAAAAATGTTTTAAGGATTTCAGAGATCCCTGCCCTTTGCCACCTGTAACTCCAGCTCTAAGGGAAACCCTCTTCTGGCCTCCCAGACACCTGCAAGCATGTGACAAAAACATTTATACATAAATAAAAGAAATATTTTTAAAAGCAAAATATATTTTTGCATGCACAGACCCCTCTTGCTTTTTCACTGTGTGTGTGTGTGTGTGTGTGTGTGTGTGTGTGTGTGTGTGTGTGTGTGTGTGTGTGCAGCATAGCTGAATCTTGAGGACCTGATGCTAAATGGAAAAGCTTGTCATAAATGTAGCCAGCCTCCATGATGGATGGCATGAATTCAGGTCAGGTGCCAGTATCGCTTCAGAACTGTCATCAGTACTCCAGATGGATAGCAACTGTGTTGAATCTTTGTTTCTAAGGAACATTCTAGCACCCACCAACTCAAGGTGAACAACGATGTAAGACAGCCAACTCCCATAGCAGACTTCCTCGTCTGCCCACAACTGCAACCCCCTACACACTCTTCCAAGTTATTATTCCTTGCACTGATTTCTGATTCATTTTGCTATAGAATGTTCATGTGAGCTGGGGATGGTGGCACACACTGTTGTCCCCATCACTTGGGAGGCAAGGGCAGGCAGTTCAGAGCCAGACTGATCTACAAAGAGAGAAACTAGCCAGTTAAAACCCTATCTTAAACAAAAATGTTCATGTAACTGCTTTCATGGTAGAATTTGGATGTCATGTTTCTTTTGCTGTGATGAAACACCATGACCAAAGTAACTTTGGAAGAAAAGGTTCATTTCACTCACAGCTCCACATCATAGTCCATCAAGGAAGAAAGTCAGCACAGGAACTTGAACAAGGCAGGAACCTGGAGGCAGTAGCTGATGAGTTAGTGAGTAAAGGACCTAGATGTCCCTCACCTGAAGAATACATAGAGAAAATGTGGTACATTTACACAATGGAGGATTCCTCAGCCAGGAGGGGGACGGCAAAAAAACATTTTGATTTTGGGGCAAATGGACAGAACTAGGAAAAAAAATCATCCTAACTGAAGTAACCAAGACCCAGAAAGACAAACACAATATTTAGTGGATATTAGATATAAAGAAAAGGACAACCAGGCTACAATCCATAACCCTTGAGAAGCTAGGTAACAAGGAAGGAGAACCCTTGATAGGGGGAGCCATTATGGGGTTAAGGAGAAATCTGGTACTAGGGAAACTCCCAGGAATTCACAAGGACAACAGCAGTTAAGACTCCTAGCAATAGTGGAGAGGGTGCCTGAACTGACCTTCCCTTGTAATCAGATTGATGAATACCCTAATTGTCATCATAGCTCATCCAGTAACTGATGAAAGCAGATAAAGAGATCCACAGCTAAGCACTGGACCAAGCTCCTGGAGACCAAAGAGAGGAATTATATGAGCAAAGGGGTCAAGATCATAATGGGGAAACCCACAGAGACAGCTGACCTGAGCTAGTGGGAGCTCACTAACTCTGGGCTGATAGCTAGGGAACCTGCATAGGACCAAACTAGGCTCTCTGAATGTGGGTGACAGTTATGTGGCTTGAGCAGTCTGTGGGACCACTGGCAGTGGGACCAGGATTTGTCCCTAGTGCATGAACTGACATTTTAGAGCCCATTCCCTATGGAGGGATACTTTGCTCTGCCTCACTACAAAGGGGAGGAGCTTGGTCCTGACTCAACTTGATATGGCAGACTTTGTTGATTCCCTGTGAAAGGTCTTACTGTTACTGAGGAGTGGATGGGGATTGGGTGGGGGAGGAGGGGAGGAAGAGGGAACTGTAGTTGATATGTAAAATGAAAAAAAAACTTTTAAATATTTTTTAAAATTAACTAGTAACAAGCCTGAGCTATCGGCCAAGCATTTATAATTAATAAGTCTCAGATGGTTATTTGGGAACTGGCTGGAGGGAGAAAAAAAGTCCGCCTACATAAGTCTCCTTCCATAAGCAGGCATTTCACGTTGATACTTGGAAATGGGGAGACAGATTTGTCTTGGACGAGGAAGAGTAGAGCTGGATGATGGGGTCAGCAGTGGGGTAGTTGCACTTGCACTCAATTGGTTAAGAATGTCTATTTTATGTGTCTTTTCCTGCAAGTTAATGTCTAAAGTTCATGGCTCATTCACGTGGCTCACACACACCTAGCTGAACCAGCCCCTCCATGGACCCTGGGAGTATCTTCAGTCTTTCATCATTTCCCAGCTTTGTAATAGGTTCTCTGGTTCACCAAAGTTAACACTATTGGCCAGGTCCCTTACACTGCCGCCACTGCAAAGCCCCAGGCTGTCCTCTGCACACTCCTGTGCTCTGAGGACCCACTGCTGTGGATCTGCTCACTCAGTCACTGGTGGTCAAGAGGAAGCAGTTATTGGTGCAACCACCACAGTCTTTTGTGCAAACGAGGCCCTTTCTGGATTTAGACACAAGGATGTGCCCTGTGTCTGGGCTTGGCACAATAGTAACAGAAGGCTGGGGGGGTGGGGGTGGGGGCTGGAGGTGGGGAGAGGAGCTCCAAGTTGGGCAGGGTGGACAGAGACCTCGACAGACAATAGAAGCAGGGGAAAGGCTGAAACAGAGGGAAGAGAAACTGCAGCCAGGCAACAAGGAGTTTCTAGGAACCACCAAACACTAATGGTTGAGGGTGAGAGCTGCAGCACCTGAATCCTTCCCTCTCTAGTCTTTGAGCTGTGTCCTGGGCTGCATGCCTTGCCTGTGCCTTCTCTTTCTGTAGCTGAGCTTGCAAAGATAAAAAAATCAGGAGGGTCCTACTTCAATCATCACCCTTCCACCAGCAAAAGGTGTGACTGATTTTCCTGGGGTGCCCTCTCCACTACATGGCCAAGAAACTTATGGGACCAGAGACAGTTTGCTATCCAGAGGGTATGAGGGGTCACAAAGCTGCTTCAGGGAGGGACCAGGCTGCCACCAGCTCTTCATGGAGCTGATGCCACTTACTCCTGTGCTCCCGGGATGCACCCCAGCCCTTGCATCCCAGGCTGTCCACCAGTGCAGACCAACTTGGGCATCATGTAGGGGCCTCTCCTGACATGCTGTACAAAACTATCCTGAGTCAAAAGACCATCATAGCTGAGCCTGTTGGAACATATTAGAAAGGGGAGGGGAAACGCCATGAGACCTCCTCCAGAGTATCCAGGCACCCCTCCCTACCAGCTTTATATAATCTGCCCTAATGGTATATAGTCTTGGGTCTTGGGAGAGAGGGCCTCATCTATGTGACTATAGGAAAGCCATCATCTCTTCTGAGTAAAGACTTTCTCATGTGGCCTTTGGAGAAACGACCCACACTCCTGTAAGTAACCCTCGCCCATGCTCTATCACGGGTTTTCATCCTCTCTAATGCTGTGACCCTTTAATACAGTCCCTCATGTGGTGATGACCCACAATCACAATTTTTTGTTGTTGTTGCTACTTCATGACAGTAATTTTGCTACTATTATGAACTGCAATGTAAATATCTATTTTCCTATGGTCTTCAATAACCCCAAGGGGGTCAAGACCCACAAGTTGAGAACCACTGAACTATAAGGAAGACCCATAAACTCACTGGTTCCAAGCGAACTTTTGTGGAATCATAACAGTTTGATGTTGGTGACCTTGAGAGTGGGGAGTAAACATTGTTTGTCTCTCTTGAGAAAGGAATTTTAGTAATAAGATACTATCAGATAATGGCCTTGTCCTTGACATGCAATCCCTGTTTTGGTTGATCCCAGGGGTATGAGAACATGTGTGTGGGGGGGCATGAATGCACATGCATAGGATGTGTTGTGGTACCCTAGATAACAGCAAAATCTGGGCTGTGCCTCAGCCTTTGGTGCTCAGATTTTGTATGTTATCTGAACATGCCTGCAATCAGCTCATAGTGAAGTAATGTGCAGACAGAACAAGTGTCCAACACTCAGGATAAACTGAGTCATTGGAGCACATGGGATGAGGGTAGGGTCAGACACTAGGACCCTGGCCTCCCTGTCTTTGTCACCATTACATGCCCTGTTTCATTCACTCATCTCCCTTGTGAAGTATCTAGGACTAGAATTGCTTTGAGATGTTATTTGATTTTGAGCTCTTTTGAAGAGCTGTCAGACTGCTTTCTTGTAGCTATATCTTCACTACTCCCAGTCGTCATCCTTGGCAACACCACCAGTCTTCTGCGTTTGTCATTTATTGGCAAGTAGCCTAATGCATGTGAAGTGGCGTCCCATTGAGTTTGACTTTAGCTTCTCTGTTGTGAATGTCTTAGTGGCTCTCATTTGCCCACTTGAGGATGGATTCTTTGTGGTTTGTGGTTAAGTTTTAGGGGTTCTTTCTAAATTCTGACTTTTAATACCCTACCAAAGATTTCAAAGTGTCACATCAACAATGTCTAGGGAGAGTCACAGAGCCAGTGGAGCTGAGGAAGTGACCTGCCCTGTAAAACCCCTCAGCCATTGGATGTTCTGTCAGCAATTAACCTGGCCCAGGCTTCTAGAAGATGAGGACACTTTGGCCTCCCTGACACATAACACTCCATCAGGAACTTAAGCCATCCTGCCAGAGGCTGTCAAGCTACCAGCCTCCCTGGAATTGACAACGTGTGTGTGTGTGTGTGTGTGTGTGTGTGTGTGTGTGTGTGTGTGTGTGTGATATAGGTGTGAGAGCCAAAGTTACATTTTAAGTTTTAGTTATTATGCCTTAGAGCTTCATGAAACAAAAATGCCTCTGATCTGCAAGCCCCTTGCCCAAGGACAGATGGCTCCTGAACTGCTCGGGGCTATTGTTTGTGTAAGATAACAAGCTACATGTTTTCACTCTTCTAAACAAGTTTGTTTGACCCATCTGCACCAGATGTACTTGATCACATGTGGGTGGGAGGTACATAGGCAGGAAATAGGTCAGGATGTATGCTTGCTCCTGATTGAACTTGATGGGAAATGCAATGAATTATGGGTTTTTCTTCTTAAGCCCTTGCCATACTTAATTCTGGGCCATTTGCTGGGAACCTGGGTATGGACCTGGCCATAACCCATCTACCTGGCCAGTATTTAATTACAGCTTGCTTCAAATTTGACTTTAAATTGTGGTAGTGATCTTATTCCTGATCAGCAGGATTAATATTTTCTGGAGGCCCCAGCAAGATTCAGATCACGCACCTAAATTCTAAAGCTGGAATTCCACAACTGAAGGGCCACTTAAGGAGCCATGTGCCTTGGAGATGTTCCAAGGCTTCAGTTCTGCCATGCTGAGAAAAGCAACAAGCATCTATGGAGTCATAGTTTGGTTGTTTTGTGAGATCCTATTCTGGAATGTGGAGTGGGTTCGACAGGACTCCAATATTCTCCCATCCAGGGCATATAGCAAGATGTCACCACCCATCTTGTTCTGGTTGAAGAGTTTTGTTCCCTGGGAAAAGTTTTGTCTTGTTGGAAAATTTTGTCTATTTCTCCAGAAAGGTGTATGTGCTTGTTTTATTGGAAAGTTTTGTCTGTCTGTGTTTTTTTGGTGTGTACATAAGTTTTATTGAATTGTTTGTCTCACTGGAAAGTTTTGTCTGTCTGTTTCTTGAGTTTGTCTCCCTGTTTCGTTGGAAAGTTTTGTCTGTATTTTCTGGTGTGTCCATAACTTTTGTTGCAGGCATAGAGTTGAGCTAGAAATGGGTCAGATATTTTTACTGTCTTTGTTGCTGACAGCAGCCATTCACCAGGTCCGGCATGGCTGCATTTATGGCCAAGGATCAGAATTTATCTCTAAGCTTTCTGGTCACTGATCATGAGGAACAGCTAAGTTTTGCCAATGTGTCACAGAGCTAGAGTTCCTAAAGAGCTCCCAGTTGCAATGGGTGACCTTAGCAGTTTTGGAAACTCTGGTGCCAAGTGACAGTCACCAGCAGCAACAGCCACAGTGAAATGGAGCAGACAGGGTATGTATATGCTGTCAAGGGTTGGGCCAAAGAGGTGATCCAAGCCTCTCAAGATTGGAATGGAATGAATCCCAGATATTGGACCTTGGTTTTGTCTTATGCAGATTGTGGTTATGCTCTGTTTTCGTCCTCTTCAAGTTAAAACAAAAGTACTTTATTTTTAATATTGCAGGAACATTCCAGCCTTCCTGGGCCCTAACAACACCACCCTACTTTCAGCAGGAAGTTACACAGAAGAGAGTGCATCACCCATTCTCCCCAATAGGCTGAACAATTAGGTTGGAAGGAAACTTCCTGACATGGGGGGCACAATATTGTCTATTGGCAGACCAGGAAAGGCACCTGTTAAAACCAAGTGGAGCCAGATCTATCAACAGGAATATTCATTAGCTGAAATAGTTCAATAGTAAGATGGGGCACTCAGCCTGCTCTATATAAAACAGAGATTATGGTATAGCTTTAAAAGAAAATAGTTATTTTTATTTTAACCATTTAGGAATCATTAGAAATAATCTGGCTGTACTTGGGGAAATTTTCAAAAAATGAAACCTTGAAATGAACTGGTCCCCATTCTCATTTCTATCCCTTTAAATAGTGGTTCTGCCAGCCATCACAGGACCTTTAGCCATTCTCCTTCTGATAATTGCTATTGGCTCTTGCATCATTGATGCCTTGGCTAAATGATAATTCCTGTCTGGGTACCATTAAGCTGATGGTTATTTGATCCCAATATAAACAGGTTGACTGGGATACCACTCAAAGAAGGAATATGGGAGCCAAAGTTATATTTTAAGTTTTAGTTACTATGCCTTAGAGCTCCATGAAACAAAAATGCCTCTGATCTGCAAGCCCCTTGCCCAAGGACAGATGGCTCCTAAAATTCTGGAGGCTGTTGTTTATGGGAGATAATAAGCCATTTGTTTTTCATTCCCCAAAACAAGCCTTTTATTATTTTTTTTGACTCATCTGTACCAGATATACCTGATCACATGTGATTCATAGGCAGGAAATAGATCAGGATGTGTGCTTGCCTCCTGATTGGACCTGATGGGAAACACAATGAATAACGGATTTTCCTTCTTAAACACTTGCCATACTTGATTCTGGGCCATTTTCTGGGAACCTGGGTATGGACCTGGCCAGAGCACACTCACCTGGCCAGATTTTAATTAAAGCTTGCTTCAAGTTTGTCTTTAAACTATGGTAGTGGTCTTATTCTCTGTGGGGAGGGTTAACTCAGGGTTTCTCTCTATAGTTTTGGCTATCCCAGAACTGGCTCTGTAGACCAGGGTGTCCTGAAACTCACAGAGATCCATCTGCCTCTGCTTACCAAGTTTTAGTTGAGTGCTCAGCCACCCTCTTCATCATGCTATGTCCTGGAAAGCTGTACACATCTGACTAGAGTTCAGAGTTTTAAAATGGGATGCTCATGGAGGAATCCTTCAAAAAGTGAATAGATGGCCATATTCCTAAAGGTCTCAAAGGAAGAAGGTACCACAAGTGGGAACTAGGGCAAGTGTCCCAAAGGCTTGGTGAGGTAGGTCAGTTAGATGCTTGCTAGGAGGCCTGATGACCCGAGTTTGATCCCCAGAATCCACACAATGGAAGGAGAAATCTGACCTTCATACACACCATGATTCATACATAGAAATACACACACACACACACACACACACACACACACACACACACACACCATGTGATTTCTTTTAAAACCCCATTCCTGCCTTTAAACCCTCTGGGGCATGTATCCAAGTTCATCGCCTTTCAGTCCCTCTTATTGCCACTCATCCCCATCTCTTATAAATCTCAAACTGTGCTGGCTAGTTTTATGTCCCCTTGGCACAAGCTAGAATAATCAGAAAGGAGGAAGGCTCAATTAAGAAAATACCTCTATAAAGTCAGGTTGTAGGCAAGCCTGTAGGGCTTTTTCTTAATTAGTGATTGATGGGGTGCTATCCCTAGGCTGATGGTCCTGGTTTCTGTAAGAAAGCTCCATGAAGAGCAAGCCAGTGAACAGCACTCCCCAGAAGCCTCTGCATCAGCTCCTGCCTCCAGGTTCCTGCCCTTTAAGAATTCCTGCCCTTGGTACTTTTGATGATGAACTATTATATGGAACTGTGAGTGAAACCCTTCTCCCTAGTTGCTTTGGTCATGGTGTTTCATCACAGCAATAGTGACCCTAGCTAAAACATCTAGTGAGACCACGGATCTTAGAGGAGAGCCCACTGCCAACACTTCACTAAAACAGTATAATTCCTAAGAACAGACACACTCTAAATACAGGGTTCACCCTCATCAAAGTCTTTATTTCTCTTTGCCACAGGAAACCACAGCCAGTCCATATGCAGAGAACAAGTGAGAGTGGGGTGGCCAGCTCTAAACACATCTGCAACACAACTACTGCACTCTCAAGGCTGAGGGACCCTAGAGCAGGAGGGGCAGGCGGGCTCTGAGGGTCGGATATTGAGAAAGGTGCTGCGAGCTTGCACATCCTACAAGTGACATCTGAACAATGACACCACCAGTGGCTGTGCTAAGATGGAAGCGTCAGGGCTGGAAATCTCACCAGGCCTCAACCCTACACAAAGAACTACAGGCAACTAAGGAATGCCGAGAGCTGGAGAAATAGTCTTCACCAGGAATGAGCTCCTAATTGGTTATTCAATATCATGTGGTCAGCCCTGAAATCACATACAAGCCACACTAGATAGACTGAGCAAGGTGTGTGTGTGTTTGTGTGTGTGTGTGTGTGTGTGTGTGTGTGTGTGTGTGTGTAAAAGAAAAAGAGGTCACTGTTATTAGAGGAAATGGGGGGCACGTGGGAGGGACTGGAGGGAGGAAAGGAAGGGAAATGATTATATTTATGATTTCTCTGTGTTGCCTTGGCTATCCTGGAACTTGCTCTGTAGATCAGGTTGTCCTCCAACTCACAGAGATCCACCTGCCTTTGCCTCCCAAGTGCTGGGATCAAAGATATGTGCCACCACCATCACCATCCAATAGACATTGGGAGAATGGTTTCCTGTCCTATATAAGGAATAGAAAAGAATTGGTGGAGCAGGAATAGGTCCCCAAAGAGGGAGAGCTGCTTATTGCTGCCTCCCCAAAACTAAGAGGTGCCTCCTATGTCTCATCTCCCCTCTATCACTAGCACAGTGGCTGATACCGGCAGGTGCCTAGTACAGATGAACGAAACAGCTGTGGTCTCACAGTTGCCCACTGTGCACAGGATATGTGGACAGAAGTACACAGGATATGTGGACAGAAGTGTATTGTGATCTACACATGCGGATGGCCAGTTTTGTCTATGGTAGCTACAGGGCTGGCTTTAGATGGTTAGCAAGCTGGCTAATTTTATGTCAACTTGACACATCTTGAGAAAAGGGAACCTCAATTGAGAAATTGCTTCCATGAGATCAGGCATTTTCTTAGTTATTGATGTGGAAGGGCCCAGATCATTGTGAGTGATAACATTCTGGGAAGGTGTTCCTGGGTGCTATACAAAAGCAGGTTGAACAAGCCACGAAGGGCAAGCCTCTGTATCCATTCCTGCCTCCAGGTGCCTGCCCTGCAGGAGTTCTGCCCAGACTTACCTGGGAGATGAACTATAAACTGTAAGAGGAACAAACCCTTTCCTCCCCGACTTGCTTTTGGTCATGGTACTTATCACAGAGCAAACCTTCTGAGACAGCCATGTTGCAGCTCCCAAGATGCAGTGAGCTCTCTGAAAACCAGGTTCCTCTGAACTGCTTCACGAAGCTATTGTCCCCAGCCCTGCCCAAAAGGGAAGGCCTGCCCATCTGATACCAACCTGGTGTCCATGAGTGAGACACTTTACAGGAGATATGAGCCTGTACCACAACCTGGCTTCCAGAAAAATAAATTTGACCATTTGGTAAAAGTCCTCAATCATGAGGGTCAGGTATCCTCAGCCGTATATCCCTGAATGGGACCTATGCCGAGGCTGACTGCCGAGGTCCTGTGAGTCACTAGGCTGGTCCTTCAGCCCCAGGCTCTACAGGAAACTGTGGCCAGCTCTGGGCTCCCTCTGACCTCACAGCTGGCAAGCCAATCCCAAGTTTGGCTGGCCGGCCTGGTTTTCCCAAACACTCACTAACCCTCAAGTTTCTTAGGCTACCACCTGCTGTTTTGCCTCAGTGCTACAGGGTGTCTCCCCTCCCCCCCATTAAACAGCTCCACTCTGAGTCCCTCTACAGGGGATTGGTTACACCCTCCCATCTTCTTATGGTAGCAGTTTTCCTGTACTCTTCTGTGTTGAGAGGGGATACCATCTATTTCAGCCTTTATTTTTAAATACACTCAGACAAGAGAGAGGAGAGAGACAGTGAATGTGGGGGAAGGGCTAAGTATCCTTGTGGGAGCAAGTATGCATAACATTTTGTTTTTTGGAAATACATAAAGTGTCCATTGTTGACAGCTGGCGATAAAGCACATTCCACTCACACTGTGGGATTTTGAATCTGCTCAAAAGTATGAAATGTCTCTACCTTTTTTAAGATAGATTTTTGCAACAGGGTCAACATAGCCCAAATTTTGTCTATAAATGTTTGTTTTCATTTATATGGGGTTGGTTATAAATGGTTAATGATCACAACCAATCTCTTTAAAGGTAAAAAGGGGATATAGATATGAATACTTTGTTTTGGAATGGATTTTCATTTATTGATACAAATTTAAGGTCAATTCTGTGATATGTATATTTCTCCTCTTGTTTAGGTATTTTGTTTATATAGCTCATTTAGAAATATACTGTATAATTTAGTACAGATTTTAGATAGTTACCTATGATAGTCAAAACTTATAGTTAAGTTAGTTAGGATTTCTAGATATACAGAGATGTATTTAAGATTAATAGGCATTCTTCAAACCTTTCAAAGACCTACAGAATATGACATTTAAAATGGTTTAGGGATTTTCTTGACATTGAAGCGCAACTGCTCCTGGCAATATCACCTGCATCAGAAAGGAAGATGGACCTTGAAGAAAGTCGTTATGGAGTTTGCTTTCAATATGGCAAGACTAGCCATCTGGGCAAGATACTGCTCTTGTCTGGACTGTTTGACTTTATGCTATATAAATTGGACATGCAGGACCCACAGGAAAGTGACTGCTGATTCAAGATGGACATTGCTACAGGGTTCCTGCTTCATGGAAGAGTCTGCCAGACAGTTTGCAGGACACAGAGAAAAGTGACTGACAAACTGCAGATACAGTTGGACAGTTTAAAGTTTCCTGCTTTGCTGAGAAGTCTTCCAGACACACTATGGCCTTTAGGTTGAAGATGGAACATTACAGAAGAACTTCGGGTGACTGATCAGGCAAGTTGTCTCTGTCATTTCTAGAATTTATATATTATTCTTCTGTGGTCTTTGAAGGAGTTGAAGATAGTTATGGTTATAGTTTTCCTTAGTTAGGATTAAAGATAAGTTACATATAGAACTTCAGATTCACAAAGATAAGATAGATGATAAAATATTTTCTTTAAATCTTGTTAAATGTTAATGAACTAAATATTGTTAACTGTGATTCTTATTTGATAACTGTTGTGTGATATATTTTGCTATACCCAGGTTAAAACTGTTCTTATTTTAGACAGAAAAGAGGAGATGATGGGAGATGTCATTCTGTAAATATGTTTCTCTTATTGGTTAATGAATAAAGCACTGTTGGCCAATAGGAAAGCAAGATAGGCAGGACTAGGAGACAAGAGGGATTCAAGGAAGTAGTAGGGAGGAGTCAAGATGTAAAGACTGGAGAGAACAGAGGTCTGGGCCCTCTCTCTGGTAAGATGAGACCATGTGGAAATACTTAGATTGATAGAAATGGGTTAATATTTAAGACAGAGCTAGCCAATAAGAAACACTAATAACAGGCCAACAGAATTCTAATACAGTGTCTCTGTGTGTTATTGGGGGCTGGCACAGCTCAGGAACAAGACAAGCAGGGAAAAACAACTCTTAACAAACACAGGGATGGCAGCACTGTACACCTCACAGCCTCACCTGATGCCACCAATGTGAGCACCTGATAGCAGGCATGTCATTTGACCTGGGAAGGGACATTTCACCCATACTGGGACCAGCCAGCCGCCCTCCTCCAGGCTCAGCCTAGCACCCACAGCAGAAAAAAAAGCAGAGATGTTTGCTTCTATGGTGGCATCTCTCCTGACCTGCACCACCTGCAATGTGTTCTTTCAAGTCCATGCACTGAAGTCCCTGTGTCCACAGCACTTCAGAGTGTGGCCTTGTTTGTAAGTAATGTCATTGCAGATGTTTGCTGAAGTTGAGAACATCTAACATAAGCCTAAGTCCACTGTACTAATAAAAGGGACACTGGGGCATAGACACACACTATGGAAGTGTGAAGGCAGAATGGGTAGTAGGTACCCTTAAAGCCAAGGTCAGAGAGGACTGGGGCAGACACTCCCCAAACATCAGAAGGCACCAGCCCTGTATACTTTCCTGTCACTCATGACCAAGAAAGCTGTGCAATAGGCTTCTACGGTTTACAGTATGCAGTCCCTGGTGATCTGCATCACAGCAGCCATAAGGAACTCATACTTGGAGTGGATTTAGAACTACTTAAACCCTTGAGTGAGCACACACCTAACTGTCCCAGGCTCCAGGTTTCCTTCTGACCCCTGGAAGCCCCCACCCAGCTCAGTACTTACTGTCATGGACCACTTTCACAGCGAACATAGAGGAATGTGCCTTGGACATCATGGCTGAGGACCAACTGGTGTGCAAAGCTTGTCCTTAGCTGAAGGAGATTCTCTCCTGGGGAGTGACACAGTACTTGAATAGGTGGTCTCCCAAACCCACATCCCTTCTTGACCCTGAGTGGCTGATAGCAGCTTGCAATTCCACCGTGTGGGCTAACACTGCCTATCCTAACACAACCCTGTATCCAGGTTTGGTGGGATCCACTGTCCCCTTCCCGGGCAAAGTTCAGCTGCCAGGATCTTCCTGTTCTTGGAACACACCAGCTTTGGTCACCCTGGGCCCTCTCCGCCACCTCTTACCTAGCTGAGGTTGGGGGTGGGGTGGGGTAGAGTCTTCTCCCTTTAAATCCAGGCTAGGGTGTTACCCTGGGAGACCTTCCTGCACCAGTGCAGCTCTTTTTATGGGGTCAAATAGTTACCACTTAAAAGGCTTTTACTGCGCATTTCTCCCAGAACGCAAGCTGCATGAAAACAAGGCCTATATTCCACCTGTCAGAGTTCCTGATCGTGTCCTGGGCATCCTTCAAACAGGAAAGTGCTCCTGTTTGCAGAGGCTCAGCCAGTGTTCCAAACAATCTTCTGGAAGGACTGGAAGTAGAGCTCAGGGTTGCTTGCAGTTTGAGCCATCCCTGCCTCAGCCCCTTTAGAAGAGGAAACCCCACTAGGGAATCCAACCTCCTAAGACCCTGAGGTCCCCCTGCCACACCATGCCCTGGGGCAAGAATGCACAAGGGAACAGGTGGGTGCTTAAATTAGGCCTGTCTTAAAGGAAATGGGAAGGAGCAAAGAGGGGCACAGTCTTGCAAGGGGCCCAGCTAGGGTGCTGGATCTTGGGCCCCCGCCCATGGCCACCCCTCCTGGACCCTCTGGCCCGACCCCGCGCGCACCCACCAGCCATGCGCACCCAGCTCGCTCCGAAGCCTCAGTCTGCAGTTCGAGTCTTCTGGTCCTGAACTGAGTTTACAACGCCAAGGCAACCATTCTCACAAGAGCTGTGATGTCACAAAGCTCCGGAGGCGGGCCCGGGCACACTGGGCCAGCAGGCACAGAGTCCTGTGCAGGATTGTAACAGCTAAAGAGCAAAAGACACCAGCCAGGAGTGGAGCCAAGTCTGGGTTGTTACAATCCGGACACAGGGTGTGTTCGTCCAGAGCAGCAATCCCTCCCACCTCCAGTTTCTCCTACCCACCCGTAAAGCGTTTGCTGCAGCTGGGGCACAGCCAACAGCCTAGCTCTTAGAATATTTAGGGCTTTTTGGAGTTGGGGCGAGAGTTTAGAGTCTTCTAAATCTATAGGCCAGGAATGTGCCAATGATAATCTCCCTTAGTTCCTGGCTCTACTCAACGTCACTGGCACCACCCATTGGGTAGAGAGACAGATCCTAGGCAGGAAGGCCTGGGAAGGATTGCAGAGGCAGCCCCTAGAGTTGGTTGGGTAGGGGCTCCTTGAATCACCAGAGGGAACTACCCTGCAGGGCAGTCCTGCCATGGGGGAAGCCAGGCAGGAAGTGTTGTGGGCCCTGCATGTGGTTTGTGCATAGCTGGGTTTTTATCCAGTGAGTATTAAATATGCTTTGGAATCAAGTGGCTCCCTGTACCCTGGTGTAGGAGGCCCTTGCACTGTGGTCTAGAATCTCCAACATTCTGACCTCAGTTTCCCTTCGCTCTGTCAGAATAGGTGAACAACCCACAAAAAAAAAAAAAAAAAAAAAAAAAAAAACACCAGATTTGAGGGTCAGCAAACCAAGAGATGTGCATATTAATTCAGCCACTCAAACAAATATTTCAGGAATGGGTTGTCTTTTATACCACCTGGCTTTTAGGAATCTAGGAGAATAAGCGACCCGCAGAGAAGAAAACAAAGGAGGATGCTGCCAGTCCTGGCGTCAGCACACTTGTCCTGAGTCTCCCGAGAACCCTCACAGGGTCTCCTCACACACAGAGCCCTCACAGGGTCTCCTCACACACAGAGCCCTCACAGGGTCTCCTCACACACAGAGCCCTCACAGGGTCTCCTCATACACAGAGCACTCACAGGGTCTCCTCACACACAGAACCCTCACAGGGTCTCCTCACACACAGAGCCCTCACAGGGTCTCATCCTCACACACAGAGCCCTCACAGGGTCTCCTCACACACAGAGCCCTCACAGGGTCTCCTCACACACAGAGCCCTCACAGGGTCTCATCCTCACACACAGAACCCTCACAGGGTCTCATCCTCACACACAGAGCCCTCACAGGGTCTCCTCACACACAGAGCCCTCACAGGGTCTCCTCACACACAGAACCCTCACAGGGTCTCCTCACACACAGAGCCCTCACAGGGTCTCCTCACACACAGAGCCCTCACAGGGTCTCATCCTCACACACAGAACCCTCACAGGGTCTCCTCACACACAGAGCCCTCACAGGGTCTCCTCACACACAGAGCCCTCACAGGGTCTCATCCTCACACACAGAACCCTCACAGGGTCTCATCCTCACACACAGAACCCTCACAGGGTCTCCTCACACACAGAGCCCTCACAGGGTCTCATCCTCACACACAGAGCCCTCACAGGGTCTCCTCACACACAGAACCCTCACAGGGTCTCATCCTCACACACAGAACCCTCACAGGGTCTCATCCTCACACACAGAGCCCTCACAGGGTCTCCTCACACACAGAGCCCTCACAGGGTCTCCTCACACACAGAGCCCTCACAGGGTCTCCTCACACACAGAGCCCTCACAGGGTCTCCTCACACACAGAGCCCTCACAGGGTCTCCTCACACACAGAGCCCTCACAGGGTCTCCTCACACACAGAGCCCTCACAGGGTCTCCTCACACACAGAGCCCTCACAGGGTCTCCTCACACACAGAGCCCTCACAGGGTCTCATCCTCACACACAGAACCCTCACAGGGTCTCCTCACACACAGAGCCCTCACAGGGTCTCATCCTCACACACAGAACCCTCACAGGGTCTCATCCTCACACACAGAGCCCTCACAGGGTCTCATCCTCACACACAGAACCCTCACAGGGTCTCCTCACACACAGAGCCCTCACAGGGTCTCCTCACACACAGAACCCTCACAGGGTCTCCTCACACACAGAGCCCTCACAGGGTCTCCTCCTCACACACAGAGCCCTCACAGGGTCTCCTCACACACACCAGGAACTCTTCAATACGCTCATCGCAAGCCCACCAATTAGTGCTCACCACCACCCTGATTCCCATGTTTGGTTCTGAACCACCACCCCTTCTCATGAGGAACCAGTGTGAATAGAAGAAAGCCACATCTGTGTTAAGCATTCCACAAGCTGCAGTGACTGAGAAACCTCAGTGACTGTGGAGAGTTGGAATGCTGTAGGGCTAGAGACAAATTGTCTTAAGCAATATTAACCCTCAAAACTCACTTCTGTTTTTGTTTTTGTTTTGTTTTTCAAGACAGGGTTTCTCTGTGCAACCCTACCTGTCCTAGAACTTGCTTTTTAGACCAAGCTAGCCTAGAACTCAGAGATCTGCCTGCCTCTGCCTCCCAAGTGCTGGGATTAAAGGTGTGTGCCCCTACCCAAGGAAACAGCCATTTATTGATCACATTTGTGATTGTTGAAACATTCTTGTTACTGTTAAGTAATACTTTTTGGAATGTTCAGACCCCTAACTTCCACCAACCCAAAGGCTAAGAATGTCCTCGGATAGCATCTGAAGCTTACAGCAGAGCCCAACTCCCTTGGTTGTAACCTGAGTCTGTATTGGGGGTGGGGGAATAAATAGCCACTGATATTTGGCTGCAGAGTAAATTCTTTTTTGCTATGAAACAGAGCTGGTTTGGTATCAATGCCCACAAGGGCAGTTAACCAGACACACCCTAACTCCCACCAGTTCCTCTTGTGATAGTATTCCTTATTCAAAACAAATGACTGGAGATCCCGGAAGCCTGAAACTGCACTTGGTAATGGTAAGTGCTCTTCTATGGCTCTTGGTTGTTTGGAAGGTTAGAAGGAAAATCACTTAGAAGATGGGGCCTGATAGTGTGGGGAGGCACAAGTTTAGAGGTCAAAGGATAACTTAGAGTCGGCTTTCTCCTTCCACCCTGGGGGTACCTGGGCTCAAACTCAGGTCAGCAGCCTTGGTGACACGAGCCTTTGGAATTTTTAACATAAGCCCAAGATTAGCTGACAAAGGGCTTAATTCAAAAATTAGATGGACTAAGCCCGTGATGGAAGGCTGGGCAGAAGTGTGAGAAGACACCGCAGTTGTCCTTACAAAGCCCTCTGTGTGGGGGCCTGGACACCCTTACAAAGTTCTTTTCAAAGCTGTGTATGTCTAAAGTTTGAGAACAGTAAAGTGTTTTCAAAAAGCTAGCACTCTTCCTTTAGGCCTATCTCCCTACGTGAAAAGTGTACCATCTGGGGTCCTGAGGACAGACAGGAGGAATCACTCAGAATCAGTTAACCAGGGAAGAAGTCATGGAAAACCCCCAGGCATGTCCCTCTGCCACCACCCCAGAGGGCCAGGATACCAGGCATAGGTATCCTTTGAGCACTTCGGAGTGGGCCTCTCAGACTGACCCTCCCAGCAGGTGGAGAAGGCCCACACCTAGCTCTGGCCCATCGCCTTCCTGCCTGCTGGTGACCTGCTGGGTCCAGTGGATAGGGGAAGGAGAGTCAGCCATGTCCCTTCACTCTGTATCTTGTGGCATTTCTGGTTTCTCCAGCCTCAGCTGCTCTGAGTCTTCCACAGTTCAGCCACTCCCATTCAGTTTCTGCAGCCTCCCTCCAGTGTGAAAGTGACACCCTGTGTTAAACTCCCTGTCTTTGATGAGGGAGTTTGGATGAGGCAGAATAGCTTGATGGCCAGGGGAGAAAACTATGACATTCTTCAGGACTGATTCCAAGCTACTCTACATGACTGTGCAGCCTGGGGTAAGTTCTGGCCCAGTTTTCTCATCTCTAAAATGGGAATATTATAAAGAAAAACTGTGGTTAGGACAAAGACGTTATCTAACAGGACCTCAAGTACAGCTTATCTGACAGTACAATGTGACACCATGGTCAGAGGGATATATCTGGTTAAAGGAGGTCCCTATGTAAGCCTGCAGGGCATCCGGTTTAGCTGCAGTTATTTCAATGAGGTAGCTAAGAATCTGAGACATGAAGTAGCCCAAGTACACAGCTGACTGGGACTCTAGCCCAGCCTATTAGCCAGGGACCTGTGCCTCTTTCCCAAGCCTAAGAGGCCAGCTCTCCAGCTGTGAAGGGAACACATTGGGGCTTCCAGTTGAAGATGAGCCTGTTCATTGCTCAGACAGCTTTCCTCCCCTGACCCACCTATGGTTGTCAGCCTTACAGGCCTGACCTATGGACCCAGGTGACTCTAATCCTGAGAACAGATGTGCTGTTCTCAGCCTACCTCCTAGATGTCTGGAAGCTTAATGGAACAAATAGAACATTCTCAGGACTTCCCAAGGTCAAATGTCAAGCCCCAGAATGCTTGTGTGGAGTTTCTTCCTGCTCAGAGGTCATATGCTCTGGAGTAAGGCTGCCCTTTGTGGCAAACTGGGGCTCCACATGGGAGGCATGACTGCTGTCTAAGCCATCTGCATTCTGTTGAAGACCACATACACACACCTTTTTGGGAACCAGCAGTCTGCTGACCCCGCCCCCTGATGATGGGCGGGACACTCATGGCCATGTCTTATCTAAGTCATGACTTACCTGGCTGCTCAAGGTTTACCTGGCTGCCAGGGGACTCAGTTAAGCATGCACAAGTTTGCAAATTTCCCTTTTAAAACAAGAGCGCCAAGTGCGCCTCCCTCTCTCTCTCTCCCTCTCTCCCTCCTTTCCTCTCTCTCTCCCTCTCTCTCTTGTTCTTTCTCTTTCTCTCTTCTCTCTCTCTCTCCCCTGCTATCGGTTGGCCACCAGCTACCCCCCCCCCTTCTCTCCCCTCTTTCAATAAACTCCATGTGATCACTGAGTGTTTGTGTTTCATAGGCAATAGCTGCAGCAAAAGAATACCACACCTCTGTGTTTCAGAGGAAAGCTGTTCAGGGCCTGAAAAAAACCTGAAGACACCCTACCCCACCTCCCCCAAGTGTCCCTATCCCCATGCTGTGATGCCCTATGGTGCATACCCTGCTTGCTTTCCAAGCCTAACTGACTAATGCCAGTTCAGGCAGATCATTCCAATGAACTCCGGGAAACCAGCTGAGTTTTGCCATTCACATCCCAAGCTTCAGAGCTGCTGTGCTCAAGGGGTCACAGCCTCAAAGTGGGTCTCTGAACCTAGAATGAGATTCTGCTGTCTTTGGGCATCCAAGATGGGGCAGCCTGGGATAGCACCATTATGACCAGTTTAAGGATAAATGGTCTCTGAACAGGCTGAAGGAGCAGTTGAGGAGAATGAGGAGCAGGGTAGAGTAAGACCAACTCCAATGAACACACATGCCTAGGGAAGGTTTGCTGGATGTTGGGGAATGTGATGGTTTGGAAAAAATGGCCTGCATAGGCTCACAAGGAGTGGCACTATTAGGAAGTGTGACCTTGTTGGAATATGTGTAGCCTTGTGAGAGGAGGTGTGTCACTGGAGGTGGCTTTGGGGTTTCAGAAGCCCAACCCAGGCCCAGTGTGTCTCTCTCTTCCTGCTGTCTGCTGATCCAGATGTAGAACTCTCAGCTCCAGCACCATGTCATCCTACATGCTACCATGCTTCCCGCCATGACAGTGATGAACTAAACCTCTGAAACTGTAAGTCAACCCCAGTTAAATGTTTCCTGAGTGGCCATGGTCATGATGTCTCTTCACAGCAGTAGAAACCCTAGCCGAGATAGGGAACATGGTCCTGAGGGCAGTGATGATGGGAAGGCAGGTGCCCCCCAGATCACACTGGGTGTGGTCCAGAGGCAATCAGAAGGTGGGCTTTCCCTGCCTGCTCTCCATGGAGCATAGATTGACAAGGCCACTGTCAGATGCAATTTCATCTCCAGCTTCAGGAAGAGGATAGATTGGAGTGGAGGGCAAGACAAGGATGGAGAATATGGCAGAAAGCAATTGGCCACTGGTGACTTAGATGATGGTGGGCAGTTGGGAGGGAGAGGGGTAGTTGGTACTCACTTGGAAGAATGGGTGGGCTGGGGGCAAGGAAGGCATGATGCCATAGGGGACCAGTGGGAATGTGTGGAGGTGAGGAATGTGGTGGGCTCACTGGCTCTGATGTGAGGGTTGAGCCTAGATTCACCCCGTGTTGATCCCTCCATGATCTCTGAACACATAAGGACAGCGTTTACTATGTTCTATTTGCTAATGGAGATAGGGTAGTTTTTAGAGTGATGAAAATGTTCTGGAACTAGATGGGGTAACTTGTACAACTCCCTGATAGAGAGAGTACACCTCAAGTGGCATTGAGGTCTTGGAATGTGAACAAAGGCAAACTGCCTGCAGATGCTGAGGCATTCAGTGAGAGACACTAGGAAGGTCACCTACCTTAGAGGGTAGGCTTGGGGTCTCCTGAGGGTAGAATGAATGGGGGAAAAGATGAATGGCAACCACTATCTCAATGGTCTTGGCCATGGCACTATTTTGCTGCCTTGTGGGTGTTGCTGACAGAAGTGGGCCTGAGACACATGTTTTTCTCTGAGCTCTGGACCAGACTGGGTTCTCTAAGTCAAGCCAGTAACTACTTCAGAGGCCAGAGAACCACGCTTTGAGGTGCAACGTGGTGAAGTGAGGATGTTGCACAGTGGTGGGCTGATGAGACCAACTCAGGAAGAGAAGGGGGGTGGGTAAGAAGGAGGAGGACAGGAGGAAGGAAAGGTGGGTGTGTCATCCTGCCTTGTATGGAGAAGGTTTAGGGGATCTGATGGGAGGTTGGTGGAAGGCCCTGTGCTGTGCCTGGGGAAGAGAGAGAGAGAGCCACTACCAGATGGCCTCCCCACAGGGCAGGGTGGCATAATCTCAACAAGGCTGATCACTGAGGGTATCTTAACATTTTGATTCAAGAATTGTCTCTGCTGACAATGATTCTGATAAGGAAATATCACCTTATACAGTGGAGACCACAACAGACCACTTCCCAGCACATTTCCTTAGCCTCATCATCATCATCATCATCATCATAATATTTCCAGCTTTCCCATACTGGAAATGGCATAGAAGGACAAAAGTGAGCCTGGAGGACTTGACCCTGGGGATGCTGGTGAAGGGCCTGGGCACCCGAGTTCATGGTGATTTGATCAGCTGCAGGATGTCTGCTACACAGTAGACATATGATCTGTGAGCCTGGGAGCAGAGGTCTTGTTCAAGACCCATGCCAACAGTGGCCCAGGGGAGCATAGCTCAGGCTCTGCCTTGGGCAAGTGAAAGAATCACCCTGCACATGTATATACAAAGGACAGTATTTCTGTGTGGTGGGCTCATAATCATATTTTCCCCATTTGTATTTTTTCTTACAATGAAGCTATAGAAATTCATTCTTCTGTCATGAAATAAACAAGTAGCAAGTTACTCAGTGACCCATTGCCCCTTGGTGCCCAAGCCCCATGTGGTAGCTGAGGGGGTCTCAAGGATCTGCGTTGTCCACCCTTATCCCCTCCACACTCTGGGCTCTAAGTATAAGGCTTTGTCCAGTCCAAATTCTTCTTTTTGCTCCTTCCCATCCTAAGGCTTCAGTGGCTCAATCTGGCCATCCCTGACTCCCAAAGTCCAGGCTGATGTGTCTCAGTGTGAATGCAAAGCCAGGGCCTTTGTGGTGGTTCTCATAAGGACAGGAGCCACCAGGTAACAATGAGCACAGTGTGTCTCAGTGTGGGATCCAGGATATGGACACGGCAGGCTGAAGGACTCTGTCAAGATGGCCAAAGCTACCGAGGATTAATATTTCCTTATCTGGTTATTTTCAGATTGAGTTTTACTATATAGCCCAGGCTGGTCTGGAATTTCTTGGGTAGATCAGGCCAGGAATCTTGTCATCCCCCTCCTCGGACTAGAATTGAAGCCGTGAATCACCAAGTCTGGCCATGTACATGTCGGCTTTGGATGAAGCACCCTTCGTACTGCCCCTCCTCCCCTCCCCCTTCCCTATTAACCCTTAGGGAGATAAATATCTACATGAAAGGTGAAAATCCAGGTGGAGGTATGAATGGATGGGTAGATGTGAAGGGAGTTACGTGTTTCTAGGTAGATGGATGACTTGTGGATGGGTGAGTGGAGTATGGAAAGGTGGATAGGTGACTGTGGATTTGTCTTGTGTGGATAGGTGAGGCTTACATGCTGGTGTGAGGAATGATATCTGCTGCAGACTAGACCCACAGATGAGCAATGTCTACACTCACCACCGGGTGTCGCCCTGTGTTAGTTAGAGTCCTGGGTCCTGGTGGTGTGTGTAAATCCCTGCCCAAAAGGGATTTACAAAAAAGGAACCTTTTGTACCCACCAGGTGAAAGGTTCCCAGTGACGTAGTCTTGTAAACAAGTTGCAAAGACAGGAGCTAGAGACCCACGTCAGGAAGACGATGCAAACAGAGTGCGCTGACCTTGCTCTGCTTGCCCCAGAGTCCCTGGAGGAAGGGGTACAGGTGGGACCAGCAGCAAAGTTCCCAGGCCAGTGTCCAGACTGCACCTTCTCGGTTAGCTGAGGAAATGTGCAGAGATGTGGCAAGGCTGAGAGCCCCAGAGCTACTCCTACCCATACCCCACCAACCCTCCCCTAACACCCTCTTCCATCCTGCCTGCTTCCAAACTTCCAGGGAATTCTAAACTCAGAAGCCAGCTACATCCCGGCCCAGTCACACCTGGCCATCATCAGACCCCAGTTTATTCTCGGTATCATCCAGGCTCTCATTTTCTTTTAAACAAATATTTTATTTTTTAAATTTAAATTAGAAACAATCTTATTTTACATATCAATTCCAGTTCCCTCTCCCTTCTATCCTCCATGCCCCCCACAAACACCCCCATCCCATCCTCCTCCTACTCCCCAGGAAGAGTGATCCCTTCCATGGGGGATTATCAAAGTCTATCACATCATTTGGGGCAGGGACTACGCCCTTCCCTGTGTGTCTAGGCTGATGGAGTATCCCTCCATGTGGAATGGGCTCCCAAAGTCCATTCATATACTAGGGATAAATAGTGATCCATTACCAGAGGCCCCATAGACTGCTCAGTCCTCCCAACTAACGTCACATTCAGGGGGCCTGGTTTAGTTCTATGCTGGTTTCCCAGCTGTCAGCCCGGGGTCCATGAGCTCCCCCTTGTTCAGGTCAGCTGTTTCTATAGGTTTCCCAAAATGGTCTTGACCCCTTTGTTCATCACTCCTCCCTCTCTGCAGTTGGATTCCAGGAGTTCATCTCAGCACTTATCTGTGAATCTCTGCTTCTGCTTCCATCAGCTACTGGATGAAGACTCTGTGATGGCAAATACGTTAGTCATCCTTCTCATTATAGGGGAAGAGCCCTGGCTCACATTTACATTCAGACTTCTGTAGGCTGGGATGGGGGGTGGGATATCACACCTCTAAGATCCTATAAGGCTGATGGCTGGTTAGAATTACATAGATGTGGAGGATTGGAACATTACAGGTCCAGAGCCAAAATGACTTGGGCTGTCTTTAGTCCCCTTAAGTCATTCCTTGCCTATGTCCTGTCTAACCTAACTTGTGACTACCATGTTAGACCTTTTTGTATATACTAACAAACCACGCTAGCTTCCAGTGACCCAAAAGCTGAGAACATCATCATTCAGCCTCTGAGTTCCAGAGCAGCCCTTTGGTTTAACCCATCTACCTAGTGTTTCTACTACCAAAGCACTGAAAAACACCTTGACTTAAAACTTTCCTTGTTCTGTTGCTAAACTTGACGAGACTTTTACTGCACTGGACTGTGGCACTAGGGGAACCTGAGTCTGGATTCCAGGGCCATGGCTGCTCATGTTCGGCTCCAGAATAAACTGTCTACTTCCTATGAGGTGAGGGCAGAGTTTTGCATGACAGTCCCAGTGATACAGAAATGATCGAGGTACAAGTGGCCACCCCCTTCACCAGCTGCTGCTTCTGCTCTGAGAACCCACTCCTGAGCAGAGGGTAGCCATGATCCCACAGGTGGCCTCATCACTGCCATCTTCCTGTGAGGTTCTCTTCTGGCCATGGTCTCAGAGCTTAGTCTCCTGTAGCTTCTGGAACACATTCTTCCCCCACATCCCTGGAGCTCAGGCTGGCCTCAAACTCACAGCCATTCAGTTTCCTGACAGCTGGGGTACCAGGTGTGTGCCACCAAGCTTCACTTTCTTTTGGCTGTTTCTTTTGGAGTATTTCCTCATTTTTCAGAGGGTGCTTACACTTTGGTTCCTGGGTTTACCTGGTTTAGCTCCTGCCTCGGGAGGCAAGGGTAAAGCTCTTCTGGTCAACCCTGTTTCCACTCATCAGCCTCCTGACACTGTCCACCTCAGCAGCCATCATGCCTTCTGGAATGTTCTTAGAAAATTTCCTTGTTTTTCTTGAGGTTAAACAGTCCCCTTGCCATTTTTTTTTCAAACTTTTACTCCATTTTTATTACGAAATATATGAATCTATAGAATATGTAAATATACACACATACATTTCAAAGGATAGGAATTTGTGTGTGGTGTGTGTGTGTCTATGCACTCAAGGACAGAGGCATATAGGATGTCCTTTGCTTTTACTCTCTGCCTTGACACAGGGTCTTTCACTGAACCTAGAGCTGTGCTGGTGGTCTAATGAACCCCAGTGACAATCCTGTCTCCACACACGAGCTTTTACCATGGTTACTGAACACAATTAAGGCCTTCATGCTCATGTGACCAGTACTCCCATCCACAGGACCATCTCTCCAGTGCCAGAAATTATTATTTTTAAGAACAAGTACATCAGTTAAGACTCAGAAAAATTTTCATTTCTTAGCTTTGGTTAGGGTGTGCCTTAGTGGCAGAGCACTGTCCTAGCATGAGAGCAGGGCCCTGGGTTCCATCTGACACCACAGGAAGTAAGAGCCCTGCATCCCACCATGACACAGCCTCAAGCATACTGAGAGTATTCCTCGACAATATCTTGTTTAGTTTCATCTAAGGTTGAACTTAACCCCTGAATCCTTTGCCCTTCTGGGGCCACTTTTTACCTGGCATTGTGTATGATAGCCACAGAGGGAGCATGTGGCTGGTGTGGCTTTATTGCTGCTGGGAGACGCTCACAGTAGGAAGTGAGCACAGGGGGTTTATCCATTTTGCAGCTGAGAACTTTTACTCTGCGCCACTTTCCCATCCACAGGTAGCACATGTCTTGATGCATGGAAAGCTGCTGCTTACACATGCTCACTGCTGCAATTGCTGCTCACGGCATGTGCATGAGTTCGTGTCACTAGATCATGGCACGATGCTTTCCCAGGCAATTGTGCCAACTACACTCCCCATTAGGCAAATTATGGTCCCTTTGAGGCATTTCCTTGCTGCTTTGGAACACAGTCTTTCAAGCATGACAGCAATTCCCATCTTTGGAGCAGCTGTGAGTACTGGCAAGAGGCCCCCAGTATTGGGCCTGTTGACTTTCCCTACAAAAAATGATAGTGGAGAGGTTGTCACTCTTCACCTGATGCTCATGGTATCTGGGGTGCTGAGTGCATGGAGATGAAAGGTTACCTGATGAAGGGACTCCATGTAGACAGTGGTCGGGAAGTCCTCAACCACGCTGGAATGTGGACTTTTCTGTAATACAGCTGTTTGGGGTGGTTACCCACACTCCCATCAGCAACCCCTCCTGTAAATAAGTCCAATAAACCTATTGGTCCACAAAGCAAGGCTTAAGTAGAATCATACTTTGGTATGAGTTTGTTTGTTTGTGTTTTTGAGACAGGGTCTCTTGTAGCCCAGGCTGGCCTGGAGTTCATTGTATAGCCTATAGTGATTTTTATTTATGATTTATTAAAGCTTGCCTGAGGACTCCAAAAGCAAAGTCAACCACAAAGTCACACACCTTTAATCCCAGCAGTAGAAAGGTATATAAGACAGGAGCAGGGTCTTCAGTATTCAGTAGGAGGCATTCGTTCTCCAACCACGCTGAGGAGAGGCAGCAGTTTGAGACTTGGTGAAGAGCTCCTGTGTGGGTCAGCCCTTTCAGCCTGAGGTAGAGGTAAGAATTAGTGGCCGGCTGCTTTGCTTTTCTGATATTCAGCTTGAAGTTTGAACCCCAATATCAGTCTCTGGGTCATTTATTAATTTGTGTCACAGTAGCTGAGGGTGGCTTTGAGACCCTTGCTCCTCCTTGTGCCTCTGCTGCTGGTGTGTGCCATGTGGTTGCCACCATGGACAACGAGGACAGCTATCTTCCCAAGTGCTGATTGGCTCTGAACTTCCTTCTGTCACTGGGCGTTTTTCCTGCATGGCTTCCTCTGTCTGTAGTCCATGCCTTGTGGGTATCTGTTCTTTGTCAGGTACCTTCATCACCCTGAACCTTTGCAGATGCATCCTTTGTGTTTCTGTCTTACCCCACCTGGAAAACAGTTCTACACACATCAAGGTGGAGCTTTAATTTTCTGTCTTCTCTATCTAGGTAACCAATTGCCACACAATCATCTATTTTAAAAGTCCGCCATCTGGGACAGAGATGGCTTTGTTGCTAAAGGGCTTGCCGTTCTGGTGTTACAATACCTGGCTTTGAGTTTCCAGCATCCACATAAAAAGTCAGCACTTGGCAGGTGCAGACAGGTGGGTTCTTGGAGTTTCTGGCCAGCCAGTGTAGCTGAACTGTTGAGCTCCAGGTTCAGTGAGAAACTGTTTGAAAAAATAAGTTGAGCAGGGTAGTGGTGGTACACACCTTTAATCCCAGCATGGGTGAGGTGGAGGCAGATGGATCTCTATGAGTTGGAGGCCAGTCTCATCTACAAAGTGAGTTCCAGAGCAGCCAGAGCTGTTATGCAGAGAAACTTTGTCTTGAACAAAAATATAATAATATTATTATTACTTACTATTATTATTATTACTTACTTACTATTATTATTATTATTTGGAGCTATTGAGGAAGACACCCAGTGTTGGTATCTGGCCTTCACATGCACGTGCACACACACACACACACACACACACACACACACACACACACACACACACAAACACACCACACACACACACTAAACAAACAAATGTAAAGGAATAAAATAGCCAAAGCAGTATGTCCAGCCTCATATTCTTTTCTGGGATCTTGCTGTTCAGTGTCAGGACACAGTGACTAGGTCAGGATGTGACCTGGTTGTCAGGGCTCCATCATAAAAGCTGACACAGCTCCTTCCTGATGCTCTTCTGGGATGCTTGGAAAACAGCTTTAGGAAGTGGGGAGATCTGGCCGTTTAGAGGACCTATGTGTGGGTGCCCCAGCTAAGATCTCAGCTCACTGAGAATCAGCACTGATTCCCAGACAGGTGAATGAGCAATCTCTCAGACAATTCCAGCCTCTAGCCTTCATATTACCCCCAAAAATGCCATGTGGCATAAGTGGAGTGCTCCCCCCTCACACACACTATAACCAAGCAGATTTGAGAACACAAGAGATGTTGCCACTGTTACAGTTGCTAAGCTCCAGGATGTTTGTTAAGCAGTGAATGTGGCTGGGATGTCCATATCCATACCAGTTACTAAGTAAAATTCCTGTGCTAGGTCTTCCCTAAAAAGGTCAGCATATTCTCATGTAACCTCAATACTTTTATAATCTCAGGCTGGGAGTGTAGCCCAGTGGTAGAGCACTTGCCTACCTCTATAAGCAGTTGATAAAATATAGCAAAGAGGGGCTGGAGAGATGGTCCAGTGATTTAGAGCACTGACCGATCTTCCAGAGGACCCGGGTTCAATTCCCAGCACCTACATGACAGCTCACAACTGTCTGTAACCCCAGGATCCAGCACCCTCACACAGGCATACATATAGGCAAAACCTAATAAAATATATATAGTAAAGGAATGAATAACCCCCACATCTCCAAGTGTCCTCACATCTGGACACTTAGCCAGTCCTCAGCTTGCTGTCTGCTTGTCTGAAAGGTGGGCACTCTGGTGGGTTTACAAGGAAGACATGGCTAGTGGCATGAGAGTCACAGGGACATGACAGCACTGGCCTGAAGTACCGATGTGCTATGGCCTGCTCACATCTGACCTGTGCCCATATGGAATTGGTCCACTCCAGAGGTTGCCAGCAAGGAAACGCTTTACTCCTGATCCAAATGTTTGGGGCATTCACCTGAGAGCCATGATCCTGGGACCTCATGGTCAGGGCTCACAATTAGATAGGGAACTCCAGACTCCAGAACATATGGAGCCTGGTGGCCTCAGCAAAGCACTTATCACTGTGCTCTCAGCTACTGTCAGCTGGGGGTGGGGAGGCAGAGGCAGAGGAGGTGTGGGGCATCCTAGTTCCCAAGGGCGGAGCTGCAGCCTGCCATCCCCCTCCCAGGCCCTACTCTACCATGACCCCATGGGTCCTAGACTAAGCAGGCTGTCTTAGCCTTGGTCGCCACTGGGAAAGACTGCTTGAGCACTCAGCTCACGACAGCAAGTGCAGCCGAGAACAAAAGATGCCAAATCCTCCCAGAGGAACTTTCTCACGGAGGGAGGCTCAGGGGACAGTGCAGCCGGCTAGTGGGCAGCAGGCCAGGCCAGAGAGACCAGGGCCTGCAGAAAAGCTGCCGCCTGGAGGGGGAAGGGTGGCTGGGGGGTTGTTTTCAATGAATGGTCAGGCAAGCCTGGGAGACAGGGTCCTGCAGGAGCAGGGGCTCCAGTCATCAGGGACATCTCTGACCTAGTCGAAGGAATGGTGAGAGACTGGTGGATTTTCACAGAGCAAGCAAGGGGGCATAGCTTCCCCTGGTCAGCTGTGGGGCCCTTGCTGGTTCCTGACAGGGACCAGGAGTTCACTTTATTGTGGAAGGGTCCTTGTGGGCCAAGTGATGGACCTGTCAACACATTACCCTCCATGGTAGGTTTCTGCCTGAGCTCAGAGCTCGTCAGGTCAGTCCCACGACCTTGATCAGGATGCTTTCTCCCAATCAGGGTTTTCCTTCTCTACTCCATGAGTGAAGAAACAGACCTAGAGGGCCCAAACATTAATTCTATATGGGTCAGTGTGAATGGAAGCACATTCCTAAATTGACTCACATCCCAAATACCCAGTGCTTTGGGGACCCATAACTTAGCTCCATATCCTTTCTCTAGGGTCCCCTCTACTGACCACTCTTGCCTATGACTAGCTTATTTCCAGAACTGTCTTTCTTGTTCCTCTAGGTTCTCCAAGTCAGCATTCTACTGGACAGTGGGCAGCTACCCTCCCTTCCCTACATTCCCAGAAAATGAGATGGAGATTGGGGGAGGAGGCTCCCCTGGTCCACCTAAACTCATTCTTCCCTGGAGTAGCTATGGGGCAACCCACAGTCAGAATTACTTCCACTCACCTTCTGTCAGCTCACCTTTCTGATGGAGGCCCACAGTTCTATTTTCTTTACGAATAATTTCTTATGGGGCAGACATTATAATCTTCCTTTTAAGAGGCTGGTTTTGGTTTCCAACAACATGGGTTCAAATCTTGACTCTGTATTCTATCTGTGTGGCTTGGGGGAAGTTAATTAACCTTTCTGTGCTATCTCTGCGATAGATGAGGATAGTTCTTTACTGGGCTATGTGAGTTTGTGCTGCTCAAGCATTGATCCTGCTAAGGACCCTGGTGAGGAGCCACCTGGAGGCTGCCCTTGCTCAGATGTCATTAGCACATGTCCCTGACACTGGCCTCCTGGATCTATCCACCACTTCTATGTTCTTCTCCTGGCAAGTCAGCCTGAGAGATTTCAGAAGACCTATGCTAGACCACATCATTACCCAGAAGTCTCGGCTCACCTTGAGTCACACCCTCCCTGAAGCCCACAAGGTCAAGCATTTGCTCTGTTCTGACTGCCCTTGGGCTGCTTGAGGCACTAGCCTCCCTCTGCTTTTTAATCACCCCAGACTCAATGCCCCAGGACCTTAGATCTGACTACTGCCTCTTCCCCAACCTCTCCTTCAAGACTTCTGCCACCTTCTGGACAAGTCTTCTCCCATGGACCTGTTGGGAATCATTGTCCACATCTCTATCCTGGCTCCCCAGCACCATCATTTTGTCTCGTGTATTTGTTGCTTCTGTCCCTTCTGATAATACATTCCCCTGGCTGTCTGAAATGCATGGAGATACTCTTGTTTCTTACCTTCTTTTGTAACTCTCTCAAGAGTAGACATGGTTGCCTGTTACATTGTCTGGTGGGACAGATGCCTTTACAGACTATGGCATGGGAGTCCTTCTGAGAGCATCTCTGGGGTAGGGCTAAGTACCACTCTGCCACTAACTTTCGGGCTGGACCTGAAACAGAACCACATTTGACAGACAGTGGGGGTGGAGGTGGGTCTGCACCCCAGACACTTCCCTGCAGACACATGCCCAGGTACAGACACTGCAGGTCACAGACCTCGCTTTCGTTAAAACCCTTGGTGCTCAAGACTACAGATGTTTCTGATCTGTCTATAGTTGCAAAATGTCCAAGGCTCTGTAAAGAGCACCTTGTATCACCCAAAGGCATGGAAGGGAGCCCCAGTCAGGAGGGGGCCAGGAGAGGGACCATTTCCAGGTGTTTGCAGACATCTGGGTTCTAGAGAAAATGGCTGAGAATGGCCAAGGAGGCTTGCACTCAGTTACCCTTCGAAGAGTAGGGAGAAGCCCTGCACTGACCGCCTGTAAGAAGAATGGTAGCTGGCCAGGTCACAGTACATTCTGGTAGTACACAGGCAGAGGAGTCAGGAGCCATTTAACCCACTTCTGGCTTTGTTGTTGTTGCTGCTGTTGTTGGTGGTGTACTGCTGCAGCCCCCTGAGTTCTAGGATTACAGGTATGAATCCTCTGACCTGGTCTCTCATGCCAGATGCATCAAAAACTTGATGTCTGGTCTTCTGGGGGGGGGGGGGGAGCCTCACTGCCTGTTTGCTCCTGCAAAGGCCACACCAGCAGGAGGCGCTGGTGGGTAAGTGCAGTCCTCGAGCCACAAAACAGCTACTCAGGAATTGCCTGAATAATACCCATGCAGGACAGCCTCACTGATGGGGACAAGCAAGACATGTCACCATCACTCAGGGTCCGGGGAAACTGGTCAGCCTGTGCAGGTCTGGAAATCAGTGCTTGATTCCTGGACCCACGTGAAGCTCCATACAGTCTCTGACCCTCTGACCTCCACATGTGCATTGTGGCATGCATGTGCACCCTCCCCCTTCATAATAACTATAAATTTGTTTGTTTGCTTGTGGGTTTTGAGGCAGGGTTTCTCTGTGTGGCCTTGGCTAACCTGGAATTCCCTCTGTAGACCAGGCTAGTCTCTATCTCAAGAGATTCACCTGCCTCTACACACACACACACACATACACACACACACACACACACACACACACACACACACACACACCTCACACACACCTCACGCACCCATCCCCATCCCCATCCCATTGCTAGGATAAAGGCTTGTGCCACTGCCACCCTGGCAACAGTAAGTTTTTTAATGAATGCACTCTTTGGCCCAGCACCTCTAGGGAATGGCCTTGGCAGTATGGGCAGAGTAGATGGGTTTTTCTTGTGTACCCACTCATGATTGACTGTGTGACTCTGGATCTCATATAACCACTCCTGCTCTGGAAGCCAGCTCATGTGTCACCATCCTGGCAGCTGGAGTGCTGGCAGGATCCTCTGGTGCCCATAGTGAGCCACTGCTGCCTCCTGGTGTCCTCAGGCTCCACCCACACTGGCCCAGGAGTCAGCATTGCCTAGGGACCTTTGCTCACCCTAGGCTCCTAGTCAGGATTCCTGTTGCTGGACCCTCCACCTCATTAGGTGCTTCAACCCTTTAGCTTTCTACACAAAGTTTATTCTAGGAAACAGGGGTCACGTTCTGTCCTATCCCGTCTGCCTGTCTATGTATGTCACAGCCTGTCTTGACAGATAGGACTAAGCATATGTGTGATGGCTTGAGAGAGAGCTCAGGGCTTCACATGTGGCTCAAACACCTGTCTCCTCCGCTATCATCCCAATCCCCATGCCCAAAGACTGAGTAGTGGAGCGCTGACCCAAGTACCCCAAGTACCCCTTTCTTTGGCCTGTCCTCACCTCTGGAGTGCTAATTCCTGTTCCCAACCTCAACGGTCTTTGCCATCATGTTGCAAGGCCTGATATGACTCCTTCAACCTGACAGCTACGGCGGGTGTCACTGTACCTAGGTGACAAGTCTGTCCTGGAAGCTGAAGGAGCTTGTCCCTCCCTGCAGTCTGGACTGTGTCCCTGCACATGTCCCCGCTCCTCTACTCTTTAGACTCCCAGTCCCTTGTCTGAGACCTGAGGAGTGACATACCTGCCCTGTAACACCTGGTACAGCCTGAGAGCATGAGGGAAAAGCCTCTTTCTGGGGAAGCCAGTGCTCGCTGCCCTGTCTGTGGAGAATCATACAACTCCTGTCTCATGCTGGCCTGCAATACTGACTCCTCTGTGCCTCTGGCTCAGGCTTTGTGGTCATCAGAGGGCCCCCTCTTCATGCAGGTGGGAACTACCTAGAGGTCTCACACATCCTAAAGCAACACCAGAGGGGGGCACAGGCAAGCCAGGCATGTCCAGTCTGTACAGGTGAGATCCTGACTTTGGCCTACTTGGAAGAGGTTTCATCACCTGGTCTCTGGGGTTGAGGGAGGCCAGTACCTTGTAGGAGGACAATGGGACCAAACACACACAGGACCTTGATGCAGAGGGATTTTTTTTCTAAGCAGATGCCAGAGGCAGACTCTATGGCTGTATTTGGCTTTAGAAATATAAACAAATTCTGTTATTTTAAAAGCATGTTGGGCACAGATAAGACTGGGTTTAAGTATCTTTCCTAAGCAATTAATCCATAGTCCTTGGTCAGAGAAAGGTCTGGGTTCCAGATCTGCAAAGGGGTGCACACAGGTCCTCCCCAGGAACTATCAAAGTCCGGCAAGGGCAAATGAGCACCTAGGAATGAGCATCCAGCAATGAGGGTCGCAGAGCAACACAGTAGCACATTTTCATTTGTCAGACTGGCAATTAGCTGTCACTTTTTAATCAAGTGATGACCCTGAGAGCTGACATGGACCCAAGGAAGGAGGCTTGGAAGCCCATTGGGGCAAGAACCCACAGGACTGGAAACCCTACCATAAAATCAGGACACAAATGTCACAATGAAAAACACTCTTGGTTCACTTTCCTGTCCTTCAAATTCCCCTTTGGAGAAATAGGATGGAGGCTGGGAATATGATTCAGAGTGGTTGCCTGGCTGCCATGTGCAAAGCCTTGGGTTCCCTCCCAGCAAGGTATGAACTGGACATGATGGTTCATGCTTGTTATCCTAGCACTGAGGTGGTAGAGGTCATGCAAGATTATCCTTGACCACACCATGGGAGGAAAAGGCCAGTCTGAGCTTTAAAAGACACCACCTCAAGAGAACAGGGTGGGTGGGTAGGGAGACAGAGACTCTGAAAGGGAGGCAGAAAAAAGGGTAGAAGGGTCAGGATGGTGCTAGGGTGAAGCTCAAAACATACTCTTAAAATGAGGTGGCACCGGCTTCCATCCCTGGTGCACTCCCTACCCCAAAGTATGATAAGTTTACAGAAACATATTACCAAAATATGTATTGCAACTGATGTTGTGTTTGCTGTGCTGGGCACTGGACAGGTAGGGGTTCATGCCCTCACGGCAGTAGCCTTGACACTCAGTACCAGCCTCAGCCTTTCCGTATTTTTCATTTTGAGATGGGGTCTTACTAAGTTACCCAAGGTGACCTTGACTCACTCAGTAGCCCAGGACTCCGTCTCTGCATAGCTGCAATGGCAAACCCATGCCTCCAGGCCTGGCTTTTTATTGCAATGTTATATGTAATGGTAAAATTGAATCTTCTAAATTGGACTTGAGTCACTTTTGACCTCCAGTAGCTCATTGCACATTTCATAGAACCAATGGTGAGGATTTTGAATGCTCCCAGCCCAAAGAAACAGTAGGTGTCTGAGGCCCTATATCACCCATCTGCATATACCTGCTGACATCACTTTGTACTTGAAAACTGCATAGTTACCATGTAGCAAATAAAAATATGTACTTAAGAATAGGTCTATAACTAAATTAACGTCTATAGACAAGTAGACTATTATTTATCGTCAAGATTTGTTTTTATTTTACATGTGTGAGTGTTTGCTGCATATATGTCTATGCACCAGGTATAGGCAGTGCCTTCAGAAGCAGGAAGTAGGTATTGGATTCCCTGGAACTAGTTACAGATGGTTGTGAGCCTCCATGTGGGTGCTGGAAATTGAACCCAGGTCCTGTGCAAGACCAACCAGTACTTTACTGCTGAGCTGTCTCTCCAGCCTTGCCCTATGTTTTTTATTATAATCTCTAAAAAGTCTCCAAAGCCTAACTCCACCTCCAAAATGTGCCTCTTTTGTTATACAGCAAGAAAACTTAACAATGGTATAATGTTTCCATTTTCTTTCCTTTTATACATGTTTGTATTTTCTGACATTTTGTACAATTTAAAAAGTGTGTGTGTGTGTGTGTGTGTGTGTGTGTGTGGTGTATTTTTAAGACAAATTTCTTGCGAAAGCCCAGGCTGGCTTCTCACTGATCAGCCTCCAGAGTAAATAATTTGTCACCAGGAAGGGCAGCATTACTTTTACACTCATAAAAAAGGCTATTTTAAAATAGCACAACTTTTAAAGTTGTTACACAACTTTAAAAAACTTAAAACTATTTCATTTTGATTATATTTTAAATAATGCATGTTCAGTGTAGGAAAAATCTAGAAATGTGAATGGAGGTGCTAGAGGGATGACTCACGCTCTGAGTACTCTGTAGCTGTTGGGTAACATCACTGGTATGCATGTTTCAGAACCTCTTGTTTTTTCTGTTTGTTTTTGTTTCTCTTTAGGTAGAACTTTGTAGAGTTGTGCCATTTTCCCCCTTCTCTTATTTCTTCCTCCCTCCTGTCCCATTTCTCTCTTTTGAGACAAGATCTTGTTAGTAGCCCTGGATGGCCTTAAGCTCACAGCAATCCTCCTGCCTCAGCCTTCCACTTACCGAGATTTCATGCATAAGCACCCAGGCCAGGCTCACATTTTTCCCACTTTAAGCTTCATAAAACAGTCTTTTAAGTTTTGAGTTAAGTTGACACCTGAGGGTTGGACATGAGGCCCTCAGTTCCATCCCCAGTACTATAAAACAAGACCAAAAACATCACTTTGAGGTAACAAGCAATATTCTACTGTATAGATGAGCCATAATTGATGATCATTGTTTTATTTATTTATTTTGTTGTTACTTGTTTTGTTTTTTTGGTGAGTTTCTAATATTCCCCAAATGGTGGGGGGAGGGGTGGATGACATGTTCCAGAAATCTGACAGAACACCTGGTCATTTCTTCAGGTTGACTCCTGAGTGTAGACTTGTGACAGCTATGTACACAGCATAATTAGTTTCAGTGTCATAATTTTAAAAGAGTTAGTTAGAGGAAGAGTGTCTGGCTTTGTATTTCTTCAGCGAGGAATGAATGAGGTTAAAATCTCCCTGAGGAAGAACCAACCTGCACACCCTGCCCCTCCTCTGCCTGGGCCAGCATTGGAACTCCCCCTAGGATCTGAGAGGTGGCTAGTGTAGGGCTGGGAGCGGGGTTGGCATGTCCAGATCTCCATGGCCCCCTTCTTGACCACACCAGGCGACCCCTCGGTTCCTTAGGAACTGCTGTTGCTAAAGTTCTTTCCCCAGAGGCAGAAACATCTACTGCCCTTCTTAAGATCCCTACAATAGAGTGATGGCACCAAAGTTCATTCTGGGGAACCAATTTGGCTTTCTTACAGAGTGTGGGTGAGGTGAGGTGTTGTGGGCAAGAGCACATGCACGAGTGAGCTTACAGCAGCCACGCTTCAAAGGTATCTGATTTTAAAGGTCTGCGACCATCAAGGACGATGATTTCCCCAGTGGTTATTATGTACTATATACTCCAGCCCCTCCCCAGGCCACTTATCAATCAGAGCAGAATTGCATCATGACCCTCCCTGCCTTTCTTGTATGAGGCAGCATCAACAGTCAACAAGCCCAAATGATCTTTTGCAAGCTGGCATGGCTGATTTGATGACGATGGCAGCACTTTGGCTCTCCTGAACTTACAGAACAGGTAGCCTAGACAAGATCGGTGGAAACTTCATTCAGCCTGTGGTTGGCCTGACAGACATGTGTTAAGTCTCACTCCAGTCAGACAGGAGAGAGCCATGCTGTGCTGTTCAGGAGGGCAGAGTGAGGCCTGGGGGTGTGTGGTATTTGGATCCAACTTCACTTTTGACCATGACTTCATCTCCGTCTCAGTAGATCAAGCAGGTCTGGGCACAAAGAGTCTCCTGTCATCACCACATCATTGTCATGTAAGTTTTCAGGCAGACCCTGCCATTCAGGCTTTGGGCCGAGTGTTCATGGTGCCCTCATACTTTACCCAGACAGGAATTCACTCTGTCCTGATGGTACCTGCTCCTCCTATGGACTCGTACACCCATGGCTGTTGGGCAGTACCAACTTCCTAGGACCACTGGGTGGGAGAAATGAGGCAGAATTCATCAAGCATTGGGACCAAGCTGACATACAGGACACCCCTGTGTTAGTTCTTGTCCCTGTACATGTTAGACTATGAGCACTTGGGAAAGTGACTTCCATATCAGCCGGGGATTCATGCAAGCTTCTTAGAAAGAACTTGGAAGCTCTGTCAATGCCTGGGGGTGTGTTTCATGCCTACCGCCTCCTGCCTGGCCCGCCAGCACAGCTCCATTGCCTAGCCTTTCCAGAATGGATGACGAAGAGGGTTTCCACTACTGCAGGGCATTTGACTGCATTGCTGCTCTACAATGTGCAGTCCACCCCACAAGGCTGACTGTTACATGAACTAGAAAACAGACTTTGCCCCTCATGTGCCCCTCAGACACAAACAGGACCCGCTCCTGACAAATTCACCAACTAGAAAATGTATTGAATATGCCTAATATGTGGAGCTGCTGCCTCACTCATCAGCATAGCACAGCACCGTGTACACAGAGCCTGTATCCAGTACCCTGCACACAACACTCTCACCATACAGCATCTGTACCAAAGGACCCTAGACATAGCTCCTGGACCCTGCACCTAGCCTCCTGTACTCACAGCCTCTGGCAAGCAGTTCATTGGGAGCTATGGTCACTGCTGCTGCCCAATACCAAGAGAGCACTGGACTGCAGTTCAGTAGCCTGGGGAAAGGTCCAAAATCAAAGCTCTACTATGTGCCACTCAAACCATCCCAAGCCAAGAACCCTAAGTCAAACTCTTAAGCTTCAGAGGCTGCTGGTAGCCATTGGCCATTTGCAACAGAGACTCAAAGCAATGAAACATGTTCAAGTCTCTATCACTCTCCTGAGTGCTTGCCTGGTGCAGCAGAAGCACTGTGGGGAGCTTTCTAGAGTCTTCAAACCCGGCCTCCCCTCCCTGGACTATGGCCTTGTCTGCTTAGCCCTAGAGAGTTCTCCCTGTTCCAACCTTTGAAGAAGCATGAGGAGGCTAACCCTCACTTCTGCAGGGCCCTCTGCCAGCCACAGGGGCATAGGGAGACACAATCTTTCTTTGAGGTCATTTGGTTGAGAACTAGAACTGAGAAAACGAGAATGAGCAGGATTGGCAATACCCACTATGGGAGGCAAGGATTAATTAACAAACACACTAATTAACCAATCATTACAAACCTAGAAAAATGCTTAGAAAAAGAGGCCCTGGCTTTAAAGAAGGCTGGGGAAATGTGACCTCTGACCTAATGAATGACTTAACTGGGAAAAGGAAGCAGTGGTTAAAAGGGCCTGTGATCAGAAGTAGATCACAGTCTAGGCCCTTAAGTCTTTTGCAGAGGTCTTGGGTTCAGTTCCCAGCACCCACATGGAGGCTCACAACCACCTGTAACTTCAGTTCCAGGGGACTGGACACCCACTTACAGCCTCCATGGGCACTACATGCATGCAGCACATAGACATACATGCAGGCAAAACACCCATACATGTAAAATAAAAATAAATCTTTACAATAAATTAGTCAAGTTGCCTATAGAAATAGATTCATTAACTTAGTTGTAAACCTGTTCTTTTTTAGTACATATTTCTACTTGCTATGTGGTAATTATGCATTTATCAAGTACAAGGTGATGTCAGCCTGTATATGCAGATGAGTGACATAGGGCCTCAGACACCTACTGTTTATCAGACATCTATGCACAGGATAGTTGTAGCCCTGAGACTGGCTTTGGGAGGAGTTGTGGCTCCAACTTGAAAACTTCTACCTGGTTCCAGATGCTTTTCTAAGATTTGGTATGTAATTCACTCAATCCCTGAGCAAGCCACACAGTGGCTCCCTGCATTCATTCTGAGAAGCAGATGCCCCCGGAGAAGGGCTTGTAGGGGTTTACAGTGTCGATGTCTGGGAGCCTCAGCAGAGAGGAACTGTAGCAGAACAAGGCCAGCCAGGATGCAGGGCTGATAGACAGGATGCCTCTGACAGCAGCGTGGCCTGGAGAGTCCTGGGCATGGAGCCCCGGCATTACAGCTCCATCAGCTGTGTAGGATTCCTGCACCCAAGTTTTTTTCCAGCTGGGAAGATAGAGGAGACTGTGTGGATTCCATAGGTGGGCTTCCTGAGGCTCTGATTGACAATATTCCCATAGTCCTTGCTCAAGGGATATGAGTGAGCTCTCTCATTATCCAGACACCTCAGGGGCATTCTCATTTTCAGATAGGAATTGAATAACACGACTTGCCAGGAAGCACATACCCAAAGTTCAGGAGCAGAGGGTTTGGAATGAGGTAGACTGCCCAGACCCTTGTTTTGCTATCCATATCAACTCCCTCCTTGAGATGGGGCAAAAGGCCTGTTGGCAAGGATGCATCTGAGCAGAGCCTTGAATACCAGGGTAACTTAGACAGGTTGTTTTTGTTGTTGTTATTGTTTGTTTTGAAGCTGTAGGCTAAGAACTGACAGCCAGCTGGACCCTTGGCTGGACCCATGTGGGCCATGTGGGGGTGGGGACAGGCAGTATGCAATGTGGCCTCAACTTCCCTTGGGTAACTGAACTGGGTTACTGAAAATAGTTCCAGGTGAGGCAGCTCTACCAGAGCTGTTTGTCCAAGGTGCTCAAGGCTGGATGATGTCTCTCTCCCAATGCTTATGTCACAGTGATAAACTCCAGTTCTTCAGAAAGCCTTTTTTTCTGGAGACAGGGCCTTCAAAGATGGCATTAAATCAAAACAAAGCCACTGGGATGGAATCCTTAGAAGAGACCAGGACACAGACACACACAGAGAAGACTGTACAGGAACTGGGCAAGAGGGCCATGTCTCCAAGCCAAGGAGGAATGTCTTGGGAACCCTCCCCTGTGACACCTCATCCTGGACTTGCAGCTTCATGCTTGTTCATGCTATAATGAAGTGAGCTGCCAGGGAAGCAGGCATCCCACGCAAGACAAGCCCTGGCCAGCACCACATGGGACTCTTGCTGAGCCCACCTGCATTCCTTCAGAGATCTGCCTCTGCAGGAAGAAGCCAGCTGAGAAGCTAGCAGGATAGGGGCCGCATTGCCAGCAGCTGGCAGAGGGAGGTCTTGGGATGTGGCTGGATCTGGAGACATGTGCATGGGAGAGGAGATGAAGCCAAGCTAACCAGGAGAATGTCAATCCCAGACATATGTCCTTCATTTTATTATCTGTGAGTATGTGTGCTTGCACCTGTGTGCTGTGCTGATATATCAAACCCAGGTCCCATAAGCTAAGCAAGAAACTCTATCTCCAATCCAAATCCATGATATTAAAGAGCTTGTTGCATTGGGGAGAGATAGACAATAACATATATGTAAAAAATAGAAAACCAGAACTATGACATCAATTGAATCAAGACCAGAGAGCAGTGCAGACACTGTTTCAGGCCAGTTGACCAAGAAAGCCATGGGCTAAAGTGACATTTGAGTAGTGGTCTGAATGGGGGGGGATCTAGGCATGAAGATATCTCAGGAAAGAAAGAAATAATAGAAAAATATGCCCCTGACATGGAGAAAGACTTCTGTCTTCCTGGTAAAAGGATAGACCTCTGAGGCTGGGGCTCAGTAGCAGAGCATTTCCTTGAATGCATGGTGCCCCAAATTCAATAGCAACTATTAAGGGGAGGAAAGTATAGCAATTCTAAAGTAGGAATTTAAAAAATAAGGAATCTAAAATCAAATATATCAATAAAATGTGTGAACTATGCTGAAAAATACAAACACCCCCAAAAGGACCCAGTATCAGACAGTTTTACAGACAAAGCCATATGATACTCAAATAGCATACATTATATCCATTTTATTCCTTTTAAAAGGAAATGTAAGTTTTTCTATTAAAGGTGTATCTAAAATTAAAATACACAATGCTAGAGAGATGGCTCAGAGTTCAATAGCATAGGCTATTCTTGCAGAGGACTTGGGTTTGATTTCCAGCACCCACATAGTAATTCACAACCGTCTGTAACTTCATTTCCAGATATCTTACACCCACTTTTGGCCTCTGTGGGCACTGCATACATGTGGTATACATACAGAACACTCATACACATAAAATGTAAACAAACATTTTTTTAAATTAAGTTTTTTAAAATGAGGTTGAGCTAGGAGGACCCTAACATCAGCCTGGGATCCATAGCAATAACTTGTTTCAAATGAAAACAAAAAAAACAAAACCCCTGCAAATTTACAGAAATCTATGCCATTCCAATCTAAAAGATTGTTCTCAAAGTTTAAGAGTCCCAGAGACTAGGACTTGGCACCCCCTCTGACCTTTTCTATGAGGCATTTCTTTGAATGGAGGGCACATGGGATATACTCTGCCCTCCCCCAGGCCTCCCGTGAAGAGTTCCTACTGTCTGGTTTTCTTCTCCTCTCTAGAGGGTGTGGAAATGGAGCATCAAGGAGAGCTTGCCTACCAAGTCCAAGGCCCTGGTGTCTAGCTCCAACTCTGAAATTAATATGAGTAAATAAGTCCTTCCTGCTGTACTTGGGTTTTTTCCGTCTAGATGGTGGGAAGAATGTGCAGCAGCTCACAGAAGACTTTGGGAGGTCAGAGTCCCTGCAAACCCTTCCCTCGGTCAACAGGAATGTCTTGTCCAGACCTCTGATCCCAGCTGTGCGCTGTGGTGCACATGGAGGAGAGGTATCTAGGCTGGTGTGGGAGCTAAGGTTGGCATGGAGCTTGACTGCTATCTGAGGATGAATGGATTGCTAGGTCCTGCTGTGGAAGGAAACAGGTAGGGAGCACAGCAGACCTGAAGGTATACTCTGGAAGGTTCTGTCAGAGGGCTTGTTTGTTTTATGATTCTTACAAGGAAATTGTTCTGATTTCCCCCAAGGACCAACTGTTTCCTGTTTAAAGTAAGTCCCCAGAATCCTATTTAATTTCGTGTGTGTATGGTGTGAGTGGGCATGTGTATGGGGGCACACATCACATATGTATGTGGAGGCCTGAAGCTGACATGTGGTGTCTTTCTCCACCTCTCTCCACTTTATTCATTGAGGCAGGGTCTCTCACCCAGCCTGGAACTCTTCAATTCCAGCTAATCCAGCTTGCTCCAAGGATTCTGCCTTGGCTCCCTATGCCCTAAAATTACAGGCTTTTACATGGCGCTGGAGATGCAAACTCTGGTTCTGAATACATAGAAACCTCTGTCTATGCAGCTTACATTCTCTGTAGGAGGCGAGCATGCAGAATAAAAAGAGATCGTAAGTACCCAGAACTGTTCAACTGAATAGGAAAATAGGGCAAAGAAGAGTGCAAATGCAGGCTCCTCTTGAAGGCATCACTTCAATAAAACATGAAGGAGGGAGCCAGGTTGAGTGTTGGGTTAAGAGCATACCCGGGAGGGAACAGCATATGCAAAGTCCTGAAATTGTGCCTGGTAAGTTGGAGGCCATGCGGTTGGAGTAAGATGAGCAAGAAGAAGGGGTCAAGGATGGAATGAAAAGGACCCCCAAACACTGAAGAAGACTGAGAAAGTGTGGGTTATATATACTTCCGGTGAGCTGGGAGCCTGGGAAGGTTCTGAAGCAAGGGGGCCTAATCTGACTCAGGGTTAGGCAGGATGCCCTAGGTTGGTCATGGGTTTCTGGACAGCTGGGGCATCTGCTCTGTGGGCCAAGGCTGCTCAGCTACACCTTTGCTGTCGAGTTTTTGACCTTTGGCTGCACTTCTCCCTAGGGGGTGAGAGACATTGGACAGAGTGTGAGGAATGCAGAGCCCAGAGTAGGCAGCACAGTGAAGAAGTGTGCTGGCCCAGCCTGACCCTGCCCTGCACTGACAAGATGGGATCAGTCAATTTACAGACTAACCAACTACACCTGCTCTGCTTGCTAGCTTTGGCTGCAGAATGTCCTTAGCCACAGGGGGTACCTTGTCAAAGATCAGAAAGTTGATGCCCGGCTTGTGAAGAGCACAGGCTCCCTCAAGTGCTTTGGCTAAGACTCAGTTCAACAGGTGCATCCTGGGCACTGTCCTGGAGGGTCCCCAGATCGTTGATTAAGGGGACCCAGACCCGCTGGCTACAAATTCTGGCTCCACCACTGGCCGCTGGGAGAAGCAGGGGAACGACTGGCCACCTACCAGTGCCAGGTAAGAAGTAGCACGAAGGCCTGTCCAAATGCCTTAGGTAAGAAGCCCCTTTAGGCAGACACATCTGGCTTTGTTGGGTCCTCTACCTGTGTGGCTAGGAAGGCCCCTGCTCTCTCAGCGGGATTTCTTCATGCAGGCTGGGGGGGGGGGTCAGGCATAGTGTGGGTTAAAGGGCACAGCAGAGTACCCAGCACCCTCCGCTCACGTGTTTTCTAGGGCTTCAGTTTCCTCATTAAGCCGGTGGAAAAATGGCCCAGGATGGCTTGGGACTGAAGTATGGAAGCCCTCTGCAGATGGGGAGCACCCTGCTGTCTTTGGGGAGACTCCTGCACTATCACAAGCCTCTGCCTGCGGACAGTCAGTCGCAGAGGCCGAGAGCAGCGCAGCGAGCACGCATTCCCGTGGTTAACCATGGCCTCTGGAGAAAAGACCAGATACATTTTTATAAATGGTCCCTTTAGACACGGTCCCTACTAGATCAGGCGGAGGGGGCTGCGGGGGCAATTCCGCTCCTGAGGCCCTCGTGACCTGCACTTCAGGATTGTGCCGGCTTTCCGTGGGTCCTTAGGCCCGTCTCACGTGCGCACCCGAGGACCGAATGCGAGTACACGCAGAGGCCCGGGAGCGCGTGGGCAGCGGGAGGGCGCGGCCGGGGCGGGGCAGGGCGCGTGACGCGCGGCGCTAGCCAATGGGGCGCGCGCCCGAGGCCGAGCCTCCTGCGAGCCTTCGCGGCGCCCGCGGCGTCACGTGAGCGGCCGGAGAGCGCGGAGAGGGGCGAGCGGCGAGCGCCCAGCTCGGCCGCAGGGAGCGCGGGCTGCGGCCAGGAGCGCTGGACGCGCGGCCGCATACGGAGCCGGGCCGCACGCGCGAGGCCGCGCCAGGCGACGCCGAGTCCAGGTGGGAGACGCGCGGGGTACCGCGGCCGCGTGGGTCCTCCCGGGGGATCGCGGGCCGTGCCCTGGCGCTCGCTGTTCCCGCCGTGCGCGGGGTCCCGGGGAGTGCGGGGAACCCCGTGTGAGAGCGCGGGGCCCGCGGAAGGCGAACCCCGTGCGCGCAGCTCCTGCCTGCGGAGCCCACGCGCGTCCGTGGCACTCCTGGACCTGCGCTCCCATATGGCGGCGCCCGGCGGGGCCTGGAGACCGAGGGGCGGAGAGGTTACTGTCGGTCATAGCAGCGGTGGCCTAAGAGGAGACGCGGAGGGGGGGGACTGGGCGAAGGGTTAGGTGCTCTCCGAAGCTGAGCGCAAGAATCTGGCCCACCTTCTTCCCACGTACTTCCCACCCACGTACTTCCCACCCGCACGCCTGCACTGCGCCCCGCACACGCAGTCACACGACACAAACTCACACCCATTTGCGCGCACCCGTAGCGTTCCTGCGCTTATGCTCCGATTCCCCACGCAGTCCCCAGGCCCGTTTGACCGAACATTACCGGTGAGATGGCTGAGGGTAACAGCCGCGGAGCATGGCAGGCCACCCCTCTTGGAAACCCTTTCACCAGCAGGACACAGGGGCTATTTTCTCCCACGGTATGCGAAGGTGAAATCCCAATGTTTGATTGAGTCCTTCAGATGTCCCCCCCCCCCGACCGTGGAGAGCCCCCACCGCCTTACAGGTGCGAGAATGGCAGGAACTTTGGGGCCTTCGGACTGCCCAGGGAGGAGACTCTTATTTTGAAGAGCGGCCCCCATTCGCCACCCCCGTGATTTGCACGCTGACCCAATGGCTAGCCCTTGGCCGGCTCTCTGCTTGTTATCAATTACATGTTGTTCCTACAGCCGCTGTGTCCCCGGGAGGATAAACAGCAGGCCTGGCCGGCTAAGAGAGGGGGCGGAGTCCCGCGGCCGGCAGAGGACGGTGCCCAGAACCAGAACCGGGTGCCCCCTCCCCCTGCACGCAGCCTGCGCCTCTGGCTGCGGCCACGTGCTGCTGTTTTTCAGGGACCGGCTTGAGCGCTGGCACTCAGGCTTTCAGCCTCTGCTCCTCAGTTCCGGTGTTGCTCAGTTCTGCTTTAAGATCCTGTTAACTGGCTGGGACTACTCCTTACTGGATCCTGGAATAATTGAACAAAGACTAGGGCTCTGTTTGACTCTAGATCTAGACCTGTGCTGAAGAGTCAGAACTGTTTGTTTTCTGAAGAGGAAGCAAAGCATAGACAGGTCTCACTGTGGTGTCTGCTGTGAGGAATATAATCCTAGGAAATTTGCCCGAGGGAAAGTGACTTCTGAGTTGAGATCTAAATAATGAGCTCCCACCTGGCACTCTAGGAGAGCCAGAACTTCCACGTGTGTGTGGGGGGGGAAGGGTTGGTGCCATGGCCCAGGCTCTGTTAGCACAGATGATGAGCAAGGCCTGAGGCAGTTGGAGGGCCAACAAATGGGTAAGCAGGTTTCTGGTGCTCTGGGTCCTGGAAGAATCGGAAACATTTTTATGGGGGAAGGGAGATTCTTCCATGCAGTTCCATTTTGCCATCATCCTTTTATACCTGTTTCCCCTACTCCACCCCACTCCTTCCATGTTTCAGTAGGGTCTCAGGTAGCTGCCCTTGAATTCTCCATCCCCTAGCCTGTCTCCCGAGAGCTGAGATTACAAGCATGAGCCACTATGCCCACCCAGCACCACTGTTTGTTTTCATAGTAGACCTTGATTTCTATCGTTTTAAAATGAAGCCTGGAGGCCACCATCACATTTGAAAACAGGGTGATCCATCAGTGTTGTGGTGTGTCCAGCTGTGGTCATATTTTTCATTTCAGGAGAGTTTAGGTGATCCTGTTCTAGGTCCTGGGACATCATGTGCCCTGCATTTGCTTGACTGTTCAGACCCAGATAAGTATTCAGTATACATGAGCTGTTTGAGTGTGCACTTGGTTTAGGAGCCAGGTCTCACTGGCAGCACCCAGATGTGCACACAGAGAAGTTGTATCACTTGCCTGAGTTCAAGCAGCTGATAGCTATAGACAAGGTGTGTGCCCGGCCCCTTGCCTTTCATTTTATTCCTCCCCAGCACCTGCTTTAGTAAAGAATGTGTGCTTTAAAGCATACTCCTGGCAAAATTACCCTTGGGCTCAGATCTTGCCTTTACTCCCTGGAGCAAGAGAGAAGTTAGCACTGAAGCATAGAACAGTCAGAGAAACTGAGGCACAGGAAGCTGCTGGGCAATACCAGGTGCCAGGCTGTGGCATGGACCTGGAGACAGACTGACAGGGGGCAGGTCTGTACTCTAGCTCTGAGCATTCCCCTTCACCAGTCTTGATAATTACACAGCCAGCATGGTCACTGGGTGGGGACAAAGGTCCAGAGAGGTGGCCTCATCACAGACAGATACTGTTGACTCTCCTTGGACACCAGACCTAGCATGGGCTCCAGCTTCAGGGGACACAACTTTCCCCTCTTCTGTCCAGCCACATTCTTGGAGCCCTTCTTGGGTACCTGGTGTGGTGCTGAGTGCTGGGGACACAGCAGAGTGTGCTGCCAAGAGGGGACACAGGCATCGGCTGAGCTTCCCCAAGCCGGTGAGTGTCCCAGAAAGGAGAGCTGGGGGCGGAGGAGGACAGGAGGCTCTGTTCCCACACATTGGCCTGGGATCCATCCTGCCCAAAGGTTGTGAGGTCCCAGGAAGTTATCCACAGGCTAGGTTCTCATACCTCATGACCACCAGGAGCTGAACCTTGTCCATCATGGCAGGAAAATGTTAGGCACCATGGAAGTAGTACACTGCTCAAGTATGTGTTACCTCTCCTAGTCATGGAGGAGAGAGGTGGCTCTGGACAATCTGGGGACTAGACTAGAAGTTCATGAGGAAATACCACGAAAGCAGGCAGGCACTTAATGGCCTTTAACCCTTTTTTCCTTCCAAACTATAGCTACCAGGCTACAGCACAGGCAGCTCAGATAAACGTGTGTTCCATCCAATTCTGGGAATTCTGTGCTTGCATTCACAGAAGTTCATTTTTGAAAATCTGAAGTGAACATCTAACAAGCAGCCTGTTTTTATTTGCTCAATCTGGCAACCCCACAGAATCCGCAGGAGCATGGGCTCAGTGTGCAGATTGTCCTTCCCACCCCCTCTCTGACACCAGGTAGGGAACAGAGTTTAGGGTCTTGCCATTCCAGGGCCTCCCTGCCCTGGCCTCCCCTTGGACTCAGCTGTTCATAGACAAGAGCAATCCTTGTCTTATTCTTTTCCAGGATCATTCTGGAAACCAGAAGTGCCCTGGGTTGTGCAACAGGCCTGGAGAGAGCTCTTTTGCAAACAGGGTGATGCAATTTCTGAAAACACACTCTCCAGCCCTATTCTCCCTGGGGATGGAAGTAGGGTCTGGACTTTTGGCCACAGGAGACCTTAGGCAGGCAGTGGAACATGGGCGCTGCAGGGCGCTGGTAAGCATGCAGTCCTTCTAATCAGACCTCCCTTGTTCCTTCTGCAGCCACCACAGGCTCGGCCAAGCCAGCATGGTGGACCACTTGCTTCCAGTGGACGAGACCTTCTCGTCACCAAAATGCCCAGTGGGGTACCTGGATGATAGGCTGTCCAGCCGGCGGCCATACCACATGTTACCCTCTCCTATCTCTGAGGATGACAGCGATGCCTCCAGCCCATGCTCTTGTGCCAGCCCTGACTCACAAGCCTTCTGTTCCTGCTACAGTGCAGGTCCAGGCCCTGAGGCCCAGGACAGCATCTTGGATTTCCTCCTGTCCCAGGCCACACTGGGCAGTGGTGGTGGCAGTGGAGGTGTCGGAGATAGCAGTGGTCCTGTGACCTGGGGATCATGGAGGAGAGCCTCTGTACCTGTGAAGGGGGAACATTTCTGCTTCCCCGAATTCCTGTCAGGAGACCCTGATGATGTCTCCAGGCCCTTCCAGCCCACCCTGGAAGAGATTGAAGAATTCTTGGAAGAAAACATGGAAGCTGAGGTCAAGGAGGCTCCAGAGAGCAGCGGCAGGGACCTGGAGACCTGTGGCCAGCTCTCAGCTGGTGCACATCGGAGCCACCTCCATCCAGAGTCTGATGGGCGAGAGCGCTGTACCCCACCACCAGGTGGCACCAGTGGGGGTGGTGCCCAGAGTGCTGGTGAGGGACCAGCACGTGATGGCCCCATGCCGGTGCTGCTGCAGATCCAGCCTGTTGCTGTGAAGCAGGAGGCAGGTGCAGGGCCAGCCTCCCCAGGGCAGGCCCCAGAGAGCGTCAAGGTCACCCAGCTCCTGGTCAACATCCAGGGGCAGACCTTTGCACTCCTGCCTCAAGTGGTACCATCCTCCAACTTGAACCTGCCCTCCAAGTTTGTCCGCATTGCACCTGTGCCCATTGCTGCCAAACCTATGGGTTCAGGATCCCTAGGGCCCGGCCCTACTGGTCTCCTTGTGGGCCAGAAGTTCCCCAAGAACCCAGCAGCAGAACTTCTCAAAATGCACAAATGCACTTTCCCTGGCTGCAGCAAGATGTACACCAAGAGCAGCCACCTCAAGGCCCACCTGCGCCGGCACACAGGCGAGAAGCCCTTTGCCTGCACCTGGCCGGGCTGCGGCTGGAGGTCAGTATTCATGGACAGGCTGTGCGGCAAGCTAGTAGGTGCATCTCTGATCACTTGGGTGTGTTGCCAAGGCCCCTTTCTCCATTAGATAAGGTGGGTTAGGAAAGGAACAAGGGGTGGGCAAGGGACAGGGTCAAAGCTGGCACAGTCCTGGAGACTTCTTGTCTCACTTGTTACTAATGCTGGAAGCCACCTGGTTTCTGGTTTCTTTGAAGACCAGGTAAGTCTTGCTGGGGCTTATGCTATGTGGGGGTCTCTCAGGTTGGGATGGAAGATGAAGGGTTGGGCTGAAGTGAAAGGAAACTCAGCTAGGAAGCAGCTGAGTTTGGTGGCACACAGGCCATAGGCCAGGCGCCCACTGAGGCCTCGCTGCATCATTGGGGTAAGTACCACCATTACACCCATGACTTTTCTGGTCAGGCACATGGTGACTGGCCAAGAACCACCTATGCCATTGTACTCTGAGTGGAATGTGAGTCCCGAGACTTGAACTAGAAAATTACTTCCCTCCAGCCAGGGGATGCGCTTTGTTCACAAGTGTGGGCTGAGCTTTGCATTGTTTCTTCCTTGGTGACCTAGAGTGTGTTTGGGAAACCATAGAGAGCAGCCAAAAGGAAGGACAGATGGCTACCATATGTGGTCAAAGGTGGCAGAACCCTTTGGACTTCTGCTCCGTACAACAGGGTGCCCTGCTCTCTCTCCAGGGCAAGGAGCCTCATCCAGACTGCCTAGATGTGATGACAGGGACTATGGAATCCTGGTGTCCCCTTGTCCTAGGCCCTGGATGCTGCTCATTGTCTTTAGGAGACTGGTGTCCTGTAGAAGCTCACATGCTGAGGGTGCTGCAGCCAGGTGCAGGGTGCTCTGGCCTTGGTGGATAGGGTATGTGGCAGCAACACCGGTCCATCTTGTCTGTCACATGCCATGTGTGCCAGGTGGGGCTCATCTGTGTGCACAGGGCTGACAGAGCTAGACCTCCTGAGCCTGTGGTGTATGGGCTCACCTGCCCGTGTGTTGTGTGACCTATGTGTCTTGTACCAGGTGCAGGGTGGCATATATACAGGAGTAGTCATAGAGGCGGAGTTCTGAGACAGCCTTCGGTCCTGAGGTAGTGGTGCTGGCCCTCTGAGACTGAGCGTGAGGTGGGTTAGGTGACAGTGGTGGTACTTCCCTTCCAGCACCAAATAGGCCAGAAAAGGAACTTTCTCAGTTAGTCTTGGGTTGTGGAGGCCCTTCCTGAGATTGGTCACTATCTTCTCATACCTGTTCAGATGCTGGGCTCCCTAGGTCTGCTGTCTCCATCTCTCTGAGCCATGTGTTTTAGTGAGTGGAACCAGGGCAGGACTGTGGGCTGGTAAGTGAGTGAGTTGTAGGGCAAAAGGAGGAGCCTAGACAAGACACCTGGCAGCGATTATTAACTGAGGAAGGAGAGAGCAGTGGACCCTGTTGGAAGAGGCAATGGGACAGGGACCTTGAGCCTGCCCTGGGGTTGCTATCCACTTGCAATTTCATGTCTGGCATTTTTTGTTCCTGGAGCCCAGAGCTAATGTGGGGTCTCACTGCGTCCTCTTCACGAGGTGACTTGTCAGTTTCCCACAGTCACTCTAATGAAAAGGAACCTCTAAGATGGCCTGCCTGGGACACTGGCAGGTGTTTTCACTTACAGTGACTGCACATGGGAAAGTCACTGAATAGTCTTCACCCAGCAGTCCTGACTCCATGGGTTTGTTTGTCCCAGCAAGTGCTACTTGCCTACCCCAACTGGTGCTGCCTATTTGAGTGGCATCTCCAGAGGCAGGGGTAAGTTGTGGTCAAGGATGAGGGCTAGAAGTCAGGTCATTGCTGCTCCAGGAAGCATTGCTGCTCAAGGAAGGGCCTTGGCTCTGACCCTGAGCCTTGCACTGGCCTCATTGCCCAGTCAGAGCCCACTAAGGGAGACTAGGGACATGGTGTCCATGTCAAGGTCCCTGTGCAGCATCTGCCCCAGGAAAAGGCTGGTAGTGTTAGTGTGTTTAAGATCCCCAGGATATTCTTGGTGATCAGAAGCCTAGGGGTTGTGCCTAGAAGGTTTGCAAGTTTCCTGTATATGGCCAGTCTTCCACCCAGGAGCAGTGGGGTAGCAGCAATTCCTTGCTGCAGTTAGGTGGGAGGGTGGACACCCACACACTCAGAATCTGGGGACAGAATGGAATGGATGACAATGAAGATGGTGGTAGTAACATGTCACATTTAGGGATCACTATGTGCTGGGATGATTACAAGCTTTGGAGAATCCCTATCAACGCTGTCACTTGGGTATGCCCTTCTGCAGAAGTTCATTCTCCCTGAAACTTATCTAGCCTTCAAATGCAAAGAACAGTTTGGAGTGTTTGAACTCCAGTCTTCTTGCTGTGGCTCACAGCTTTCCCAGAGTGCTCTCTGGCCTTTACCCCATCTCTAGCAAGATCAACCATGCCACCATCCCCTCTGTCTCTCTCACCATCCCCATGGGCCCAGCCTTTGCTGTAAGCCCCAGTGCATGTGTTAGCTTATTGAGTCCTCACAACAGCTCTTCAAGCATATGCAGTAATCCCCTTCTACAGATGGAAATTGAGGTACAGGATAGTCAGCTGTCACAAGGATGCAGCTGTTGTATGTAGTTTGGGGGCTGGGGTGAATCCCCATGAGTGCCACATCCTACTCTGATTCTCCAGCAGTACGGTCAGATTTGGAAGTGACCATAGTGTATGCTGTGCTTTTGCCTGAGTGTGTGTGTGTGTGTGTGTGTGTGTGTGTGTGTGTGTGTGTGTGTGTGTACTCCTGTGTTCACATGCACATGAAGGCCAGAGATGCTTGTTATATTGTTCCTCAGTAGTTCTCTACCTTACCTTTTGAGGCAGGGTCTCACTGAACCTAGAGCTCATGGACTGTCTAGGCCAGTGAGCTCCAGCCTGTCTCTGCTCTCCCAGCACTGACACTACAGGCATAGCCTACTGTGCCCAGTTTTTATGTGAATGTCAGAGATTTGAACTTGGGTCCTCCTATTTGCACAGCAAGCACTTTACCAAATGGGCCACATCCTCAGCCCCTAGGCAGTGCTTGTTCTATTGTGCTCCTGGCTGTGGGAGAGAGCAGCAGCAAACTGCTCTGAGGAGGCACCGCTCTGAGCATGCTGCATGTTAGTTCCTTTAACTCTTAAAATTAGACTAAGAAGTGGGTCCAGAGAAGGAAATAGAGTCACAGAGCTGGGAAACACGTTCTCTGTGGTCATACAACTTATAAGTTGCAGAGTTGCCCAGCACTCAGTAGGCAGAGGAAGGAGGTCAGCTTTGTCTACAGAGTAAGTTCCAGGACACCCAGGGCTGCACAGAGAAGCCCTGTCTCAGGGGGTGGGGGGGACAGAGTCAGGAATTTAACAGCTGTGTGCTCCCTCACCCACCCTAGACTAAGGTTGTTATTCCACACTCTTGCATGCCTCCCAGGGGAGAGCCTGTAGTGAGGAGAGGCCCCCTCCTCCATCTGCAGCTGGGCCTGGCTGGTCCAGCATGTTCTATACTTCCCATCTGGCTCTGATGCTGGCACTGAGCCCTGAGTTCCTAAACCTGCCCAAGCTCTTGCCCCTGTCCCCACTCCTCTTCGGCCAAGGGGACTGCCCCACGGCTGAGGTGGTGCCTGTCCCAGTCCCAAGCCCACTGCCTTATGCTTTTGTGCACCCAGGACTCCCTGTCTCTCCCTGTGGGGACATGGTTTTGCATGCGGGAGGGACTAAAACCAGTCTGCCTATTCTGGTGTAACCATCTGGGAAGTGGCTATTTGCCGCCTTCCTAGAAGTTTCCTCTCCTCACTTGCAGACACAGGCCTCCTTTGTTCCCTGCAGTGGAACATCCTGTTCCAGAGTGGCCAAGCCGCTCCTTCCAGAAAGAATCTCGCTGGGCCATAGCTAAAGTGAATATTAATAGCTGTCAGCAGCCTGTGTGTCATGTACTGCCGGCTGATATCCATGGTGGATATGGGAGGACCAGAGGAGGACAGTAGAGTCCAAAGCCACTGAGTGTTGTGGGAGTGGGGTGGGTACGGGATCCAAACTTAGTGGTCTGGTTCTCTCAGCCCTCATCACTGCTTCCCATATGCAGGGACATGTCCTCTGGCCTTATGGTTGGCAGCCTTGGGGGCTGCAGCTTCTGAGATTTGACTTTTGACAATGGCTTGCTGGCAGATGGGAACTGGTGTCTCACACAGTTCTCATGATGGCATTCCTGATGGCCCCTGTGCATCTTCTGCCCTGTCCTCCAACAGCTAGAGTTATGAGCCTGCCCCACAGATGCCAGGCACAAGGCCTTTGCCATGCACCAGGAAAGGCCTGTGCTCTACTCGCTGTGTCTAGTAGGAGCTCATGATTCATCAACAGTTGCCACATCTGAAGCCCCATTGTCATGGTCCCCTGAGATAGGTTTGCCATTGTATCTGTCCCAAGGTAGGGAAACTGAGGTTTAACAGGGCTGGGTAACCTGCCCAGACCAACCCCAGGCTGTGTCCTGCCCCGCTGAAATCCTTTATCTTTTGCTCCATTGCTGCCGCAGGCTTCTCCTTTGGCTGTTGTCAGAGGATGTGAGCCAGTGAGGCAGGGGTCATCTTCAGCTCAGTTACAAGGACAGTTCTGTCATGTGCCGAAAGGCTGCGGCAGCAGAGAGGGGCTCTGGAATGAGGACAGCTTGTTCCCTGGCATGGCTGCCCCTCAGCTGCCTGTCCCTCTCTGGGTATCATATGACCTGTTCCCTGGAAGGCAGACAGGAAGTGAGGGAGGAAACCAAGGCCCAGGATGCTCAGGACCAGTGGGACAGGGACTGTCAAACCTGTTCTTCCTTGCAAAGCTCTGTGCCCAATGCCCGCTGAGGGCACGTGGCTATGGCACAGAGTCCTGACCACAGTACTACCAAGCCAGGAAGAGAAAGCTGAGAGACAAGAGCAGACAGGTCAGGGGAGGAGGCCTCAACCCAGCCACAGGTGTTCTGTCTCAGCTCACGTCACTGTGAGGTCATCTAGCTGGATGGTCCTCTGAGACATCCCTGTGCCAGGTCCCCTGGGACACGGTTGTGGAGCAGCAGCTTTCATAGTAGCTCTACCTGTCTGTGGCAGGTCCTGCACTGTCTGAAGCATGGGAGATTGAGGTCTTTGGTGTCGTTGAGCCCTGCCTGTTGTTGATGCCGTTGTTCCCCAGGCTGAGGTCAGGATAGCCCACTACAGAGTCTGAGCTGAGGTGGCCACAGCCCAAGCAACTGAGAGTGATGGCTCTGCTGTCCACCTAATCTGCCTCATCCAGAAATGGGGTGCCAGGCCTGGGGCCCCTATATGTCCCTGAGAGTATATGCAGTAGTCAGTGTGTGGCAATCCTTTCTCATCCTGGGGTGCCTGCTGAGGCCCCCGTTTAAGTGCACCTCCTAGACATAGAACAGGGGATATGCTCTCCTTCCTGGAGCTAACACTGTCCAAGGACAGCTGAACAACATCAAGATGTTGAGAATAATTTTAAAATGCTGTGGGGCTAAAGGTGTAGCCCAGTGGTACAGGACTTGGCCTAGCATGTCCAAGCTTTGGTTCCCTAGCACTCACAGAAGGAAAGATTAAGTGGTGGGCAGTGCTGTGAGACACTTCAGTGGACAGCAGGCCCCTGAGGAGGTGACATTTGGGCTAAACTATGAGGGATGGACAGATGAGAACAAGGAGAGGAGAGGGTGAGGTGTGCAAGTGTCTTGTGGCAAGAGAGAGAGAGAGAAAAGTCTGAATGGGTGAAGTGTGTAGTGGTGGGTTAGCCAAATGGAGAGATTCTCAGGTCCCTGAAGTTAGTGGCAAGCACCCTGGGCATCTTGGCCTGGCTCTGGCTCTTGCCTCTCCTGGATGTCTGTTCCCAGGCCTGTAGAGAAGCCATTTAAATGTTTAGACATAACAAGCAGGCATATTTGGGGGCATCGCAGAAGGTCCCAAATCCAGATCTGCAGAATGCCAGAGCCAGACAGGCATGAGTCTAAGGTCCTACCTCCCCGTTTCAGCAGAATCAGGGGAGCCAGGCACTCCTATGCTCTGAGGAGGCTGGTCTTCCCCTGCCCTTTAGGGTTCACTCTGTGCCCCCCTCCTCCAGGGGAGGGTGAGGCCAGTTAACTAAACACTGCTGATTTACTGTTGCCAATAAAGGAGTAATCCAGTGCTGAGAGACTTGGCAACTAAGTTACTGTAGGGGAGTGACTCCCAGCTGGCTAGCAGCCTTAGGTCCCTTCCTATGCAGAACAGTAGCCAGCTATGTGGGAAGCAGGCCCTGGACAGGAGAACAAACCTGTGTACCACCTTGTCCTTGACTCTTGCCCTCTGGGGAGTCTCCAGCACTGGGGCTTGTCAGGAACTCATTAGGTGGCTACAGAGGTAGTCTAATTGCTTAAGATACAGCCTGACTTAGCCTGGCCCACTGCATCCTCACCCACAACTCCACCTGGTGCTGAGGAGGCTGGGGCACTGTGGCGGCATTGACCACACTGGCCTGGCTGACCACCGTGTCCCACAGGTTTTCCCGCTCAGATGAGTTGTCACGGCACCGTCGATCTCACTCGGGTGTGAAGCCGTACCAGTGCCCCGTGTGTGAGAAGAAGTTCGCACGGAGTGACCACCTCTCCAAACACATCAAGGTGCATCGCTTCCCACGGAGCAGCCGTGCAGTACGTGCCATCAACTGAATGCAGTGGCCGCTCCATCCTCCCCCAGTCCTGTGCTTTGTTTTTAGATGCAATAACTTATTGCCTCCTTCAGAAGGATGTGACAATATTACCAGCCCCCTTCTGAATCTTAGGAGGTCTGACCCAGAGCCGCCACGGCTGCCTTTCCAGGGAGGACCTAGAGTCCCCAAGGTCCCTGGGGGCTGGTTCCCCGGTGGCCCAGGTGGCCCAGGCAGGCCTGTGCCCTTGTGCCTTTTTGCCTTCCTGCCAGCTGGAAGGATTGTTTGGGGGGCCCTTGCCCTTCTCCTATTGGGCTCCCTACCTGGGCCAAAGCCAACATTATTGCTGGGGTATAAGTGTTTTGGCTGTGTTGAAATAGTTCCCAGAAGGAGCCATGCTGGGAAAAAGGAAGTAGGTCAAAAGTGTAGGGCTACACTGTGGCATAAGGACCGCCATATGCAAGAGGCCTTTGAGGGTCCAGGAGGGTGGCTACCCTTGCTCTCGGCAATAATGCATGTGCTTAAATACAGGACAAATGGAGCCATATCCATCTGTACCCAGCCTGGCTCCCCCTCCTCCAGACATCAGCCTGCAGGTGTGGTGGGAAGAGACAGCAGCAGGCTTGGTGGATGCAAAGCAACTAGCTAGCGCCTCCCAGTCTGACTTAGATTTGCATTCCTCATCAGGTCTAGAAATTAATACCAATTGGACTAGCTTGTTTTGACAGGTCTATTTCACATCCTATGAATGTATGTAAATAAACTGTACATAAGTATGCATCTACATAAAATATCTTTTAATAACACATTGACATTTGTGTAAATTTGAAATTAAAAAAATTCTATAAAGTCGGTGTACATATGTTACAATTATGTATATTTTCTTTGGTCCTTCATAAAAAATATATTTACTTTGCCAATAAAAAGAGAAAAAAAGAACTCAACCATTCTTTGGCCCTGTCTTCCTCTCCTGGCACGGGACATGGGGGTGATTCTGGGGCTCTGCCCCTTCCAGACCCCTGTGTGGACCTTCCTCTCTTCAGCTACTTCCTCTGTCTACCCAACA